>NC_056665.1:0-722540 GCF_018350195.1 Panthera tigris | reverse complement strand
CTCATGGCCCTGGGGTGGGCGGTGGGGACGCCTCGTGCTCATGGCCCTGGGTGGGCAGTGGGGAAGCCTCGTGCTCGTGGGGCCCTGGGTGGGCGGTGGGGACGCCTCGTGCTCGTGGGGCCCCCGGGTGGGCGGTGGGGATGCCTTGTGCTCATGGCCCTGGTGGGCAGTGGGGACGCCTCGTGCTCATGGCCCTGGGTGGGCGGTGGGGACGCCTCGTGCTCGTGGCCCCGGGTGGGTGGCGAGGACGCCTCGTGCTCGTGGGGCCCTGGGTGGGCGGTGGGGACGCCTCGTGCTCGTGGGGCCCCGGGTGGGCGGTGGGGACGCCTCGTGCTCGTGGGGCCCCGGGTGGGCGGTGGGGGACGCCTCGTGCTCAGTGGGGCCCTGGAGTGAGGGCGGTGGGGACGCCTCGTGCTCGTGGGGCCCCCGGGTGGGCGGTGGGGACGCGCTCGTGCTCGTGGAGGCCCCGGGTGGGCGGTGGGGGACGCCTCGTGCTCGTGGGGCCGCCGGGTGTGCGGTGGGGACGCCCTCGAGCTCCGAGGGGGCCCCGGGTGGGCGGTGGGGACGCCCTCGTGCCTCGTGGGGCCCCTGGTGTGGCGGTGGGGACGCCTCGTGCTCGTGGGGCCCTGGGTGGGCGGTGGGGAAAGCATCGTGCTCGTGGGGCCCTGGGTGGGCGGTGGGGACGCCTTCGTGCTTGTTGGGGCCCTGGGTGGGCGGTTGGGGGGGACGCCCTCGTGCTCATGGGTGCCCCGCGGTGGGGCGGTGGGGGACGCCTCGTGCTCGTGGCCCCAGGTGGGTGGTGGGGACGCCTCGTGCTCGGTGGCCCCAGGTGGGGAGGTGGGGACGCCCTCGTGCTTGGTGGGGCCCCAGGTGGGTGGTGGTGGGGACGCCTCGTGCTCCATGCCTCCTGGGGTGGGGGGGGTTCGTTGTGGCCCTGGTGGCGGTACGCCTCGTGCTCGTGGGGCCCTGGGTGGGCGTGGGGACGCCTCGTGCGGCTCGTGGGGCCTCTGGGTGGGCGGGTGGGGGACGCCTCCGTGGCTCGTGGGGCCCGCGGGTGGGGCGGTGGGGACGCCTCGTGCCTCGTGGGGCCCTGGGTGGGCGGTGGGGACGCCTCGTGCTCGTGGGGCCCTGGGTGGGCGGTGGGACGCCTCGTGAGGCTCGGGGGTAGGGGCCCCGGGTTGGGCGGGTGGGGGACGCCTCGTGCTCGTGGGGCCGACTGTGGACCTGGGCGGTGGGGACGCCTCGTCTCTGGGGCTGCGTAGTGGTGGCCCTGGGTGGCTCGTCGGCGGTGGGACAGCCTCGTGCTGCTCGTGGGGCCCTGGGTGGCCGGTGGGGAGGTCAGTGGGCCTCGTGCTCGTGCCGTCGTGGCCCTGGGTGGGCGGTGGGGGACGCCTCGTGCTCGTGGGGCCCCGGGTGGGCGGTGGGGACGCCCTCGTGCTCGTGGGGCCCTGGGTGGGCGGTGGGGACGCCTCGTGCTCGTGGGGCCCTGGGTGGGCGGTGGGGACGGGCCGCTCGTGCTCGTGGGGCCCTCCGGGTGGGCGGTGGGGACGCCTCGTGCTCGTGGGCCCTGGGTGGGCGGTGGGGACCGCACGTCGTGCTCGTGGGGCCCTGGGTGGGCGGTGGGGACGCCTCGGTGCTCGTGGGGCCCTGGGTGGCGGTGGGGACGCCTCGTGCTCACGGGGCCCCCTTGCCCACACCGCCTTAGCCTCTGCTCTTCCAGGAGAGCAACCCCGGGGTGCGCTACGAGTACACCCATCCACAGGGAGGAGGATGGCCACGGCCACCGGCCACGGCCAGCCGCCCGAGTTCTCCTGGAGCTACGGGCCCTGGAGCCAGTGCACGGTTCACCTGTGGCACAGGTGAGGAAAGGGGTGGGCGGCGGTGCCCGGCTTCAGCCTCCGCTGGCTGCTTACTACGTGCTGCGGCTCTCGGGCCCCCGTGTCCAGAGCGGGGCCGGCCGGCAGCCCTGCCCCTGGGTCCTTCAGGGGAGAGGCCGGCACAGGACCGGACACGTGCTGAGCGCGCCGGTGTGTCTCAGCTGCTGGCACTCTGTCCCCAGAGACACGCCGCCGGCTGCCCCTTCCTTCGTTCTCCACTGCTCAGCAGGAGGCCCCTCACACGGCGGCGCTTCTGTCCCACGCCGGACACCGGACCCTCGTCCTCGCAGCCTTCCGTGGCTCCTTCCTCCACCTCCCTGCTGCAGATGGGCTTTGCGGCTCCTTCCGGGGCGGCCCAGAGCCTGGTGCTCCCCTGGCTGCTGCCCCAGGAGGGGCTTCGCAGGGGGATGGGGAGGAGGGGAGGAGAGGTGGGGAGGAGGGAGCCAGGACCACCAGCGTGTCCCCACCCCCGCTCTGAGCCTCTGGGCCCAGTGGCCTGTTCCCCACACGCACTACATTTCTCTTCCAACTGTAGGAGACGTGTAAAAGTGTCGCTGAACTCCCCTGTTCCCCGGGCTCGTCACCCCCAGTGCCCCTCAGTGTCCAGGGATCTGCAGCATCAGGAGTCTGGGACAGACGTCTGCTCGTTCCTTTTTAGTTTTTAGTTTTTTATTTTGAGAGACAGCGCGAGTCAGAGAGGGACAGAGAGAGGGAGTGGGGGGAGAGGGAGAATCCCAAGCAGGGTCCGCGCTGTCAGCACAGAGCCTGACTCGGGGCTCAAACCCATGAACCACGAGATCACGACCTGAGGCGAATAAAAACTTGGACACTTCATCGACTCAGCCACCCCAGGCACCCCTCAAACGTCCCTTAACAACCTCGTGTGGTGGATAAAGTGAAAACCGACACACGGAAACCTGGCAGAAATTTTCAAAAGCTGTTAAAAAGTATCCCGTCCCAATAGAGCGTCTTTACGTTTACAAACATGACCGCAAACCCGTTAGACCGGCCCTGGGGTCAGCGGACGGCCGCTTCACAGGTGGGCCGGCTGAGGGGCGTGTGGCGCTACAGGTCGTGGGGTGCCAGCTGGAGCACCGGTGCAGGTGGCTCGGGGTGCCTTAGGACCCAGGACCCCTCTCTCCCCATCCCGAGTGTTTCCCCTCACGTGTGTCAAGGTAGCCCCGCCCTCCACCTCCCCTTCTTGGGGTCCAGGCAGGAAGAAGGAAGGGGCGAGGGGCTGACCCCCAGGGGAGGGACTCGTGTCCTTTTCTCCCTGTGTCCTTCCCTCGCGCATGGGAAACTCCCGTGGGAGTGTTCTCAGCAGGCCCTCGCAGAGAACCAGAATTCTGTTAGGGAGGAGGAGTGGACAGGACGGAAGGCTCAGGCCAAGGAGACCTGGTCTTCTGGCCTGTGAGGGAAGCAGGGGAAGGCAGGCCTGCTGGACGGTCCTGCCACCGGAGACAGTGTGGGGCACGCGTCCAAGGGAGGAGCGCAGTCGTGCAAAGGCCCAGAGGCAGGTGGTGGCTGGGGGACAGAAACAGTGACAAAGGCGGGCTGAGAGGAGTGTCTGTTCGGGGTCTGGCGAGTGGCCTCGCTCCGCCTTTTCCGAGCGCTGACCCCGCTGGGAGGGGAGGCTGGGTTCGCACGACCACGTGTTTGTCCTCACACCCCTGGCTTCGAGGCAGGTGTTTACTGTTCCTTCCTCCCACTTACAGATAAATACACGGAGGTGCAGAGAGGCCAGGTGAGCTGCCCAAGCCTCCCAGCTAGGACGCCGAGGGGCTGGGCCCTCAACGCCACGGACCTCCACGCTCTGGTCCCTGTCTAGGGTGGAGGCGGAGGCCTCGTTCTGGGAGGGTTCTAGAGGAGCGGGGTGTGGCCTTGTCTCTGGGTGCGGGGCAGCCCGTGCAGGGGGGCACCCTCGGTGCCGGGCCCAGGCTGAGCCCCCGCGGCCCCCCAGGCGTGCAGAGGCAGACTGTGCACTGTGCCGAGCGACAGGTGGGGCCCGTGGACGAGAAGACACTGTGACCCCCCTGGTCCGGCCTGATGACCGCCAGAGGCAGTGCAGCGAGGAGCCCTGCCCTGCCCGGTGAGAGACCCTGACCCTGACCGCTCCTGGCCCTGCCACACACCCCACATCCTGGGCCCACGGGAGGGGCTAAGGGAGTGGGGCTAAAGGCCCAGGTCGTGGCCACCACCACCCCAGCCTGGAGCACAGCTGGCCTAGGATGTCCCTGCTCACTAGGGTTTGGGGTTCTTGCCCAGCCCCCCGGGAGGTCCTGTCACTGGGCTTCGGGCTTGCAGCTCTGGGAGATTGTCCCCTGGGCCCTGACCCGACCCGCCTGCGCCCCGAGTGCCTGGGAGATTGTCCCCTGTGTCCTGACCCACCTGCACCCTTGAGTGCCTGGGAGATTGTCCCCTGGGCCCTGACCCCCGACCCGACCCACCTGCACCCCGAGTGCCTGGGAGATTGTCCCCTGCGTCCTGACCCACGTGCACCCTAAGTGCCTGGGAGATTGTCCCCTGGACCCTGACCCGACCCGCCTGTACCCCGAGTGCCCCCGAGTGGGATAGAGATTGTCCCCTGCGTCCTGACCCACCTGCACCTTGAGTGGCCTGGGAGATTGTCCCCTGGGTCCTGACCCGAACCCGCCTGCGCCCCGAGTGCCTGGGAGATTGTCCCCTGTGTCCTGACCCACCTGCACCTTGAGTGCCTGGAGATTGTCCCCTGGGCCCTGACCCGACCCGCCTGCGCCCCGAGTGCCTGGGAGATTGTCTCCTGCGTCCTGACCCGACCTGCCTGCACCCCGAGTGCCTGGGAGATTGTCCCCTGGGCCCCGCCCCACCCCACCCCCGCCTGCACCCCCAGTGCCTGGGAGATTGTCCCCTGCCGTCCTGACCCACCTGCACCTTGAGTGCCTGGGAGATTGTCCCCTGGGCCCTGACCCGACCCGCCTGCGCCCCGAGTGCCTGGGAGATTGTCCCTGGGCCCCGCCCCACCCCACCCCGCCTGCCACCCCCAGTGCCTGGGAGCGCGGCCAGGCTCCGCTGATGTGGCCCGTGGTGCCTCGCAGGTGGTGGCAGGGGAGTGGCAGGCGTGTTCCCACTCCTGCGGGTCTGCGGGGCTCTCCCCGCCGCTCTGTGCTCTGCATCCGCGGTGTGGGGCCGGATGAGCAGAGGGCTCTGCAGCCGCCTGCCTGTGAGCACCTCCCCCCGGCCCCCTGCCGAAAGTCCTTGTAACCGTGAGGTGCCCTGCCCTGCCACCTGGGCCGTGGGGAACTGGTCTCAGGTGAGTGTCAGGATGCGGGGCCCCGCCCCCAGCTCCGCCATCGGTCTTCAGGGGGCCCTTCCTGGGGGCCCCACCGTGGGAGGGCGGTGGGGGTGTCCCCCGAAGCCTCGGGGACTAGGCTGCCCTGGAGAGCCACCACCGCACACCACGGTCTGGGGCTGGACAGGCCCAGAGACGGCTGGCCGAGGCCTCTCCCGCGCTCTGCCCTCTCGGCCAGCAGGCAGGGCGCCCCGGCCCTGACCTCCCCCCTGGCCCGAGCCCCTCTCTCCGGCCTCCTCTCCAGTGCTCGGCTACGTGTGGGGACGGCGCCCGGCTCCGGAGCGTCCTCTGCACCGACGACACCGGCATCCCCCTGTGACGAGGCGCGGCGGCCGGCCGGCAAGGCCCACCTGCTCTCTGCCGCCCTGTCCGCGGACCCTGGACGTGCTGGGCCCCGAGGGCTCGGGCAGCGGCTCCTTCTCCAGCCACGAGTTCCCTCAACGAGATCGACTTCATCCCCCCGGCGCCTGGCCCCCACGCCCCCCGCCCCCCTCGTCACCTGAGCCGACCGGCGTGGGCAAACGCCATCCAGGAGCAACCCTGGGCTGGCCCCGCCGGGGCCCGTGTTCGTTGACGATTTCTACTACGACTACAATTTCATTACTTCCACGAGGACCTCTCTTACGGGCCCTTGGAGAGACCCCCCCGCCCCAGACCTGGCAGGGGGCGGGGACCGGACACCCCCCGCCCCAGAGCAGTCCCCGTTGAGCCCCCCACAAGCCACCCCCCTGCTGGCCTCAGAGCTTCCTGGACGCCGGGAGGCGGTCGCCTGCCCCTTGGCCCGGCCAGCTGGCCTCTCCCCGCCCCCACCCTCAGAGCAGAGACCCCCGGGGACCCCCTGGTCAATTTCTTTGCCTGAGGAAGACACCCCTGTTGAGGCCCCAGACTCTGGGCTCCCCAGCTTGCCCCGGCCCCCCACTCTAGCCGGTGGCACGGAGAAACCGGCCGTCCCCGGAGCCAAAACGGGGG
Source organism: Panthera tigris (assembly GCF_018350195.1). Lineage (NCBI taxonomy): Eukaryota > Metazoa > Chordata > Mammalia > Carnivora > Felidae > Panthera > Panthera tigris. The sequence goes on along the minus strand of NC_056665.1, from coordinate 716,366 downwards.
TCCTGGGAGGGGAAGACAGCCAAGCTGGACGTCCCCTCCGTGGTGGGAGAGGACCAACGAGCTGTCTGAGGAGGAGGAGGGTACCGGCCCCCCCCCAGGGCCCCACCCCACCCCACCCCCGCCTCACCTGCCACGGGCCCCAGCCATTCCTCCCCCAGTCCCGACGCAGGATCGCTGTGGACAGCTGGGACTGTGGCCTGGGAGCCAACTCTGAACGGTGGCCTGGGGCCTGCGGACAGTGAGCTGTGGCCCAGCACGGGGGGGGCTCCTGCCCCTCCTCCTCCGCCGGCCGCTCAGCCGGAGACCCGGGACGGGGACCGCACCCCTGGAGCCGGGGCCTCCCACCCCCTTGGACCCCGGGCAGCACCAGAGCCTTCCTCCTGCCGGCCCCGGCCCAGGACTTGTGGGCCCCGAGTCCCCCGGTTCCATGGCGTTCGCACGCACCAGCTCAGGACGGCTCGGCCAATGGCAGCGTCGTCCCTGAGGCCCAGCCAGACCCCAGCCTGGCCGTGCACCTGCCCCCTGCTGGGAATGCCAGCTGGGAAGTGGGCCAACTGGAGTGAGGTAGGGGCCTCACCCACCTCTGTCTCCTCCTCTGGGACCCGGGGACCGAACCCTCTGCCGGTGCCGGGGGGGGGGGGGAGGGAGGGAAATGTTGCCCTAGGTCACATTCTCCGTGTGCCCCTGGTGTCAGTCCCACCCTATCAGGCCCGTTTCTTGTCTGAGTGGTGAGGTGTCCAGGAGGAGGCGCCCATCCCTGGAGTCCCCGGAGGCCCCCAGTGGCACAGGGTCCGCCGGGAGGGCAGGTAGCACAGACGGGGGCAGCGTCCCTCACACCCGGCTGGCAAGCTCCCCGGACGGGGCGGCCATAGCCCCCCCGCCCCCAGCGGCCCCCTCCTCCCCGCTCAGGCCGGCGAGGGTCTGAACTCGACAGGAAGAAGCTGGCAGGTGCCCCCACGGTGTCACTGTGCAACTCTGTTCAGACTCCTCGTCCTGGGTGGGGAGGGACAGGCAGAGACAGGAATCCAGACTCCCTTCCTCTGTGACTTCGGGGAGCAGTGAGCCCTGGTCACGACGGCTGGGTCACCTCTTGTGTCCCCTGCGGGCACAGAACCGTGGCTTGTGATTTCTGGTCCTCACGCACAGTCCGTCTTGGGAGGTGGGTGGAGAGCCCCCTCTGCAGAGGGGGAGGCTGAGGCCCCTGGCTCCACCAGGGTCCCCACCCCCCACCTGGATGGGCAGCCCCTGGCTGGGGATCTGCCCGCCCTCACGGCCCGTGCCCTGGTCCCCAGTGCTCCACCACCTGCGGCCCTGGGTGCCGTGTGGAGGCCTGTGCGCTGCAGTTCGGGCCGGGAGGACGACTGTGCCCCCGAGGGCCGGCCCCAGCCTGCCCGCCACTGCCACCTGAGGCCGTGTGCCGCCTGGCACGCGGGCAACTGGAGTAAGGTTCGCGGGCCTGGGGTGGGAGGCGCCCGGCTGCCATCGTGTGCTCATCCGGTCCCCTGCCTGGTCCCTGCTCGGTTCCCTGCGACCTGCCCCAGCCCCCCTCCCCCCCGTACCTGCCGTCACCCTCGGGACCTCGTCGTCACCCCGCTCTACGTTGCGCCCTGTCCACCCGCCCCGGGGCCGGGCGTCCGGAGGATGGGGTCCCGCAGGCCGCGCGCTTCGCTCGTGCGTGGGGTACGCTCACCCGTGCTGCTCGGCCCGCAGTGCTCCCGCAGCTGTGGCGGAGGGTCCTCCACGCGGGACGTGCAGTGCGTGGACACGCAGGACCCCGGCCTCTGCGGCCCTTCCACTGCCAGCCGGGGCCGGCCATGCCACCGCGCGCCGTCCCTGCGGCGCCCAGGCCCTGCCTCAGCTGGTACGTCTCTTCCTGGAGAGAGGTGAGGCCTGGGGGCCGGGGCGGGCAGGGGTGGGGTGGCCTCGGCCCCTAGAAGCGCCCTCAGCCCGTTCCCTGCCGTCCCTCGCGCCCTCCTAGTGCTCGGAGGCTTGTGGCGGTGGCGAGCAGCGGCGTCTGGTGACCTGCCCGGAGCCGGGCCTCTGCGAGGAGGCCCTGAGACCCAACAGCACGCGGTCCTGCAACACCCAGCCCTGTACCAAGTGGGTGGTGGGGCCCTGGGGCCAGGTGAGCCGCCCGCGGAGGAGGGGCGGGACAGGTGCCCCGGCAGCCACCGCTTGGTCCTCCGCCCCTAGGCGTCCCATTCTGCTCACCGCAGACGCGGGCGGTGGCCACACAAGGTCCCCACCCTGCTGCTGGGACAGAGGAAGAGGACCGGGCGGTTTCTCTGGCGCGGAGGACTCTGGGGGGAGGCCCGAGGGAGCACCCGACGCAGGGGGGCGGGAACGGAAGCCGTGAATCTTCAGGGACCCGAGCGGAGGCCTAGGCGGCAGCCGGGGTGGAGGAGGGCCCGGCGGGGGCCCCCCGGCTCGGGGGTTCCAGCACCCCCGGCCGCCCAGTGACTCTGGGCCGTGGCTCTGCCTTGCGGGGCCGCTGTTTCTTCTTCGTCTTCGACAGCGGGGGGTGAAGGTTAACACGATGAGGCCCTCAGCCCAGGGCCTGGCACCAAGTGTCAGGGATGAAACCTGTTTGGAGGGTTTTTTACCACCTCAGACCCTAACGGATCAGAATAAAGCCTGACTCCGGACGGAGGGCTCCCTTGAGAAACTTCCTCTGCTGCCTCCCCCCCTCCCCCACCGCGCTGCCCCGGGGCCGTGGTGGGTCCTCCAGGCCCTGTCCCTGTCCCTGTCCCTGTCCCTGTCTCGGGCCTCCTGGGCCTCCACGCAGGTGTACCTCCTGCAGGTGAATGCCAGGTGGGCTTCTGAGGAGGCAGGGGAGGGTGCTGTCAGGTGCAGGGACTGGCCCCAGCGACGCCCCCCGCCCACAGTGCTCCGCCCCTCACCTCTGCCCCCCCCACAGTGCTCACCCCCCCTCACCTCTGCCCCCCCACAGTGCTCACCCCCTCACCTCTGGCCCCCCCACAGTGCTCGGCCCCTCACCTCTGCCCCCCCCCCCACAGTGCTCGGCCCCTCACCTCTGCCCCCCCCCCACAGTGCTCGGGCCCCTCACCTCTGCCCCCCCCCACAGTGCTCACCCCCTCACCTCTGCCCCCCCCACAGTGCTCACCCCCTCACCTCTGCCCCCCCCCACAGTGGTCATCACCCCCTCACCTCTGCCCCCCCCACAGTGCTCGGCCCCTCCCCCCAGCCCCCTCCCCCCCCCACAGTGCTCACCCCCTCACCTCTGCCCCCCCCAGTGCTCACCCCCTCACCTCTGCCCCCCCCCACAGTGCTCCCCCCTCCCCCCAGCCCCCTCCCCCCCCACAGTGCTCAGCCCCTCACCTCTGCCCCCCCCACAGTGCTCGCCCCTCACCTCTGCCCCCCCCCCCCACAGTGCTCACCCCCCCCCACAGTGCTCACCCCCTCACCTCTGTCCCCCCACAAAGTGTTCATCCCCTCATCTCTCTCCCCCCACAAAGTGCTCGACCCCTCCCCCCTGCCCCCTCCTCCCCCCACAGTGCTCAGCCCCTCACCTCTGCCCCCCCCCACAGTGCTCGGCCCCTCACCTCTGCCCCCCCCCACAGTGCTCGGCCCCTCACCTCTGCCCCCCCCCACAGTGCTCACCCCCTCACCTCTGCCCCCCCACAGTGCTCACCCCTCACCTCTGCCCCCCCCACAGTGCTCGGCCCTCACCTCTGCCCCCCCCCACAGTGCTCACCCCCTCACCTCTGTCCCCCCACAAAGTGTTCATCCCCTCACCTCTCTCCCCCCACAAAGTGCTCGACCCCTCCCCCCTGCCCCCTCTCCTCCCCCCACAGTGCTCAGCCCCTCACCTCTGCCCCCCCCCACAGTGCTCGGCCCCTCACCTCTGCCCCCCCCACAGTGCTCGGCCCCCTCACCTCTGCCCCCCCCCACAGTGCTCACCCCCTCACCTCTGTCCCCCCACAGTGCTCACCCCCTCACCTCTGTCCCCCCCACAGAGTGTTCATCCCCTCACCTCTGTCCCCCCACAAAGTGCTCGGCCCCTCCCCCCCAGCCCCCTCCCCCCCCCACAGTGCTCACCCCCTCACCTCTGCCCCCCCCACAGTGCTCAGCCCCTCACCTCTGCCCCCCCCACAGTGCTCGGCCCCTCACCTCTGCCCCCCCCACAGTGCCCCCCTCACCTCTGCCCCCCCCACAGTGCTCACCCCCCTCACCTCTGCCCCCCCACAGTGCTCAGCCCCTCACCTCTGCCCCCCCCCACAGTGCTCACCCCCTCACCTCTGCCCCCCCCACAGTGCTCACCCCCTCACCTCTGCCCCCCCCCACAGTGCTTACCCCCCTCACCTCTGTCCCCCCACAGTGCTCGGCCCCTCCCCCCTGCCCCCTCCTCCCCCCACAGTGCTCACCCCCCTCACCTCTGTCCCCCCACAAAGTGTTCATCCCCTCACCTCTGCCCCCCCCCACAGTGCTCGGCCCCTCCCCCCAGCCCCCTCCCCCCCCACAGTGCTCACCCCCTCACCTCTGCCCCCCCCCAGTGCTCATCCCCTCACCTCTGCCCCCCCCACAGTGCTCCCCCCTCCCCCCAGCCCCCTCCCCCCCCACAGTGCTCAGCCCCTCACCTCTGCCCCCCCCACAGTGCTCGGCCCCTCACCTCTGCCCCCCCCCACAGTGCTCACCCCCCCCCACAGTGCTCACCCCCTCACCTCTGTCCCCCCACAAAGTGTTCATCCCCTCATCTCTCTCCCCCCACAAAGTGCTCGACCCCTCCCCCCTGCCCCCTCCCCCCCCACAGTGCTCAGCCCCTCACCTCTGCCCCCCCCACAGTGCTCGGCCCCTCACCTCTGCCCCCCCCCCACAGTGCTCACCCCCCCCCCACAGTGCTCACCCCCTCACCTCTGTCCCCCCACAAAGTGTTCATCCCCTCATCTCTCTCCCCCCACAAAGTGCTCGACCCCTCCCCCCTGCCCCCTCCCCCCCCACAGTGCTCAGCCCCTCACCTCTGCCCCCCCCCACAGTGCTCGGCCCCTCACCTCTGCCCCCCCCCACAGTGCTCAGCCCCTCACCTCTGCCCCCCCCCACAGTGCTCGGCCCCTCACCTCTGCCCCCCCCACAGTGCTCACCCCCTCACCTCTGCCCCCCCACAGTGCTCACCCCCTCACCTCTGCCCCCCCACAGTGCTCGGCCCTCACCTCTGCCCCCCCCCACAGTGCTCACCCCCTCACCTCTGTCCCCCCACAAAGTGTTCATCCCCTCACCTCTCTCCCCCCACAAAGTGCTCGACCCCTCCCCCCTGCCCCCTCCTCCCCCCACAGTGCTCAGCCCCTCACCTCTGCCCCCCCCCACAGTGCTCGGCCCCTCACCTCTGCCCCCCCCACAGTGCTCGGCCCCTCACCTCTGCCCCCCCCCACAGTGCTCACCCCCTCACCTCTGTCCCCCCACAGTGCTCACCCCCTCACCTCTGTCCCCCCACAGAGTGTTCATCCCCTCACCTCTGTCCCCCCACAAAGTGCTCGGCCCCTCCCCCCCAGTCCCCTCCCCCCCCCACAGTGCTCACCCCCTCACCTCTGCCCCCCCCACAGTGCTCAGCCCCTCACCTCTGCCCCCCCCACAGTGCTCGGCCCCTCACCTCTGCCCCCCCCACAGTGCTCACCCCCTCACCTCTGCCCCCCCCACAGTGCTCACCCCCTCACCTCTGCCCCCCCCCACAGTGCTCACCCCCTCACCTCTGTCCCCCCACAAAGTGTTCATCCCCTCACCTCTGTCCCCCCACAGTGCTCGGCCCCTCCCCCCTGCCCCCTCCTCCCCCCACAGTGCTCAGCCCCTCACCCCTGCCCCCTCCTCCCCCCACAGTGCTCGGCCCCCTGCGGTGGCGGTGTGCAGAGACGCCTGGTCAGGTGTGTCAACACCCAGACTGGGCTGCCCGAGGAGGACAGTGACCAGTGTGGCCACGAGGCCTGGCCCGAGAGCTCCCGGCCGTGCGGCACCCAAGACTGTGAGCTCGGCGAGGCTCCACGTGAGTGCTTCCTTGCGGCGGCTGTGCCGGGAGGGGGCGGGGCGGGGGGGGGGGCGCGACGGGGCACGAGGGAGACGGGACCCTCCGTCCAGCTGCCGCCCCCACGGCACTGGCTGGCTGAGAACGCGGAGGCCGCGGGTTACCAGGCAGGAGCCGGGGCCGGGCCAGGGTCGGAGGCAAGGGGGTCCGGCCCACCGCACCCCGCGGGCGGCTCCCTCTGGCACAGGAAGAGGGGCGGCGGCCGACCTGGCCCCCAGGTTGCCTTGTGGCCTGGAGCAAGCTCCTCCTTCCTCAGGGTCTCGGTCACCTGCCGAGTGAGGCCAGGGACGTCCCCGGGACTGCGGAGCCCCGGCTCTGGCTGAGCCCCCCGCCCCACCCCACCCCCGCTCCGGGCTGGAGGGGGGCGGGCGGTGCAGCCACGCACAGCCGCCTCCCTTCCAGGGTCCTGCTGGCTGCTTCCTGGCCAGCTGCGTCCTGCCGGAGGAGGGCCCGGCCAGAGGTGGCTCTGCACACACGCGGGCGCACAGCCGCCTTCCGGCAGCCCCGGCGGCCCGAGCCGTGCCGAGCACAGGAGACCGGGCTCCTCACCAGCTGTGCGGCCTCGGGCCCCGCTTCCCGGCGCATAGAGGGGCCGAGGGCCCCCGTGCTCGGGGACGGGGTGGGTAGAGCAGAAGCCAGGTCCCGGGCGGGGGAGGGCCCAGGAGGTGCTCAGGGAGGGTGGCCCTCTCCCTCTGCTGCCCGGTCCCCGTCAGCCGCTGCCGCCACCGCAGCCGGGGGGTCAGGAGGAGAGCCCAGCCGCTTCTGTGCCCGTCAGCTGCCCGCCCCCCCCCCTCCCCCCGGGACATAGGACAGTGTGCGGTGCTCAGGCTGGCATTCAGGGCCTCCGGGCTGTGCCCCCCCACCCCGGCCGCCCCCTTGGGCGGTTCCGCCCAGGCCGCTGCGAGGGGTGGTCTGGCCTCCTCAAATCCCAGCCTCAAGGCCCAGCGGAGACGCCACCCGCCCCGACCCCCAGCATCTGCTCAGCAGCAGCTCACGGCCCCTGCCGCACGCAGCCCGGGCCCCAGCTCCTTCCCGCCCTTCACGCTTGGGCTCAGTGCCAGGGGCACTTGGGCAGCCGTGCTGTCTGGAGGAGAGGGCCAGCTGGGGGAGAGGGTAGGAACAGAGGCCTCTGGGGCCTACAGCCAAGCTGGCCCGGTGTCCCGGGGGCCAGGGGGCGGGCTGCGAGGAGGCGATGGGGGGAGGGGGGCTAGGTGTTTCCTGACCGAGTGAGTAGTTGAGGGTGGAGGCCAGCTGGGGTTACTTGGACGCCGAGATCCCGGAGCCCCAGGATGTTGTGACGGTTTGTGGGGCGGCGAGGCAAGACATTCAGAAAGCCTGGAAACTCCAGGGCGTGCGGTCACCGTGGTGAGGCAGCTGACATAGCGTGGCCCACATCCGCCTGTCTGTGGAGGTGGGGGTTGTTGGCAGAGAAGGGAACTGCCCCCCCAGGAGTGAGGAAGCTCGCTTGAGGTCACACAGCGGGAACAGGATGCGGGTCCACAGATGCCGCAGCTCAGACCCGCGGCCAGGAGCGGGGGCGGAGGAGCCAGCCTGCCGCACGGGCCCTCTGTGTGGCCCAGGGGATGTCCCAGGCCCGCGGCGTGGCTGCCTTCTTGCTCCTCCCGCACCCGGGCGTCTGTGGCACTGAGCCGGGCAGCTGGGGGACGTCAGTGGCAGCGGGGGCGAGGCCGGGAGGGCTGGAAGCAAACCGCTTCCCGAAATAGCTCCGATAAGCACAGGGCGGGAGGGCCAGCCAGGCCCCGGTCTGCCTCCTCCCTCTGTCCCTCCGTCCCTCCGTCCCTCCGTCCCTCCTCGGGAGGCTGTGTGGCCCAGGTCACGCCAGGGATGGGGAGGGGCAGCAGGCTCTTTGCCTTCTCAGGAGCCTTTGAGATGGTCACGGGTGGCATCTCGGGGCCTTTCTTCTGGAAACCTGAGGGCGGGCAGGTGGGATGGGGCCACAGCAACAACTGGGGACTGGCACCTCCGGGCCCAGAGGGCTCAAGCCCTTGGGGGTGGCCGCCAAGCCCCTGAGGCTCCTGGCCACCCTGATCCTGGGGACGTCCCAGGTGGAGGAGGGAAGGGAGCAGGTGTGGCTCCTCCTGAGGACCCCACCCCACCCCACCCCACCCCACCCCACTCCAGGCTGTGAGCGGGATCGCCTGTCCTTCGGCTTCTGTGAGACCCTCCGCCTGCTGGGCCGCTGCCAGCTGCCTGCCGTCCGCACCCAGTGCTGCCGCTCCTGCCCCCTACCAGGCCACGGGGTCCCCTCCCGCGGCCATCAGCGTGTCGCCCGCCGCTGACCCACTCCAGCCAGGCCAGGCTGCACGAACGGACCGTCCCAGACGCACGGACCTCATGCCCCAGTGCGGGCTGCACCCCAAAGGTGCTAACCCGGCCCGCTGATGGCGGGCTAGGGATCTCTCACCCCAAGAAAGGTATTTTTTTAACAGTCTGCAGAACGTTATTATTGTTATACATAAATGAGCACTATGGTTTCGAGCATGGCGTGACTTCCTCTTGGATTGGGAGAATTTCAGGTCAGACCCCCTGGTCTCTATCCTCCTGACTCACCACCCTTCACGTGCTCCTCGGGGAACCCCTAGAAGAGGTGCTTGGTGGCCTCCTTGGGAGGCCTCCTTGGGAGGTCTTCTGGCAGGAGTACAGCTTGGCAAAGGCGGGGGTGGGCGGGGGTCCTGGGCCACGCTCTTTCTGCCCCTTCAAGTCGCTCGCCCACCCCCCATGTCTCCACTCCAGGAGAGACCTGTGTTTCACAGTGAATGGGTCACACCCTCCCTCGAGCAGTAAGGCCCTCTGGTCTCCAGCAGGGGCTGTCCCCTGGGATGATCGCGATGGGGTCCGGGACACCCTGTCTGGTTCCTGGATGATGGCGATGGGGTCCGGGACGCCCTGTCTGGTTCCTGGCCCTCGCCACTTCGGCTGTTACCTGCACCAGGGGGAGAGACGGGGTGCAGGTAGGAGCAGATGGGCGGCCACATCCTTCCTGGTCCCCGCTTGTCCCTTTCCCACATCTCCATGTTCAGAGACAGATTTGGGGGGGGGGGTTCCTGCCCCGCCAACCCCAGCTGCTGGGCTCCTGTGACGCTGACCCGTGACCTAACACCTGCCCACCAGAGCCCCCTTCTTGCCGGACAGACCTAGGTCCACGGAGGCAGGCGTGAACAGCAGATGGCAGGTGGGCACCGGGTGCTCTGGGGAGTATTCTGGGCTCGAACCAGGAATGAGGCGGCTGGGGGGGGGGGGGGCGGCCCAGCTGCTCCTCCAGGAAGTGGCCTGGGTAGGCTCCAACCCTTACCTCTGGCTAGGAGTCTTGAACTTGACCCTCTTACACGGTGCTCACAAGCCCTACTCCTGGAGAGCGTAGACCCCTTCTTCACGGGGGGGACACCGAGGCTGAGAGAGGCCCCGGCCCCCCGCCCCGTGCACACCGGGGGACACCGCATTCAGTTCCACGGCATGTGCCGTTCACGGCGGTCCTTAGGCCGCGGTAGCGAGGGCCACGCGGCCACTTGTGCATCAGAGGCCGAAGCCACCAGCAGGCGTCTGTCACGGGGACCGGTCCCTACGTGGAAGGCACGGAGGGAGAGGTGCCCAGCCGCTCCCCGGCTTCCCGTTCTCCGCACACAGCACCCTTCCGGTAACACCCCTTCGCCGCCGGCTGCAGAGCCCCGCCCGCTCTGCGTGGGTCTGGCCCAAGCCCCCTTCCACCTGAGCTCTGGGCTGCCCCCAGCAGGAAGACGGCTTTGGCAGAGCTAGTCACTCTGAGGTCACTTCAGGAAAGCGAGTCACGGGGGCTTGAGAGAGTCCCAGGATCCTGCGCTGGGGGAGGGGCAGCAGGCTTCCTTCCTGTGTTTGCAGCAGCTCTGGGGACCCACGCTCTGTGACGGCCTCCGTACGGGCGCCTGACCCACACCGAGCAGGGGCGAGAGCCAGAGGGCACGGCCCGGGGGTCCCAGTGCCGGCTCCGCTCCCGCTGCTGTGGCCGCAGGAACCCCCAGCCTCACAGAGTCTGACCTGGAGACTCTCAGCGGGCCCTCGTCTGCTCTGTCCGGGAACCCTCCCTGGAGCCCCCTCCCCCACACCGTGGAAAGACATTTGGTCTTAATCATTGTGGTGTGTTTTTCCGATGATGGGGGCTGAGGGGGATGGCGTCCCCGGTGGCAGCCGAGCCGTCAGCCCAGACGAGAGGCAAACAACCCATGACTCAGGCGGGGCACGGCACAGCTGTGACCCGGGGGGCTGCTCCAGACCCAGGGCGGCTCCCGGCCGAGGCCCCCCCCATTTGCCAGCTCGGCCTCGGCTGCCGGGGCTGCACCGCTGACCGAGGCGAGGCGTCTCGTCCCACACACCCCGAAAGAGCAAACCAAGGGCACGGACCTAAACACCCTGCTGGCAGGTCGGGGAGGCCCCTGTCCCCCCTAAGCCCTGGGGTGAGCCCCATCACAAGCGATTATAACCACATTTCAAACCACAATGTTATACAAATTAGTTTATTTGGCTTTTTAGTAGGACCGTTCCAAAGTTTAACTGGAAGACGAGCACAGAAGCTGCAGAGACATGAAGGAAAGTCACCTGCCAGCAGCCCCCCTGCCGGCACCCCCCCCCTCCCCAGGCTGGCCGCCGCCCAGGGCACCCGGGGAAGACCACGCGGCACAAAGCCAAGGGTGGGGATTTGTGCAATACACACGTTTAGCTTCAAAAAGGAAAACGCGCTGGCTATCTGCCTAGAATATTTCCTATATTGATACAATGGAGGAGAATCCAGTCTCGGTCCAGCCCCAGCGGGTGCCGGACAGCTGTCCGCATGGCCGCAAGTGACCAGGGAGGTGCTGCCCAGGGAAGCGGCCCCAGCATGAGCCAGAGGCGGGATGCCCGGGGCCCAGGAGTGGGGAGCCACGTCGTGCTCAGGTTTATACACAAATACAGGGAGCCGTACACAAGACTCGTCATATAAAATAGACGTACGTCATCTAGAAAAACCTCGATACAAAGTCTATAAAAATATAAACTGTAGTGAAAAAATATACAAAAGTATTAACATGTTCAACCCATGAAACAAAAACACATCCACGTGCAAGCTGGCAGGTGCCCCCCCCCCCCCCAACGCGTTGAGGGAATCCCCTTGGCCACGGTACGCGCGTTTGGGCCAGAAGCGTCGCCACGAGACCCAGCCTGCAGGGGCCCCGGGCCGGTGCTGAGGCTGCCCCATCGGGACGCTGCCCGCCCGGTGGAGGGGGCAGGAGAGGCGGCCGTTCCGGGCCCTGTGGTTCTGGAGCGACGGCCCCATCCTGTCCCGTCCGGACACCCGGAGGCCAGCACCCCTGGCCCGTTGCCCCGACCCCTCGGCTTTCACACCAACTTCCGGCCTCGGACGACTGCCTGGAGGCAGCAGCACAGCCCGGCCAGCCGCTCCCTGAAACCACGACTCCAGCCACATACAGCGGGAACCTGGGCCCGACCCACGTTTTTAAGATGCATCTTTCTGGGGCAAGACGGACAAAACCAGCGGCACCGTCACCTCCGGGAAATCGATCCGGAAACTACGGTCTGATCCGGCCGCACATCCTCACCGCTGTCCCCAGGCCGGCAGCTGCGTGGGGGCCAGGGCAGGGGGTCCGCGAACGGCAGTGAGGACGCCACCAGCCGCTCCCAGGAAACGAACAATGGTGCAACGTGTCTGATACCCGAAAATCAAGTCAACCAACCTACGGACGGAAACTCGGTCCGTGGAGATGCGGACCCGGCTTGGACCCTGCTCAACGCTGGCGACGGGACATCCCTACTTGGGAAAAAAGCGCTTCAAATTCCATCGGTTCAGCACTCAGGCCGCATCGAACACATCAACTAAGGGCTGTCTCCAACTTCTCCAGGTAGTGTAAAAATCCCACTTGAAGTCATTTCTTTCCTATTTGAGCAATACTGTGCCAGGAAACGGTGTCACACGTCCGCGTCAGGGACGGTCCTCGCTGTGATAAGGCAGAAGTCCGCTTCCTTGGGCAAAGCCTCTCTCCGGGGCTTCAAACGGCTAGCGCTCCGTCTCCGGAGCGGCCTGGGCGGCGTGACCCCCCACGGCCTCGGGGATGAACAAGGACGCCGCCAGAGCGGATGCCCGTGGGCAGCACTGGGGAGGGGACCCGAGCGGCGCCCCGAGCCCCGGCAGCTGCCTCCCCCCACGCCAGCAGGCGGAGGAGACCTCGACCGTCGCCTGGAACCTGCACCACGGCCCTGCCCTGTCCCCTCTACCGAGGCCCCAGGGCGGGGCCTGCTTTGCGGGACGGCTCCCTCCACAGAAGGACCTCACGGAGATCTGCGCCAGGCAGAGGGCAGGCTGAGGGCAGGCGAGCCCAAGCTGGTGCCCAGGAGGGAGTGAGGGCTGTCTGGAAAGCCAGGCCCTTCGCTGCTTGAAATGCTGTGCACGGAAGGGCCAGGGCCGTTCCAGAGTTGAGGCAAGGCCGCCCGCCCGCAGGGAAGGTGTGTGGGTTTTCTACAGGCCGCTTCTGAGCGTGGGACGCACTTGCTTTTCTAGGAAAGGCCCCTCTTCACTACCCTCGTGCCCCCGGAGCAGCCACACTGTGGCCCGGGAGCGCGCGAAGCACAGTGTGGCTGCTCGGCCGGCGGAGGCCCTCGGCTGCACCGGGTGCAGGAGGAGCGAGACAGGGAGGCGCCCGGGACGGGGTCCCGAGGGCACGAGCCAATGACCCACCCAGCTGACACGTGCTGTCAACAGGGCCTGGAAAACATCCAGCCAGTTCACCTGGGGGCGCGCGCAGCCACGCGCCACGGCACGGAAGACGGTCGTAAACGGGACAAACCCCGCCGCGAGTGGAGAGGAGAAAGTGCGGCGTGGCCCTGGATGTCTGCCCGGCAGACCTCCAGAGACCACGGGCGTTACGTTCGGGCTTTCAAAGGAGCAGGGACGTCTCCGCGGTCACCCTTTGGCACCCTTCGGTTGTGAGGGCAAGAGCAGCATCGTGGGGGTGGGGACGGGGACTCAGGTGTCCTCCTCATCGCTGACCAGCTCACCCTTATCAGGGCTGGCGTCCCGTTCACGCAGGAAGTCCTCCCGGATGGCCTCCAGCTCCGTCAGCTCCAGCCGGACCTTCTCCAGGTGGTAGGTGCGCCGGTTCCGGATCTGGCGCAGGGGGAACGGGTTCAGGTCCCCGAAGGAGATACTGATCAGTTTCCTGGAAGGACGCAGGACAGGGCCGGAGCGTCAGCGGGGCAGGACACGGGATGGGACCCCAGCGGGTGTATCGCCTGGAGGCCAGCCCTTCTCACGCACAGGCCACGGGGCCGGCCCTGGGCCGCGGCCTGGGCTCAGACGCGCGCTCGCTGTGTCGCGGGGCAGGTGACGTCCCTTCCCTTTCTGGTTTCTGATTCCTCGTCGAAAGGCTGGGATACGTTAGTGACCTTCCCGAGGTCTGGGGTCACCAGAGCTGCCACCACAACACGCACACAAGGACGGCGCCCGGCACTTGCCTGTGACTGCAGGGCCGGCGAGCCCGAGCCCGAGCCTTCGGGACCAGCAGAAGGATGGCCCGGAGGGCCGTCTCGGGCCTGACCAGGGAGCAGCGGATACCCAGGCCCACCTGACGGGCACCGTCATACCCAGGAGCCACACAACGAGGCTCGAGCACGTCTGCAGACAGACGTGGACTCTATGGGTTTCCTACTATCCTGGGATCAAGGCACCGATTTACAGTAAACGGTTTAAAATCACAGAAACGGGGCTGTAGCTGCTGGCCAGTGGTTTAGTAAGATCAGAATGAGAAGGTGCCCCAGGGCCCGGGGCCGGGTGCGGCCCCTGATTCGTCCAGTCCAGGGGCTTGTCTTCCCGGCCACAGGGCCCTGGCGCACCTCCAGACCCAGGAGAGGCTGTGAGGACAGAGCCAGCGGCCACGGGTGGCCTGCCACCATCCACCCACGTGGGCTGCCTTGACAGAAGTTTATTCTAGAAGGTGTAATGTGAAGGGAGGGTGTAGCCTTTGGCATTTCTCCCTACTGAATTTCCAAACACCTACTCCTTAGCCGGACTCCAGAGGACTCCCTGTGTGAGGTCGAAGGTCAGGAAGGCCACCTTCAAATGCCAAGCTTCCCAGGCTGTTCTAGAACACGGGCAGGTGGGAGAACAGGACAGGCCTCCACAGAGCCGTGCCTCCTACTGGGCTCTGCCGGCCGGGGCCGCAGGGGTCTGTGAACGGAAATGTGAGCCCAGACCCGGGACCCAGGGCCACACGACCAGCTCCTTTTCCTACAGCCACGAGTCGCAGACTCCACGCACCTGAGAGCCGGCCTCCAGCCCCCTCTATGGGAGGCAGACAACACTAGGTTATTTTCACAGAGCCTCTGGTGGGACCGTGCTGCCGGGGCCTGTTAGCCCAGCGGGCAGGGCAGAACACTCCGCTCTGCGGCCCGGTCAGGAGATGAGAGCTATCCCATGGTCAGCCCAGGCTGAAGGCCCCAGGGGCCCCGACTCGAGACCGGTTTAATCCGTCGACCCGCTGTCTCCTGAGCACGCCGGACGCAGCACCCGCGCCCTCCTTTCTTACGGAGCCGCTCGGTTATGTGCAATTGCTCCCCTGGACCCGCCAGCCTGGGGAGCCGAGTGAAACGCCCGGGTCGCCACCCAGCCACGGGGACGGAGTTTCTGAGGCCGACGGCCGGGCGGCTGTGCCCGAGGCCGCTCACGAGGTGGCGCTGCAGAGCCTGCGGGAGGCGCTGCCGGGAGGGTGGGGGGGGCACATCCTGCAGCCTGGGCCCGAAGGGAGGTTAGGGGACCCTGACCTGATGGAAGGGTGGCGCACGCTCTCGGCCTGCTCTCTCTCAGGCTTTGCTCCCTGGCTTTTCATTTGGCGAAACCGAGGCCGCTACCGCCGATACGTCAAGCTGCCTGAAAATCCTTACAAACCGCGATGCCTTCTGGGCTGTCGGGCGTGGCCTCAGCCATCAGCCCCTTTGCTCGCAGCGTCCCCTCCCGGGACCTGGGCCCAGCCCCTGCCCCGGAGCCCTCCTGCGGCCGGGCTCCCCCAGCGCCGGTGCCCTGAGGGCCTGCGGCTTCTCGCGGGGCCAGCCAAGAAGAGGGGCACCTGCCAGCTTACTGGGGGGCCCTGCGGGCTTTCAAGCAGGTTGTGACACATCAGTGGACGAGAAACCCACGTGGTGAATCATGACAAGCGTTTTGTAACAGGAAGTTAGAAACCTCAACATCTAACACGGACCTTTAGCAAGAACCACAAACATTTCAACAAACCGTTTCACTTCTATACACTGTGGCACGGGCAGTTCACGTTCTGATATGAAACGGTCTTACGAGCTACAGTCCAAAAAGTCTGAGGGGCGCCTGGGGGGCTCAGTCGGTTAAGCGTCCGACTTTGGCTCAGGTCACGATCCGGCAGTCTGTGAGTTCGAGCCCTGTATCGGGCTCTGCGCTGACGCCGCGGAGCCTGCTTCGGACCCTCTCTCTCTTCCTCTGCCCCTCCCCCTGCTTGCATTCTTTCTCTCAGAAATAATTTAAAAACCAATCTGAAAACGTATGTGAGCCACAGACGCTTCTCTGCGGAAAAACTCAAGGCTTCCTCACGGGTAGACAAACCTGACACGGAACGCGGTCACGTGCAGGGAAAGGCGGCCCTGTACCACATGGGCGGCAGTGAACTGTACCCCACCTTGGCCGTGGGAGCCCCTGGCGAGTCCCCAGGGCAGCCGCCAAACGCGGTCGGGGGCACACGCGCAACACGGACACGATCCGCTGGGGCCTGGGGCCCGGGCCAGAAGCCCGGGGTTCCCCAAGCTCCGCTTCCTGTTCCACGCTCTAGCCTACCCCCTCCGCCCCCCACCCCCCCTCCCCAGGCCCCGGGTCTCCTCTCCGGTGCCAGCCCTCCCGTCTTCCCGACACTTGGGGCATGAAGCCCGTCCTGCTCCGCCACGGCCCCAGACCCGCTGCCTCTCACCTCCACTCCTCAGGACCCCTTTGCCCAGGACACCCTCTCCTTGGGGTCCCCCCGGCCCCGCTCACCCCCACCTTTCCCCTGCACTTGTCCCATCTGGGCTCCCCCCACGGCAGCCCTGAGCCTGTCACGCCAGTGGTCTCCCCTAGGTTTTTCACGTGAGATGTCCGTCCTCCGTCACCGTGGCCCCCGTGCCCCGGACGCTCAGTAAAGGCTCGCTGGACAAATAAAGATGCTGCTTTGCTGCTGGGACTGATGTTCATTGGGGAAAAAATAAACTGTCCTCTATCCTCCCCCCGCCCCTCCCCATCACTGGAGGCCACCTGGTGTCCCCAGCCTGTCCCCACCCTTTCCTCGGGAAGCAGGGACCAGCGCTCCCGCTCTCGCCACGCCCCCCGCCCCCAAGGACGCACCTGGCGTCGAGGACAGTGCGCGTGAAGTGACGGAGATACTTGAAAATGGACATGGAGTCCTGCAACCTCAGGATCTCCTCCTCCTTGTATTTAAAAAGAGCCAGGGCAAAGCGGAAAATGACCTGTGGGCGGGACAGAGACACCTGTGAGCAGAGGCACACCTGGGCCCGGCCGGGGCGGGCCTGTGACCCCGGCCTGTGACCCCGGCCCCACGGCGGCCCCTCACGCACCCGGGCAGCTGGCCACCACCGCGCTGCCCAGAAACCCGGCGAACAGACCCACCTTTGGTCCCTCATAGAGGAAGGAGTCCCAGATCTTAAAGAGGACGTCACTCACGACGCTGTCCACGAACACCACCAGAAACCAGTTGAACGTGATGAGGGTGTAGTCGACTTTGTGCTGTTCCAGGTGGCTGTGCAGACGGGGTAGCTTCTCGCTCAGGAGGTCTCTGAACACCCGCTGGTCCACCTGGGGAGGGGTCGGAGGCGGAGGAGTGGGTGCGCTCGGCCACGCCGCCTGAGCCGCGCACGGGGGACCTCACGCCCGCAGGCGCGCCCACCCCCGGGCCTGAAACCCACTCGTGTGCCCCAAACACCCAAGAGCGCAGGCCGCTATGATCCGCTACTGAGCCGGGAGAAGAGTCGGCCCGGCCGCTGCACGCGAGACCTAGGGTGTATGGGTCACAACCGAGTCCCAGGCCCAAGAGTTACTGTGACAGCAGCACAGCCGTCCCACCGATGTCACAGGGCGCGAAGCACTGCCTGCACCTGGCAGCGGCTGCCGCCCCAGGACACCTGCACAGACCGCTCCAGGGCACGCGAGGGCGCCACGTGATGCAGCCGGTGCGTGCTCCCCTAGAGGGGTCTCCCCGGAAGCCTCGCCCCTCTCGGTGGGCAGGGTCAGCACCACCCGCTAAAGACCGCGCCTGCGCATTTGAACGACGGCGCCGGGACAGCACGCGCCTGAGGCCGGGGCTCGGGCCAGTGCTGGCCACCTTCAGGGGCTGAAGGTGGGCAACGGAGGACAGCAGACTGTGGGACGTGACCCTGGGATGAGTGACCACCGGACAAGTGACCACATAACGAGTGACTGCGGGACGAGTGACCCCAGGACGAGTGTCCACGGGACGAGTGACCGCGGAATGAGTGACCATGGGATGAGTGCGGGACAAGCGCCCCCAGAACGAGTGTCTGTGGGACAAGTGCCCACGGGATGAGTGGCCCTGGGACGAGTGACCACGGGACAAGTGACCCCAGAATGAGTGACCGTGGGACGAGTGACCATGGAACGAGTGACCACGGAAAGAGTGACCATGGAACGAGTGACCACGGGATGAGAGCAGGACAAGTGCCCCCAGAACGAGTGTCTGCGGGACAAGTGCCCCCAGGACGAGTGACCACAGGACAAGTGACCATGGAATGAGTGACCGCGGGATAAGTGACCCCGGGATGAGTGACCACGGCACAAGTGACCCCAGAATGAGTGACTGCACAACGAGTGACCACAGAACGAGTGACCACGGAACGAGTGACCACGGGATGAATGCGGGACAAGTGACCGCGGAACGAGTGACCACGGGATGAGTGAAGGGCAAGTGCCCCCAGAACGAGGAACCGCGGGACGAGTGACGGGAACAGACTCCTTCTGCCAGGAGGGGTAGGGCTGGGCTGAAGAGGAGGGGCGAGAAGCCACCCCCACGGCGCGAGAAGCGCCCCGTATCCGTCAGGCGGCAGGCGGCACCTCGCGCTCGAGGCTGTCCAGGCGCAGAGGGCCGGGTGCGGAGCAGCTGGCAGCAAGCACCGCTCGACCTGTGTTCAGCCCCAGCCCCGCCGGCTCGGGAGGTGGCGGGGCGCGGGGGGGAAGGAACGCGCCGGGGGACACCGGGGGACACCGGGGGACACCAGGGGACGGGGTCCTCGGCGCCGGCCGGGTCCTGGTGCACAGCGGATGGAACGATGGAGAAGGCGCGAGCAGCCGGCAGGGATTTGGGAAGCAGGGCGCTGTGGGGGCAGAGGGGCACACGAGCTGTCCCCGCTTCAGGGCGGCCCACGCGGCGACCCCTGTAGGACACATACAGTCCACGCACGCACTGCCCCGAGGGGACGCAGCAGCCACCGAACGGGGCAACTCGCCGGAGCCGTGACGCGAAGCAGACAGGACACCTCACGCCCCCAACGCCCATACCTAAGGGGAGGTGGGGGAGGAGCAAAAAGGGAGCACATCAAAATGCCAACCGTGGTCTCCCTGGTAGAGTAACGCGGTTTTCATCCTGCTCTTACCGTCTTTCTGTGTCACCTGCTTGCTCCTCGGGAGCTTCTGCGACTTTCTCAGTTGGGGAGAGAGTCTCTTCAGTTTACGATTCCCTTTCCGGGACAACACGAGGCACAGTTCATCTCAAATCCACATACTTAAGATAGGTTTTTCCCTTCCGCCTGTTGTAACTGCGAGTTTTTTTTAATTCTGAACATCATGACAGACCCTTAAAGCATCGTCTGAATCTGACGTCAAGCACTCCACAGGAGGGGAGTCTGACGCTCATCTGACAGATGTGGAAACTGGGGCACGGGGCCGCGCCCCACAGGGGGGAGGGCCTGGCTCAAGGGAACCAAGACAAAGGCTCCTTCCTGACGCTGGAGTAAGTTTCGGAGTAAGACCTTCTCCTTCTGAAACACAGTCATCTGAGACTTTGAGTCTCTGAAGCTACCGGCTCCCGGGTGTCTGTGATACACGGGACATTACTTACTGGCCCCCTCACTCCCACAAAACAGTGACTGCTGCCTGTTAACTGGTCACTTCCCAGTTTATACACTGGCGAAACTAGCCTCTCGGTCGCTTAGCAGACTGAGGCGGTCACCGGAGGACCAGATGACTCTCCTGGGATCACTGGGCCCAGAGCCCAGGCCCTGCTCTCCTCCCCGGCCTTCCAGGAGGAGTGGACAGAGGTCCAGACCCCAGCCTGGGCCTTGGTGGTAGCTCCTCGGGCAAGGTGCTTAGCGTCTCTGAGCTCCGCTGGTCTCCCAGGGAGGAGGGGGGCCGTGATGCCCGCATCCGGATGGTTTTGTGCAGATGCGAGGGGGGCTCGCTAAGTGCCCCCGGCCGGAGAGCTCGCTCACACACCCTCCGCGCTCACCGTGCCGCGTGCCCGCGATATCGAAGTGAACGTCAGGGCCGCTGACCAGCTACAGGACCAGCAGGCACACGGGGAGGGTCCCGTCAGACAAGCGCTGTCCCCGAGGCCCCGGACCAGAGCAGCGGGCGGCCCCAGAGGGGCAGGACGCAGCACCGAGGAAGCGGTGCTCAGCGCCCAGAGCAGGTGCTCCCCAGGATGCAGGCAGGGCAACGGTGACCTAGGGAGTCACGTCTTCACCCGAGGTCAGGGCGTGACCGGCGAGCAGGTGTTCCGTCACAAGGGGGCACGGCTGACCCCAGGAGTGACAGTTATACAGGAAGGCAGGGCACCCTGACAAGGGTCAGGGGTCAAGGGGGAGCAGGGATGAGAGCCACCAGGCAGGCGGCAATGATCAGAAGCTAACCGCAGGGACGCAGGGGGCGAGAAATGAGGGGGAGTCCAGGCTGGTGGACTAGCGGGCGCAGAGGGCAGGCAGTGACAGAGGCCACGACGAGGACCCGGTCTGAAGGCAGACGTGCAGACCTAAAGCAAAACTCAGGCAGGGGCCAGCCAGGCGGACAGAGCCTACTCCCAGTATTTACAACCGAGACCCTGAGGGATTTTACCCAGGAAAGTCACACAGCGACAGAGAAGCTGAGAAGCCAGGCGGCTGCTGGTGGCCCAGAGGCAAGGGCAGGAAGTCACCCCCAGACTGGAACAGGGAGGCCCCTCCCGCACGGGGGCGGGGAGGGGGGACAGTAGACAGGAGTGGGCACCGCCGAGGAGTCAGACCCACTGACGGGCGGGGCCCGTGATGAGCGGGGAGAGGACTACCCTCAGTCCCCTCCTGCCACCCGCCTATCCCCCGCCGGTGCCTCTGCTGGCCTCCGCAGGGCCGTGAAGGTCAGGCCTACGAGCAGGATTGCTAGTTGGGGAGCAGGGACGGCGGCCCCAGCCCAGCCCAGGGCTGCTCTGGAGCCAGAACTGCCCCCGAGGAGACAAGCCTGGGCTCTTCCGCCCCTTCGTCCTCGGGCGCCGGGTGTTGTGGGCATGTCTCCCGCCAGGGGGGTGACTGCCAGCCCCGCTGCCTGCTCCCAGGAAGGAAGTGACCACGGCAGAGCCCCGATGCAGCCTGTCGGCACGAGACACAGGTCTGTCACAGGGGTCCCTGCTGGCCTGGCCGAGACTTCCTGAGAACCACACGGCCATCTGGGACCCGTCCCACTCGAGCCACCTTCCTGTCCCTGGTCTGGGGGCTCCCCCGCCTCCCTGCTCCCTCCCTGGTCCTTCACAGGTGCCCCCCCTCAGAAATCTCTGGCTTGCCTACTCCTGCCCCCGGACTCCCCAGGAAGGCTGCACCGGGGAGAGGGCATGGCTATGGCGGGGGGGGGGGGGGGGGGGGGGGGGGGACAGCTTGTGCTGGGGAGAGAGCAGGGCTATGGGGGGGGGGAAACCTGTGCCCAGGGAGGGAGACAGCAGGACTGCAGGGGATGGGGGGGGGGGGGGGTGGACAGCTGTGCCCGGTGGGACTTTCCCCGCCCGGTCACACTCAGCCAGGCCCGGGGTCTGCAGCACGCCCTCCTCGTACGTCTGTTTCAAGGCTCAGCACGCACGGGAGCCCCTCCCCCACCGAAGTTTAATTCACCACGTGTCGGCTGGACTCTCCAGGCCGCTGGCTGACACGCGGTGTTTCTAGCCGTACCTGGGACCCCAGCAGCGTCTTGGTGTAATAGTCTCGAGGCATGAAAACTTCCACTATGGTGACCAGACACCAGAACGCGTCTTCTTGCTCCAGGTACAGGAGGGCCACCGCCACCAACCTGTAAACAGACGGACGGCAAGGTGAGGGCCGGCACCCCGCACACCGGGGCCCGGGCTACACGGCTGGCCAGCCGCAACGCGCCGTCTGCTTACACAGCCGCGGCCATCTCCGGTCCCCCAACAAAGAACAAGCAACTTCCTGCACGAGCAACACATCTGTCCTTTTCTTTCTTTTTTAAGTCCTCTCTGCCCCCAATGTGGGGCTCAACCTCACGACCCCGAGATCAAGAGTCACGTGTTCCACCAACTCACCAACTCACGTGGCTCACCAACGTGAGCCAGCCGGGTGCCCCAAGTGAGGCACGTCCGACTCTGGATTTCAGCTCACGTCATGACTGCATGGTTCATGGGTTCGAGACCCGTGTTGGGCTCTGTGCTGACAGCACAGGGCCTGCTTGGGATTCATTCTCTCTCTCTCTCTCTCTGCCCCTTCCCCCTCAAAATAAACACTAAGATAAATGATGTTTGAGAAGCAAAGGTACTGCTCCCGCCAACCCTTTCATTTGGTTTTCGTTTAAGGATGCTGAAATTCTTTCCCAACGATCAACCAGCCTCATTAAAAAAAAATGCTTAGCTGATGCAGCTAACTCTTTTGTGCGCAGAGAGTCCAGAGGTGAGTGTACGATGGGTTACAGACAACCACTCCGACGGGCTTTCAGAAGGAGCCGCGGCCACGGTGTGCGTGCACGTGGGGGCAGGAGCCTGAACAATGGCTAGCTTGCTCGTAAAGGAAACCTGGGTTCAGCCGTTACACTGTCCCCAGTCACGGACCTGTCCGGTGATCCCAGGCTTGGCTCCCGGTAGGCATTCAGGCAGGATCCGGACACAGAGCAACGAGGAAAAAAGCCCTTCTCTCTGCATCTGAAATCCAAGCGCCTCTGCTCTGACGGCTTCTGTGCCTCGCTTACGGGAAACCCTAACCCTACTTCTCCGAGGCTGGTTGTGGTCTTTTTCTTCCTCACATAAAATTACGATGGATTCACCTCGAATTAAGACCTCGAAACGAGGGACGTGGGGTCGGCGGAAGGGGATGCCTCAGGCAGGCCTGAGCGCACGGGCCGCAGGAAGCTGGCCGCGGCAGGGACGGACAGGAGAGACAGCAGGCCCACAGCACCCAAAGGTGTGGGGCGCGGGGCCCGGGGTCTGCAGTCAGCACAGCCCGCAGGACGTCACCCTAACCAAGTTTCAAGAAGGCAGGCCTGGATCACTCACAAAAGGCCAACGTTCTTCTACCCAAGTTCTGGGTTCTCAGGAGGCACATGTAAAATATTTGGGGGAAAACCCCAATAAAACGGTTAAAGTTAAGAGGCCCTAAGGGTGATGGGGTGCAGACGATGGGGGCAATTTTCCGGAAGTTTTACTGTGGAAGAGGAGGTTCCACGGCAGCGCCAGACGAACGGGGCGCCAGCATCGCCCCCAAACAGGCGTGCCGGAGGGATCCGCCGGCCTTCAGAGGGTTGTGGCTTCCGGAAGCCGTTAGACTGGGTGTTCCACGTGAATCGTGGATTCAAAGAGAATTAAACCGTTCGTTACACGGCATCCCGTTTACAGCTCTTTTTCTTTTAACGGGGGCGCCAAGGGGCAGCCGAACCCATCACTTTCGGGGCACAGACGGCATGTCCGTCCTCCCCACCACAGAGGCAGGTGACTTCCTGGGAACTGCCTAGTGTGAACACGCCAGCTGAAACCTTCCTTCTGCAGCACGGCCACTCAGACACAAACACGCGGCCCTTACTGGAGGTCAGTATCTGGCACGGAGCGGGAGTCAGGGCCTGTGAGCGGCCAGAATTAACCGTCAGCATCCACAACTCAACGCGTGCGCTTGGCTTACGGCAAAACTCCTAACTCACGCGAGCACACACAGCTTCTTCACGCTTCAACGTATCTCCCGCTCCCGCTGCACGGACAGCGCATCACTGGACGAGCGC
Source organism: Panthera tigris (assembly GCF_018350195.1). Lineage (NCBI taxonomy): Eukaryota > Metazoa > Chordata > Mammalia > Carnivora > Felidae > Panthera > Panthera tigris. The sequence goes on along the minus strand of NC_056665.1, from coordinate 693,099 downwards.
AGGGCCAGCGAGTGCAGAAAGCACGTCAGCCACAGACACCAGGCACCGAGCAGCCACGGCACGCAGCCCCCTGCGGCGCGGACCCCGGGGCCTCCGGTGGCCTCGTCCCGCCCTAGCCCGGCTCCGAATGAGGAGCGACGAGGTGGGCGGCCTCCCAGTGTCCTCCGCCTATGGGAGCAGGGATGTGCGTGAGACCCGCAGACGCTCGTCCACAGGTGCCAGGTTCCAGCCAGCCGCAGAACCATCTGGGGCAACTTCTCAACTCACGAAGACGCTGGATGAACGAGGAACGGCCACCAGCATCCGCTTCGTGCGTCATGAGCGTAAAATCGTATACAACTATAATTGAAAGTATAGTGAGATCAAACTTCTGGTCAAACCCTGAACCTCGTGAGGAACCAGAACGAGAAACGTAGTCGCTTCAGATAACGTGAATTTGGCAGCGGTATTGCTTTCGTATTTTACTTTTTTCAAGTTTGTTCATTTCAAGAGAGAGACGGAGAGAGATCCCGAGCGACGGAGGAGCAGAGAGAGATGGAGAGAGAATCCCGAATAGGTTCTGAGCGGTCAGCACAGAGCCCAACACGGGGCCTGAACTCACGAACAGGGAGATGGTGAGCTGAGCCGAAACCAAGAGTCGGCTGCTCAAGGGACCGAGCCGGCGGGCGCCCCGGGGGAAGCTGCGTCGCTCGACCTAGCTGACCGCAACGTCCCCGCAGGGGAGGGGCCCGTCCCGGCCGGTGGGGCTCGCAGGAGCGGCGTGGGGCCGACACCCACCTATTCAGACCCTGGCAGTAGCCGATGTCCGGGTTCCGCCAGGAGAAGGCCAGCAGGACGTTGCGAAGCTTCTGTATGCCCTCCGAGGTGGGGGAGGAGTAGTGCTTGTTGTTGGGCAGGGTCCGCAGCAGGTCGAGCTCGATCTGCTTGGAGGCCGGGTTCTGCTTCTCCAGCGCCTTCTGGAGCAGCGTCTGGAAGTACCCGGGCTCGGTGCTGCCCTTGAACTTCCGGGTGTGGAGGTCGACGCACCACTTCCACACCTTGGAACGGTGCTCGTGCGGGATGCCCGCCCGGATCAGGTTCTTCAGCTCCGGAGAGCACGCCATCTCCCGGTTCATCGTGCTCGCGAAGTAGTTTTCCCACTTGACGCCGGTGGACACTTCCTGGTTTTCTGTCAGGTGCAGCGTCTTCAGGTCCAGCGCGCGGACCTTGGCCACCAGCTTCTCCTCCTCGTCGTCCTCTGGGACGGTCCTGAACCCGTAGATGTCGTACTCACTGTTGAGAAAACAGGAGGAAGATAAAACGACGTGACTTCCACAAAAACGGCACGACAGCAGAGAGAGCCGGCCACGCGCGCGTGGCCCCGTGACCCGGGCCCCGGCGCTGGAGCGTCCAGGAGAGACCGGACTTCTCCGTAAACGGGGTCAGGACGACCGGCTGTCTGCGCAGGGGCAAGTTAGACCAGACCTCTTCTCGATACCAAGAGAGAAAGGGAATCCGAGCACAGCGGAAGACGCCGGCGTTACTGGGAGATTCGGCCGCGCTGACGCACGCGGGTGTGTACATCACACCTGGACGGACGGGAAACTTTTGTGTTGGAAAAGCGTCGTTTAAAAAAGCGGAAGGACGAGGGAGAAAACATCTGTGTGGATATCAGGGACGTGGAAGGCAGGACAGTGGCCCCAAGGACGTCAAACGCCAGGGCCTCACACCCGTGACGAGGTCACCTCACAAAAGGCATTCACGGCGGGGAGCTCACCCCGGGTGTTCCAGGGGCCAGCGTGTGCACAGGAGCCCTTCACGGTGGGGGTCAAAGGAGAGGGGCCGCGTGGCCCACTGTCGCCGGCTGCGGAAGGAAGCGGGGGCCGGAGCCCAGGGGCGCAGCGGCCTCCAGAAGCAGGGGCTGAACGCCACGCCCGGCGGCCCGGGGAAGGCGTTCTGCCGACCATCCTGTGACCATGTGCCTCGGGGAAGGAGTGCAGCCCAGGACACGTCGGCCGCCGGCAGAAGCCCAAGTGCGGCGTCGGAAGCCACGAAGCGTGCGGCGACCCGCCAGGCCGGCCACGGGAAAACCAGCACGCGGGCCTTCCGTGCCCTGCTGCTCCGGAAACCCGCCCCGGCGCGGCTGCAGCTGTATTCCCTGCAGGTCGGGGATCCCCCTTCCAGTCCACACCCGGCAGGACGGGAGCTCGCACACAGACAGGCAGACACACGAACCACGCGTTCGCCCGCCTCATCTGGTAAAGGGAGCACGGAAGGAACCACGAGGGGAAGGAATAAAGACACCGAGGTCCGGGCACCACACGTCCCCCCCTACCGGAAAGGTACACAAGGCAAGAACGAAATGCCCGGGAGCCACACGTATCCCCCCGTGCGATTTCAGGAAGTTAACACTGAAGGCAGGCAGTTGCGAAAACACAGAACACGGTGGGATTCGCATATTAAAAAGTGTCATCAGGGGCGCCTGGGTGGCTCGGTCGGTTGAGCATCTGACTCTGGATTTTGGCTCAGGTCGTGATCTCGCGGTTCGCGGGTTCGAGCCCCGCGTCGTGCTCTGCGCTGACAGCGTGGAGCCTGCTTGGGATCCCCTCTCTCCCCCTCCCTCTCTGCCCCTCCCTGGCGCATGTGCACACCCAGACACACTTCCTCTCTCCAAGTAAATACACTTACGAAAGAGGGCCATCAGTTAGAAGTTAGAAACGCATCCTAGAGTGTTTTAAGGTGAAAAGACAAAACGTGTGGCATTTGCCTTAAAGTAACTGCAGGAAAAAACCTTGGGGGAGGGGAAGACGAAACCAGACTGGCCAAACACTGGTAACTGCTGACGGTACACGTGGGGTGTTGCTGGCCGTCACTTTGTAGGCTTGAAATTTTCATCAAGTAAAAACGAGTCCGTGCGTACAGTCAGCGTTCTAGTTATAGGCGGTTTGAACACGTACGATGTACACAGCGAGGGCCCAAGGGCACACGAGGGAGGAAGGACGGGGTCTCCAGAGCCGCCAGCCGGGGTGCCGTCCGCGGGCCCTGTCCTTGCCCCCAGGCACCGTGACCTTGGCCAGCACGTCTCCCCCACAGCCTCAGCCTCCTGTGCGGCACGAGGGTACACGCACCCGCCTCGCCGAGAGCCCGCACGGCTCCTGGCACACAGGCCTCGGCAGTGCGGGTGCCGCGCGCTTGAGCCCAGACGCGGGGAGGCCGTGCTGACCGGGCTTCGCCGGGGCGGGAGGCGCGAGGTCCCTGCAGCAGGGCCGTCCCGGGGCGGCCAGCGGGGGAGACAGGAGGAGACGGGACTGAATCTGCGGTTTCTCCGCGTCCAACATCTCAACGGATCTCATTTTTCAGAAAGTACTACTTAAGGACCCCAGGGGGAGAGCCGGCACGGGCTTCCAGACTCCGCCATTTTCTAACATGTGCGACACCGTGCGTGTCCGAGCGCGTCCACGGCACGCGTCGGAGCCTCAGGGGGTGCCGGGCCGCCGAGCCAGGCCACCCAAGCGTTTTCCCCACTCGGGGGGCCCCTGTGCTCTCAGACGCAGTGACGGCTGTCACGTTCACGCTGCCTTTCCCGCCACAATGCCATCGGGTGCAGCTGTGTCTCGGGACGGGGCGCCTACTCCCCGGGACACGGCCTCGTGTCCCGTCCCCCGCGCACGGCCGCTGTGGCTGCAGCGGGGGGCCTCAGGAGGGGGTCCCACCACCCGCCAGCACCTTTACCTGACGAGACGAGGCTTCGCGAATGCCTGCTCCGGCTGCTCCGGGCCCTCCACCTGCAGAGCGTCCTCCAGCAGCTGGGCTATGACCTCGCGGGAGGGCCCCTGCTCCTCCGAGCACACGGGCGTCTTCATTTCTTGCAGCAGAATCAGGTATTTGCTCTCTATCTGGCAGAGCTTGGCTTCCAGGCTGGAATACTACAGACAGCGCGGGGGTTACCTCCGTCCCGACCGACGCGGGATACACAACCCTCAGGTACGTCAGGCGGCCAACGAATGACGAGCCCCCAGCTACCAGGAGGAGAGGCGGGGGACCGTGTGGAGGACAAGAGATTGATTTATGTCACCGGCCACCCGTCACGTCCCCTCCCTTCCGGGGCTCCGGCACCAAGGACCCGATGCCAGCACCCACATGGGTCCTGGACGGCCGAAGGGAGCAGCAGGAACCAGGGCACGAGCCGGTTCCTGAGGTCATGTCGTGTCCCTGGCATGTGGGCCATGAGCAGGCGCCCGTGTGGCACCCACACTTTCTCAGGACCCTGTGCCTGGGACCAGCTCCCGTCCGCCGCCGCCTCAGACAAGACAGACACCAAGGAGAACACGCAAGCACAGGTCGGGGGACGCGGTGACGGCGGTCACGTTCACGCTGCCTTTCCCGCCACAATGCCATCAGACTCTCGCACCGCCACCATTGGGCTGGCAGCGAGGTGTTCTTCCCCTTCCCCGTTTACAGGTGGGAAATCGATCCCCACAACAGCTAAAATCACAATCCAAGGAGCCTTCCTCTGGGGGCCTCAGAATAGGATTTAAGCTTTTCTGTGAATCCCGTCATACGTGCAGATGGGACACACCGGGGCGCCTCAGATGAGACCAAGCGCCCGGCACTCTGCGCTCCCAACGTTTCAGACACGATTCGGGGTCGTGACCGCACTCCCACCGGCAGCAGGACAGGGTTGCGGGCACCCGCTTCCGGAAGGCTCTGAGTCCCCCGCCACCAGGACACAGAGCCGCGCCCGACCCACCTTGGCCATCAGATCCCGCTCCCTCCTTTCTGCGTTCCTCCGCAGCGCCGAGAGCTCCAGAATTTCCTTGTTGAGAAACTTATTCTGGGTTTTATACCCCTGGAGGCTGTCCTGTTGGAAGAGAAAACCCGTCGATTCACACCAGCTGAAGGCTGATTATTCTACATAATTAATATTCCGCCCTTGCAATCAAACGGTCCCGCTGAATTAGTGCCGACACCCCGACCGCCGCCGCGGCCACCAGGACCCACGTCCCCGCTCTGTGCAGACGCCTACCTGCGCTCACGTCCCTCACGCTCCATTCTTTCCCAAGCAGAGAGACAGCACACTTTCTGCGGGTGCTCGTTTTTACTCACCCACTTTGCACACCGCACACGCCCTCAACTAGAGACCCACACCTGCAACCGACAGTGGGTGAGGCGCTCCGGAGGGCGCGTCCCTCCCGCGTCCACGCGGAAGACGTCAAACCCTGGCCAAGCTGGAAGGGAAGTACAGCGAACCCAACATACCCTTCACCTAAATTCACCAATGGTTAATGTTTGCTGCATCTGCCGTGTTTTAAGAGGCCTCACGGGCCGGCGACAAGCTCTACCAAACGTGGGGACACGTTTGGCTCTGGCCTTGAAGCCTGAGGACAGGAAGCCCGAGCTTGGACACGTGCCGCCGAGCGCAGCCCTTCATCAGTGTGCTTCTCCCGCTCTGCCGGGGCTCCCGGGGAGGCTCCGGCCCCTCGGCCTTGGCCACAGCCGCAGGAAAATTCGGGGGCCGGCTGGGAGTGGCCAGGGAAGCCGCGGGCTCCTGGACCCTCACGGGACAGAAGCCAGGGCCGTTCCCCGAGACGTGCCCCAGGCTGGACATCGCCGCGGGGCTGGCGGCCCATAACCACCCTAAAACCCACAGAGAAAATGACGTTTCCGTGATCCCTTCAATCGCTAACATTTGTGGGGCGCTTGCTGGGGATTATGGGTCAGCATGACACTCCTGATCCGCCTGCACCACGACAACTGCTGGGCAGCCGTCCCCAGGTCTCCGCTGCCCAGGTGAAGACGGAGCCTCGGGGCCGGGATCCGGCCTCTGAGAGCCAGGCCGCTGGACTCCGGGCCACTGGCCACGCCTGACTGATACGCGCACACCTTCTGAGTCCGTGGGACCACGTGTCACGACAGGCCCGCGAGACACCTAAGTCTAGCCCCACAGAAGGCCCCGATCCCCTTCGCGGCCTCAGTCTCGCCCTCCCGGTGGGTGAGAGCTGCTGGCGGCAGATGGAGGAGAGGGAGTGCCGGGCCAAGCGCAGCACGCGCCCGAGCCCGACGGCCCGAGGCCGAGTGACACAAGGGGGTGGGTGACAGCAGGAGAGCAGACTAACGGTGTCCTCCTTGGGAGGGCCTGACTGTTCATCACAAGGACGGTCTCCCTACGGTGACGATCACAGCAGGGAAGCCCCGTGAGGCACCAGGAGCCCGATCCCCGCGAGACCCCCGAGGGGAGGGCCGGGTCTCAGGTGAACACACTGGGCAGAGAAGGGGCCCAACCCGCCGTGGGGGGGCTCACAGGCGCCACAGCTGGGCTTGAACACAGGCCAGGTCTGGCTCCAGAGCAGCGTCCAGACCACCGCGAGTGCCGGCCCACGTCTCCTCCCTGCTGCTCACCCTCACTGCAGCTGTGGTTCTGCCTCTGTCTCTGCTTTCAAGCCACACTGGGGGCCGCGGGGGCGGGGGGCGGGGTGGGGAGGGACACACCGTGCGCTTCCGGCAGAGCGCAGAGCCCGGCGCGTGGCCGGACAAACGAACAAGGCCGCGAGCGTGAAGGCCCACGCGGAAGGAGCAAATCGCAGGAAGGAGGACAGGGCGGCACAAGGGGATGGGGACACAGTCACAGGACGGGCAGCCCCAAGTCACAGCGAGGACAGCGCCCACCGAGCCAGGCTATGGTGCCGGACAAAGCAGGGATCGACCTACTCCGGGCACAGAATTACGGAGCCACGGAAAAGGTCTGGAAGGAAGTACGGGAAAGATAAAGTCCCTAAATTCTAGGCTGGAAAGCTATGACGACCAACGTTTACTCCCTCCTCAAAATACCCCGGAAAGTGACCCTGTCTGTATCAGACCGATGAGAAGAGCTCGCAGGTTCCAAACAGCACAAACCTGCAGGCTGCAGACACAGACTCTTGACTGAGAAACCCGGAAATGATGGTGACAGTGACATGACAGAGTGCCGCCGACACACACAGATGGTCCCCCACAAGGACGTTTAAACTCGGGGACAAGGGAAGCAATCAGCGTGGGAACCACACAGCATTAAGTGCTGGAGGACACAGAGGACAGCAAGTCCCTTCTTGCATCCACAACCCCTCATGCTGCGTTCCATTCCTGCAGTGCCACTGGAGAGCCGCGCAGGTGAGCGTGTGGGGCCGGAGAGCCAGCGCAGGGGAGAGGGTGTGGGGCCGGAGAGCCAGCGCAGGGGAGAGGGTGTGGGGCCGGAGAGCCAGCGCAGGGGAGAGGGTGTGGGGCCGGAGAGCCAGCGCAGGGGAGAGGGTGTGGGGCCGGAGAGCCAGCGCAGGGGAGAGGGTGTGGGGCCGGAGACCCAGCGCAGGGGAGAGGGTGTGGGGCCGGAGAGCCAGCGCAGGGGAGAGGGTGTGGGGCCGGAGAGCCAGCGCAGGGGAGAGGGTGTGGGGCCGGAGAGCCAGCGCAGGGGAGGGGGTGTGGGGCCGGAGAGCCAGCGTAGGGGAGAGGGTGTGGGGCCGAAGAGCCAGAGTAGGGGTGAGCGTGTGGGGCCGGAGAGCCAGCGCAGGGGAGAGGGTGTGGGGCCGGAGAGCCAGCGCAGGGGAGAGGGTGTAGGGCTGGAGAGCCAGCGCAGGGGTGAGCGTGTTGGGCCGGAGAGCCAGCGTAGGGGAGAGGGTGTGGGGCCGGAGAGCCAGCGTAGGGGAGAGGGTGTGGGGCCGGAGAGCCAGCGCAGGGGAGACGGTGTGGGGCTGGAGAGCCAGCGCAGGGGTGAGGGTGTGGGGCTGGAGAGCCAGTGCAGGGCTGAGGGTATGGAACTGGAGAGCCAGCGCAGGGGAGAGGGTGTGGGGCCGGAGAGCCAGCGCAGGGGAGACGGTGTGGGGCTGGAGAGCCAGCGCAGGGGTGAGGGTGTGGGGCTGGAGAGCCAGTGCAGGGCTGAGGGTGTGGAACTGGAGAGCCAGCGCAGGGGAGAGGGTGTGGGGCCGGAGAGCCAGCGCAGGAGTGAGGGTGTGGGGCCGGAGAGCCAGCATAGGGGTGAGCGTGTGGGGCCGGAGAGCCAGCGCAGGGGAGAGGGTGTGGGGCCGGAGAGCCAGCGCAGGGGAGAGGGTGTGGGGCCGGAGAGCCAGCGCAGGGGTGAGCGTGTGGGGCCGGAGAGCCAGCGCAGGGGTGAGCGTGTGGGGCCGGAGAGCCAGCGTAGGGGTGAGCGTGTGGGGCCGGAGAGCCAGCGCAGGGGAGAGGGTGTGGGGCCGGAGAGCCAGCGCAGGGGAGAGGGTGTGGGGCCGGAGAGCCAGCGCAGGGGTGAGCGTGTGGGGCCGGAGAGCCAGCGCAGGGGTGAGGGTATGGGGCTGGAGAGCCAGTGCAGGGCTGAGGGTGAGCATGTAGGACTGGAGAGCCAGCGGAGGGGTGAGCGTGTGGGGCTGGAGAGCCAGCACAGGGGTGAGAATGCGAGGCCGGAGAGCCAGCGCAGGGGCGAGCGTGTGGGGCTGGTGGCCGACCATCCCGCCTGGACCCCAGGGCCACACAGAGGCTCCAGAGAACCTTCCTCCTTCTTGAGCTCTCGTGGATTTTGGAGCCACAGGCTTTAAAAAGTGGGGAGAAATGTTGGAGGAAAAGGTCACGAAATCACCAAGTGACTGAAACCAGCCTGCCGACCGTGCCACAGAAACAAGAGAGTAAATAAGGGCGAGAAACCTAACCCGGGTCAACTGTGTGGGTCCCCACAGGGAGCTGCGTGGACACAGGACAAGCCGCTCCATCCCGCACGTGCTCTGGCTGGGCCCGCGTGTGTCCCCACAGAGCATGCTCGGCGGGGCCAGCAGGCAGACGCTGCAAACACAGGCACGCTCACAAAACGTCAACTCTAGTCCACGTTAAACAAGGTGGCGGGAAACGCACATCACCCGCGCGGTGCGGGTCGGGCACGTTCCAGGCCGTGTGCGCAAGCAAGGCCGGCCCACTGGCAACGCTGACTGAGACGTGTCACCGAGAAGCCATCACGACGGAGGCCCTGCACATGTCCCAGCGATGCTGCTGTCAGCCCAGTGTTAAGTCCTGTTTTAGAATTCTCTGAGAGACCCCCCCCCCCCGCCCCTGCCACTTGCCATCCTCTGCACTGAGGGGGGCAGGCGCTCCCGGGCACACAGCGGGGCCTCGCCAACAACCTCAAGGTGGCGAACCTTGGCCTCCGAGGATACACTACATTCAGGGGCCAGACACCCTCGGTGCCAAGGTGTCTACACAACGAGGGTAGCCAGGTGAGGAGCGTGTTGGGGACGGGACACACCTGTGGCTGGAGACCCGCGTGGGGTCGACTGGACTACACCCAGGGTCCCTGTGGGGCCTGACGGACAGACCACGGGCCTTCAGCTCTCCGGGGGGGAGGGGGGGCTGGCAGGCTTCTCCGCAGGCACGGAGACCACCCCTGCCTCCCACAGCAGCGCGCTCCCCCGACCTGCCAACGGGTCCGCACCCTGGGGACGACCCAGAGACCCAACGTGTTCAGGAAGTAGCGCCCTCCCCGGGGCCAGCGTGGCCACAGGGGCGCCGGCTCCGAGCGGGCCTGTGGGGCAGCCGACCCCACGCGCCGCTCCCCCACCAGGCACTGAGGCCGGCACCCCTGCGCGACATCGAGGGGCCGCCCGCACCGCCTGTCTGAACCCCGCCCAGCAGCCGGAGCCCACACCCCACTTACTTTCAGCCTGTCCAGCTCCAGCTGCTCCCTGCTGGCGGGGGAGCCGGGCACCCCCGTGGGGGACGACGTACTGTCCTCGCTCTCGCTGAGCTGGCGCGAGAGCTTCATGATGACCTCGTCCTTGGCCTGGATGGTCTCCACCAGCATCCCCAGCTGCTCGCTGAGCTCGCCCACCTTGCCCTTGAGCGTCCTCACTTCCTGCTGCAGACTCTCCCTCTCCAGGGTGAGCCTCTCCAGCTGGCCGCTGAGGCCCAGGATCTGGTCGTCCTTGCGGTGCAGAAGGTCGAGCGCGTCCTTCGGGACCCCCTCGGAGAGCCGGCTGCTGGCGAAGTACTTGTCATACTGGGACGACCGGACCGTCTGCTGCAGCAGCCGCACAAGCTCCTGGAGCCGGAGGGGAGAGCAGGGACCGTGAACAGGCGCAGGGGGCAAGGCGGGGCGGAGGGAACGCGGAAACCCCACCGGGAGCGTGTTAGTAGCGAACCTCCTCTCGAGGGGTCTCGGAAACAGAGAGGAAGAGACGTTAGCCGGCGGAGCCTGTCTGCAGGGAACGGTAATAGGAAACAGGAAACAAACACGCGAACTGTGATCAGCAACAGGTCCCAGCGAGCGCACGTCGGTGTTCAGAAAACGGGGGCTCTAAAACCTTAAGCCTCAGCTCTGGTCGGAGCAATCAAGCGCACTCAGTTTCGGAAGAGACGGTGTCTGACACCACGTGGAGACTGTTCCCACCGGGAAGGGACTCTGGGCCAGCGCTGTGTCGAGAGAGACTGATGTACTCGTGTCTGAACGCGTGACCCGGGGCACCAGAGTGCCACGATGTAACACCCCGAGGGGAGCCCCCCCCCCCCCCGGGGAACAAAACATCCAGAGACCCACGAAAGCCAGGCTTTGCCCCTCTGGTCCCGGCGGCTGGTGTGGGGGGACACACGTGCGCGGAAGGGAAGTCACCTTCTGACTGGACAGGTCTTTCTTCAGCCGCTCCAGCTCCTCCTGCTGGCTCTGCAACTGCGTTTCGGGGGCCGGCTTGCTGACGCCACCACTGCTCTGCGGCCCCTCGGCGGAAGGGTCACCACTGACGTGACGGTTCTTGTAGGACCCGATCATGTCTCTCAAAGGGCGCTTTCCTTTGTAGGGAATACGTCCAAAATCAAAGGGAAATCCTGAGCTGGTTCCTCCTACGTAAAAACAAAACTTTTTTAGGTGCAGGACAAATCCTCATCCTGGGAAGTCCGGTGAAACGCATCAGCATCCCATCCGTCATCCTCCAGAAAGCTGCGGGTCCCTCGCGCGGGGGACACAGGCGGGGGCGCCTCTCGCCCGACTCCTCCTTGATGAAAACCAAGCCTAAACTCAAGGAGCGGGATCCTTCCGTATTACACTGGTCACATGATCACTGCTGAAGAAAACGCTCTCCCTGCTTGCTCAGTTTCTAAGATGAGGCCTGGTGGCGCTAACGGGTTTATGACAAGGCTTCCCCGCACCTTCTCTCAGGACGCATCTCATTGCTAAGTTCCTTTTCCAAAAGGTCAGTTCACGTCACCGTTCTCCCATGTCATCCACTTTTAGGACCAAACAGAAAGAGAACAGGCCAGGGAGGAGCACGGTGCTGGAGTCCTTGCAGGGTCCCCACCTGCACAGACAGCGGGTTCCCCGTGGGACTCCCACACCTCGGGGATCCCTGGCTTCCTTTTGCTCATCTGTTCCCAGCAAAATAAAAACAAGACAAAACCTCTCCCTAAATGTACGTTTTCTTAATTGTGAACACACGACTACCTTCTCTTTCTTAAAAAAAAAGGGTATTTAAAGGGGCGCCTGGGGGGCTCAGTCGGTTGAGCTCAGGTCATGAACTCGCAGTTCGTGGGTTCGAGCCCCGCGTCGGGCTCTGTGCCGACAGCTCGGAGCCTGGAGCTGCTTCAGATTCTGTGTCTCCCTCTTTCTCTGCCCCTCCCCCGCTCACGCTCTCTCAAAATAAGTTTTTAAAAAAATGGGTACTTAAAAATACTAAAGGACCCAAACACATTTCTGCATCAATGGATTCAAATACATATTCAAGCTATAAGGAGGCAATGTGAAATAGTACAAACCACACAGGTCCCTTAAAGCTAGAAAACAAGGCCCTGACTTCCTGCTGTTTTGGGACAGGGGCCACCCCGGGAGAGGCCAGTGACTGGGTGGGTCCGGTCTTGTCCTGTCTGTTGAAGTGTGTGCTCACAGGGAAAATCCGCTGAGTACTCATTTGCAATCAGGGAACTTTGTGTGTGTTATGCTTTCGATTAAAAAGTCCACTTAGCAGGGGCGCCTGGGTGGCTCGGTCAGTTGGGCATCCAACTTGGGCTCAGGTCGTGATCTCACAGTTTGGGAGTTCGAGCCCCCTGTCGGGCTCTGTGCTGACAGCTCGGAGCCTGGAGCTGCTTTAGAGTCTGTGTCTCCCTCTCTCTGCCCCTCCCCCACTTGCTCTCTCTCAAAAAAAATAAATATTAAAAATTTTTTTTTAAAAAAGTCCACTTAGCAAACCCTAAGAGACTCTTAAATACAGAGAATAAACCGAGGGTTCTCGGGGTGGGGGGGGGGTTGGATGGGGGATGGGCATTAAGGGGACACTTGTTGGGATGAACACTGGGTGCTGCATGTAAGCGATGAATCACTAGATTCTACTCCTGAAGCCATTATTACCGACTACATATAACTAACTTGGATTTTAGTAAAAGTCTGAGAAGAAAAAAAGAAATCCACCTACACAGCAGGGGAACAAACACAAAGGAGAGCGGCTGGGCGGCCCCGAGCGACAGGGCGACAAGCTGGCGGGCTGACTCACAGCCGGTACAGGACCGGTCCGCAGACCCCGCTGCCTCTCAAGGGCGACTCCCGTCAGGAAGGTGCCCACAGGCCCCGGGAGTCTCCTGCCCACCTGGCCGCTCAGCCTCGCTGACCCCTCCTTCCTTTTCACTCCAGGAGCCGCTACCAGAAGTCGGAGCCAAGGCGGCCCATCCGCCGGGACCCAGGTCCCCTTCCTCAGGAGGCGCTCCCGCTCAGGTGGGCCCCCCTCTGGCGTCGCACCCACCGAGCCGGCCCGGGGGAGCACAGCACGCCCGTCTGGCCGCATCTCACACCCCGTCACGTGGGACTGAGGGCCCCAAAGGATGACCCAGTGAACAGAAGCAAGTCTCGGCCACCCTCCCCGGGGGATGGGAAAGGTCTCTCCTTTAGTAAATACTTGCCCCCCCCCACCATAAACATTTCCTAAAATCCCGCCGCCTCCTGCCAGCCCACGCTAGAATCATGCATGAGGCAAAATTTCAATATTATTGTCGTTTTACAGGAAAACATCAACATTCCCTCGTGGATCCCTGGACAGAGCATCACAACCAGCTGTACAGACGGGGTCAGGGTGACGAACCCCGAACAGAAATCCAGCCCCAAACCCGCGGGAACAGGACACAGCGGCGGGGCCAGAGGGGTACACAGCCCCAGAGCGCCCTCGTCCCCTGGCGTCACCTCCTGGTCACGCAGCTGTGGAACGAGTGCAGGGTTAGGCTATTAGATCAGACTCACTGTTTCTACGTGTAATAACACGCTGCCATAACTTTAAGATGAGTCGTTATCTCCTAGAGATACATACTAGGTGAAATATTTACATGTAATGGGGTGACGTCTAGAATTTACTTTGAAATAAAGACGGGTGAGCACGGGGAGGGGAAGGGGCTGGGAAGAAAGAGAGGCCCTAAGTTCACAACGGCACAAGTCAGACGAGGCCACACCGGAATCCGTGACCTCGTGCGTTCCACCTTCATGTCTGTTACAGAATTCTGTAAACGCAAGGTTTAAAAAAAAATCAATACATCTGTAAAGAGCACCAGGACCCCCGGATGTTCTGTCCCTAACTTCACAGGCCCTCACGACTCATCTCCCACAGACAGGATGCAAATCCCTGTGCCTCCTGCCTCTGGGACCGCCTGCTACGGAAGGGTCCCCGCGCCCCTGGGGGCCGGCGGGGGGGGGGGTCAGGCAGCAGGGACCGTCCTACCTTTGTTTCCTTCGGGCGCCTGCTTCCTCCTCTCTTCCTGCACCATTGACTCCTCCAGGTCCTTAGGGTTCGGGTCTAAAAGCTCCCACTCTTCATTGGTATAAAACACACTCTTGCGACTCTCACTGTGTCCTCTCCCAGGACGGAAAGACGACATTGAATTTCTGTCAGGAAAGAGGAAGCGTGTTGTTGAAAGAATTGTACAACAAGATGTAACTTCACGTAGACAACTGTGAAAACGAACAGAGGAAACGGAGGGAGGGGCAGTCCCCACGTGGAGTCAGCAGCACGCGGCTCAGCTTAAGAGCTGCCAGCCCATGACCCAGCAGTTCCCAAGTTCCCAGACGCGGACAGGAAGACGGAGGGGAGTGCCCATGGCAGCACCGTTCATTCCGGCAACAACGTGATGGTGGGAGCCTGACAGCTGCCAGAACAGACGCAGTAAATACACCGCCGCGGAACGGGAGTGCGTCCACCCTGCAAACGCTCGCTTGTGCCCGTGGCCACCACTCAAGGTGCCAAGATCCACCAGAGACGGAGACACGTTCCCGTCCTGGCACAGAGTACCCCAGGGGAAGCAACACGTGGCACAGGGCAAGTGTGTTTTAAAAGCTGAGCGAAAAAAGAAAGAAAATCGAACAATGATGTGTACACGTGACATGTTTTAAAATTAAAAAGAAACTTCTAACGTTTACTTGCTTTTGAGAGACAGAAAGAGACAGAGCATGAGCAGGGGAGGGGCAGAGAGAGGGGGAGGCACAGAATCCGAAACAGGCTCCAGGCTCAGCCGTCAGCACAGAGCCCGAGGTCGGGCTCGAACTCACGAACCGTGAGATCCTGACCTGAGTCGAAGTCAGACGCTTAACCCACTGAGCCCCCCAAGCGCCCCTAAAGTGACGTATTTTAAATCTTCAAGGTCATGGTGGTAACAGACGCTGCACGTGCGCGTGTGGTTAAGACTTGTAAGTGACCAGTCGCCCGCGGGAAGGTCAAGGCGAGGAGGCATGTGCGGGGCCGAAGATGCGCAGTGTGGTGGCAGCACACAGGACCGGACCTTATTCATAGCAGCCACAAGCGGGGTACAAGCCCCAAGCGCATCCGTGGTGAGGGGGTCACCCAGCGGACACGTCCACACGGTCTACATGCTGTTCAGCGATAAAAGGAACGAAATATGAAACTCTCCCCAGTGCGCAAGAGTCCCAGAGAGACCGTGCTCAGTGAAGGATGAGGACAAAAGAATACACACAGTGTGACTTCGTCCATGTGACTCACCAGAGACGACGACGGAGCACGGACCAGGGACTGCAGGGACCAGGGTTTGGGAGAGGTCGGCGCAAGGGGCCCAGGGGGCTGGGGGGAGGGGGCGATGGAAATGCTCCAAGCCTCCATCACGGAGGGGTTTACACAACCACGTACGGTTCCTGAAACCCACCAGCCTGTACACCTAACACAAGTGAGTTTATTGTAGGTAGATTCCACCCGATACGGTGGTTAAATTACAGAGGAGGGAGAAACGTGTCGTGTGGCTGAAGGCACTGGGGCGGGAGCGGTGGCCGCACGTCTGTGGGGAGCAGACGGAGGGCACCCTCACGTACAATAGTCATGTCTCAATGCTCTAGGTGTTTCTAAAGCATGACGGTCTTTCCCTGATATGAACCGTATCAAAGTGCTTTAAAAATACGAACGCAGAGAAACTACTTAATGCGCTTCGGTTTCTGCCGCTGCATCCCCCCCCCCCCGGCCCCCGCCCCAGCTCCACCAAGCGGCCCCAGGAGCCGGGCACGGACACCTGCTCACAGGCTGTGTCTACTCGGGACCACGGGCAGCGTCTTCCCTGTGCTGTGTATCCCGGTGGCGGTGACCGCGGTGCCTGCACGGGTGCCCACCATCGCCCCAGCAAGACCTCACACAAGGGTGGCCGTGTTTGCAGAAAAAGCCATTGCAGAGCAGCTGCTCAGAAAGAGAAACAGAAACAGAAAGAGAAAGAAAATCTGCTCGTTTCTTGGACACGACTGGCTCGTTACTTGGCCGAGTGCGGGCCCTGCCGGACCCACGACACAGCGGTTTCAGTGGCCCGGCCGTGGCTGCCGCGGACATGCCGCGCGTGGGCACCAGCACCCCCAACGGGAGGAGTGAGGAGCGCTGAGCCCCGGTTCTCACGGGGAGAGCGCGGGAAGCAGGCGCAGGGCGGGAGGAGGTGGTCTGGGGAAAGAACAGCTATTTACACAACCTGGACCTTGCACACACACCCCACAGGGTTTCCCCATCTCGACCCTCGGTGAGGCTGCTCGCACAAAGCCGGGTTCTCCCTCGCGGGGACGCGCGCCTACCCAGCCCCAGGTAAGGAAGCAATGGGATCAGGCTCAAAGCGGAAGCTCAGGCCAAAACAGCAAAGAGCCCACGTGAGGTTCAGAGGTTCTGTGACTGCGACACGAGGCCTGGCTTGCACACACTACCCGGCTCGCAGCTGTCTACACAGGGCCTCCTGGCGGAGGTTCGAGGCCCCTCCCCAGGCAGCCCTTGCTCTTTGAAGACCCCACTCTCGACTGACAAACCTTTGAGACGGCCTTCCATGTCCCCCAGGCACTCTGCCAGGTACCCGCGCTTTTGTTCAATAAATGAACCGGCACGGACAGTGAGAGGCCACCAGGAAGGCCAAACGGCACCTTGAGACCTGCCACGTTCAGCCTGAACTTTCTGTAAACACCAGCAACCTCCAGAATCAACAAGAAAAGCTTTGTTTCCAAATTTACATATTTCAGACTGACTTCTCCACATACATTTACAATCCAACAGAGAAATAATTTTTTTTTGAGAGAGAGAGACAGAGCGTGAGTGGGGGAGGGACTGAGAGGGAGGGAGACACATAATCCGAAGCAGGTTCCAGGCTCCGAGCTGTCAGCACACAGCTTGACATGGGGCTTGAACCCATCAACTGTGAGATCATGACCTGAGTCGAAGTCGGATGCTTCA
The DNA here is from genome assembly GCF_018350195.1 of Panthera tigris. Taxonomy (NCBI): domain Eukaryota; kingdom Metazoa; phylum Chordata; class Mammalia; order Carnivora; family Felidae; genus Panthera; species Panthera tigris. The sequence goes on along the minus strand of NC_056665.1, from coordinate 676,459 downwards.
CACTGACCTACCCGGGTGCCCTGGGAAATAGTTTATCCAACACTCATTCGAGCTAGGATTCCAGATGTGATGGGACCACGGGGAAGCACCCTGCCAGCTCGGGCCTGGGCTCCACCAGCTCCACCAGCGGCAGGAAGGCTCCCCGCCCTGGACACAGGCCGCCTCGGGGTCACCAACGGAGGGGACCCGACAGCTGCCCCCCCCCCCCCCAGTGACAGTGACACAGCCCATCCTCTGGTACCGATCAATTCTCAGACTGTCCCAAGAACACGGACACACACAAGGGTATCCGGAGATGCCATCTGAAAGGAAAAAGGCAGAAGTGACCAGAAGGGGCCTGTGGATGCGACTAGGGACCTCAAGATGGGGCGCATCAGTGTCCACACGGGAGGGAGGAGGAGGGGGCCCAGCACGGAGGATGGCGGGTGACGTGCCACAGGCCCGGGGTGGCCGCAGCCACCAGGAGCTGGAAGAGGCCACGGACGGACTCCCTCGGGGGCTCAGGGAGGAGCCAGCCTCGGACGCCCTGAAGGTGGCCTTGGGACACGGATCTTGGACCCCTGGGTCCTGTTATGGCGATCCGCTTGCCCGCCCACCACACTTCTCGTGCCAAACCTCAGCAGGCACTCAAGTGTGGGCCGCCACGTCTACAGGCAGAAAGCAGTTACTGCCAACGGGATGACGTGGCAAGGCGGTGTCGTCAGGAAGGCGTGCTGCAGAGGGCCCGGCCACCTGACGTGGATCAAGGCGCACACTGTCGTCACACACACGCCATGGCACCTAGCACAATGTGCGCTGCCTTGAGAGCCCCATCAAAGGAGAAATGCTCCTATCGTGGAACCCCAGGCAGGCGGAGCCGCTCCAGATCCCCACGGCCCAGCGCACAGAACCTGCACCCACCCCCGCGCCACCCACGCCCAGCGCCCGAGCTCCAGGCACGTGGACCCGGGGACTCAGGGAACCCTGCCCTCACCGCCTTCCCCCCTGCACGTGCCTCCTTGCACTTCAACACCTAAGTCGACCCCCACCGTCCTACAGGGCCTCCCCACAACCCCTAAGCGTAGCCAGGGGTGCGGTGACCGCCGGCACAGCCCTCCCCTGCGCCCCACCCGCCCCCAGCCTCCCCTGACGGCACGGTGCTTGATGGCAAGACGCAGAGGGCACGGGAGGGCATGAAGGTGACCGGGACAGACGCCGGGCTGCACGGCTGGGGCGGTCCTTCGGAGACCGCTTCTCAGAGTGGGCGGCAACCCCAGCAAGCCCCGAACTCTGAGGATCGTGAGGAGCACGCTGCCAACGCACCAGAAGAAAAGATACTACTTAGCTTTACTGCCTACCGCTGACATTCTCCGGAGTTGGTCCGGGTTTTGCGCGCTCACAAAGGGCACGCGTCCACACGCAGAAGCGTGGCTCCCGGGCAGAAAGGCGGACACCGCTCACGCCCGCTCACACCCAGCACAGCAGGTGCAGGGGCAAAGCGCTCCGGCCACGACGGCCGTGGAGGAGCCCAGGGGTGGGGGTCCCCAGGAGAGAGAAGGCTCCCAGCAGGGGGACAGCCTGAGGAGGGGCCCGGGGGCAAGATCCAGCAGGTGGAGAACTGACACGAGCCGGGCAGGCCGGCAGTGGAGGCGAGGAGCCCAGCGGACAGGGAAGGCCCTGCGCCCGAGGCAAGGAGAAGGAAGGGAGGAAGGAGGGATTTGGGATCACAGGGACTGGGGTTCCCGCACCAGGAGGGTCCACCACCAGCACACGATGCAGACAGGGTCCTCTTCCCACCCCCCAGCGCCAAATACAACAGGAGACACGGGCCACTCACGGCCTGGGAGGCCCTGGACGAGGCTCTGGCGTCCTCTGAGCCTGTCCCACGGCCAGCAGCTGGCCGAGTGCACTTTCCAGCTGGGCCTGACGGGCTGGAGCCTCTCGTGGCCGCCGTGGTTTCTGGGGAGCGGCATCACTCGGCCACAGCCCTGGTGATGCGTGGCCTCAAAAGTGAAGTTTGGGGACAGTCGAGGTCGAGACAGCTGCGAGATGATGTGTGGAACACGCCCTCATGCTCCCCGGGGGCTGCCAGCCCCTCGGACCCCGCAACCACCGCACCCCAGGGGGGCCAGAGGCCAGCTACCCCTTCTGTGTGCCGTCCTAATGTCAGTGCGGGGATGCCTGGGGGGCTCAGTTGGTTGAGCCTCCCACTCTTTATTATAAAAATTTTGTTTAAATGCTGATTTTTGAGAGAGAGCACGAGCAGGGGAGAGTGAGAGAGAGAGGGAGACACAAAATCTGAAGCAGGCTCCAGGCTCTGAGCTGTCCGACACGGGGCTTGAACTCACAAACTGTGAGACCATGACCTGAGCAGAGGTCGGATGCTTAAGTGACTGAGCCACCCAGGCCCCGCCAGCACCCAACTCTTGACTTCAGCTCAGGTCATGATACGGTTCGTTAAGTTCAAGCCCTGCGTTGTCGGGCTCTGTACTGGCAGCATGGAGCCTGCCTGGGATATTCTCTCTCTCTCTCTCTCTCTCTCCACCCCCACCCTGCACCAACTTGTACTCACCAACTTGTATCTGTCAAAATAAATACACTCAAAAAAATTATTAAATAAAATAACCGTGTGACTATACTCCTTGTGCTCTTTCTTTTTTGAGGTCTGAGGCGTTTACATAAAAGTCTGTATTATTCATTCCTGTGTGCGTTCGTTGTACGTTATTACATCTAAACATTCATCAAAACCAGAAAAGTTTGTTAAGAACTTTCAGATGCTGCCCTGGGGCTTTGGCACCTTGTCTCCCGACGTGGACAGAGCTGTGCCTATGAGGAAGACCGCGTCCTAACTCCACATCACAGCCAGGTCAGCCACCTCCCCAAATCACCAAGCCTCTGGGTGCCGGAGTCGGGCACTCTGGCACGGCCCTAGGCCCCAAGACTGCACGGTCTCCCCAGATCACCAGCTGGGCACGCAGGTGACCACTTCCACCAGGCCTGAGGTCAGGAGAGAAGCTAGAGCAAAGGAGCGGGGCAGGGCCCGGCACGAGACCCGTCAGACACGGGCGGGACCGCACGCTAGCGTGGTCCCTACGGCCACCGTCCCCCTGATGCGGCCCGACAGACACCGTGGAGAGCGCAGCAGGACCGGGTGACTTCACCACCGCTGAACATTCACACCCACGCAGTGGGAGGGCATGCATACAAACACACACACACACACACACACACACACACACACACACACACACACCCCAATTTACTAATGGAGAATACAGAGCTCGAGAGGTTAGGTGACTGGCTCAACACCACACAGCTAATGTGTAACCAGGCTGACTGTACAGAGCGCCAATGAAGGGAGAGCTCAACACCTGACAGCTGATCTTGCGTCCAGGCCACAAGGCACTGCTCACGGTCGTCACACAACCTGTGACACCGCGGTGGCCCACGCACACCACCTGCACAAACCCGTCTCCCTCACACCCTGCACAAGCTCCGAGCACATATTTACCACATGCCCAGGCCTACGCTCTCCCCGTCCCGCCCACAACCCACCCCCAGCACCGAGCCCCCGCTCCCACGCAGAACAGCCCCCAGCCCTGAGCCCCCGATGCCACACGCCCAGCCCCCAACCCTGAGCCCCAAACCCCCGCTCCCACGCGGACCAGCCCCCAGCCCTGAGCCCCCGCTCCCACGTGGACCAGCCCCCAGCCCTGAGCCCCGAGCCCCTGCTCCCATGCGGACCAGCCCCAGCCCTGAGCCCCAAGCCCCTGCTCCCACACAGACCACCCCCGGCCCTGAGCCCTGAGCCCCCCCTCCCACGTGGACCAGCCCCAGCCCTGAGCCCCAAGCCCCTGCTCCCATGCAGACCAGCCCCCAGCCCTGAGCCCCCACTCCCACACAGACCAGCCCCAGCCCTGAGCCCCGAGCCCCCGCTCCCACGAGGACCAGCCCCAGCCCTGAGCCCCGAGCCCCCGATCCCACGCAGACCAGCCCCAGCCCTGAGCCCCGAGCCCCTGATCCCACGCAGACCAGCCCCGGCCCTGAGCCCCCACTCCCACACGGACCAGCCCCCAGCCCTGAGCCCCAAGCCCCTGCTCCCACGCAGACCGGCCCCAGCCCTGAGTCCTGAGCCCTCCCTCCCACGTGGACCAGCCCCAGCCCTGAGCCCCAAGCCCCTGCTCCCACGCAGACCAGCCCCAGCCCTGAGCCCTGAGCCCCTGATCCCACACAGACCAGCCCCAGCCCTGAGTCCTGAGCCCCCGCTCCCACACAGACCAGCCCCAGCCCTGAGCCCCAAGCCCCCGCTCCCATGCAGACCAGTCCCCAGCCCCCAGCCCTGAGCCCCCGCTCCCACGCGGACCAGCCCCAGCCCTGAGCCCCAAGCCCCCGCTCCCACGTGGACCAGCCCCAGCCCTGAGCCCTGAGCCCCCGCTCCCACACAGACCAGCCCCAGCCCTGAGCCCCAAGCCCCTGCTCCCATGCAGACCAGCCCCAGCCCTGAGCCCTGAGCCCCCGCTCCCACACAGACCAGCCCCAGCCCTGAGCCCCAAGCCCCTGCTCCCATGCAGACCAGCCCCAGCCCTGAGTCCTGAGCCCCCGATCCCACACAGACCAGCCCCAGCCCTGAGCCCCGAGCCCTTGCTCCCACGCAGACCAGCCCCAGCCCTGAGCCCTGAGCCCCGACTCCCACGCGGACCGGCCTGGACTTCAGAGCACACCCAGCTCTCTTACTGAAGGTGATCTGAACTGTTGGGGGTAATGAAAAGGTTGGTAAAAGCAGGAACCACCGGAAAGTAACTTCATGCCAACGCATGCACCTGTCCAGGTATGGGCACCTGCGTGGCGTTCTGGGGTCAGCCAGCCAAGGCCTCTTCCCGAGTCTGGGCCCCAGCCTGGACTCTCCCGATGAGCCGCACCCACACGACATCATCAAGCTCGTCCAGGTCTGGTGATTCTTTCTGAGTGTGGGACGTGGACTTACAGCCTCAAACAACCTACAATCTGCAGATTTTCCACCATTTTCTCCCCCTGCACATGTTGCCCGTGTCCTGGGGGCAATATTTTAGTGACTCACTTTTATCAAATCTCCCCCAAGCGTTTAGCTTCTTTTTCATACAAAAAAAATTCCCAAGGTGCCCGAGTGGCTCAGTTGGTTGAGCGTCTGACTTCGGCTCAGGTCATGATCTCAGGGCTCAGGGGTTCAAGCCCCGCGTCGGGCTCTGTGCTGACACCTCGGAGCCTGGAGCCTGCTTCGGATTCTGTGCCTCCCCCTCTCTCTGCCCCTCCCCCACTTGGGCTGTGTGTGTGTCTCAGAAATAAATGATAAAAAAAAAAAAATTCCCTTTCATACATACAGGCTTATTCAGTATTTCCCTGATACAGACAAGGACACAGGCAGTGACCGGCAAGGAGCAAACCCAGGCAAGTCCTGGAAGCCAGCGGCGGCCTCGCGCACTCCTGTGACTTAAAACGCCGTTCACTGGAAGCCGGTGGAAGGGACGCTGTGTGGGGTCTGCCCTGGAAACCCTGACTACATTCTGAATAAAACGCCGTTTTGAATTCATACGCGTACATGCAATCGTTGAGGCTTTAGCTTCCAATACAGGAATAGGATTTCTGTGGTCGTTAAAGTCGCTCCGTGCCCCTAAAGCGTTTCACGTGAACCTTCACGAAGCACGCCGTAAGTACCACAACCCCCTACGGTTTCTACAGGAGGGGCCGCTGCGGACGGCGGCTCTGTCACAGCTGTGCCCCCACTCCGGCTCCGGCTCCCCGCGTCTAGGACTCAGCGGGGGTGGCTCTGTCACACGGCCTCCCGGTGCCGGGCCCTCAGGATGTGATCACCACCCCCCGCTTCACAAATGAGAAAACAGAGGCCCCGGGGTCGCAGAGCTGGGACTGCCACATGGACAAGGCCGCCCTGTGTAGGTACAGGCGGCGGACGGTGACCCCAAACGATGATGAGCCGGGTGTCGTGACCACGAGGAGGGACAAGAGCACTTTCCCCAGGCCCAGCCGCCCTCAGGCAAGGACACGGGAGCACCGGGGGGTTACGGGCCGCCGCCCCTGGTTCCGCTGCTAAGTGAGGGCAGACGAGAATGGTCAGGCATGAAAATCCGGCAAAACCAACGGTTTCCCAAATTACGCCCTTATGCTGAACAGTGGGACCTACCGAGGGACCCCGGGCATCCTGCCGTACGCTGGCCTGACCTTGGACGGGCCGCCTTCCTGCTCCAAGCCTCAACTGTTTTGCCTGTAACAGAGAGACGGTCTCTTGGCGGCCCTACCACCTCTCCAGGAGCACCTGCCGGGGGCCGGCAGACAAGCTGGTGCCTCGGAGGGGGCACCGTGCGCGAAGGTCCCAGTGGACCGAGGTGCCGTGGCTGCATTCCATGGCTCCGGGAGTCAGCAGGCGGGGACACGGGGGCCTAGGGAGCCGACCGCATGCAGACCAACAAGGCTCCTGTGGCCGGGGAGCGGGAGCATCAGGGGAAGAGGGGGAGGAGGAGAGCAGGGGTGAGAGCCTCCTGCAGGCCGGGTGCGTGGCCACACCCCCTTCACTGTCCACGTGAACCTTGTGTCTGCAACTGACAACACACTGAGAAGGGGTGACCCAACCAGAAAGGTAAAAAGGGGCCACCAGGTGAAACATGTCCCCCCACGTACGTGGTGCCTGTGACAGCTCTCCCCACACACACCTCAAAGCCCAGGGGGAGCGGCTGGCCAACAGCACGCGGTCCCGGGGGGCCCCACAGCAGCCTCACCCTCCACAAGGTGCCCAGGCCCCAGGGGTCCATGGCCACCACCAAGGTCGAGGTGATGAGTAGAAACACTGCCCCTTGGATCCTCAAGGGACAGGGGATGTGGGGCCACTGCTGTCCCCAAGACAGGAGAGTATGGGAGCCCCAGTGTCCTAGAGCAGGTGGGGCGGGACCCTGAACAGAACCAGGGGTCCCTGGAGGCTCTTGCAGCCCCCTCCGAGGGCACCAACCCCAGGGACCCCCCAAAGGGCTGTGACTTAACCTCCAAGAGCTCAACCAGGGTCCCACAGAGAATATGGGAGAACTGCCCTCGGCTTCTCGCAGGGAGATGGGAAGGAACGTTCTGAATACTCCAGAACGCCCCGCTCCTAACAAGGCCTGCCCTTGGGGTCAACTGGTCAGCCAGAGCCCAGCCGGCTAGGCTGGGCTGGTATCAGAAGGGACCCCCACCCAGCTCTGGCCCCTCTCGCCATCCTGTCCACCTACGGGGGAGGGAAGGACAGAGAGACGCAAGTGGGTCCACGGTACAGGGGCCCGCGCTCGCCTGTCACAGGACAAAGACCCTTCCTCCCTCCCCGCATCACTACGTCACAAGGGGCCTCTGACGCAGCTCCCGTCACCCCGTATGGCACACCAGCCATCAAGAACAGTGACGGGGCCAATCAGAAGGCCAAACAGCCTGATGTGAAGAGAGTGAGCAGAACCAGACAAGGCAGGGATGCTGGACACTTGACCGAAATGTAAAAGAACTCAGGGCTCTGACGGGCAGAGAGCACGGCACGCGGTGCCAGGTGGGCAACATGAGCAGAGAGCTGGAGGCCCCGAGGAAGAACCAAAAAGAAATGACAGAGATTTAAAAAAAACAAACAAAACACCACGAGAGAAATGAAAAGGCTCCCAAAGGGCCTGTTCGTAGGACGGACACGGCTGAGGAGACAGCCTGGGAGCTGGAGGGCGCATCCGCAGACTGGGGTCGACGGGAGAACGGACCATCTGCGGAGCGAGGGCAAGTGCGCCAGGGGACGACAGAGAAACAGGAGCAGGATGTCCCCAGATTAGAGTCAGACACCAAACCACAGAGAACACCTAGCAAAATAAACTGCAAGAAACCGTAACTTGGCAGGACGTTCCCAAATTACAGCAAACTGAAGGTGAAGGAAAAATCCAGAGAGAAGCCCGAGGAAAACACCTGACCCACATCGCTGCCTCCTCAGAAACCACACAAGCAAGACGTGAGTGGAGGGAAATGTTTGAGGTCTGGAGAGAAAACCACCGAGCTCGAACTCTCCTCTGCAAAATCAGCCTCACAACGAAGGAGAAACGGACTCTCTCAGATGAACAGAAATGGCGGGAACTTGTTGCCAGGGGGCTTGCCTCGCAAAAGAAAGTTAAGTTCTCTAGGCAGAAAAAAACGATATAGGTCAGAAACTCAGACCCCGGGGGCGCCTGGGTGGCTCAGTCGGTTGAGTGTCCGACTTCGGCTCAGGTCACGATCTCACGGTCCGTGAGTTCGAGCCCCGCGTCGGGCTCTGTGCTGGCCTCTCAGAGCCTGGAGCCTGTTTCAGATTCTGTGTCTCCCTCTCTCTGACCCTCCCCCATTCGTGCTCTGTCTCTCTCTGTCTCAAAAATAAATAAAAAAACATTTTAAAAAAAAATTAAAAAAAAAAAGAAACTCAGACCCGGAAGACGGGGCAGGGGAAGTCAAACACAGAACTTTATTTTTCGTATTCTGATTGATCCACCAGATAACAGCTCGTTCAAGATACTAACACCAGTGACGTGTTCGCTGATGTGTGCGTGTTGTGTGCACGTGCTCTGTGTGCCCCGCACGATGACAGTGGCGACACAGGGACGGACGCGGGAAGTGAGAAGGCTTCGCTGTCTAAGGCACGCACCCACCCGTGGAGCAGCACAGCATGACTTTAAAGTGAACCTGGATTAGCGGGAAAGGTGTGTTGCAAACTCCAGAACAGACACTTAAAAAAAAAAAAGTAAGGCTGATATGTTAAGAGAGAAAATGGAAAGCTGTAAGATGCTCGACGAAAACCACAAGAGGAAGGGGAGCCCGGCTGGCTGTTGGTGAAGCAACTCTCGATCTCGAGGTTGTGACTTCAAGCCCCACGTTGCGTGTTGAGATCACTTAAAAAAATAAAATAAAAAAACCCCACAAAATGCAGAAAAAGAGTGGAAGACAAAAACAGGACCTAACTGCCTGCTGTCTTCAGGAACCCGCTTCAAATATAAGCACTTACAGATTAAAAGTAAATGGAGGGGTGCCTGGACGGCTCAGCCTATTGAGCATCCGACTTCATTTGGCTCTGGTCATGATCTCATAGTTCGTGAGTTTGCACCCTGTGTCGGGCTCTGTGCTGACATCTCGGAGCCTGGAGCCTGTTTTGGATTCTGTGTCTCCCTCTCTCTCTGCCCCTCCCCAGCTCATACGCCGTCTCTCTCTCAAAAAGAAGCATTTTTTAAAAAAAGGTAAATGGAGAAAAACACACCGTGCTAACGCTAATGAAAAGAAGGCAGAAGCAGTTGTATGATTTTCAGACAGAGCCAACTTCAAAAGAAAGGAAGTCGTGAGGGATAAAGAAGGCATTTCATAATGAGAAGAGGTCAAGTCTCCAAGAAGACAACAGTTCTTAACACATATACCCGATCAGCAGTGCCGATAAAACCACAGGAAAAATAGAAGAACAAACTACTGTAGTCTGAGACTTTGATACCCTGGGTCAGAAATGAAAGGAGCCAGGGGCACCTGGGGGGCTCAGTTGGTTGAGCATCTGACTTCGGCTCAGGTCATGATCTCACTGTTTGTGGGTTCGAGCCCCGCGTCGGGCCCTGTGCCGACAGCTCGGAGCCTGGAGCCTGCTTCGGATTCTGTGTCTCCGTCTCTCTCTGCCCCTCCCCCACTCGCACTCTCTGTCTCTCAAAAAATGAATAAACATTAAAATAATTAATTTTTAAAACTCTGAAAGAATAATAAAAACCTCCTGAAATTAATAAGTGATTACAGCAAGGTTACAGGATATAAGACTAATATACAAAAATCAACTGTTTTCCCGAATACCAACAATGACCAAGTGGCATTTGAAATTAAAAACACATTACCATTTACACTGGCACCCAAGAAAATGAAATACTTAGATATAAATCTAAAAACGTATAGAGCATCTGTGAGGAAAACTATAAAACGGGTTAATGAAATCAAAGAAGAACAAAATTATGGACATAGTCCATGTTCGTGGGCAGGAAGACTCAGTATTGTCCAGAGGTCAGTTCTTCCAAAATCGATCTACAGACGCAGTGAAACCCCAACCAAAATCCCAGCCAGTTATTCTGTGGCTATCAACAAACTGATTCTCAAGTTTAAATGAAGAGGCAAGAGACTCAAATTCTTCACGATACTGAAGAAGACCAAAGCCGGAGGACTAATACTACCCGACTTGGAGACTCAGTACGGTGTGGAGCTGCAGCCGTCAAAACTGTGTGACACCAAGAGTAAGAACAGACACAGACGTGGATGGAACAGAGTGAAGAGCTCAGAAATAACCCCCCATGAATACGACCCACCAATCTTTGACAGAGCAGCCAAGGGGGTACAAAGGAGCCAAGACAGTCTCTCCAACAAATGGTGCCGGAACAGCTGGCCGTCCACGTGCAGATTAACGAATTTAGATGCGGACCTTACGCCCTTCGCAAAAATCCACTCAAGATGGGCCAGAGACCAAAATGTAAAATGCAAAACTAGAAAACTCCCGGAAGATCACGGAAGAGAAAACCCCGATGACCTCGGGTGCGGTGATGCCTTTTTAGATACAACACCAAAGACACAACTCGTGAAAGAAGTAACGTTTCACTGGACTTCATTAAAATTAAAACCATCCGCTCTGTGAAACACACGGTCAAGAAATTAGAAGACAAGCCACAGACCGGGAGAAAACGTTTGCACGAGACACATCTGACAAAGGACTGTTATGCAAAACACACAAAGAACTCTTAAAACTCAACGATAAGAAAACGGACAATCCATTACAAGTGGGCCAAACACCTTAACAGACGCCCCACCGCGGAAGATATACGACGCCACGTAAGCGTACAGAGCGATGTTCCACGTCACAGGTCACCAGGGAAACGCAAACGAAAACATGAGGGAGCCACCACCACGCATCTGGAACAATGGCCAAAATCTGGAACCACGACAACACCAGACGCTGACGGGGACGTGCAGCGATGGGAAACCCCATTCTCCGCTGGCGGGAACATGGGGCGGCCCCTTGGGAAGACAGTCGGCAGTTTCTGACAAAAGCGCACACACTCTTACACACAATCCGGCAATCACGCTCCGTGGCGTTTACCCAAAGGAGCTGAAGAGTCAGGTCCACACGTGGATGCACGTGGATGTCTACGGCAGCTGCACGTGGATGTCTACGGCAGCTTTGTTCATAATCGCCGAAACTTGGGAGCAACGAAGATGTCCTTCAGCAGGTGAGTGGATTAATAAACCGTCTCCATCTAGACAACGGAATATGACTCAGCACTAAAAACAAATGAGCCATCAGGCTCAAAAGACACGGAGGAAACTTAAATGCGTATTACTCGGCGCAAGAAGTCAATCTGAGAAGGCCAACCCCCTATGATTCCAACAAAATCGACATTCCGGACAAAGCAAGAGCACAGAGAAATTTTAGGCCAGAGAAAATACTCTGTATAATACTCTGCTGGATGTGTGTCATTATACGTGTGTCCAGACACACAGAACCCACACCACCAAGAGTGACCCTAACGTAAGCCGTGGACTCTGGGTCATTACAATTAACGCAGGCTCATCCTTGGTAAAAGATGTTCCTCTCTGGTGATAATGGGGGTGGGGGTACACACGTGTGGGGAAAGGGATGTATAAAGATCTCTAGCTTCCTCTCAAGTTTACCGTCACCCTAAAGCCTCCCTTAAAAAATTAAGTATTAAAAAAAAAAGGGCGCCTGGGTGGCTGAGTTGAGTGTCTGACCAGCTCAGGTCACGATCTGGTGGTTTGTTAGTTCAAGCCCCAGTTCGTCCAAGTTTTGGATCCTCTGTCTCCCTCTCTCTGCCCTCCCCGGTTTGTGCTCTCTCTCAAAAATAAATAAAATACCTAAAAACGAAAATTTTAAATAAAAATTAAAAAAAAAAGACAACGCAGTTGAAAGCGGACAAAGGATCTGAGCAGAGGTCTTTCCGAAGATTCCCAAGTGGCCCACAGGCACATGAAGCTTCCTGATGTCGTCAGTCACCAGGGAAATGCACGTCACAACCACGAGCCCGTACTTCACCACCAACGACGGCGAGAACCACAAGGAGGGTAACGGGCTCCGGTGAGGATGTGGGGACCACGCCGCAGGTCCTCACATAAACCCAGAGTCCCCAGACGACCCGGCAGTTCCTCTCCGGGTACGTACCCAACAGGGACAACCACACGTCCCCCGTGGACCCGGTGCCCCGGCAGCACCGCTCACAGCAACCACAAAGAGAAACGGCCCACATGTGCGTCACCAGAAGAGCGGACACACAGAACGTGGTCTCTCCGAACAACGGAGCGTTTTCCACAATAAAGAGAAACGAAGTGCTAACAGCTGCCAGAACACAGACGGACCGGAAAACGTCTGCTCGGTGGAAGGAGCCAGGCAGGCACCAAGTCTCCCACGCGGGAGGCCATTTACACGAAACGTCCAGGGCAGGCAAACCCACAGCCACAAAAAGCGAATTAGTGGACACAGGGCCGCGGGGAAATGGGAAGAGGTTGCTAGCGGCTTTCTTTTCGGGGTGACGGAACTGCCCCGTAACTGACCACGGTGACGGCTGTCCAACCGTGCGGATGCACTAAAAACCACTGCGCTGTACATTTTAAATGGGTGAGTTGGACGGTCCAGGAGTCGTATCTCAACAAAGCATTTCTTAAAAACACAAACACACATGAGCCCACCTCCCCTCCCCTCTCCCTCACTCGAGCCCGCACCCTGGGGCAACCCTGGGGGCCTGGGGAGGGTGCTGGCTCCCCGGGAAGACTGTTGGACGGGCAGGACTCTTCCCGAGCCGGTCTGTTTCTGCAGAACTCGACCATCTGACCTCACAGAGTCAAGCGAATTAAAACACACCACAGGTGTGAAAACATTTGGCACGGTATGAGCCACATGACAGGCGCTTTCTACAAGCTAGAAAAATAACCAAGTACCTGAAACGATCTTGACAAAGACCCTCGTAAATGTAAGGCAGCTTTGCAATTTCATATATAAAATTATAACACGTCATCAGAAATAACCCACGTTCAGTTTCATACGTTGCTTTCCAAAGACTCACTTGAGCTCAGTGCCCCACTGTTTGAAAGAGAAATTACTGGAATTGGGGTGCCCTGCGGCTGGCTGGTGAGCTGCTTGCTCCAGCTCTCCGGGGGCGGTTTCCACAGCGAGGACATTTCTGGCTTTTTCTGCAGAGGCATCTGGGTGCGGGTAAATTACATCTGAAAGACAGGCAAACAAACGTCAGTTCCTCAGAGCTCCCACGTGGGACACGGCACGCTACAGGGTACTCGTAACGTCACCTGCACGACAGGGTGCAGCTTGTGCAGCCGCGGTCGCCTAGAGTACTTCCGTGTTTGTCACAGAAAGGCTGTGACATGCCTCAAGGCACCACGTGCCCAGGACAGGAGAGCCAGGGTCCCCTCCGTGGTCCTGCAGATCAGCAAGCTGGCACAGAGCCGTGGCCCAGCGCGCTCACCGCAGTGATAAGGAACAACCCCCGGGACGGGCCAGTAGGGTGAAAAAGCAAAGTACAGATCAGCTTACACTACCAGTCTCTCCCCGAGAAAACAGGGGAACAGGAGTATCCCGCACACGTTTGCTAATATCTGCAATCGTGACCCTGAGACAACAGGTGTGCACCTCCCAGGGGAGCGGCTCACTAAAGTCACAGAAGCACTGATGCTAAATCATGACCAGATTTCAGAATAGCTTTAAAATGGAAGCTTCTGAAGTACTAAAGGTTGAAACAGTACGATGTCTGGGATTTGCTTTAAAATAACTATATTTGGTTATTTAAGAAATAATAACATTTGCTTCAAATAAACACAAAGCGGGCAGGGCTGTCCATGAACCAGCACAGGTCCAGGAAATATTAATTGTGGGAATTACCCAGTAAACACGGGGATGATATTATAGTGTTCTCTCTTTGTGTAAAAATTCCAATAAAAACTTATTTTTTTGAAGGATCTTCTTTTAAACATATATTTACTTTTGAGAAAGAAAGAGGGAGAATCCCAAGCAGGCTCCCCACTGTCAGTGCAGAACCCTACATGGGGCTCGAACTCACAAACCGTGATATCGTGACCTGAGCCAAGGTCAAGAGTCAGACGCTTAAACGACTGAGCCACCGAGGTGCCCCAATAAAAACTTATTCTAAAGATCTGACAAAAATGTACCCGACTACAAATGCTCTGTACTCTCCCACACGGCACCCTTCTTCCTGAGAACAGGGCGTCGGGGCATGTTTGCAAACAGAAGCGAGCCGGATACAGTTGGCTCTATGCTGCCCTTTCCTGAAGCGCCTGCACACTGCCATTATCAACCGTTCTTCTCCGTGAAAGCAAACTCAGAACGGCCTGCTGAACATGGACGTTGAGGAAAAGGCTGCTTCTGGTCAGAGGAGTGCAGGACCGGAGAGGCTCGGGCCGGGCGTCTGTGGAGCGCGCTGAGCACGTGAGCAGGGAACGCGGGGCCGCAGGCCCTGGGCTCTTGCTGTGCAGACGGCTCACTGACTGACCTCGGCAGCCTGAGAAGGGCTCCGAGTGTGACACAAAGAAGGATGGTTGTGTGCCCTTCCAGGGAACGTGGCTCCGGCCCCGAGGGTCAGCACGCAGCTCGGGCAGGGTTCTGAGCAGGCAAAGCAGGAGGGGTGTCGGGAGACAGAAAACACGTGGGCTGGCAACGGCTTACGAGACTCCAGGAAGGCAGCCAGAAGTTGCCAGTGACCACGGATTCCCACCTCTTGGTTCCAAATTACTGCCACATGGCGAATGCCACGTGCTCAGGGTACCTCAGACAAGACCAAGCACCTGCCCCCCACGGGAACCCATCTCGCAAAGAGACACAGAGTAACAAGACATCAAGCAGGATGCACTGAGCCCCTGGCCTCCAGGGCCCTACGGTCCCCAAAGACGCATTCCTGAAGGATCTCATCCTAGGCTCCAACCGCCGCCTTCCTCTTCACTCTTTATAGACTGAAGTCCCCCTAAGATTTCACCTGGAAAGAGTTCCAGTAAACAAACAAGTTCAAATACTATTAATCGGGCCCAGTCCCCTGTACCTGCCTCATCTATTAAGACACTGAGCCCAGAGCCAGGGCCGGAGAGAAGTAGCCTGTGCCCTGGAAGACGGACACAGCAGGTGCAGCGACCACAGCTGTGAGAAGGCACCTCTGTTCCTCCAGAGCGGGGGACGCGGAAGCCTGGGCTCCCCTGATGGGGGGGGGCTTCCACACACGCTCGGGGAGGGCACCACAGGCCGGGCCAGGGGGTGAACACAGCACGCTGCACCCATGTCCATGACGAGCTGGCTGCCTCTCCTTCCTGTGCAGGCTGGGGGAGCGAGGTGAGCAGCCCCTGTGGGCGCAGAGCACCCCTGGCCCACACTGGAAACCTTCCCGAGGAGCTCTGGGCCCCGGGGCCCGGGTGGAGCAAAGGGCCGGGGGCCGGAGAGAGCACTGGAAGAACAGACCGACGCTGCAAGTCATTACCGAACGAGAAAAAGAAGCAATTTCCCAGTTTTGGCTATTCTTGTCAGTTTGCCTTGTTTTCAACGTTTAGAAGACAGTAGGAGATTTACTTAATTCAGAGCGAGCGGCTGGCTTTGCGTCCACACGAGTCCTCACATCAGCATTCAGGAACCGCCTCGAGGACACAAACTAGGTCACAGCAGCATTTCCTTGAAGTCCTGAATGGCAGTGAGCAGACCCACCAGCTTGTGCGGGATCCTGCGGCTTCGCTCGGGAGGGACGGTCGGCACGTTCAGACATCTTCTGTTCCTTTCGGACACTTCCATGCGCCTTCGTGGTGGCCCCGGCTTCCCGGACCTGGAGCCCTGGGCCCACGGCCCACTCGGACGTGTCCTGACAGCGGCCGCCCTCCTCTCCCACTCCTGGCCTGCTGCCCCGTCCATGAAAGCGGGCGAAGCGATGGGAAAAGGCCATTCCCACAGGTGACGGAGAAGACACTGCAGGAGAGACATCTCTGTGGGAGCGGGCCAGCGGGGTCTTGACAGGAGAAGCTTCTTCCCGCGCCATCGAGCGAGTCTTCCAGACTGTGCGGCGGCGGTCGGAAGCCACAGAAAGACCTGAGAGCAGAGCGTCCACCCAGGCACCGACGAGGAGGGGCTCTCAGGGCCCCCGGGGGAGCTGGTCCACACGTCTGGCCTGGCTGCTCCCACGGCGGACAGAAGTCTCGTGAACAGTAGAGAAGACGGGCCCAGTAACCACTGGGGACCAGATGAACGACAAGTGAATGACTGGCGGACGAAGAGCTGGCCCGGGAGGGCCTGGGGGCTCACGCGCCTGCCCTCTGACCTGCGTGTCCTGCCGCCTCCCTCTGAGAGACCCGAGTCGCGGGGGAGGCCCCACACCCGGCTGATGGCTCCTCTCTCTGGTCTGCACCACCTCCCCTCTCCTGCAAGACGCTCAGACCCCACCCTCCCCAACACCCCCCAGCTCACCTCCCCCCATCACCCCTCCAGCTCACCTCCCCCCCATTCCCAACACTCACCTCCCACCCTCCACAGTAACACCTCCCAGCTCACCTCCCCCACCCTCCCCAACACCCCCCCAACTCACCTCCCCCTCCTTCCCAACACTTACGTCGCACCCTCCACAGAAACACCCCCCAGCTCACCTCTCCCCACCCTCCCCAACAACACCCACCCCCAACAATAACACCCCCCGGCTCACCTCCCCCACCCTGCCCAACACCCCCCCAGCTCACCTCCCCGTCCTTCTCAACACTCACCTCCCACCCTCCACAGAAACACCCCCCAGCTCACCTCCCCCACCCTCCCCAACACCCCTCCAGCTCACCTCCCCCCCATCACCCCTCCAGCTCACCTCCCCCCCATTCCCAACACTCACCTCCCACCCTCCACAGTAACACGTCCCAGCTCACCTCCCCCACCCTCCCCAACACCCACCTCCCACCCCCCACAGTAACACCCCCCCAGCTCACCTCCCCCCACCCTCCCCAAAAACACCCACCCCAGCCCACCTGCACCCCATCTGCCCGCAGCCCCAAGGAGGCTCCTCCCGGGTACACCTGGAATCCGACCTCCGGCACGCGCTCCCTTTCCCGATGTGATTTGAGGAATCCCCTTTAGAGCAGAAGTCGCAGAAAGCATCCCGTTCACAGACGCGTCAACCCTCAGTCCTGAGGGCTTCCCCCGCAGGAACAGGCTGCCTCTCAGACACGGCGTGGAGTACCGCGACTTGTGGCACCCTGCGGACGGGATCAGGGAATCACCGCTGCTGGGGTCACCTCGCGGGGCGGACAGCTTAAGTGAGCACGTGGACCTGGCGTGGCTCCGCAGGGCCGGGGGCGCATCGGCCCGGGCCCGTGGCACAGGCTGTGGGGCTCCTCCGAGCCGCTGACGGCCGCCCCGCCCCACGAGCCCCCTCCGAGAGGGAAACGCGTGGTCCCGTCCGTTCTGCCATCTTCCGCCAGGTACGCCCCCGTCCGCAGACAGGCACCGGGCCGCACACGGTTTGGCATCCCTGCTCGTCTGCCGATCGGTTTACGCGGGAAAGAAGCGAGAACGAGCCGGGAGCGCCGCTCGCCACGAGCTCTCGGCTGTTCGTGGGGCCTCCTGCGGGTCCAGCCGCCTCACGCCCCACGGCCGGGAAGGTCTCCGCAAAGCATTCCTTCGTGCCGAAACTAGGTCTCGGTCGCGCGAGCACAGAGACGCGCAGAGCCGAGCCTGAGGCACGGCGCGCTTCCGGAGGCCAGGCCCCGGGGCGGAGGCAGGAGAGGAGACGGAGGCAGCCGGGCCGTCCCCCCCGTCCCGCAGCCGGGCTGACCTGAAGCTGCAGACCCCAGGCACGAGAACAGACTCTCACCCGGAAGACGGGAGCCCCAGGAAACAAGCCTCGGCGATCGCGGGACGGTGCGCACCACCTCTCCGAGCTCACCGCGGCCTTCCCTTCCTTACCGACGCCCGTTCTGATCGGGCCACGTGCTCAGCTCCAACACCCGCTTCCCCACCTCGCTTCCGGCCAGGGGAGGCCACGTGGCAGCGTCCCAGCTCCTGAGGCTCGGTTGGAGGGCTCCCTCCTGACACGGGGGCGCCACCCCCCCCCCCCCCCCCCCCCCCCCCCCGCCCCCGAGCAGGAAAGCGGATGCAGTACGGACGGCGAATGCCGGGCGGCGGTGCCGGGAAGCAGCCCACCGCGAGGCAAACACGTCCCTGTTGGCGAGGTTTCCTGTCGACCGCAGCTGGCCGCGATCTGCACCCCAGGCAGCCTGCCATCTGACCCGCGTAACAGAGCTGCAAGGGGGCCTCCCCTCCCCCACGCTCTCCCCGCCGCCCACCTCTTTCCACCTGCTCTGCCACAGCCCTCACCGTGACCGCCGTGGTTTCCGGGCCGATCCCAGCCCCCCATCCGGCCTACAGGTCCCTTCCTCACTCGGCACGTCTGACCCACGGCTCACCGTGCTCTTGCTTGTCGAGCCACCGCAGGTCTGGACCGTCCGTCCAGCTTTCTCGGGGCGGGGGGGGGGGGGGGTGGGACACCCTTGCCCCCACTTGGCCTCGGAACCCGGCACCCGAAACGGCCGCGCCTTCCGCTTCCTGAGGCCAGCCCTGTGCCTCTGAACCGGCCCGGCCCCGCCGGGCCACAGACTCCTCAGAAACACAGGCCGTGGCTCCACGGTCCCTAAACGGCAGGTTTGCGGCACTGCCCAGAGCACAGGCTGCCGCAGGAGACGGCACCACCCTCTCCGTCCCCCAGACGAGCAGACCGAGGCTCCGAAGGATAGACGCGCCCGGGGCCCCAGAGCAAGGTCGGCCAACTTCCTGGAGGCCCAGGTGGCAGTACCATCGGCTCATGGGCCGCGTGGTCTTGGCTGCTGATTGACTCCCGTACACGAGCGCCAAAGGTGATGTGCAGATGAGCCGCGGCTCTAGGAAGACACCTCGCGGCAGGAGACTGGACTCGGGCCGTAAACCCTGGAGGCGCAACACGAGCCCGGGCTCCGGGGCTTCTCCCACCCGACGTAGCGGCCTCCCGAGACGCACCACTGCTTGCCACGGGAGGTGTCCACGCCCGTGACGCCGCCCCCAGCGGCTCGGGTCCGGGTGGCGCTGGACACCTGGGAGCGCCCCGGACGGCGGGTGACGAGGCAGAGCGGGACAGCGTCATTCCTCGTGCAGATCAGGGTCACAGACAACGGTGGCTGCAGCGGCATCACAGGGCGCCCTGCCCACGCCCGCCATCCCGCCCTCACGCACTTCATCCTCTGACCAAGCCCTCTCTCTGATGATAAAAAGGCTACAACACAGCCTCTTCTTGGCTTCCCACACGACAAGAGTCTCACAACCGCCCTGCGGTCCAGAGTCCCATTGTCTTTCCTTAGGTGCCACAATCCAGGTGTGCAGTGAGAGTCACGTCTACACACGGAACTGCCCTGGGGATGCAGCCCCGAGTGCCAAACCCACAGGGAGAGGCGCTCTCGCACCGCCCCCACACCCCGCTCGGCCCCCTCTGGCTCCTCACAGACAGCCGCGGGGGGCCTCGCTGGACTCCTCCCCCGCCCCAGGTCATCCTCAGGCCCCGGCCTAGACTCCGCTTCCGTGGAGGGGACCCGCTGTGGGTTCCGTCCCATGCACCCCTGCTACCCACACCTCCTGTCCCACGCTTCCCCGACTTTATCTTCACACAGCGTGACCGGAACGTCTCGAGAGGAGGGACCAGGCCCACCCTGCGTGCCCACCTTGCTGAACAAACAAGCAAACGTCAGAGGCCCCGCTCAGCCCCAAACCAAATAAAGAGAACCAGCCGTGGGCTTCAGATGCTTCCTCGGCTCCCCGGCCACAGACGTGGCTCCAAGAAAGGAAGGATTTATGTTACAGACCTACTCCTTCCGGTCTGGCGCCCTGGGTCTGTCAGACCCACTGCGTCCTCAGGACAAAGAACCAGGCGGTGCCTAGCTGGCTCGGTCAGCGGGGCCTGTGACTCTTGATCTCGGGGTTGTGAGTTCAAGCTCCGTGTTAGGTGCACAGATTATAATAAACTTGAACAAAAAAACGGGGGCACAAGGCACCCACGGCACCAGTCCGCCCGCTTCCCTGCAGTGTTTCCAATGCTCACGTGGCATCTAGGCCGAGCTACGGAGCCTCCTCTCGTCAAAAGTCCTAGAACGGCGGCTCCCAACACCCCAGCCGACACAGAACCGGGCACTAGACGCAGGGACGTCCCTTCGGTGTCGGTGTCCGTGTCGGTGTCCGTGTCCGTGAGAAGCACGCACCGGACAGGCGTGGCCGACGTTCAGCCGTGCCTCACTGACTGGAGCCGAGCTGCAGAAGACACTGTGGTCGGGGAACACGTGGCAGGCAGGACATCGGGTTTGCAGGGGGAAGACTCGGAGGAGTCCCAGCACCCGTGTCCGAAATGAGGGCCGCGCGGATGCCGGGACCGGCTGCGGCTGGCGGGGGACCCAGCAGGCCCACGGGCGTCATGAAGCACCGGCCACACGTCTCCGTAGGCGTGAGAAGCGGCCCTCGCTGGCCAGGCTCCGGCATCGGCGTCTCTGATCGTCAAGACACGCGGGCGCATCGGCCTCGGCGGCCTGCTTCTTCCCGGCGGCCGTCCACGCCGCGGGGAGACAGGAGCCACGAACACGGCCCGCCCACGGTCTCTGCGGGGATGGTCCGCGAGTAACGGCCACCTGCTGTGTTCCGTGGGGGCCTCCACACCACCAGGCCCGAGAAGACCCTGCAGCCGTAAGTCTGATATTTGAACGTAAAGCCACGTGACCTCCACACTTCGAATCGCCCAGAGTCGTGGAGATGCCACAGACCCAGAATACGGAATCGCATCTAACGGTCACTCTCCCTCAGGGACGTGACGGCGTCACGGGCCAAGCACGTCGAGAACCAAGCGCACACAAACACGGGTGACCTCGGGCCACGAGCACGTCAGCGGGGCAGACACGGGGTCTGGCCCTGCAGTCAGGACGGGGGTCACGGCCCGCAGACCCCCATCGCCAATCCGCTCAGGGTGCTGGGCACGGACCTCGCTGAGCCCCGAGGTCGTTATCGGGTGGAACGGGATTCTGCGCGAGGAAGCACGCAGGCGCCAGGAGTGCCATCGGAGGGGTCATCGCCGTTACTTTCGTTCCGGGCTTCTACGCCGTCCTGCCCTGCCCGGTCACGCGGCCACGCCCAAGGCAGTGCCACCGGCCCCCCGCCCCTGACTTACCTGAGTTGTCTCTGGCTACCAGACCCTGCGAGAAGTCCCCCGGGGCCGGGGAGGCCCTGCTGTCCCACGTGGCGGCGTCCAGGCCGTTGCAGTACTCCCACCTCTTCTGCTGGAGCTCCTGCAGCCAGTAGGCCATGAGCTGGCGGTTAGGAGCCTACGGGAGGAAGGAGAGAGCGAGTCAAGGCCAACGACGGGACCGAGGGCCGGGACAAACCCCGTCCTGCGAGGACAGACACACACCCTGCCCCTCGAGGGGAGCGTCAGGAAGAACAGCCCAAGGACATCTCCCCGCCAGGGTGAGCGGCTTTGCTCACCCGGCCAGTAAACAGCACGAACGTCAGGAATCCGGCCCTGATGAGAATCTTCCCACATCCCAAGATGACACGACAGCCTCCACGGGAGCCTGGAGGACGGCATGGTCTCGCCGCCCTTTCACGCTGCACACACACACGTCCTGTCTCGAGAACTCACGCCTCGCGCACGTGTGGCCGCGTCCTGGCCGCGTCACATCAAACGACAGTAGTTGCAGCTGTTGGCACCTGGAGAGCATACAGATACCTCTGCAGACCGAAAACCGGGCGGCACGTCCAACGGCTAAAACTTTTAACACCGAGGACGGCAAGTGCCAGCAAGGGCACAGGGCAACCGAACCCGTCACAAGCCTCTCTCCCAGCCCCTGCAGACACGGCGAAAGAGGTGCTTGCGCGAGAATGCTCCGATTTAAAGGGAAACGTCTGACGGGGGAACAGTCAGTAACCTCGTGACTATCTCTCACTAAATTCCTGGGCAAAAACAAATGTTAAAGTCACATGTTTTCAACGTCTGACTTACTACTCGTGTTACAAAAGCCTGGTCGGGAAGGCACGCAAAACCACCTCGAGGCAATGACTGACTGGGGCTCCTTCCCTTTTGGGGCGCCCGGGAGGCTCAGCCAGGGAGCATCTAACTCTTGGTTTCAGCTCAGGTCATCGTCTCACAGTTTGTGGGTTTGACCCCGCATCGGGCTCTGCACTGTAGGGAACCTGCCTGGGATTCTCTCTCTCCCCCTCTCTGCCCCTCCCTCACTCACGCACCCTCGCTCAAAATAATGAACAAGCAAGCATAAATACGTAAAGAGGATCCGGAAATCACTGAAAGCACCCCGACTTCGATCCCGCGTGCTGCCACCAGGGAGACGGGAGACCGCGAGGGCCCCGCCGTCAGGCGCTCAGACCAGAGACAGAAGCGCAGGCTGGCAGGCAGGGCGGCCCCGTCAGTCGAAGCACAGCCTCCGTGTCCTCCCTCTGGTCTCCCCTCATGGAGGACTGAACGGAGATCTGACCTGACTCAGCCCGGATTGAATCAGAATCCCAAACGAAATCTCTCAGGCGCCCGGGTCCAGTCTGGGTCTGACACGTAACGTTGGTCCCGATCGGCCAGGTCCAGCACAGTGGCCGCTGAGCATGCAAAATGCGGCCGGTGCCACACGACTGAAAATTTTGGACACGGTGGGTTAAATAACATATATTAAAGCTACCTCATCTGTATCCGAAAACGTACAAGCATCTGTTATGGCTCGTACCGTATTCGTGTTGACAGCACTGGTCCAGAGGTAACAGTAAATTCAGTCCGTTTTGAGAGCCAAGGTTGGCAGAAACCCAGGGGGCAGGCAGTGGCCTCAAGGACTGAAACGCAGGCCAAAGGCAGTGGGTTCCTGGGTGTGGGCCAGCCACCACTGCTCCTCCCGAGGACACTATGACTTGAGAAGGCCTCTCAGTTCTTTACCTACAGAGGTGCCAACACTCTTCAGGGACCACAACAACAGGCCTGGCTCAGCGGTCTCACAGATGCCCTTCCTGGACGGGGCAGCCGGACTCCCAAGTGACGTGGTGTCACAGAACACCCCAGCGAGTCTGTCACCAGGAGCTCGCCGCTGAGCTCCAGCCCCGCTGGTAACAAACGAGCCAGTCGGTGCTAAAGCCTATCACCACCACATCTGCCAAGCACCCACCGGCCAGAGGGGTGGGGAGCAGGACTGGGAGAGAGTGGGTACCTGCCCCACACCACCCCCAATTTAAATGCTCTGATCCCAGATTCTGGAGAGCCACACGGGCATTCCAATCATGCCGCAAGGGGCAGAGCCCAGGCTCGGCTCAGCACACAGAAGGTGCCTGCGTGAGACGTGTGACCGCCATCTGTCTGAAGACTCACGGGAGCCACACCGAGTCTCCCAGAACACCGGTCTCCGTGACTCCTACACGTCCCTCAAAGCCCAGCGCAAACGCTACCTCCGGAGCTCACACCAGCACGCACCCGAGGCGAGCTTCCCACGGAGGCGGGCGCACTCCTTTCGTGTCCCTCGTTAGTCTGCCCTAGCTGCTCCCGCGGGCCTCTGTCCCCAGACCTCCACCAGCCCCAAACCCAGAAGCCCCCACGCCTGACGGAGCAGGGCCCCACCTGTCCCTTCCCCTGGACCCCGGGACACTCCCCACCAAGCCTGTCTCTGTCCCCAGGGCTCAGAACTGTCCTGCATTAATCGGTCCAAGTGAATTCATTTCAACACGTGCTCACTCAGGGCCCACGCTCCTGGCAGGGGGCGTGCTACTGGGGGAGGGGCGGGTCTCAGGCCCTGTCCCCCAGCCACATTCCCCTACCCCCGGATCCCAGCCCTTCGCTCCCTGGTAAAGGGTCCCTGCCCATCAAAGCACACCCTCACCTGCTTGGACTCCGCGACCTTCCTGGAGACCTATCTCGACTTATCCATCCAAAAAAGGAAAAGGGAACGATGCCACGCACACACAAATGTTTGGTCATTCCCTTGACAAATATTTACCGAGCGCCAACGTGGGCCAGGTGTCGCCGTTCGCACACAACTGGGGGAGACGTGGTCTCCCGAGACACTCCCAGTGAGCTGTCTCCTTAACAGCAGCGACAACCAGCTAGAGTCAGATTCACAATTACGATCAAACTATGAAATACCTGGTTGAAGAAATCCTCATGCATCACAGAAACTTCCCAAAAATCCGGTCAAAATTCTAAAGGAGCTCTTCAAAGCACAGCACAGAAATTCTGAAATTCATCTGCAGTTTAACCTGCAAGATTCTGAACAAAAAACACAAGGCCTGGGGCTGTGCCCTACGAGGCTGGGAAGCGCGTGACAAAGGCCCGCGCGGCCAGCAAATCGAACACAGAGCAGATACCAAATGTCGCACTTCAAGGAAAATCAGCAGGGAAAAGACCTTAGTTATTGAGCGATGGCATCAGGACAACCGGTTAAAAGTTTGGAAGAGAAGAAAATGGATTCAAATTTGATTCACGATTTGAATGTACAACAAAAGTCATTTAAGTCCCCAGGAAACGCCTAAAGGATTAAAATCAAGTTTGTTTCTTTCTGCCTCTGGCGACAGGAACCTCGTAGGTGCAAGGGCTGACTTGGCTCCGCCAAGCGTCGGCAAGAATTCGGGGGAAGGTTCCCGCCGAGCCGTGAGCCGCGCCCGTGAAGTGTCTGGGAGGCCCCGAGGGCCCTGCGCACTAGGGAAGAGCCCCGGACTGCGAGCCACAGGGACAGACGGACGCCCGGGCTGAGCGCGTCATGGGGCTGATTCCTGTCCAGGCAACAAAGGAGCCGTGGCTACTGCAACATGCCCGTAATCGTGGACCGCAGAGACCTTTCTAGTCCCGAGAAGGCAGGCAGAGGAAACGGCTACGCGTCCCCTCCCCCACTCATGCTCTCTCTCAAAAATAAACATTTAAAAAAAACATTGTACTTTAGACTTTCATTTTTTTTAATATGAAATTTGTCAAATTGGTTTCCATACAACACCCAGTGCTCATCCCAACTGGTGTCCTCCTCAATGCCCATCACCCACCCCCCCTCCCTCCCACCCCCCATCGACCCTCAGATTGTTCTCAGTTTTCAAGAGTCTCCTATGGTTTGGCTCCCTCCCTCCCTTTTTTCCCCTTCCCCTCCCCCCTGGTCTTCTGTTAAGTTTCTCAGGATCCACATAAGAGTGAAAACATATGGTATCTGTCTTTCTAGACTTTTATTTCAAAGAATAGTAACAATCCGCATCTGCTGTGCAAAATGTGGGAAAGGAGGAAAAAGAGGGAAACGAACTTGACCTTGCGGGGTGCGTCCTCTCACGCGTTCTTCGTGCGTAAACACACGCCGGAAGAACACGTTGGGCCTCCACGTGACGTGCACGTGGGCGACGGGGGGGGGGGGGGGGTGCGCTGTCACGTGAGCACAGGCCACGTGCCAGACATCAACCTGAATGCTGGGCACATGCGGCCAGGGAGGTATCACCCGCTGAGCCCGGGCTCGCGCACGGTGCCTGGAGCCTCACTGTCCGCCCCCCACCCCCACCCCCACCCCCGTGCCGCGTGCTGTTAGGCAACGTGTGCAACCGGCCGGCGTATGGGACGGGAAGGGAGGAACCGACCTGCTGAGCCGGCTCTGAGGGTCACAGGAGGTCGCGCACGTCCGGCTCAGAACGGGGCCCCACAAGCAGCTCCCTGGGCAGCCACGACCCGCGTCCCCTCCGCCACCCAAGACCTCGCTGGCTGGCCCCGCCAGAGCTCCAGCCAGCGTCTGTCCCGCGTCTGTCCCGCGTCTGTCCCTCGAAGAGGAGGAGGACGACCGCGCCCATCTCCGCATCTCCCCGCGGCTCCTCCCGAATACTGACACGGTGAACGTAAAATCCAGAGCGGTTCGCGCCAAAGGTAGCTTCCGCGCCAGGGGCGACACAGAGCGGGGTCCCAGGGAGCACGGCCGTCGGTCCGCAGGGTCTACTGGACGCTCTCAGCCACGACTCTGAGCTGAGCACGCGACTTGGGGACCCACTGCGGGGAACGACGGGAGCACCGTGCGCGACGCACGAGGCACGGAAGACAGAAGCCACTCTCCAGCCTGAGGGTGTCGCCAGCTCTCCAAGGTCAAGGTCTGTCCAGCTCCCGGCTCGCGCTCCCTGGCATTCTCCTGGCTCATCCGCCTCGGCCCCCCGTGGCGGCAGCGTGCCCCAAATCCTCTTCTCACGCCCACCCGGTGAGGTCACACGCACCCCAAGCTTCAAGACTCTGCTGGCTTCCGCGGGCCCGTGCAGTGCGCACGCTAACCGGCCCACGCCTCACCCCACTCCGCGGAACGGCAGCCCTCCCCACACCACAGGCAAGCAGAGCCCAAGTCGGCTTCCACAGCCCGCGCTCCGCCTGCCCACCAACCACCTGCGAACTCCGATGCACACCTCAAGCCCCGGTCCAGACATCCCACCTGCCGTCCTTGGCAGGACCCGTCTTGCCCTATGTGACGACACAGCATGTCGGTCCCGCGCTCAGAGTGCAGGCCCTGGGCTCCTCCCCAGAAGGTCGGGGCCCACCCACATCTGCAGGGCGGGAAGAAACGGCGTGATCACCAGTCTCCGAAGAGCCACAGAAAGGAGGGTGCCCAGAGGGACGGACTCGGTCTGCACCTCTCCGGCCACGTTGCTTAAAAGGACACGGTATCTTTTTGTCACGAGGGAATCTTGTTTCTTAAGTCTGGAAAAGACCTAGATCCCCAAGGCGCATCTAAGGTAATTCTTCCATAAGGAATAAAAAGCACAAGAATATTGTAAGTGGTCTGATGATATAAGACTCAGAGGAAAAACCGACAACCCAAATCTGATAAATAACTTTAGGTTCCAAATTTTCTTCTGAATGTTTCGAAATCACGAGCCTGGCCAGGATCTCAGGAGATCTGGCCCCGTACCAATGAAACAGATGCAGTTGTTCCCTGGGAGGGTGCTGAAGCCTGTGTCCACGCCAGTGGCAGACACGGAGAAGGGCGTCCGTGCGGGCCCTCCGGCCCCCGGAAAGCGGACGCGTCTGCACCGACCTTCGTCCTCTGGCGGGTGCCACGAGCACATACCTCCTACCTTTTCAAACTTGCTAACTCGAAATGAGCATTTTCACGTTAGCTATGAAAAGAATTACATGAGTTGTGGTCTCCATCCTGTTCAAAGGCTGGGCAAGAACCCAGACCCCACCTCCCACCCACTCGGGGACACAGACACCAGAAGGGTTCCCCCTTCACCACTCGAGCACCCTCTTTCAAAGAGCAAATCCCCTGAGACAAACCCACCTGTCAGCTGACATCTTTCCAGCTTCAATGATGTCACAGAGATGAGCAACCGAGGGCAAAGGTCAGGGAAGGAGGGCCCAGACAAGGAACGCGGCAAAGCAAATGCACGCTCACAGACGAGGCGGCACCACAGATAAGGGATCGTGGGGGGCCGGGCCAGGTGATGGACTTCGCCAAGAAAAGGGCAAGGCCGCTCTCTGGGTCTGCTCTCCCGGCAGGAAGTACGGAAGCCCGCCAAGGCGCTTTCTGTTTCAGAGAGAAAGGGGCACGTGGCCTCCCAGTGGCCACAGGGTTGCATTCCTGTGGCTCCCTATCAGCTCTGCTGTTGCACAATCAGGGAGAGCCAGGGTTTTATGGACTCAGGAGAAATGCAGACTGCAGCCACAGCCAGCAGCCCGCGGACAGCCCCGCACCACCCTGCCTATGATGTTTCCACGCACCACACAGCACTGCGCTGTTCGGGCTTCAGTTTTTAACTTAAAAGTAGGACACGGGAGGGGCACGTGAGTGGTTCAGTCGGTTAAGTGTCGGACTCTTTTTTATAAAAAAATTTTTTTAATGGTTATTTATTTTTGAGAGAGAAAGACCAGAGCATGAGCAGGGGAGGGGCAGAGACAGAGGAAGACAGAATCGGAAGCAGGCTCCAGGTTCCGAGCTGTCAGCACAGAGCCTGATGTGGGGCTCGAACTCACAGACTGCAAGATAGTGACCTAAGCTGAAGTCAGACGCTTAACCGACGGAGCCCCCCAGGCGCCGCAAGAGTCAGACTCTTGATCTCACGGTTCTTGGGATCAAGCCCCGCATCTGGTTCTGTCCTGACAGCACAGAGCCTGCTTGGGATTCTCTCTCTCCCCCTCCCCACGCTCTCTCTCAAAATAAATAAACTTAAAAAAAAAAAATAGGACACAGGAATGAATGACTTAATATGAAGTTGTAGGAACTGGGGCTTGGGAAGGGGAGGCTCCAGGCCCCACACACCAGAGACCCGGGGCGGTCAGGAGAACGTGGCACCAGAGATCCTACCCTTTAAGCGAGTTTGCGAGCCATCTGGGAGGCATGATGATTTCTAACAGTCTTCTGGGCAGAGCTGGTGTCTCAGGAAAGTGTTGGGTGGCTCCCCTAGGTCACTCTGTTACTCACCCTTTGCTGGGTGAGAATCTGGGGGCTCTACAAGTCCTTATGAGCTCCTCAGTGGAGTCGATCACTAAACCGCACCCCCCAGAAATACCCCCAGGACGCTGGGCAGCACTACCGGCCCAGGAGACACAAACCTCAGGGCCTGGGGGAATTGGGGCGGAGTGCCAGGCCCCAAACCACCGCTCATAGAAACTCAGAATGCAAAGCAGACGTGCAGGCAGAAACCACAGGGCGTCAACCTGAGGGTAAGGGGCTCACGCCTCACTGGTCTCCGTCCACACAACTGCTTCCAGTCGCACAGAAAACCATCAGCAGCCCGGCCCCTCTGGACCTCACAGCCGGGGGAAGGCTCAGTCATGATCCGGAGGACGGCAGTGGTTCCCGAAGAGGGGCCCCCAGAGCTGCAGCGGGAGGGCCGGGGTGACGGATAAACATGCGGATTCCCGAGGTGCACTCCGGCCTACCAACCGAGTCAGGATCCCTGGGGCAGGACCGACAGTGTGCAGGAACAGGATCCCAGGAGGCTCCTTTCCTACATGCAGTTTGAGAACCACGGTTCCGAAAAAGATGCTTCCTTTAAACAGCAGACTTGAAAGAAAGACCACTGGGACAGGGTCTGCGGGGGCGCCGGGCACGGCTCCCAGGCAGCAGAGGTCTGTCCCCCTCTGGCACACGCCTCGTCCCTGCCGGGAGACACCACCGCCTCACTCGCTGCTAAGGCAGCCCCATGGGGAAGCTTATCGTCCACACCGTCCATTTCCAAATCTCCCGTGGCTAATCCTCTTAAGCCTAGGCTGCAGCACGGACTGGGTACAGGGCGGTTCAGGTGTCTGTGCACCACCCGCTACACGTGAGCCTAACTTCCTACCAATGGATTAAAGTCGAAATACGAAGCAAGTGCCACAAACTGCTAGGTTTAGATAATGACACATCCCTCGTGTGTCTGGGGAAGACTCTAGCGCCCAAGCTGCTGCCCCCCTACGGGACCCCAATCCCTCACTCGGCCCCCGGGGTCAGGGCACGCTGCCCTCTGAGGGCCCGAGCAATCCTGACTTGGGGATAAATGACCCTTAGAGCAAAAGCACGTCATGACTTCCTCCGGCCCACAGAGCCACTGAGGACAATGCCCCAATCACACCTCAGAACAGGACAGGACAAGCTCCCCGAGGCCAGAGACAGCGCCTGACTCTCACCAGGCGCCCATCATGGCCTCGCTCGACAAGATCCGTTAGGCGAAAGGCTGACTGACCGCGTCACTCCCGGAAAGTCGGGCCACCTTGTCTGCAAGCACAGTCTTTCCTCGACATCACAGAGCTGAAGGGACAGGGAAATCGGGCCCCCTGCCTACAAATAATTCCTATAATGCAAGGTGAACACCTCTGATGGCACGGCCTTGCCCACCCCCATGCACCACCAGGCCTGCCATCCGACACTCAGACCCGTTCTGAGGGGCGGACCGAGCGCACACGGAGCACTGCTCCCTTCTGGGGGGCCTGGGAAGGGCCGGAAGTCTGAAGGACTCGGCTCTGGACCCCTCCCCACCGGATTCCGGTTCTCCCACAAAATCAGCCTGGGAAAGGTAAGCAAATGACTGGGAACACGTCCCGCTGGCCCAAGAAGAGCTCCGTCTGTGAGCAGCTACGCAATCGTACCAAAACCCAACCACTGCCCGGCCGACCTCCTGCGGGGAGCCCTCGACGACCGTCACAAGGTCTCCCCAATGCTGCAGCAGTCACAGGATTATCACACAGACCACAGACGTCTGGCTCCGGGCCACATGCAAATCGGTCCTGCACATACAGGACCCCTCCTGTTCGCTTACTCTGGGAAGATGCCACCCCCGTCCCCCAGAATCAAGACACCGGCAGGCATCCCACCTTCACGCCCAGTGCTGAATCCTGCAGCCAAACACGGCTTCTCTGCAAAGGTTTTCCAAAGGCATCGGGTGCTAGACTATTTTTCAAGTCCCGATACTATAGTTTCTTAAATGCATGGAAAAACTATCGCCACATCTGCAGGAAAAGCATAACCTTACAGTACAGCAGATGCTCTTGAGATACTCGCTGATGACCACACAGACACTGAGACAGGAGCATCCGGTCACACCGAGCATCTGCGACACACCTCACTCCCCTGAATGCTGGGGAGGCAGTGCTCCCAGACAGTCTCTGCCCACGGCCACGTACCCTGGTAGGACACAGCATCGGCACTCCAATACCCGAACTCCAATACCCACCTCCAGGAGCGACAGCACCGAACCTCTGTCTGCTCAGGGTTTCCGGAGCGGCCTGGTGAGCTACAGCTTATCTGGGAAATTGTGGGATCCGCAGGCTCCCCAGGGATGGTCCTGGCCTCTTCCCACCCAGGGGGCCTCGCACGTCACCGACCGCTGCAGGCCGGGTATTTAGGGGCTTAAGGGGCGCGAGTTAGAAGCGTCGCCATCCATACTGCGCTCACTCTGCGACAGCTGAGGACTGGACCTCGGGGATGTAGGCAGATGCCCACCCCGGTGTCACCCAGACCCTACCGCATAAACCTCTAAGAGAAATGATGGTTCCTAATTAAGCCCCACTTCGAGAGTCATTTCTACAATAACAGGGTTCTTTGCTTTCCTTGGAGGGATTTCGCTCTGATCAGACAGGAAGACTGAAACCCAGCGGCTGATGGGTAAAGGCGCCCGAACAAGGACACCTGTCCGCCCCTCCGAAGCCTCGGTGAGCACTTGGTGTCCACACCTCAACCCCGGACGCGTTCGGCCCTCCTCTTCTCGGGGAAACGGCCACGTCCAAAGGGGAAGGAAACTGGTAACGTGCATACGAGCAGATAAAGGGGAACAGAAGAGAATTTGGTGAAGGTAGATTTGGGAATGTTCTAGCAAAGGCAGTCCACGGGGTGGGGCAGCTTCCCAGACCCCGCTGCCCCCAAAATGCGGTGCTTAAGAAGCACAGGGCAACCGTATCTCCAGCCTCACAATTCAAACCTTCCTGCCAGCGTGGGACATAAACGCTTCAACCCTTACTACGCAGACTAGATAATCGTCCAACGTACCTAGATGAAAATATCAGACACGACCCAACCACCAGTGTGGAAGAGGAAAAAACAAGGTTGAACCCCTGCTGAAAACTGCCGGTTCCTGTGGCCTCGGCCCCAAAGGCCTCCCCTGCCAAACGCTGTGCCCCCCCCATCTCCCTGGCTGACACCTGGCCCTCGTTGGCATTCCCCCGTCATTACCTTCCCCCTCCACCCCTGCAAGTCTTTCCCAGCGCCCCCCAAACACACACTGGGACCCCTGTCCCCTCCACAGTGTGCAGCACTGGTTGGTGTTATCCGTATCTCCCCACCATCCAGAAAGCCCCACGGGGACAGGACTTGTTTTGTTCAGCTGAGCCCCCAGGGCCTAAGCAGAGGGAACGAGTGAGTGGACGAGAAGTGCCCCAGGCCCTCCTAAAACAGGAGGTTCAAGCAACCCCAGCCCAGGGCCACCCCCAGCCCACCGCCTATTTTCATACACCTATGAGCCGGGAATGGTTTTTACACTTTTAAATGGTTGGGGGAAAAAGACAGAAAGAACATATTTTGCGACATGTGAAAATCACATGAAATTCAAATCTCAGTGCACAGATAAAAATTATAGAAATGCTGCCACGCTCGCTTTTTGGTTGTTTCTGTCCCATGAGAGTGAAGCAGTCAGAAAAACAGCATGGTTATGAGACCTAAAATATTTACTCTGTGGCCTTGTCATTAAAACCTTCCCCCTCCAACTACACCAGCTCCTCAGAGTCCAGCCACGGACAGGAAACACGACAGACCGAAAATCGGGACCAGCCGGAATCGGGGCGAGGCTCTCTGAAGAGCGGACGCCTGTCGTATTCGTGGGTGCTGCACGCCACGACAGTCAGCTCGCCTGAGGGGTCTGGCTCACCCTTCCAGAGGGCCGAGGCCTGCCCCCAAACCAGAAGGTGATCCCCTTCTATGCTTTCACTCCACAGACGTCTGCCTGGGCACCTACTCTGCGGGCAGCGTCCGCGAGGGGAGGATACAAACATCAGGAAATGGGGTGCAGGCCACGCCGTGGGCGGTGGGTCAGAGGAAGCCACGGTGACATCACACGATGACACAGCACCTGCTTCTCAGGAGCTTATTAACTGGGAGACCGAGACGAACCCATGAGAAGTCAGGTCTTGATAAAACAGCTAAATGACACTTTAAGACCGCCGAGCGGACCTCTAGGGCCCGACAGCCAAGCGGAACCATTCAGCCCAGAAGGCCGGTTCAGCGCCTCCATTCTGTGTGGGACACACCAGGCTCCCCCGAGCTAACACATGCCTGTCATTAAGCCGAGAGCGGTTTCAACACCAGAGAAATGTGCATCCTTCCCACAAAAGCGGGTTAAGAATAAGGACGCATGCCTGTGTAGTTGCGTGTGATTCAGAAACCGACACCACGTCCGTTTGAGCGCCAAACAGCTCCAAGAAAGGGGCCCAGGGAGGGGATGCGTCTGCTGGCAGTCTGGTGATGCCCGGAGCGCCCCAGGCTGCAGAGACCTGGCGGAGGAGAGGGGCTCCTGCTCTGTTCTACCCGCAGTCAGTCCTCCCTGCGCGCCAGCTCGCTGCACAACTGTCCCCTGCACCGGGGAGAGGCCTCCAGCACACCAGACTCGCCGGCCCCAGAAGCATCGGCCTCTGCCTGACCACTGTACCAACTCCCAAGTGCAGAATGTTCCCGGTGCCTTTTTACTACATGAAAAAGGGAGAAATCAAATGCAGTAAAGGGAAAACCACTACACCTTATCTAATCCCAAACGACTGGTATTCAAAGTCAAAGAAGGTACACCTGTCAGAACAGATAACACAATTAGAGATTCTGCATTTTGAACACTCAACTATTCCCGGAGTCTCTACTTTCAAAGAGGGTCTGAGTCTAGCCTTCAATCTCAGGCAAATCACAGCCCCTCTCTGGCCTCCATTCCCTGTAAAATCTGTAAAATAAGGCGCTGGATCAGATCCCTGAATTCAGGAATAGAGAAGTTTAGCAAGAAATTCCAGTATCAGCTTTCATTAAGACTCAAGCAGTAAAACATTCTGAAAAAGCCAGCGAAACCACAGCTTTGCCAGAGAGGGCTGACAGATGCTTTAGAACAAGAAACACATGATAACACAGTAAGCAAACTGCTGATTTTTCTTTTCCTCAACTCATCTGTCAAAAGAAACGGTATCTGTAAAATGATACCCAACCAGCCGAAGCCAAAGCCTCCTCACTAACCTGAGGCTCCCCTCTGCAAGTCAGAGGCTCCCCCATGGCCGAGGACCCTGAAACGAAGCATCAGCACTTACAGGAGTCAGTTCTCGGACCTGAAAAGCGGGAGGAACATAAATTACTAATTTCCACTTTTACCACCACAGAAGTTTTACGCCCGCAGCTCAAAAGTTATCACTATACAATAAAATTCCTCCTCCAAGTGAGCCCCTGCTCTGGAACCCGGCCTTGCCTGTGTCTCCGTTCCCACTGTTTTTGTAAGGCAGACCCTCAGCTTTACAGATTCGTCACAGTCGGTGATCCACACGAAATCCACATCAAAACTCATTTCCTTCTTTAAAATACTCTGAATGCACACAAAGGTGGACAGAATACCGTAAGAAGCACGGTGCACCCACCACCCGTCCTAGACATAAACACGGCAAGGGGTAAACTCCGTCCTGAGCCCGGGGCTCATCACCCCACGCGGCTCCCCACTCACCACACAGACATCTGCGTGACCTTTTCAACCAGTCCGTAAACGGTACCGTCTGTGTGCAACCATTCTGTAACCTTTTCTTGCTCAGTTTCACGAGCCAAGCGTGTCGACAGCTGTTTCTTTACGTTCACTGCTGCATAATACTCTGTTTCATGACCATACCACGTATTTGGCCACGGACACTGCTGGTTTCACGTGGCTGCCGCGTGGTGCCCGCTCTGCGCCGGCCATTTCCCACGACATTTCCCGAACGCTCACAACTCGAGGAAGGGGAGACTCTCGCTGGACTGAAAAGGACACTGGGACAGACGGGTGGCGTAAGCCGCCCAGCACAAGCGCACGGCAGTCCCGGGCGAGTTCCAGACCACTCACCTCTCCCACCACAGTCTTCAGGCTCAACCTCAAAGCCCCACTCAGGTCCACACCGACATTTATTCGCATTTTTCTAAGTGACAAACCTCACAGAGGACTCGGAAGTCCGCCAAGACAATCTGAAAGAGGACGCTCTATTTCGTTCTTCAGCAAACAATCCCACAGTAAACGCATCTGACGCAGGGCCGCCCGCACGCAGTGAGGACAAGCCTTTCTCTGGCACAAGTCCGGGTGCTCCTGGAGTCATTCCCAAGTTTATACAAACGGTTTCTAAGTCAGCCTGAGCTGAACTGCAGCCCTGCCTGGCTTCCTCTGGAGGAACAGGCCGTCTGCACCCACTTGGAGCGGTGTGGAAGGGCCTGGAAGAACCCAGGACGCAGAGTCTGCTTGAACCGCAACAGCTGAGCTGAGGCGGCTCTGAGAATGGCTCCAGCTCCAGCTCCAGCTGCTGCCGGCTCGGCTCGAGGTCCGGCAACAGCTGTGCGCTCACCAGGCCCAGGGACTCCGCAAGGCCCCCGCCGCTCTGCACTTGGCCGGGCCGGCGCAGCCCTGCTGCTCCGCGACACGGAAGACGGTTGAGGGTGGGGGCTCGGGGAGGGGGGCGGGGGGAGGGGGGCGGGGGCCGAGGCCAGGAAGGAGATGCGGGCTTCAGCAGCAGGGCCCCCGGGACCTGAGGGCGGGGAGGCCCGTGCGTCTCCCACCCCGTCTCGGCTACAAGATTAAGGAAGCCTTGCTCGGGCGGACCCGGTTAAAGCAACCCCTTCCCACCTCTCCCCAGAAAACAGGCTCCGCCACTCTCGGGCTGTGCGACCCCGACAGAGCGCCCCTGCCCGCCAGGAGGGGCTGCAGTGAGTGACCTCTAAGGGCCCCGCCGCCCCCGACTGTGTGCCGCGCGAGGGCAACCGGCGGATCCCACTCAACCCCACGCCCCACGAGGGAGACGCACCGTTACCCCCACGTCACAAGAGAGGCAGCGGAGGCACAGAGGGGTCGTAAGCCAGGCCAGTCAAGGAGCCCTCAGTCGCGAACTCCCGGGAGGGCGCGGGGAGCCCAAGAGAGCGGCGGGGGCGAAGGACGGGTCCGGGCACTGCGCAGCCCGCAGCCCCAAGCCCGGGTCCGCTGGGCCCCGGGGCGGGCGGGGAAGGGAGGGACGTGGGCGCCAGGGGCGGGGAGGGCCGGGGACGCCCGGGACGGGGGCGGTAGGGGAGGGGACTCCAGGGACGGGCGGGCGTAGGGGAGGGACGGGGGCGCCCGCGCCGGGGTCGCCAGGGAGGGACGGGGGCGCCGGGGGCGGGGGCCGGGAAGCGACCGGGGTGCCGGAGGGGCGGGGGCGCACTCCCACCTTGAGCACCGTGACGGCGCCCGCGCTGTGCACCTGGAAGTGCGCGGGCGGCTCGGCGCCGGGTTCGGCCGCGTCGTCGGGGCCCTGGTAGCTGAAGCAGGCGTCCGCGATGTCTAGGTGGCCGAGGGGCAGCGCGTCCTGCGGGCTCTTGAAGTAATAGAGGTAGCAGCGGCGCGCGTCGAACACGAACCAGCGGCTGCGGTAGCCGCGCAGCGGGCCCTTGCCCGACAGCTTCTGCAGGTAGCCGCACAGCCGCGCCGGCCCCGCCGCCGCGCCCTCCCGCTCCTCCTCCTCGGCCCGCGCCCCGGGCCCCGGCATCGCCGCCCAGCCGCCGCCGCCGCCGCCGCCGCCGCCGCCCCGGCTTCGCGCGCCCCCGTCAGCGCGCCCCCGCGCCGCCCCCGCGCGCCCCGCCCCGCCGCTGCGCACGGCCCGCGGGCGCGCAAGGCCGCCTGGGACTTGTAGTTCGCCGCCCCCGCCGCCCCCGCCGACTCCGTCCCCGCCCCAGCGAGCGTGGCGGTCCCCGACCCGACCCCGTGGGGAGCTCGCGTCTTGCGCGGGGGCACGAGGGCCGCGGCACCTGCCCCGGGCCGCCTGTGCGCGCCATTCGCCCGGGGCCCGCAGCACCTGCGGGAGGGGCCGGGGTGCGGGGAGGCGGCCGACGGCGGGAGTTGGGGCGGGGAGGGGGGGGGGGCGCCCTGGGGAACGGTCGCGGAGGGCGGGGCGGCCCGGCAGAGGCCACGACCGTGCAGACCGGCCGCCGCCAGAAGAGAGGAAGCGTGAGAAACGACGAGACCCTGCCGGTGGCGACAACGTGGACCCAAGGCCCTCGTGTACAAACTGAAAGACACACAGAGACACAACGTCGGAGCAGAGAAGAATCTGGCGCTCGCCGGAGGGGGGCGGGGATGGGGGTGTCCAGGCTTCCAGGTGCAGCTCAGGGAACAGTCGGT
The DNA here is from genome assembly GCF_018350195.1 of Panthera tigris. Lineage (NCBI taxonomy): Eukaryota > Metazoa > Chordata > Mammalia > Carnivora > Felidae > Panthera > Panthera tigris. The sequence goes on along the minus strand of NC_056665.1, from coordinate 639,603 downwards.
GCTGATGTAGTAGCGACTCCGGCGGGTCACTGTCGTGCACCTGAGACCAGTGGAGCACGTGTGCCAAGTGCACTTCCGCTGAAAGAGGAAGGTAATAGCCGAGTTTCTGAAAGGGCCAACTCAAAGCAAATACCGCGCCGTCTTCCTTCCGCGTTTTTTTACATAGGTCCGTTAACAGACTCAGCGGACTGCTGAGCCTTCTGAGATGGGCAGGGCACCACCAGTTTCCGGGAAGAGAGAGCTCAGCCAGCCAGACATGCCCCCTACCTTCACTGTTCCGGGACATAGCTTTGGTGGGCACCCCCCACCCCCACCCCAAGGATCTGCCCGGCGTGGCCCCCACCTTCATGCCCTGGGTTCTTTCTCTTTGAGCACAAAACACAGGTGTTGAGGGTGATCTCTGGAGCCAGACTGATGGGATCCGTCTTCTAGCTCTGCTACTAACCAGAGGTGTGACCTTGGGCGAGTTACTTGACCTCCCTGAGTCTCAGCTTCTTCACCCAGGGAATGGGGATAATACAGTTCGTACTACTGTCCTTGTGAGGGTTACAGGAGAAATGCACAGCAAAGTGCTCAGCACGTGCCTAGCACATAGTAGGCCCTCCATAGGTCCCAGCTGTCATTACTATCGTTGTATAGTGAACACGACTGTCCTAAGCAGCGTCTGAGAGGGCAGTCCCGCAGCAGACCGGCCAGCATGGGGGAGGTGAGAGAGCAGGAGTGGGATGGGCCACACTGTGGAGTCGGGGAACCAAGCTCCAACTGGGCCTCGCCCTATGGGTGAGAGGGGCAGTGACTGATGGGCTTGCAGGGTGAGGCGGCAGTGTGGGACGCGACCAGGAAATCCTATGGGAAAGGGACCGGCTGGGAGTGCTGGATCCTACTAGATCCGCGTGGCTGCAGGAGGCACAGGGAAGAGCAGGGGACAGCCACTGTCCTCAGCCCTGTGGGCCAATTCTGCAAATGTGGGGTGGCCGTGGCCTGCGGCAGAGACAGAGTTCTGCGAAGCATGAGGAAGGCCCCCTCCCGGGAACAGGGCTGAGCCCCCAGCCGGACAGACGGGACCCGACCCGGTCGGCCTCTGTGACCCGCTGAGCGTGACCGTCCCGCACCAGAGCCTCCACTCCCTCCCACGTCACCCGTGGGGGAGCAGTGGTGCCCTGTTCCTTGTGCGGGGCCACACCCCACACCGCAGCGAACATGTTCCAATGCCCCACGTCCTATAATAAACTTTGCTCCAAAAACCTTTGAAGGAATTTTTATAATTGTGATCTCGATGTTGTCTGACCGTGAGGAATCCATTTTAGTTTATGTTTGACCAACAATTTCTTGGCGATCGTGGTGTCTGTGTGGGCACCCTGGCGAGTGAGAGAAATCCAGCCTACACATGGTTTTCCAAGGGGGTGACATTTTTTAAAGTTTTTTAAGTCATCTCTACACCCAACCCGGGGCTCAAACTCACGACCCCAAGATCAACAATGACTCGCTCCACCGGCCGAGCTGGCCAGGCGCCCCAGGAGTGACGTTTTTATGATTACTGTGATGCTGACATAATGTCACGCTTTGTAGACATCTAATGAAGTGTTTATTAATTTGGATTTTGCTCCTCTTGGGTTTTGGAGCTCGGGTATATTTGTCCTCGGCTACAGACAGTTCGTGGGCCCCTTGAAAGCCACAGAGCCGGGCACTGGGCCTGCAGAGTCTAGGGAGCGAAGTGCCCTGTCCAGGCCCAGAATGTGGCCCTGTGCGGGGAGTGGGGAGTGCTCAGCCTCACCCTGAATCCCCTTGAGGGGCCAAGTGGCCACAACATCTCAGCAGAGTCCCTGGGGAAGTGGCCGGAGCCTCCAGGACCAACCCCAACACGCTCTCGACGCCCCCCCCCCCTCCAGACCTCTCCCAGGCCACTGGCCCTGCACACTGTCTCACGGCCGCTCTGCTCTACCGTGCTGGTTTTCCACTAACAAACCCCGCGTCGTGTCAGGCCTCGTTCCTGAGGGCCTCAAGCTGAAGGGCTGCAGGATGGAGCCCCTCCCGCGTCCTGCGGCACCTCCCCCACCCTCCACGTGCACAGTTTTTACAGTTTATGTAAAATGCTGAACCAGACCCTCCCCCCTCCGAAGGCCTTCCTACATGGAGACTCTGGGGCCAGTTCCCTTCTTTTCTAACCAGCAACCCACCCCCCCCCCCCCTGCTGGCTCCTGATTTCTCCCTTGGAGCCCTTTTTTGAAAGGACATTTTGCAGTTCCCAGAGTCTCTGAGATTGCGTATCAATGTCCTGTTGGGCAGGGGGCAGCCTTCCGCGGCCTGCATCCCTCCCCTGTGTGTAGGACAGGCGTGCTTGGCGCCTCTTGGAGCCCAGTGACCAGAGGAAGTGGCCAGCCCAGGAGGAAGTGGCTGCTGTTTACCGAAAAGGGGAAATTTGGGCAGTGAACTTGCTCCCACATGGCCAGCCTCTGGGCAAGCCCCGGGAGAACACACAGCCAGTGATTCATCCTGGGCCCGTTTCCTTCGAGAGGGATGGGGTGAGAGGCCCAGCCACGCAGAGCCTCTGCGCCTCTCAGACCCCAGAGATGCCAGCCAGCCGCAGGAGGAGTTCGCGGTCCAGTGGGGAGTCCAGAAAGGAAAGTAGGCTTCACCACCTGGCATGCTGTGTGTCCTTAGACACGTGTGTGCCCTCTCTGGGCTGCGGGTACGTTTCCCACCCGTACCACGAGGGGCCCTGTCCTGCCTGCTAGGAAATGATCAGTGGCCCGAGGCACAGCCGTGAGGCCTGTGGTCTACCTCCCGTAGCTCCCCGGGCCAGACGGCACAGATGGGGCACCCCTGTCCCTGAGGCATAGAGCACAGAGATGGGTCTATTATTTGGAGGTCAGGCACTGTCTCTGTAGGGCCTTGTTAACCCCAGAGCATGTCTGGAGGAAGCTGTCCTGGTCGGGGAGGGGACTGGAGCTCACAGGCCAGGGGGCGGTGCCGGAGAGGGAACAGGAAGAACGGGGCAGGCAGGCGGCAGAGCAGAGGCTGCAGTGACCAGGGAACAGCCCCCTCCCCACCCCACAGGGAGACCCCCGCTGGGAAGAAGGCTGCTGTCCACATGCTCCCACTAGGTCTCGTGCCTCCTGCCCTGATAGGGCCAGTGGGAGGGGGCCAAAGTAAGGGAGGGGCCGTGTGACTCCGGGCGTATCACCCGCCTGCCTGTGCCTTGGTTTCCTCATCTGCAGGATGGGGCCAGCTGTGGCGTTTACCTCCTAGAGCTGTCGTACGCTTAAGTTAACAAACGTGGAGTGCTCGGCACAGCATCCAGTGCTCAGTGAGTCCCCAGGGTGGTGGCTACTTCAACAAGTCTCCAGCCCCGGCTCCTTGCCTCCACCTCCCACGGGTGCTGGCCCCGGGTGGGCAGGGGGGCCAAAGAGACAGGAGCCCCGCCAGGGACCCTCTGAGCCCGGATTTGCAGACTCTGGCTTCCAGGAGGCCTCGTTTCCCTACCAAATGGGCAGGCAAATCTCCACACGTTGTGGTTCCCTTTCCCGGAGGGCGGGCACCTGGGGCGCTGGCCACCCTCCCAGCCCCCGGGGGGGCCAGGGCACCAGGGCTCAGACAGGCGGAGGCCCGGGAGCCCGTGGAGGGCAGAGAGTTGGCAGGGGCTGGGGCCTGCACAGGAGTTAGGGGGAGTCACACAGCCCAGGGAGCAGGTGAGGACTGGACCCCGGTGGGGCAGGGAGGGAGGCCGTGCCGGCAGAGGCCCCGGGTCCTTCCTGTTTCCTGTCCTGCTCCTCAGCCTGGCTCTGTGCTCGGGACCCGGGCCCACCTGCCTTCGGGGCTCCTCTCCCCAGGCCCCCTGCCCTCAGATTCCACCCCCCTCCTCACACAACTTCTAGGCACCGAATTCTCTGCCTGTGGGGCCCGCCTGGGCGGTGGGGGCATTTCAAGTGACCACTCGAAGAGGGGCTGTTCGAACAGAGTTCAGACACCACCCTGATTCAGTGAAGGGGCCTCCAAAAGGAGTTTAAGAGATGCTCACGCAAGCCAAGCACTGAGGAGCCAGGAGCTGGGAGGGAGCCCCCTGAAGACAGGGTGTGATGACAGGCAGTAAGGAGACCCCGAAAGAGCCTATCTGGACTTTCTTTTGTATTTTGAAGTTTGAAATATTGGCTAAATATCTATTAATTTTGATTCGATGCATTGTTGAGGTGCGCACAGAGTTTGAGTAGCAGGGCAAGAGCCCCGGGCGGGGGCAGTGGCAGAAGCAAGGGGGGGCGGGCAGGCGGGTGCAGCCTGTCTGTCTCTAGTCCCGGGTCTCAGTTTCCTGTCTTCACAGTGGGGACAAGCAGGCTCCGTCATCCACGTCTAGTGCCTGAGGCAAACGTGAAATCGTGTGTGCTTGTATTTGACGTGCCTGGCGCACAGTAGGGACTCAAGCATCCTTACAGACCCACTGTCGGGCTGTTGTCCCAGCTGTGGGGGAGGGGGCAGGTGTCCTGTGTGCCAGGCCCCAGGGCAGCCATCTGGCCTCCGAGGCAGTAGCACAAGTGTTCTTTTTTTTTTTTTTAATGTTTTTATTTTTATTTTTGAGACAGAGACAGACAGAGCGTGAAGGGGCAGAGAGAGAGAGAGAGACACAGAATCCGAAGCAGGCTCCAGGCTCCGAGCTGTCGGCACAGAGCCCGACGTGGGGCCCGAACTCACGGACTGCGAGATCATGACCTGAGCCGAAGTCAGACGCTTAACTGACCGAGCCACCCAGGTGCCCCACCATCGTTTTTTGTTTTTTTTTTTAATGTTTTAATTATTTTAGAGAGAGAGAGACAGACCATAAAAGGGGGAGGTGCAGGCAGAAAGGGAGACACAGAATCCAAAGCAGGCTCCAGGCTCTGAGCTGTCAGCACAGAGCCCGACGCGGGGCTTGAACCCATGAACTGCGAGATCGTGACCTGGGCTGAAGTCAGACGCCTAACCGACTGAGCCCCCCAGGCGCCCCAACAAGCGTTCTTAACATGTGCTCTTAGAGCCCTGCTCTTGCCGGTGGGCCCTAAGCTGGCCTCGCGCTGGCTGTCCCTTACTCAGGCCTCACGAGCACACAGCATGCAAATCCTGCAGATTTTCATTTTTGTGCCGGGCTCACAACTCCTCACTGGGGAGGCCAGATAATCTATAGAGAAATTAACTCGTCTTTGCCGTGAAAACTGACAGTCGACGGGGAAGCCCGCTGGTCTGAGGGGGTTTCCCTTCCCTCTGGGTGGTCAGGAGGCCACAGCTCGGTGGTCAGGAGCCCACAGCAGGGGCTTGTGGAGCAGGTGCGCTGGCCGTGCCCTTAAGACCGTGGGAGGCCCGAGGCGCTCTTGGGAATCCTCATATCACTTCGTAGCAAATGTGTCTAATTTTGTAATGGCAGTCACATTTTACATGATAAACTGTGTGTAAACATATACACATATTTCTTTTGCTTTGAGCTTTTGGGAAAATATTATGTTTATGAATTTGCTTTGGAAAGATGTGGCTTTGAGAATTCATTGAACTGACAACTGGTGATGATGTCTTGGCAGTTTTCCCACACACTCGGGGACTCTGGTGGGGTCAGATAATCTGACCCCCAAACCCTCATCGAATGCGATGAACCTTCCATGAATATTCCATCGCATAGACATTTACTCACACACGTGTTCATTGTGACTTTACAACTTTCTCTTGGGACTTCAGAGCCTGTTTTGGGTTAGAGGTGTTTCCTCATTCGGGTCACAGACGTTTTTGGTTTTTTTGCTTTTTTTTTTTTTAATTTGTTTTAATTAAAAAAAATTTTTTTAACATTTATTCATTTTTGAGAGACAGGGAGAGACAGAGCATGAGCAGGGGAGGGGCAGAGAGAAAGGGAGACACAGAATCTGAAGCAGCTCCAGACTCCCAGCTGTCAGCACAGAGCCTGACACGGGGCTCAAACCCACAAGCTGTGAGATCATGACCTGAGCCGAGGTCGGACGCTCAACCGACTGAGCCACCCAGGTGCCCCAGGTTACAGACGTTTTTATAGGCCCTTGTCAGGTTCCCAGTGCTCGGCCAGCGTGCTGTGGGTACAGCCGAGCTGCCCGTGTGGGGTGGGAGGGTGGCCGGAATGGCATCTCTGGGTACCCCCCCACCCCCACCCCAGTAGCTGTGCAGAAAGAAACTTGCTCAGCTGCACCGAGGGGCCGGAAACACTCATAGTGACAGTGGTGACCCCTCCGGATCCGCAGCAGCCCCTACCCCAGTTTTCCTTGCAAGCCAGCAGCCGCACAATGACTAAGCTTGAAAATATTACCCATTCATCTACCCGTTCATTCAGCGTTACCAAGGGTTAATGAATCCAGCCCTCAAAGAAGGCAATCGAGTTGGCGACATCTATCAGCACTCCAAATGCAAGCGCCCTCTGAACGGAGGGACCCCACTGGCGGGAAGGCATCCGTGGGTGTTCTCACTCTTGTGCGGTCAAGTCCGTGCTGCAAATAGGAGCGCCTTAGAAACCACCAGATGGCCTCCTGTGGGGGCGGGTTACAAAACTTACAGTGCGAGGAAACTGTAGCTGCCCCACGAGTCCTCTTGCAGCCGAGCTCCCAGGTACAGAATTAACATGTTTTACAAAGCAAACCTCTGGACATACACTAAGCACCGTGTACACCCTGCCCTTTATGTAAGAGAGGAGACGTACATACAGACTTGGTCGCGCACAGAGAAACCCAGGAAGGACGGTCAGGAAAGGGTAGCGCCTTTGGGGTCGAGGAGGACCCGGGCACAACGGCATTTAATGCTAGGGGGGGAAATGTTTTTATGGATACTTTTTAATATATTAAAAAAAATTTTTTTTCAATGTTTATATTTGAGACAGTGAGAGACAGAGTGTGAGTAGGGGGAGGGGCAGAGACAGAGGGAGACACAGAATCCGAAGCAGGCTCCGGGCTCCGAGCTGTCAGCCCCGATGCGGGGCTCGAACCGACTAGCTGAGCCCCCGGCTCATAACCCGAGCCGAAGTCAGACACTCGACCGCCTGAGCCACCCAGGCATGCCAACTTTTTAATATTTTTTTTTATTTTTTAAAGGCATGTGGGTGTATCATGCATCGGAATAATAATTTAAAACATGCCTGTTGAGCGTCTAACCGTAGCCAGGCCCGTTCTCGGCACAGAGGAGAGTGGAGACTGAGGCAGACAATTTGAGAAGAAAGAAAACGGCCTGTTTGTTCTCCACCCCCTCGTGTTAGGGAGCAAATCTGTGCCCACTGCCAGGATATCAAGGGTGTGAAAACGGCCACGCGCATGACCAGGATTCCCTGAAAGGCCTCGCTGGCATCCCGTTCCCAGTACGTGGACTCACGGAGGGTTGGTGTGGGGTCCTCAGGTGGAACGGCCGGGCAGACCTGGGGGTGGCCTCCCAGGAGGGTGAGCTAGGCCCCCGCAGGCAGGAGTCACTTCCTGGATGGCCCATGAGCATCCCTGGGTCCTACGGGAGGAGCATGACCCGGGGAGGAGAGCCCAGCACGGGGAGGTTTTGATCAGACAGACAGACGTGGCTTTGGAAGACTCCCCAGCCGACAGATGCAGCTGCCTTCCTGCTGCCCTGTCACCTGGATCGGCCTCTGAGTCCCCAAACCCTGCTGGGTGGGCTTCTCCCCTCCGTCGTTGATAGAGACGCCGAGCGGGGAGGTTAAGCACCCCCTCAAGGCCAAAGAGCCAGCAAGGGGCCAGGGTCCTAGGCCCGTCAGTGTGACCCTAGAGCCTGTGCCCCTCAGGGCACCCCGGGGAGGGGGACTGTAAGGGGCAGGGCCACGCCAGGGTCACCTCTGTGCCTGGCCCGGCCCAAAGGTAAGCACAGGTCAGGGCGGAGGGCGGGGGGGGGGGGGGGGGCAAGGCTGAGCAGTGGGGTGCGAAGCACCATCAGAGATCACCCACCCCAGTCCTTCGGGGGGCTCCTGGTGCCGCCAGACCTGGGCCCGGGGTTCCTCTGGGCACAGACACAGGCTCCCAGCTGTTTGCCTGACTTGAGAACCCTGGCCCCGGCCCCTCTGTCACAAACCGCCTTTGTCTTCTCATGCAAACGACCAGGTTCTGCTCACCAGGGTGTCCCGCCTGAAAGGGAGGTGGGAAGGCAGAACCTGATGGAAAATTATAGAGACACATTTCTTTGCATTTGAATACTTGCAGGGCTCCGCTCCGGCGGTAAACCCCAGCTTCCTTCACCTTTGCTGAGCCCCGGGCCCCCTCGGTGTCCGGGGAAGGCCGCACGCTTCTTCTCGGAAAAGTGTCTTCAAACACGCGTAGTAAAATACGTAGCATTAGGGTGGAGATCAATTACCCTGGAATAGGGTTGGTGAAATATCTGTGGTGTAGAAACGACGTGTTTCTTTATTAGCGTGTTAAAACACAAGATCCGGTGTCGGGTCCGACTACTATCATTTTGACGCAACGAGGAGAAACATCCAGCGTCTCCAGATGTCTGCGGTAGCTGGACGGGCAAATGTCTCGTCATTTCTGTTGGTGACAAAGTCACAGGTGATGTGAGCACGAATGAGCCTTGTTCTCTGCACTAGTCATGGGAGAAATTGCTGAATTTCAGTTAGAGATTAGGGAAAATAAAGATATAATCCACACACCGCCCCCCCCCCCGCCCCCCGTCCCCATGTAGAAAATTTTCGTCCTTGGGATTTCCATTCTGAGCCCAGTATTTTCCAGGCTTGTATCTGTGGCAGGAGGACCGGTTAGAACTACCTGCGTGCCTGTGTGGGTCCCGGGCCTCCTGGCTGGAGCCTCGCTATCAAGGCTGGAAATTAACTGTTCCTGAAGGTGATGTGCCCAGTAGCTGACCCTCCGGAAGCACTTGGTGGGGCCGGTGCGCCTGTCCCTGGGAAGAGGACACGCCCTGTGGATGTCTCTTCATGATGAGGATTCCCTGAAAGGCCTCGCTGGGGGGCCTGGGGGGACACCCCAGGGGGGGCGACTGGACCGCCTGGCACCCTTTCTGTGGACGTGGAAACGGAGACTCCGAGATGGGGGGGGGGGGGAGTTTCACGACTGTGTGCGTCACACGGCCGCCAGAGGCTTTTGATCTTGACTTGGGATGAGCACGTGGAGCTCTAACAACCGCGATTCAGAGCCGTGAGGTCAGGGCACGCTCACGGTCAAAGTAGCGGCTGGTTCCGTCTCTTTCCGAGACTCCCAGCACCATCACTGGGACTTTGCTCGTCCACCTTCCCGCCGCGGGAGCGTTGGCCCTGCTGCAGAGGCAACGCTGCAGCCCAGCGAAGGTCAATCCCTTGCTCAGGGTCCCACGGCCGGAACATAAACGGCAGAGGGCCAGACCCGGGGTGCAGAGATCCAGGAACCACAGGGGGACACGTTGCGGTCACGCGGCGCCCAGACCCAGGGAAGGATGCCAGTGGCTCCTGGCCACTCCTTGCGCCTCCTGGCCACGAGCTCCCCCAGGCAGCCGCTGTCCCCGCGTCTGCCACCGCCTTGCAGCGCCGTCTGGATTTGAATGTCCACGTGTGTCACCTTAACCGTCTGTCCTCACGACCCCGCAAAGAGCGGCTGCTGCTTCTGCTCGCATTTTACACGCGACGAAATGGAGCTCCCTCCCTGCAGCAACGTAGTCGCGAAGGGCCTGGGGTCTCGTGGAGGTAGGACCCCCAACCTGGAGCCTCTCCCTGGGGCTGGCCCTGTGCACCTGCTGCCCGGATGTCGAGCAGGCCTGGGTTTCCGCCGTGGGGCTCAGGATCACGCGAGGGATTCACGGATGAGCAGGTATCCTGTACCCTAACCTCCTCCTGGCCCTTCCAGGGGGCCCGTCTACACCAGAGGCCCCTCGGCTCCCCGACATGAGCCTCCGGCAAAGACCCTCCTCATCCCTCTGCTGGCGAGCAGCGTCTCTCCCCGGGCACCTGCCCGCTCCGGGGCCTCCCCCCGGGCAAGGCTCCTGCGGCCCCCGCCCCTGTCCCTACCCCCATCTGAGCAGTGCGAGCCCCTCCTCCCTCTCCCTCGTCATCGGGATGCACACTACCCCCCACAGCACATTCTCTATGTGGACCCCTCAGGTCTCCGTCCCACCCTCCCGCCCCAGCTAGAATATACGTGCCAGGAGGGTGAAATGCTGTTTGGGGCACGACTTTATGCCCACAGCCCAGGGTTCGTGCACACGGTAGACACTCAATAAATCTTGAGTGGAAGGAGATTAATCAGCACAGAACTTCACCAAAACACAAGTGGCCTCCATGAGGGAGAGGGAACTAGAATTTAGTTCCACTGCCCAGCTAATAATGGTGGCTGGGCTGAGGACGTCGGCCAGGGCAGAGACTGGAGGTTGGGGGCGAGGGGCCAGGAAGTCTGAGGTCTCCTCCCCTATCCACCACCCCCCGCTCACTACTAATGTGACCAGGTGTCCGCCCCAGAGTCAGGAAGGAGAGCCGGCCAGAGGTGACAATAGGGCTCCTGTGCGGCGGGCGGCGGGGAGGGCAGGGACTCAGGCAAATGAGCGGGGCGCGCAGATATAGAGGCGTGTGGGCGGTCTGCACTCTGCTTCCAGGGGGTGCTGGCCACGATGGAGGGTGGCCTGAAGCAGCCCGGCCAGGGGAAGGGGCCCAAAGAGGTGGGGGACAGCCAGGCCCTGGCCAAGCTGCAGGAGCTGGCCTGGACGTGGTTCATGGAGACACAGGCGCCCCTCATTCTGCACGACGGAGCCCTGCCCCCCTGGTTTCACGGATTCGTCACCCGCAAGTAAGGCTGCCCCGACCACATGCCCAGCAAGACCCACAGCCCCTTGGGGCCACTAGAGTGGTCTGGGGGCCCTGGGACAAGCCTGGCTCCTGGGTCCGCTCCTGGGGGCAAGGTGGGGGGCACGCCGGCCCCCACTCTGACCGAGAGGCAGGTGCAGGGTGAGTGCAGACCGGGCCCAGAGAACCGGGTGAGTGACCGGGGGCCGTGTCACCCATCCCCCAACCAGAACACTGCTCATAAGGAGGCCGACAGAGCCATTTGGGGTGGGGGTCGTCCCGGGCAAACCTGGACGTGCCCTCACTCTGGAATAAAGGCTGCAGTGTGGGATCTGCAAGCTGCCAGAGCAGGAAAGGAGGGACAGCAGTCCAGCCTGGCCGTCCCACAGCACACACCGGCCAGCAGCCCTCGGGGGTCCCGACTCAACTTAGCCCTCTGCGGTCCCCGTCTTGAAATGCTTACTTTTTGAGCAAGGGGATCCACACTTTCTTTTTTAATTTTTTTAAATGTTTATTTTTTGAGAGAGAGGCAGAGCATGAACAGGGGAGGGTCAGAGAGAGGGAGACACAGAACCTGAAACAGGCTCCAGGCTCTGAGCTGTCAGCACAGAGCCCGACACGAGGCTTGAACTCACAAACCACGAGATCATGACCTGAGCCCACGTCGGATGCTTAACTGACAGAGCCCCCAGGCACCCCGGGGCTCCGCATTTTCCTTCAGCGCTGGGCTGGGTAAAACCTGCAGTAGGCCTTCACAGAGTAGGCACTCAGTATCTGGGGAGCAAGTGGTCTACCTACTGCCAAGACAGAAGATAGCTGGAATTTTCCACCACGTCTCCGAAATACTTGGCACCGTTCAGGAATACCCAGAGCTGCCTAGGGCTGGAAGGGACATGCAGGGGAGACGAGGACCTAGGGGTTGCTGTTGTGACCAGGCTCCAGACATAATAGCACCTCGTCCCTGCAGAAACTTCTTGTGTAGTGCACAACGTGCACAACGGTACAGAGTGGTCCTGTGGCAGGGAGCTCCCCGAAACTAAAGATCTCTAGCTATATGGATTCATTCTTACCACAGAGCCATTCAGGTGGAGAGTGGGTGGCCAGGGTCAGCGGCTATTGTGCCTGCCAGTGAGGCTGCAGTGGAGGGTGGTGCATGGCGATGGGGGCGGTGGGGTCGGGACTCCAACCCAGCCCAAGAGTAAGTCTTGAGTTTGCCTGACTGAGCCGGGACAGAGCTCAGTCCCAGACGAAGGTCTGAGAGAGCCTTCTACAGAGGGTTGGAGGGGTGTGCGCTGGGTCTGGAGCCCAAGGGCATGGCCAGCAGGGACTCTGAGGCAGGCCCGGGGCCAGCCAGCCGGAAGGGCACAGGCCCCGGTTAACTGCACATCCTCTGCCCAGGCAGACGGAGAAGCTGCTTGGGGACAAAGCTCTGGGCTCCTTCCTCATCCGCCTCAGCGACCGGGCCACCAGCTACATCTTGTCCTACAGGTAGGAGAGGAGCCGTCTGTGAGGCCCCCGCAACGCGGCCATGCAGATAATCACAGGGGCCCGACAGGCCACAGGGCTCGGCTTTCCCCGGGCGCGGGTCTCCCACCCTGTCCGCCGATCACAGGCTCAGCGGACGTTTCCTGAGCAGCACTGGCCCTAGGAGGCAGCCCCGGCCTTCAAAGGGAGCGGACTGGGAGCAGGAGAGAGCGTCCCCTGGGGGGGGCTGGGGGGCTTCCCGGAAGTGAAGCTTGAGCCATCTGCCAGGGATGAAAGAGGGTACGATGGGAGTCCAGGAGGGCCTTTCCAGCCGATGGGGCCGCACGTGCAAAGGTACAGGGGCAGGGGAGACTGCGGGCTTGGGGGAGGCGCGGTGGCCGGGGTGGCAGGGCGCAGGCTCCTGTGGAGGGGGGCTCACACGGTTCGAGGGCTCTCCGGCCAGCCTGCGCGGGGAGGCCCAAGCGCCCTGTGAGATGACGAGGGCTGGGCTACGGTACAGGAGAGGGGGCAGGACAGCCAGGACGGAGCGGAGATGGTGACATCAGACCCGGTCCGGAGAGGAGGTTGGGTGGGGGAAGGCAGGAAGAGAGAAGTCCCCTCCCCCGGTCAGGAAGGGGGGGCCAGGGCTCCAGGGCCAACCTCAGAGGCCTGGGATCAGATTCAAAATTATCGCCTGCTCAGACCGCTGCACCTCAGATCCTAACCTTGCCTCTGCGCCTCTGTTTCTTCATCTGTAAAATGGGAACATTGTAGTATCTTCTTTGTAGGATTGCCGAACGTGTTGGATGAGTTTATACGTTGAACAGTGCTTGGAACATCGTAAGGACTAAATAAACATCAGTCATTATTAAGACACTATTATTCTACGTGCCCAGTACTACGCTAAGTACTTTGAAACACGTGAGCTCAGCAGTTTTCAAATGTCTTTTTAGCATCAAGGCTCTTTTTTCCAAACATGATCTTTGGTGGACTCAGCTCTGGGAATGGATCGATCCGCGGAGCACCACACGGTCCAGAAACAGTCCCACACATTCAGTCGCCTGATGTACAGCAGTTCTGTGGGGAAGGCAGTAAGTGGTGGGGAAGCAACTAGATATCCAGCCAGAAAGCAAGGGCCCGCCCATCCCACACCGCACGCGAAAACTAATTCTAGACGGACCACAGATCCCGGTGAGAAAAGCAAAATAGTACATTTCTCTTTTTTCTAAGTTTATTTATTTATTTTGAGAGAAAGAGCTTGTGTGAGCGAGCAGGGGAGGGGCAGAGGGAGAGGGAGAGAGAAAGAGAAAGAGAGAGAGAGAGAGAGAGAGAGAATCCCAAGCAGGCTCCATGATTTCAACACAGAGCCCAACGTGGGGCTCAGACTCACAAACCATGAGATCATGACCTGAGCCCAAATCACGAGTTGGACGCTCACCCGACTGAGCCGCCCAGGTGCCCCAAAACAGTACGATCCTAAAAGAAAACAGGAAACTTTTTCAAGACTTTGAGAAAGGCAAACAATTCTTAAGACACAAAGCTACTAACCATAAAAGAGAAGGTTGATAAATCAGATTTCTTTAAAACTGAGTCTTTTGTTAATCAAAAGATGTCATTAAGTGAATAAGGGACAAACCAGAGTGTTGGAGAAGTTATGTATTGTATTACATGTATCTAACAAAGGACTCGTACCGGAATATATCAAGAGCTCCCGCAAATCAATAAGACGAAGACAATATGATAAAGGCAAAAGACTTGACAGGCGCTTCACAAAAGAGGATACGCCAAGGACCATAATGTGTCGGCATTCAGCAGCATCAGTGACAGGGAGATACAAACGGAACCCACAACGAAGGGCTACAAGGGAAGGACGGGGGTGCTGGCCCCACCAGCATACTCCTTGGTGTATTCCCAGCATAAGTGAGCGCACACGTTCGCCAAAACACACGTAAAACAATGTCCACGGCAGCTGTATGTATAGCACCCCCAATCTGGAAAGGACCCAAACGTCCACCAGCATAATGGGTAGATTGTGGATCTTTTCATTAAATGGAATACTACACATCGGTGGGGGAGGAAGGAAGCTAATTCCACCCGGACATGAACCAATCTCAAAGATACCATGTTGAGTCAAAGAAGAAAAACTGATTCCATTTATGTGAAGTTCCACGACCCGCAAACTGATCTCTGACGGCGGGGTCGGGGCCCAGGCTGGAAGGGGGCAGGAGGGGGGTCTCTGGGGAGCTGGACGTGTTTCCGGTTTTGCTCTGGGTGCCGGTCCCTTGGGCGTGTTCACGTGTGGAAATCCGTCGCTGCCCACGGTTGGGACATGGGTGTGTGTCGCTGTAGAATTATCCTTCCATGAAAGAGGACAGGAGGGGGGCAGGTTTTTACAGGCTGGATTGGGGGTGGGGCCGGAGCCCCATCTTTACAGCGGGGACGGGAGGGGGGGGGACGGACAAGTGAGGCTGAGTGTGTGTGTGCCCAGGGTCGGACCTTGTCTTAAGACTTTGTCCATCACAGAACTTCTGGTATTGATTTTAATTTTCTAGAATATTGCCTTACTGGTTATTTTGATTACGGAGCTTTGTGGTGACTCTTCAAATTCTGCACCCCAGTGAGTGCCCCCCGCCCTGCTGCTGGAGCAGGCTCAGGCACTCTCCAGGGGTGCAGACCCTGCACGGCCACCTGCCAGCCTGGGCAGTCTGCCCTGAAGCCCCCACCCCGCGCCCTCCCGGCCCACAGCCCCAGGTCACATGTGCTTGTGTTGCAGGGGCAGTGACCGCTGTCGGCACTTTGTCATCAACCAGCTCCCCGACCGGCGCTACCTCGTCTCGGGGGACACGTGCAGCCACGGCACGCTGGCCGAGCTTGTGCGCCATTACCAGGAGGTCCGGTTTGAGCCATTTGGGGAGACCCTGTCTGCTGCCTGCCCCCGGGTACGCACTCCTCTCCTCCTGAGTGGGGGCGGTGGGGCAGGGACCTGGCCTGGGGTGTCCACCGCGGGGGCACATGACTGCACTCGCCTTCCCCACTCACTGCCATCCAGGGGCACTCGGTGCCGGCTCGGGGTCCCTATTTGGAAAGGGGAGACCATCCCACCTGAGGTCAGGGGCCTGGTGAGCACATGGCAATCTCCGGCAGGAGGCTGGAGGCCGGCCAGGGGTGCGTGACCACACGCCTGCTGTGCCCCCACCACCCCAGCCGGAGGACAGCGATCTGTACGATGCCATCACCCCTGGCCTGGAAAATCCGCCTGCCACGGCGTCCGCCCCGAGGGGCCCAGTCGACGCTGCCAGCCCCTGCCCCTGTCCAAAGCCATCCGTGTCCTTCCTCCACACGAAGAAGAACCTGGACGTGAGTTCCCGCAGCTTCTCTGAGGACAAATGCATGGCGGTGAGGAGCCTCTCGGGGCGGGGCTGTGCCCGTGTCCCCAGGCCCAGCCCTTGGGCTGCGGGGTGTGAGAGCCAGGCCCGGAGCAGTGCGGGCTCACCCACGCCAGGGCCTGCTTCCGGCCAGCCGGATGTGTTCAAGCCTCGGCTGGGTCTTTCTAGCTGTGTGCCTCAGTTTACCATTCCTAAGGTCCCCTGAGGCTTGAATGAGAAAATGAGTAAGAAGTGCCCGAAAGGAGGCCCCTGGGGGGCTCAGTCAGTTGAGCATCTGACTTTGGCTCAGGTCGTGATCTCACGGTTGGTGGGTTTTTGAGCCCCGCATCTGGCCCTGTGCTGTCAGTGCAGAACCTGCTCGGGATCCTCTCTCTCTCTCTCCCTCTCTCTCTGCCCTTCCCCCTCCCCTCTCTCTCGAAAATATTTTTAAAAATTTATATACAAAAAAAATGCCTGAAAATTCCTCTAAACTGTAGGGGAGGTGCCTTTACCTCCTGAGAGGGGCTCAGGGAGGTTTTCCTCCTACACAGATCACAGCACACCCCAGGCCTGAGGCCTTCCCCAGGGTCCGTGGGGGCCTCAGCAGGGCTCCTGCACCCCCGCCCTCTTCTCGCTCTTGTCCAGCCTCACTGGCCTGTGGATCTTCCCCGATCACACCAACCTCGCTCCTACCTCAGGGCCTTTGCGCTTGCTGTGCCCTTGCCGCAATGTCCTTCCTGCAGATGCCTGCAGCTCGCACTCCATTCCCTGCTTGCATGCCATCTTTCCAGAAAGCCCAGAGGCTGCCCTGCCCACCCGTCATTGTGCCCATCCCATTACCCTGCCTCACTCTTCTTCGTCCCACCGATCCTGACCCGACAGTCGATCATCTCGTGGCCTGTTATCGTGAGTCAGTCGTATTAGATGACGTAACAGGGTGGGTCGTTGCCCGTCTCCCAGCTTAGAGTGGGAATGCTCGCCACGAAGTCCTTGGCACCTGGGACAGTGTGTGGCACACAGTTTGCTCAGTAAACGTTGGTGGAATAAATACCCAAATGACGGACTCGGGGGTGGTCTGTTCTAGAGGGAGGGAGCGGCGCGTGAGCGGGCTCAGGGGCTCTGAGGGACCAGTGGACCACTGTGCAGGGAGGACAGGGCAGGACGAGTCTGGGCGTCGACGGCAGGCCTCGGATGCCAAGGCAGAGGCCAGACTCAGGAGTACGGGGGCGGCGGGGACCTGAATGGCGACGAACGCCGACACACAGCAGGCAGGCCGAGCCAGTGCGGGGCTCTCAGCTTGTCCGAGACAGTCTTCCGCTCACCTGAGGGCATCTTAGCGACAAGGCCACCTGCAAGACGCCCAGTTTCTTTTCTGTCTCCCCAGGTCCCTGTCAGGGTGCCTCCCCTCCCTGAGAGGAGTGCCCTCCTTCTGGACGAGTCTTTCGGAAGCCCCAACGACATCATCTACTCAGACCTGAGGAAGATGAACCAGGCACGGCCAGGCCTGGGCGCGGAGGTGTCCAGCAGGCACGGCCCGGGCCCAGTTGGCAGCCTGGCTTGCTCCCCAGGCGAGGGGCCCCCGAGGAGACGCTCGGATGGAGGCCGGGACAGGCCTGACGGCCCAGGGCCCGCCCTCTCCGGGGTGAGCCCGGACCGGGGTCCTGTGGTGCCTCCCACTTCCCGGGGCTACCTCCCGGCCCCCCCTTCTGAGGCCCTAGGATCCTCTGCTGCCACCTGGAGCCAGGCGTCTCCAACGCTGAGCCACAGGGCTCAGCCCTGCTCCCAGGACAGCCCGGCAGACGCCTACGAGCTCCTACAGACGGCAGGTCCCCCACCAGAGCCCGGCAACGTGCCAGACCAAGAAGGCGGCACCCGGGCACCGGCCCCAGTTTGCTGGGGCAGCTCAGCCGGGCCCCCACGTCCCGGAACGGGCGCCCCGTCCAGCAAGCTGCCAGGATCCACAGTCTACGGTTACGGGAGCCTCTCGGGGGCCCCGGGGCTCCCCGAGCCCAGAAACACCTGTGAACAAATCCCAGCAGCCAGGAGCAAGGAGACCGGACGGGCACACAAGGTGGGCTCCGTGGTGGGAGGGGGTGGCCGCCAGCCCCTGCTGGTGAGAGGGACCCGTGGCCCTCATGCGTGAGCAGCTCAGGTCACTGCGACTGCCCAGAGGGACCCAGAGTTTTCCAGCTCTGTCATATGCTCACAGGTGCTCGTTTGAATGTAAGGTGGGGGGTCTCTGGGCCCTTCCGAGGTCCTCCTCTACAGACCAGGTTTCCCTGTCCAGGCCACTGCCGGGGTCTCAGAGCCTGTGAGAGGTAGATTGGGAGCTGCGCCCCCCACCCCCACCCCACATATCCTGGGACCCAGGTCACCCAGGGCGGGGCCCTGACTCTCCCGGGACCACAGACCTTGCCAGTGGGCAGGCCCTCTAGGAATCCCGTGGCAGCTCCCCCCACCCCTGCAAAGTCCCACACCCTCTCTGGTCCCTGTTGGTGCCACGGACACCCCCACACTACCCCCCCCCCCGGGGACTGGCCTGGCCGCACCCCAGCTCTGGGAGACCCCTTCCTCCCCTCAGCCACAAGGGACAGACCCTTCATCCAGAACCGGGGACTGGAGGTGGGATTTGGGGCACCGTGCGGCCTTCCCTGGGCTGGGGCCCCAGTCTGCAATCAGCAGGCCGTGCCGGGCCTCCCCCTGTCCAGGGGCCCCGGGCTCCAGCATCTTCTCCCTCTTTGCAGCCCGACAAGCACCGGAGGATCTTCTTCACAGACAAGAAGCACAGAGCCTGAGGAGTGCCCGCCGGGGGGCTTCCCGGGGAGCCCGCGGCCCACCCCCGCCTCCCCAGCGCCCCCCACCGGCCCCAAGAGGGGTGAAGGCCCGGGAGGTGGGGGACTGACCACAGGTAGGGTCAGCACCCCCATCCCCAAGGTGAGCACCCTGAGGCCTGGGCTCGCTGACCGGCCCGCCCCTCCCCCCACCCCGCTGACCGTCACCGAGCACGCGGCCAGCCCTGCGCTGGGGCGGCCGTTCTGTCGGGCTGAGCAAGGCCACGCGGTTGTTCCTGAGGCCCAAGCCGGTTCCCTCCTGTGGCCCCGTCAGCAGAAAGGGGTGGCCGGCCGGAGCCACGCCGGGGAAGCCCCGGCCTGAGGCAACAGTTCTGACCCTGGAGGGCCGGGCTCCCGGCGGCAGCCCCCCTTGGCCCTTCTCTGCCCCCCGCCCATCCCAGCCGGATCATGCAGGCCGGGCAGCCCTGATCCAAGCCCTTCCTGGCACGGACGGGAAATCCCAGGCCCGGAGGGGAGCGGGAGGCTGCCTGACATGACGCTGACAGCCTGCGCACACACCCCCGTAAAGCAGGCCGGGCCCGGCTGGCTGCGGGGCTCAGCCCGGGTGCACGCCTGGGCCACCCTCACCTGCCCTCTGCCTCCGGCCGGTCTTGGCCTCTCCGGCTAGTTCTCAGACCTCTCCCCTGAGACCCAGACCCGACGGGCGGCCCGACCGGGCGATCGCCTCTGGACGCAGGCGCTCCTGTCTCCCGCTCTCCCTGGGTCCCCGCCCACAGGGTCCCTCTTCCCCACGCGTCCCCCTCGTGTAAGACTGAGCAGGCGGCGGAGGCAGAAAGCCGACTGACCCCCCCAGAGGGAGTGCCGTGGCCCCCGCCCGTGTCCCCGAGCTGGCTCAGGCCACGCCTGTGGACTGTGGCGGCCTGTGCCGCTGAGAGGCCCCCTCCAGGGGCCTTGTAGGACAAGGGTACAGCCAGCAGCCCCGTTCAGACACGTGGTTAGCAAACGCTCCATAAATTGTCACTGGAACGACCACTGTCATGAGGGAAATGGACACGGTTGTCACCTTGGGGATCTGGGGCACCAATGTGTTTTCCTCCCAAAGGCACAAAGGTTGAAATAAAAGTTCGTGCCCAAAGCCGGAGGGCAACACTTGACCCTGAGGTGACGCGCTGGCCGTGGGACTTCAAGGGTCAGGAGAAAAGGGCCACTGAGCACGTCCTAATGATGGCAGGCAGAGCACAGGGACGCAAAAGTGCTTTACTCCCAGAAGTTCACCAGTGTGTGGACAGCACGCACCAGTGAGGATTCTGTCTCGGGGAATTCTGTCTCGGTGCCCAGCGCCGGGGACAGGGATGGAGCCCTCTGCCCAGCGTCCACACAGCTTCGCACTGGGTTCTGGAGAAAGACCGCGCAGCTCATAAAACCTTGGTCTCTTTCATTTTTCACTTTGCCCTGGGGGACCAGGACGCCTGCCCAGCACCGGGACGCGTCCGTATCCCCTGCCCCGCGAGGCCTGTGCCTTCCCCCCTCGGTGCAGCCATTTCCGGTGGGGAGAGGATGAGGGTCTGGGGAGCTCGGGGGGGACGGAGGAGGGCCTGTGGTGGGGTCTGGGGTCTGGGAAGGGCCCTGCCCTCACACCCCCCTTCCCTGGTTAAGGATTTTTTGCTGAAAGGGCCAAGGAAATGTTGGTATGACCCCAGAGGCCATAGCGTCTTTTCCGGGCAGCTTGGAGGTCACTTGTGTAGACAGCAGAGCCAGAGGGTCAGCTTCTGGGCCCCGCGCCCTCAGCAGTGTCCTCAGATCCGGATGTGGAAGGTGCTAGAAAGAGAGGAGGGCTGTCTGGGTGAGGGCCCCTCGGTGGAACGCCAACAGGCCCCTGGCCCGTGCTGGACGGTCCCTTAGGGAGGGTGCAGAGGACACAACTGAGCAACTCCAAGGACAGGCAGAAAGCTGGACACCCAGCTGTCCCCGGGACCCCAGCCCCCAGCCACGGCCGCAGGGCCACACCTGAGGAAGTCGGGGGCCTTGGCGATCATGTCCTCAAAGTCGGCGAAGCCCAGCTTGCCGTCCCCGTCCAGGTCGGCCTCCTCGATGACCTTGTCGCACACGAGCACCACCTCGTCCTCGTCCAGCTCAGACTTGGTGAGCCGGGCCAGCGTCCGCGTTAGGTCCTCCTTGCAGATGAAGTTGTCTGTGTTGAAGTCTGGGGGCGGGTGGAGGTGCTCAGGCCAGGGGTCCCGCCCGGCACCCCACGGCCCTCAGCCCGTTCACACTCCGGGGCCCCCGGACCCTGTGCCCGGCCGACGGGGGCCAAGGGGGCACAAGACAGACACCACATCCGCCAAGTCAACATCTATGACCCTGTCGAGTCCCCACAATGTCCACAGGTACAAACCTGGTCTGAGACACTTCAGAGTCTGAATCTGAGGCTTGTGGGGACACCAGGACCTCCCGGCCGCACCCCACAGCAGGCCCTGTGTCCCCCCCCCCCCCCCGGAGCGGAGGAAACTGAGGCCCAGAAAGGCCAAGTGACCGAATCCAGGTCTGAGGGTGGCTTGGAGGGGGAACTGGCCGCCAGCCGAGCCTGTTGGCCAGTAAGCACACCCTTCCCTAAGCTGCACCCTGCAGCCTCCCGCAGGTGCCCCACCCCCCGCCCCCTGCACCGCCCGGCACCACGGGCATCAGGACTCAGAAGCCCTTCGGAAGGAGGCCCGGGCTGGCCATTGTGCACAGAGCCGGGCACACGGTTTGATTCTGCTGCCCACGGCACAGCCGCACAGCTCAGAGAGGCATGTGATCACGGCAGTGACCCCGACATGTGCCCCAGTCTCCAGCCTAGCTCCCAGATGTCTGCCCTTCTTCCGCCCAGACTGTCCCCCACTTGTCTGTCCTGCAAATTCCCGTTGGTCCTTCAAGTTTCAGCTCAAACACCACCTTCAGGGGGCTTTCTAGACCTCCGGGCTCCTCCTGCTGAGCCCCCTGCACGGGCCGCACCCAGACGCTGACGGTGATGAAGAGTGTGGCTGCTGGGGGGACACCACGTGCACTGCCTCATGCCCCCCCCTCACCTCCCACCAAACACAAGCTGATTGGCAGGTCCAGCAGAGTCCCCATTGTGCAAGGATGAAGCATTGGGGTCCTGCAGTGACATCCCCGGTCAGCACCGGACCCCAGCGTCTCGCCGCGTGCCCACAGCACCGCCTCTGGGACAGGCAGGGGTGGGACTCATCTCCGCCCCACAGGGGCGCCCAGCAAGCCCTGTGCAGATGTGCGGGCGGCTGGCTGGATTCCTGTGCCCGTTTCACGTGCACAAGCTGAGGCGGGGGTGGGGGGGGTGACCCTCGCCGGAAGTCAGGCCCTGATTCTCCCCAGCACCAAACCCCCTCTGTCCGGAAGCAGGGCAGCAAGGGACCTGCCCCTCCTGCCCGGCTGCGCCCCCACCCCCCCCGGCTGGCAGACAACAGCCTTCCCCGGGAGCGATGTCGGGGCCCCGGGACTGGAGGGTAGACGAGCTGCGGTCTTTCTGATGTGCGCACACAGGGGTGCATGCGTGGACCCAGACCAGGCCTCTGAAATGGACAAGCTGACTACAACAAAGTGAAAAAGCCTGAGAGGCCCGGGAGCCACCAGCTGATCCAAGGTGCTGGGACAGGAGGTCTGCCCACGGCTCCTCTGGTCCACGATGGGTCCCAGCCCTTCCCTGGGCCTCAGTGTTCCCTGAGGACCGAGGACCACCGGCCCTGGGCAGGTCCAGCTCATGAGGTTCTCTCCTCTGGGGGTCCAGCGCCCTCTGGTGGCCGTGTGACCACGGTCATAGGCGGGGCTGGGGTGAGAAGTCAGGCCGCCCACCTCCGCCTCCAGGGGGTGGGGGTTGGGGGGCCTGGGAACCTCCCTGCCTGGCAGAGGCGCCCTCCCCCGCCCCTGGTCTCCAGTTCCCACCTCTAGGACGCCCAGTGACCTCTCCGGAGCCCAGAACTGTCCTGCCCTACCTGGAATCCTGCAGTGGACCCGTAGTCCTGGGCACCAGATTCACACTCCTTGGCTGGCTCCTCACAGCCTGTCCCGTGACCTCCCTGGGCTCACACCACCTGGGTGCGTCTCACCTCCCCAAGCCTGGCACGTCCTTGCCATTCCCTCCACTGGGCACGCCCACCCCCACCTGTCCTATCCAGGGACACCCCCCCGCCCCCAGGGAACCGGGACCTCCCTCCCCCCCAGGACCCCTGGCGTCCTCACACACTATCTGTCCCCACAGGTCAGGCACTCTCCCGGGGTCCCTGAGCACCCCACCACCAGCAGCGCACAGCCCGAGGGGAGCACCCCCACCACCAGCACGCAGCCCCCGAGGGGAGCACCGCCACCACCAAACGCAGCCCCTGAGGGGAGCACCCCCAACACCAGCCCTCAGCCCGAGGGGAGCACCCCCACCACCAGCACGCAGCCTGAGGGGAGCACCCCCACCACCAGCACGCAGCCCCTGAGGGGAGCACCCCCACCACCAGCCCTCAGCCCGAGGGGAGCGCCCCCACCGCCAGCACTCAGCCCCTGAGGGGAGCACCCCCACCACCAGCACGCAGTCCCTGAGGGGAGCACCCCCACCACCAGCACTCAGCCCCTGAGGGGAGCACCCCCACCACCAGCACGCAGTCCCCGAGGGGAGCACCCCCACCACCAGCACAGTCCCCGAGGGGAGCACCCCCACCACCAGCACGCAGTCCCTGAGGGGAGCACCCCCACCACCAGCACACAGTCCCCGAGGGGAGCACCCCCACCACCAGCACACAGTCCCCGAGGAGAGCACCCCCACCACCAGCACACAGTCCCCGAGGGGAACACCCCCACCACCAGCCCTCAGCCCGAGGGGAGCACCCCCACCACCAGCACTCAGCCCAAGGGGAGCACTCCCACCACCAGCACACAGTCCCTGAGGGGAGCACCCCCACCACCAGCACACAGCCCCTGAGGGAGCACCCCCACCACCAGCACAGTCCCCGAGGGGAGCACCCCCACCACCAGCACGCAGTCCCCGAGGGGAGCACCCCCACCACCAGCACGCAGTCCCCGAGGGGAGCACCCCCACCACCAGCACACAGTCCCCGAGGGGAGCACCCCCACCACCAGCACGCAGTCCCTGAGGGGAGCACCCCCACCACCAGCACACAGTCCCCGAGGGGAGCACCCCCACCACCAGCACACAGTCCCCGAGGGGAGCACCCCCACCACCAGCACACAGTCCCCGAGGGGAACACCCCCACCACCAGCCCTCAGCCCGAGGGGAGCACCCCCACCACCAGCACACAGTCCCCGAGGGGAGCACCCCCCCCCACCAGCACGCAGCCCCTGAGGGGAGCACCCCCACCACCAGCACTCAGCCCGAGGGGAGCACCCCCACCACCAGCACGCAGCCCCTGAGGGGAGCACCCCCACCACCAGCCCTCAGCCCGAGGGGAGCACCCCCACCACCAGCACGCAGCCCCTGAGGGGAGCACCCCCACCACCAGCAAGCAGCCCCCGAGGGGAGCACCCCCACCACCAGCACTCAGCCCCTGAGGGGAGCACCCCCACCACCAGCACGCAGCCCCCGAGGGGAGCACCCCCACCACCAGCACTCAGCCCCCGAGGGGAGCACCCCCACCACCAGCACTCAGCCCAAGGGGAGCACCCCCACCACCAGCACGCAGCCCCCGAGGGGAGCACCCCCACCACCAGCACTCAGCCCCCGAGGGGAGCACCCCCACCACCAGCACTCAGCCCAAGGGGAGCACTCCCACCACCAGCACACAGTCCCTGAGGGGAGCACCCCCACCACCAGCACACAGCCCCTGAGGGAGCACCCCCACCACCAGCACAGTCCCCGAGGGGAGCACCCCCACCACCAGCACGCAGTCCCCGAGGGGAGCACCCCCACCACCAGCACTCAGCCCCTGAGGGGAGCACCCCCACCACCAGCACGCAGTCCCCGAGGGGAGCACCCCCACCACCAGCACAGTCCCCGAGGGGAGCACCCCCACCACCAGCACGCAGTCCCCGAGGGGAGCACCCCCACCACCAGCACACAGTCCCCGAGGGGAGCACCCCCACCACCAGCACACAGTCCCCGAGGAGAGCACCCCCACCACCAGCACACAGCCCCTGAGGGGAGCACCCCCACCACCAACATAGTCCCTGAGGGGAGCACCCCCACCACCAACACAGTCCCTGAGGGGAGCACCCCCACCACCAGCACTCAGCCTGAGGGGGGCACCCCCACCACCAGCACTCAGCCCGAGGGGAGCACCCCCACCACCAGCACGCAGCCCCTGAGGGGAGCACCCCCACCATCAGCACTCAGCCCGAGGGGAGCACCCCCACCACCAGCACACAGCCCCCGAGGGGAGCACCCCCACCACCAGCACACAGTCCCTGAGGGGAGCCCCCCCAACACCAGCAGCCCCCGAGGGGAGCACCCCCACCACCAGCACGCAGCCCGAGGGCCCTACCGTAGATCTTGAAGGCATAGTTTGCCTTGAGCTCGCGGGGAGCTGACTCACAGAGCACGGAGAACATGTCCACAAAGTCGTTGAAGGTGAGGTTGCCCTCGCCATCCTCTGAAAAAGCCTCTACGATTCTTTCCTTGAAGGGGTTCTCCTGGAGGAAACAGCCACAGTGGTTGTGTGGGTGCAGGGTGACCCTGGACGAGTGACCTGACCCCGAGCAACCCTCCACCCCATCCCACCCGCAAAGTGGGAACCACCACACCTGCGTGACTGGTTTGTGAGGGCAGACAAAGCACGGAAGGTGTGGATGCCAGTCCAGGCACCGCACTTCGTGTCCCACCCATCGCTCAGACCTGCACGGAGCAGGGCCAAGGTGTGCTCCCCACTGCCCCAAGGGGTGCACAGGGGTGCCTGCCACCATGGGGAGGAGAAAAGGAGGCCCAGGGTGCAGGCAGCCCTTGGCTATGTGAGGTCAGGCCAGGGTCCTGCCGGGCAGAAGTGGGGCCCCAAAGGCTCGGAGAAATGAGCCCGGACAAGCAGTCAGACCCCCGGCCTCGATCAGCTCCAGGGGGCCCCTCCTCCGGGGAGCCACACCCGACTCCTCCCTCTGATCCCAGGTCTCTGGGGGCTCATGTTTCCTGGAGCCCCCACTCCAGCCCCCACTCTGTGCTGAGCCCAGGAGGCTCTGGAACAGCCGAGGGGCTGCTGCCAGACTGCCCACCCCTCCAGGGACCCTCTGAGCCGTGGCCAGGCCGGTGCCTCACTACCCCTTGGGACAGAGGCGCCGGAGTGGCTGCCACATGGTGCCCTGACCCCGGGAACACACACCCAAGTGCTGGCAGGGGGCTGCTGGCAGAGTTGCACAGCTGTGTGGAGTTGTGCCCCGAAAGCCAACCTTCCCTACTGCGGGACTGCCCTCGACGTACTACAGGCAAGGAGCTTGTGAAATGAAACCTTCGTGTCAAATACCCATGTGGTGTGGTGTCCAGCAGGTACAGCCTCACCTGGGAACATGCTGCAAAACAGAATCTTAGTGCCCACCTGCTGGCCCAGACCAGCTGACCTTGACCTGCCGGCCCCGACCTGCTGACTCACACCTGCTGGCCCTGACCTCCTGACCTTGACCTGCTGGCCCCGACCTGCTGACCCACACATGCTGGCTCTGACCTGCTGGCCCTGACCCTGAACTCTTGACCCAGACCTGCTGACCTTGACCTGCTGACCCACACCTGGTGGCTCTGACCTGCTGACCCTGACCCTGACCTCCTGACATTGACCTGCTGGCCCAGACCTCCTAGCCCTGACCTGCTGACCCACACCTGCTGGCCCAGACATGCTGACCCACACCTGCTGGCTCTGACCTGCTGGCTCAGAGCTGCTGGCCCTGACCCTGACCTCCTGACCTTGACCTGCTGGCCCTGACCTGCTGACCCACACCTGCTGGCCCTGACACTGACCTCCTGGCCCAGACCTGCTGACCTTGACTTGCTGGCTCAGACCTGCTGACCCTGACCTGCTGGCCTTGATCTGTTGGCCCTGACCTGCTCACCCAGACCTGCTGGCCCAGACCTTCTGACCTTGACCCGCTGACCCTGACCTCCTGGCCCAGACCTGCTGACCCTGACAAGATCTGCAGGCAGCCCTGTGCACGTTCAAGTCTGAGAAGTGATGGTGTGGATAGCCGTGCTAGAGAGGCTAATGCCAGACAGGGAGACAGAGGAATCTAGAAGAGCAGACATAAGGTCGGCCATGCACAGATGACCAGCCGTGTCACAAAGGGGCAAGCAGGTGACACAGACTATAGGGCAGCACTGACCACCCGTATGCAGTCCCCACACGTGTGGCGCATTTATTCGGAGAGTACAGGGGAGGAAACAGGCAGAGAGAGGTCCAGTGATCCTCTCAGGACCACACAGCCACCAAGGGCGGAGCCGGCTTCCACCAGGTCTGGGTGCCTCCGCTGCCTGCCCCCCAGCCCACCTGCCCAGCAGCAGCGGCCTCTGTCGTACCCGGAGCTCTGGCATCTGGATGATGAGGCTCATGGGCACATGGACGATGGGGCTCTTCCTATAGTCCATGGGGACGAGGTTGGGGGCCAGCTCGTAGAACCGTGCGTGCAACCTGCGAGGGAGGCAGAGGGAAAGAGCTGGGCGGGGGGGGGTGGGGGGGTGTGTGCATCCCCTGAGTCCCCCTCGGCCGATGCTGCCCCACCTGCACCCAGCCCCCTGCTCCACACAGGCCCCATGGCCTTGCTCTGAGCGCAGGAAGTGGGGCCTGGGAGGGGGGGCAGCAGGCCCCCATGCTGATAACCGGGTCGTGTCCCCCACCCCCAGGTCTCCGTGTTCCCTCTCTGGGCCCCATAAAGGCCTTCTGTATGCCAGCGGTGTCGCCCCATTAATTCTGCCCTCAGCTGTGCACACAGGTGAGCTGCGCTCCCAGCTCTCAGCGTGGCAAACTGAGGCCTGAAGAGGTTAAGAGCCGTCTGTCCAGGGCCACACAACTGGAAGTACAAGGGACGTGGCTGGAACGAAGGCCCGGAGATCCAGGGCATTTACCCCTCCTCCCCAGTCCTTAAGCTGTCGAGCCCCGTTTGCTGCTGGGTCCCAAGCAGGCTCTGAGGGTTGGGTCTCTGGAATAGCCGCCGGCAGCACTCACGCCCACAGGCAGGCCCTGCCAGGGCCCCAGTCACTCCCACCTCCCACCCTGCCGGCAGCCCGGTCAGTGCTCAGGTGGCCCCAGGACACAAGCTGGCCTGAACGACTCGAGGACCCTCCAGGGTGTGGGACCTCCTGCCCCTAGCTCCCGGGGAGGCCCATCCTCCGTTATTCAGTCCTCTTCTGCCCCTAACATCCGGGAGAATAGCCCCCAAGTCCCGCCCCACACAAATGCAGCTCAGGTCAGATGAAATCGTGTCCAAGACGTGCTGTCAGATGGGGGGATGAGTTCAGGGGGCACCGACCAGGGGCTGAGGCGGGTGACCCACCCAAGGGGGGGCCTAGGACTCTTGGGAATTGGACTAAAGCATCCCCAGAGCCCCCGCCCTGCCTGGCCCACTCCCCTAAAGCCAGTGTTCTAAGTGGCTGGCCCACTGACACACCCCGGGTGCCCGCAACAGGCCCGCAGCCCTCTCCGGCCAAGCACTTTACTACCTGCCCGGTGCACACGTAACACCAGCCCCGTTTAGCGAGTCCTCACTCTGTGCCAGGCTCTGGGTCGATTCCCCCGTGTGGATGACTCAGTTTAATCCCTCAACCACCCTGGGAGGCGGATGCTGGTGTCTCTCTCAGGCCGCCCTGGCTCCGCATGGGCGGGGTGAACGCAGAGCAAAACGCCATGAGGCCACTCCCCCAGACACAAGTCCCCACGAACGTCCAGAATCGCACAGAAGCGCCACCACTGGGAAACACAGGGCTGGAGGGAAATCCCAAAGCCCGACCCTCGTCAGCAGATACCCTAGTGACAGCATGGGGCCAGGACTCTCCGCCAGGGGCATTCAAGGCCTATCTTCGCTCTCACTCCGAGTTGAGGAAAAACCTGTCCTTGTTTACTGTCCCCAAACACAGAACCAGCACTTGCATATCACAATTTACATAGCTGGTTTCACGTACTTGACAAACGTGCTAAACTTCTGTTACATTTCACCCTGCCCTTGACCTTTGACATGTGGGGTGTGATGCTGGGTGCCATGGGCATTGCCCTCCACCTCCAAAGGCATGTAGGGTGGCCGCAGCACGAGCCACACGGCAGACTGAGGTCGGACCCCCACGGACCTCCCTATCAGCGAATGGGGGCTGTCCTGCTGTCCTCACACTTGCGGGGTCAGGGAGGATGGCATTAGCAAGGCCACCCGGCCCTCAGCTGCCTGCCCGCCAGGGGCACCCCACCAGGGAGGTGGGGAGAGGGCCGAGCGCTGGCAGATTGGGGTGTCCCCTGGGGCGGGAGGGCTGACTCCTGCCCTGACGCCAGGACTAAAGTGACCCTGCTATTTTATTTACTTATTTTTTCTAAGGCAAACTCAGAATTTGGAAGGCTGAATCACTGTGGGGAAACCAAACAGTCACCCCGTCCCAGTACAGGGCATGCTGGCCCTGTCCTAAGACCCCGGAGCAGAAGTCACACCTGTGCTGCTTCAACTCCCCGGAGTCCGGAGCAGTCGGGGAGGCGCCTCCCCGTTCATTTTAGAAACTTAGTAAGAACCTTGCTCGCAGAACCCGACGGGTGGCATCCAAAAGGGACCAACGACGCACACACAGATGCAAAACTCTCGTGAAATATTGATAAATCAAGTCCCACGGTATTGAGAGAGTGACACATTCAGACCGTGTAGGATTTAAGCCAGGAATACGCCGTTGGACTAACCCTTCAAAAATCTGTGACTACGAATCGTATTAATCGGCAAAAAAATTGTTTTGTCAAGTTGGTAGCTATATTTATGACCTGATGGGTGTATGGACACAGGAATAAAGGCCAAAATATGCACCACACATTTATGCTGTTGGCCCCTGCAAGGTGGGGGCAGATAGGAGCGAGAAGAAGGGGCCAGCTTTCACTTGTCACTTCACCTGCTCCCAAACTGCTTGAATTTGTAAAGTGGTCACTAAAATATAAATATTTTTAAGTAGTAATTTTATCAATAATAAAGCTTAAAATCCTCAGTAAAACAGAAACAAAGGGATGCTCTACCCCAAATCAACACCCCACACCACACCAGAGCCATCCCCAGAAAAGCCGGAGGCTGCCTATCACCACCGCTACACGGCATCGCCCCGTGACCGCTGGCCACGGTGGTCAGTGCGGGAAGAGACGGTATATTTAAGTATTGGAAAGGAGGAGAATTATTATTTGCCAGAAAACCAAAAATAATCAGTTAAAAAACTATTTGAATGAGAAAGGGCTCAGTAGCCCTTTTGCACAAAATAGTTTTCTTTTTTTTAATGTTTTATTTATTTTTGAGACAGAGAGAGACAGAGCATGAGTCCAGGGACGGGCAGAGAGAGAGGGAGACACAGAATCCGAAGCAGGCTCCAGGCTCTGAGTTGTCAGTACAGAACCCAACAAGGGGCTCAAACCCACGAACCATGAGGTCATGACCTGAGTCGAAGTCAGCTACTTAACTGACTGAGCCACCCAGGTGCCCTCAAAATAGTTTTCTATGTACCAGCATCAGCCTATTCGAAAATAAGATATAAAAGACCTAAATCACAATAGGAAAAAAAATCACCCCCCCCCCAACAACAACTAAGTATGAAAACCAAGTGTGTAAAAAGATGTAAAGTATCTGGGTGGCAAGGTAAGTGCCTCTATTTCCTGTCTCCACATTTCTGCCAAATGAAGACGATCCTAACTGAAACCTGCAGCGGTTTGTTTGAGAACTTGCCGACCACAATCAAAAAGAATGAAATCTTGGCATTTGCAACTACGTGGATGGAACTGGGGGGATTATGCTAGTCAGTCAGCGAAAGACAAACATCACATGACTTCACTCATATGAGGACTTTAAGAGACAAGACAGATGAACAGAAGGGAAGGGAAGCGAAAATAATATAAAAACAGGGAGGGGGACAAAACAGAAGAGGTTCATAAATATGGGAAACAAACTGAGGGTTACTAGAGAGATTGTGGGAGGGGGGATGGGCTAAATGGGGAAGGGGCATTAAGGAATCTACTCCTGAAATCATTGCTTCGCTATATACTAACTTGGATGTAAATTTAAAAAAATAATTAAATTAGAAAACGAAACAAAGAACTTGCCGACCAGATTCAAAAGTCTGTGTGAAAGCACCAGTGTGGGAGGGGGGGCGGGCCTGAAAGAGGGCACCCGGTGGGGGGGGGGGGGGCGTCTGCCCCTCAGCTGTGACAACAGAGTCTGAGGGGACAGCCGGTCACCTCGCGGACCAGAGCGGCACAGACACGGCGCAGCACGGGTGTGAGGACAGTCCACGACAAAGAGCATTTGAAATCACTGGGAGAAGCGGATTCTTCTGGAAGTCGCAGACTGGTTGGTGGTCCGCATTTGGGCTCAGCGCTCACGTACATATAATTAAATTAAATTGAAACAGTAATCCAAACTTGGGTTGCCATAACTTACAAGTGAAAACAGGACACGAAAAGTCTGGACTGTTCCGGGCGAATGAGCAGCGGTTCCTGCAGAGTCCCCCGAAAGCCACCACCGCGTGGGTGGGCCCGGCTGTGGGCTAGAACCCCGGGGCAGTCAGTAAATGACTGGGGGAATGGAAGACAAAGATGCAACGGCCAGCGTGACTGAGGAAGGAGGGAGATGGGACCTCACGCAGGGCAGCTGGCAGAGCAGATGGTTCAAAAGTGCTCTCAGGGGTGGGGGGCAATTTAGCAGTAAAAATCAAAAGTCTTAAGAATGTGTATACCAAGAAAGAAAGAAAGAAAGAAAGAAAGAAAGAAAGAAAGAAAGAAAGAAAGAAAGAAAGAAAGAAAAGAAAAGGAGAGAGACAGAGAGAGAGAGAGAGAGAAAGAAAGAAAGAAAGAAAGGGAGAGAGACAGAGAGAGAGAGAGAGAGAGAGAGAAAGAAAGAAAGAAAGAAAGAAAGAAAGAAAGGTCTATACCTTTCAATTCAGAAATCTGTTAGGAACTTATCCCAGGGGCGCCCGGGTGGCTCAGTCAGTTAAGCAGCCGACTTCTGCTTAGGTCATGGTCTCACGGTTCGTAGGTTCGAGGCCCTCCATCGGCCTCTGTGCTGACAGCTCAGAGCCTGGAGCCTGTTTCCGATTCTGTGTCTCCCTCTCTCTCTGTCCCTCCCCCGCTCATACTCTGTCTCTCTTTCTCTCAAAAATAAATAAACGTTAAAAAAAGTTTAAAACAAAAAGAAGAAAAAAGAAATTTACCGCAGGGGTGTGGGGCACAGCCGTGCTGTCACAAGACTAATTACAATGGCCAAGTGCTGAAAACCTACGCGTCCAGCCAAATGAATTAAGGATGTGGCAAGACCATGTTTTTAAACCTATTTTTAAAGTTTGCTTAAGGAAAAGCAATTTTAAGCACATTATAAAACAACATGAGACACATTTTTGATAAACACAGAGGAAAAATACTGTCAGGAAAAATGCTGACACGATACACAGCAAAACATCAACGCTCATCACCGCCAAGTGATGGGGTTACAAGTAATTTTTGTCTTCTCTCGACTGGCTTTATTTCTGATTTTTTTTTAATGTTTATTTACTCACTTTGAGAGAGAGAGAGAGAGTGAGCAGGGAGGGGCAGAGAGACGGAGAGAGAGAATCCCAAGCAGGATCCGCACTGTCAGCACAGAGCCCGACACGGGGCTCGAACTCATGAACCGTGAGACCATGACCTGAGACAAAACCAAGAGTCAGATGCTCACCTGACTGAGCCCCCCAGGCGCCTCTGTTTTCGAATTTCTCTATGGTCATCAAGTATCACATATGAAATAAAAAGCTTAAAGTAATTAAAACAGAGCCCACAGAGTTTTCAGCACGTTGAGAAACCAAGGTACGAAACACTGACGCAGGGAAACACTCTGCGGTGCTAGCTTGAGGGCCTCTCTGCACCGGGGGGCAAGGACTCGGGTCCCCTCACCGAGGAGCACAGGCCCACGGGGGGCAGAGGGCAGTCAGAGTGCCACCTGGGACCTGCTAGGAACAGGGCTCCGCATGAGGGTGGAAAAGGTCATGCGAGTAACTGAATCCACGTGGCGGTGGCGGGGGAGGTGGGGGGGGGACCGCCGACGGTTATCGTGACCCAGGGCCGCCGCAAGGAGAACCTGTGCTCGGGTTTCCTCCGCGCCACCCACCGGGCCAGGGCTGGGGGCAGCTCACCAGGCGGGCCGGGGCCCGGCTCTGCCGACGGCCTGCCGCACGCTGCCGAGCTGGGCTCCGGGCCCCGGTTGCCCTGCCTGGACCTGAGGTGTGAATGGCGGAGAGGGCTCACCCGGCAGGGGTGGTCAGTCCCTGGTAGGCTTCACTGGCCCTCGCTGGGGCCCAGAGAGAAGGTTGGAGAAAAGAGAAGGGGCCAAAATGGAACGCAGCTATCGTGGTTCCTCCAGGGGCCACAATCCCACGTGCTGCCTGCTCTCACCACCCCTGCCGAGGGTGCACGGGTGGGCCATAAAACCCCAAGCGGCCCTGTGTTGTGCTGAACACAGGGGCCTGCTGGGGGCGGGGGGACAGTGCAGAGACAGGGAATGACCCACAGCAGGCGCTCCATCCCCCGCCCCCTCCTCCTGACATGACCACTTTGCAGAAAAAGCACCGGGTCTGGTCCCTTGGGTCCCCAGTGAGTGTTAACACAGTGGCAGAGCCTGAATGAACCAGGGACGGGACAAGCAGGAAGGGGCATCCAGCGGCCAGAAGGGATCCTACCCGTGTCTGGACCCCAGGCCCGGCCCGGGCTCTGGGTCGAGCTACAGAGGCTGGGGTGCTGAGGGGTTCAGAGTTGGGCAGGCCAGGACTGCGGGGCATCCCCCCATCTGCCTGGGGCTCGCCACTTGCCAGGGGACAAGGGACACCCCAAAGACCTGCCATGTTAAGTCTAATGCCTGGCCTTCGTGCCACGTGCCCGTACCACGGGCAACCTTGCTGCTCTCAGTGAGACCACTGGAGGTGGGCATGGGGTGAAGCAGGCCTGTGTCCTTGGCCCTGCTGCTCCTGGCCTGGAATGTTCTCTCATGGCCAAGCCTACTCCTTCTTCGCCCACGTGGTCTTCAAGCGCTCACTGGGGGTTACCAGGTGCTGCGCCCAATTACGGGGCGGGGAGGCTGGGGCCCGGCTGACTGCGACTTCAGGGGCAGCCAAGCACATGAGCCAGGAACCCCTGGAGCATCCAGGACACTATAAGAGCAGTGACACAGGGGACACGAGCAGGACACATGAGCTGGGGTGGCGTGGACGACCACGGAGGTGGGTCTGGAAGGGGGCACGGGAACGAGGTGGGTACCAGAGGTGAAGAAGGGGCCGCCGGGCAGCGGAGACAAGCTTTCGCTGCCAGAGCAGGAATGAGCACGGGCCTCGGAGGACGAGCAGCCGGGGTGTGGCCTCTCCAGAGGCGGGGGCCCTGCACAGACGATGAACGTGGTGAGGCTTCGGTGAGGGTCGGTGCCCAGGACGCCACCGGCAACGGCTGTCGTTACGGCTCTGAGGGCCACCCCGTCCGGACGGGGACCCCACCCCACACATCATTCAAGTCACAGACCAAATCCCACTGTGCAAACACCGCGCCCTGGTGCTCCCGCCTCTCAGCCCTGCCATGAGGTAAGTGTCCCCGCCCCCACTTTACAGAAGAAGCGAGGCTGAGGCTCGAAGCTTGCCCGGGGCCACACAGCTAGGATGCGGGAGTAGGGCCCAGGTCTGCTGATGCCACAGCCGGGGCTCGGCCCGTCACCCCGCCTCTCCAAGGTGGAGAAGTGGGGACCCCTGTCTACCCGGGGGCAGGCTGAAGAGTGTCCGGGGCAGAGGGGAAAGGCGGAGGGAGCTGCCCGTGTGAGCGGAGTGGTCAGGACAGTGACAAAGCACAGCTCGCCTGGGAAGCTGCTACAGGCTCTAGCCCCAGCCCGCCCATCGGCCTCCGGGGAAAGCGGTCCTGTGACCTCGCCGGCTTTTAACGCCACCTGGTAGCTCAGGCACAGGGCCCGTGAGAGGCCGGGCCCGGCATCCTGTGGGTCGTGCTCACTGCCTGGGCCTGGGGCTCCAAGGCTGCCAACCCCCTTCCTCTCTTCCCTCAAAGCCCGCCTCCTCCGTCCCAAAGAAAGGAGTTGTCCCCGAAAGGGAAGAGCCCCTGGCAGGCAGCTCAGGCATGCTGGGGGCATGCAGGCCAGGCCCTTGACTTCTGGGCCTCCCAGGGCAGAGGGACATCAGGGCTGGAGCCAGAGGGCATTTCAGGGACCCCGAGTCTGACAGATCTCCGGACACGGTCAAATAAACAGCAAGGGGCCTGGAGTCAGAGGCCAGGTCTTCAGGCCCCACAGCCAAGTAGGGACAAAAGGTTTTCCTGTTACAAGGTCGCAGGGAGGATAAAATGAAAACGTGCCTGAAACGGCCCCCCAAAGAGCCGGGCACGCAAGACGGAGACACTTGATTCCTGGCAGAAGGGTCTGGGCGCCGGGCGGGGTGGGAAGTTCTCCAGCTCACAGCGGCCTGCGCTTGGCTCCCGACAGGCAGATGCCCCCCTCGGTCCCAGCCCGTGCAGCCAGCCCACGCGAGGTGCCCGGCCCAGCTCCAGCGGGCGAACCGCAGGCCACACTTACTTGAGGATGTCCTTCTTATTGAAGAAGGTGCAGTCCTGTGAAGGGAAAACACACACACAGTCCGCTGCAGGGCCCACGCCCCGCTTTCCCTCGGGACCTCTCGGGAACCGCCTCGGCCTGGGCAGAGAGCAGCCTGGTGGCCGGGAAGCCACCTCCTGAAGCTGTGGCCTGGCCCAGGGAACTGCAGCATGGTGTGGGGGTCTGTGGGGCAGCCTTGGGGGCGTGCACGCACAGGCAGGGGGACGAGCCGGAGGTGGATGGCACTGACTTGTAGTCTGCTCTGTGGGACGGCGGGGAAAGGGGCTGGGAGACCAGTCAGGAGGTAAGGCCGGCAGGGTCTCAGCTGCAGGGGGCGCCATCCACACTGCAGCGCGAGATCGGTGCCCCGCGTCGTGTGCCATGTGTCCCAGGCACAGAGATGGAAGGCCCCGGGACACACAGGCTGGGGAAACACCGGCATCTACGTGGCATCTGAAGCCACAGGAATAGAGGGGGTCACACGGGGAGGCGGTGGAGGCCAGGTGAGCGGAAGCGAGGGGAGGAGGAGGCAGGGGGCAGCGGCTAGGACCCTCAGGGTGGGGGCAGCGCTCGGGTCCTAAGGTCGCCCAGTTATAAACTGGTCTCCGGTGTCCTGCCTTGTCTGTGTGACCTGCCTCTGTCCACGGGCCGGCCTGCCTGGTGGCGGCGGCTGTGGTGTCTGGCCACGGTGTGACGTATGGAGGCAAAAACACCCCAGAGATGAAGGGCTTTTGTGCTTATCCTGGCCCTGGCCCCCCTGCCCTCGCCGCCGTTGCCCCTGGGGATGTGCTGACCAGGGGCTCACAGCCGCGGCCCAGGCTTGCAGCCAGCCAGGCCTGCCCCGCGTGAGACCCGGAGTCCCTGGGCACCGGCGCAGCTGTGCCGCACACTCAGGAAGCCCAGAGAGGAGGCGCCCGCGGGAGGGCTGGAAAGGGGGAGCCAGTGGGAACTTCCGGGTCCCCTGTCACCCAGTCTGCCGCCCAGGAGTTAGGCCGAAGGCCCGCCGGCCGCCCTGCCCTTCTCGGACCCCAGGGACTTGTCCTAGGGGGCCAGGCTTTGCCCTAGGCAATAGCTCCTCTGCCCCCACCCTCACCAGGCTCGGAGTCCCTGTCTCCGACTCAGGCGGGGACAGATTTCCTGAAGACCCTGGAGCAAGCCCCAAAGGCAGCCTAGCTGAGTCTTCAGGCACAGACCCTCCTCGGCCCCTCCCAACCTGCCTGGTGGGGGTGTCGGCATAACCAGGGACAGGGAGAGGCCCTGGCCTCCCCTCTTCCCCTCTGCTCTCCTTTCTCCCATGCCCTGGGTTGAAAAGGAAATATCTAGGTCCTGACCCAAAGGCCCTACGAGCGAAAGGACCCTGGTCCCTTATCACAACCACTTACACCTGTCTACATCAACCGTCCTCAAGGTGTGGTTCCAGGACTGGCCGCACCAGTATCACCTGGGGACTTAGTGCAAATGCAGGTTCTCAGGCTCCACTCCAGACCTGCTGCACCAGAAATTCTGGGGGTGGGGCCCAGGAATCCAAATCTTTCCAAGATGCTCCACCCGCAGTGATGCTGTTGCTAAAACGAGGCCCTCAGCTCTGGAGCAGAATCACCTGGGGTGGAGCCTGGCATCAGAGTTTGCAGAGACATTCCATGACTGCAACGTGCAGCCCAGGCTGAGAACCACACCCCACCCCGTCCGTGATCACCACAGGCCTGGTCCGTGGGGGCTCTGGTTATCCAATTTTGTTCAACCCTCGTCCCTAGCCCATGGTGGGGGGAGGAGGGGAAGGCAGGCAGGCATTATCTCCCCACTCTACAGATGGGAAAACCGAGGTTCGGTGAAGTTGAATAGCTTGCTCTAAGTTGCACACGCAGCCCAGAGGGCTGACTGCAACCTGGGGCTTTTGCTTCTTGACCGCAGTCCACAGACTGTAGAGTCCAGCCATGACCACGTCCACTGACCGTTTCATGTCCTGCCCCGGCCGTGTACTCCACATCCAGCGCCATGGGTGCTCGACACAGGGCTCCGGGACGAGGAACAGGTCTTCCCATGTAAGCCCTCCACACGCTTCACTGGCTGCAGGATGTCTCACAAAAGGCATTGGCCCTGCTTAACCGAACTTTCTCCTCGTCCTGAACACGTGGCAGCAGCTGTTTGTAGGTTCTCAACATTACCACCTAACTGCCACGAACCTGCTCACCCACTAACGTTTTGCTTTTTCTTCTGTTGACCTTGCTTGGACCTCATCCCAGGGAGGCAGCTCCTAGGGGGTGAGCGTGGCAAGTACCGTAAAGGCTTCTCAGGATTCTGGCAGTGTTGGCAGAGAATAAGGTTTTGTACTCAGATTCTAAGTGTCTTGTCTTGCCTTGGATCCTTGGGTGGAGACAGAGGAGGGGGTCCCCAGGTGAGTTACAGGGCTTGCTCTTAACTGAAAATGTGGGCTGCCTGTGAGACTTGAATGGCCAGAGGAGCAGTGGTGGGTTCTGAGGGAGGCTGGGAGCCCTGCTCTGCAGTTTGAGGAGTCTGGGAGATTGATCTGGAGGGCAGAGAAGTCTGGAAAGAAACCTGAACTTGGGAATCACTGGCACCTGAGGACTGGGGAAAGGGGGCCGTAACTGGGAGCCTGGCAGGCGTGGGGCTGGATGGAGCGCAGAGGGCGGGAGACTGGGGCTCTCAGGTTTCGTCAGCTCTCATTCCTCCCACCCTGCCCGGCTCTGGTGGAGGATCACAACCCAGCACTGGGACTGGCTCCCAAGTGTAACCCAACGCTAGGCTGGTGTGAGCGGAAACTCAGGCTCCCCACCCCCCATGGGGCTACGCTTCACTTCTGGGCAGGGTCCGCCTGCTTGCCTGTGCCACCCCCCAGCCTTCACCCACGTGCTCCCCTCCACCCAGACGCCTCCTTCTGGGCCTGCGGGGGCCTACCTTTCAAAGGCCCTGCTCAAGCACTGCATTCTCTCTGAATCTTGCAGAGCAAAAGTTCCCCTTCCCTCCGGGTCTTCCACGGACCACTAGGACCCTCCTTCCCTGGAGCACATCGTACTCTCACGAGGCCAAGGTTGACCTCTCCGGGACAAAGAGCACACACAGGCCCTGCCCCCAAACAAAAGCAGTGAGCCTTGGATTAACGGATTCAAATTCCAGTTTGAGCCTGGACTGTGCCAGGCACTGAGTGGCTCCTCGGCCTTTGTCTACTCTTCTGTGGAATGGGGCTGATAATCCGCCCCATCGTGAGGATCCTAGAGGGTATCCGTTCCAATGCCTGGCACACAGCAGTGCTCCATGAATGTGGCTTCCTGGTCCTTCTCAGGGCCTCACATGGAGCTGATAACCATTATTGACGGCCAGCGTTTCCGAGGAGAAGGGGCCTCAGAGGATTCACGCTTCAGGCCCATTACCAAAAGAAATATTCACGAAGGCAACAGGCAGCCACAGGAGACACTGCCGATGTGCCTCTCTCCCACAGCACACTCCAAGCAGGCCCCCTCTGACCAGGGGAG
This sequence comes from Panthera tigris, assembly GCF_018350195.1. Classification (NCBI taxonomy): domain Eukaryota; kingdom Metazoa; phylum Chordata; class Mammalia; order Carnivora; family Felidae; genus Panthera; species Panthera tigris. The sequence goes on along the minus strand of NC_056665.1, from coordinate 601,037 downwards.
TCGGGCAGAGGCGTCCCAGTTGGGTCTTGAAGGATGAGGGAAATCTGAAGGGGCGTCCCAGAGCATGGGCAAAGGGAGGGAGGAAGGAGGCCAGCGACAGCCCAGGGAAGGAGCCCCGGAGGCTGGCCAGGGCCCCATCAAGTCAGGGGGCTGGGCTTCATCCTGCAACCACACAAGCCTCCCCATGGCAGAAGGGCTTCGGGGCCTCGGATCTGGGCAGTTTCCTGGCTCTGGAGGCAGCAGGTGCTAGGAGGGCCTTAGCAGGTGGCTGCTGGGGGCTGAGGGACCTTGCAGGGGGGCGTGGGAACGGGCACATGGCCTGCCTTCTTGCTCCAATTATTTCCATGCTGGGGCCAGAGGTAGAGACCCCAAACGGGTAAACAGGACACCCCCAACGTAAATCTGACTTGGGGTCTGATACACCTCACTCCCCACCCGGACAGGCCCCCAGGTCATTTCTGCTCTGCAGAGACTCATTCTCCTGGGCTGATTCCTGGGATCGGGGACCCTCCCTGCAGCCCACGTTTCATGACCCTCCAACTCCGTGCCAAGGTGGGCGCTGGGACAGGTGTCTGGGGAGGGGTTCGAGGCCAGCGAGGGGCCAAGAGTATGGAGGCTAAACGGGGATGAAAAGGAACGGCTACCGCGAGGGAAGCGCTATCAACGCAAGGGTGGGGAAACTGAGGCTGCAAGTCACATCCCAAGGTCACGCTCCTACCTGAAGGCAGGGGCAGAGTCCGAACCCAGTAACTGGCTTTGGGGGCCTCGGCACGCGGCCAAAAGCAGGGGAGGGCGGGCGCCGGCTCACCTGGTAGTTGTCCAGCTGCTCCTCCGTGAAGATGGTCTGCTTGTTGCCCATGGCGGTCGCCGCGCCGTCGTCCGGGCGCCGAGCCCGAGCCCGCGGCCACCCGGAGGCGGGAGTGCGACCGGAGCCGGGCGGGGAGAGGCCGGGCGACCCCGCCCCGCGGTGCGGTGCGCCCACCCCGTCAGGGGGCGGCCCCTTCCCTCCGCGGGAGGGGCTGCCCGGCCTCTCCCCGCCTCACTTCCGGCTGGGCGGGGCCAGGATTGGGGCGGGGCGCAGCCGGGACCTCCAGCTGGGCGGGGCCAGAACTCCCTGCTGGGCGGGGCCAGGACCCCCGGCTGGGCGGGGCCAGGACTCCTGGCTCGGCGGGCCGGCCCTCCGCTGCAAAGGATGGGTCTGTGAGTTGGCCTTTCTTTGCAGGTGAGCGGACCTCTGGCCTCTGCGCGGGGGGGAGGGGTGTGTGCATCTCGGGCCCTCTGGGTTCCTTAGCGGGACAGGATTCACTAGCCTTTCTTTGCATCTTTGGCTGCACACGAGACCGAGGAGGATTTACAGGACTTACCGTGTCCAGTGAAGTGTGACAAAGGCCAGGAACTTTTAAAATCTTTATTTATTTGTTTTAGAGAGAGAGCGCGTGCGCGAGCAGGAGAGGGGGACAGAGGGAGAGAGAATCCCAAGCCGACTCTAGGCTCAGTGCAGATGGTCACTGGGCTCCATCCCACAATCCTGGAATCATGGCCTGAGCCGAAATCAAGAGGGTTCCTACACCGACTGAGCCACCCAGGCGCCTCACCTGGGACTTCTAAGCGAATGCCAAAGACCACAGCAAACAGTGCCACTGCTAAGTCCTTCCAGGAATCCCACCCATACATGTGTTATTTCCAACCCCAGGACGGTTGATTCTACTGGCATTATCTGCATTTTATAGGTGGGGAAACAGGCTGAGAGAGGATCAGTAACACTCCAGGTCCTACAGCTGGGAAGCAGCGGGACTGGGCTGGACTCAGGTGCTGACTCAGCCTGCTGTTCCACACCTGGACTTCCATGAACTCAGCATGTTATGCTTTAAAAATAGATGGTTCCTTTCTTTAAGCACGTGGGAGGCTCCACCCCCAGAGTTTCTGATTTAGTATGTCTGGGACCGCCCAGAATGTGGGGGGTCTAACAAGATCCCAGGTGTTGCTGGTGCTGCTGGCCCCGACCACACTTTGAGAATCATCGCTGGAGGTTAGAGGCTCCGAGTTTGGCAGATTTCCCAGGTGTTTCTACATGTTCCTTTTACCTGAGGTTCCTGTTTGGGGGTTACCTAACATTTTGCCACCTTCAGGTGAGAACAGCAGCTATCTGCTAAACAGAACAAGCCACCCTGTTCAAATCCAAAGAGTCACGAGAGGCGATCAGAAGGGCAGGAAGCAATTCAGAAGACGTGCGATGGGGTCTCAGCCGTGGGAAAGAAGGCAGGCTATGTGACCAGTAATTCAGAGACTGTGGAATTTTAGAGCAGAGACACCTTTGTAAGAGTCTCTCTGTACCTCCCTTTTCTCCCGTGTGAGAGACCTGGGGAGACGGGAGCCCCCTTAGACCACACAGTCACTGTTACACGTCTCCTTCTCGTCATCTTCGACGCCACACTGCCCACGAGCGGGCCGGAATTCAGTGTTCAGATCCTGCCTGGGTACATTGTCTAACACGCTGCATATTTGTGTGACACGTGCTCCATGCAGAGAAGCCAGAACCTCTGTGAAGAAGACTGGGTTTTCAGTTCTGTGATTCTGTCTTCACACCCCTGTGAAAGTTCCCTTACAACCTCCGTGATCACTATTGCAACGGCAATAGTGGAGGAGGCCCTCTGTCCTAAACTATTACAGCAGTGCCGTGAGGAGAGCAAGTTACAGTCCCATGTTACAGTTGAGAAAGCCTGGGCTCAGAGAGGCAGAGTGACCTGCCCGGAGCCACCCAGCAAGGAAGGGGCAACACAAAACATTTTATCCACGCCTCTTAAGTCTGTAGAGTTGGCCTTATTGCCCATTTCACAGATGAAGCAATAGTCTCAGAGAAGAGCTGCTCCGTTGGTAACAGGTGGATTTAAGTCTTGATTACACGATGATGGGAACACGGGGTTACCACTGCTTCCGGGAGCTCGACTCCTAGTCAGCCGCCGTCTTATAAATGACACGCCCCGAGAAGGTATGCCGAGAGGGAGCTGAGGGTCCCATGGTGGCGCCTGGCACTTTGCAAGCACTCATTAAACGTTGGCTTTTTTCATTTCTGACTCCTTCCATAAAGTTTAAAAGTTGGACGGAAAACGCGAGGGATCAAAACCCAAGGAGTGAACTTACACAGTGAAACACGAATCTCTATCCCTCTTTCCTGTCCTTCCTCCTGCACTAGTTGCCATTCTTTGTGATGAAATGTCCTTGGTCTGCAAGTAGTCTTCTACGACTTGGAGACTGAGGGGACCTCTATGACGGGGACGGAGAAGCTGCCCCCCGGGCCCGAGGCCTGGGCGGGATGTCTTCTACGGTGAAGACGCCTCCCGCAGACCCGGCCTTTGCTGTCCCACCTCAGGGCCCCTCCTGGAACTGCTACCACTATCTCGGCTTCTCTATCTTAGTGGCCATTCAAACCTCATTCCTCCCGGAAGTCTTATCTCTGTGCACAGAGCACTTGTCATCTTGGCCTCTCCCAAGCTGCAATTTATATTCTGGGAGCGGTTACTGGGTCCACCTCAATCTCATACACATACCCCTGCAACCGCCTATTTAATCTAACTCAGTCCTAGCACTGGACAGTTTGTCTCCTCATTTCCCCGTATCTCCAGCATTTCGCACATAGATCTTACTACTTTGGGACGGATGCATACACAGCCTGGGGCTGTGTCTTTTGGAGGGGGCAGGGTTCAGGACGGCTGCAGCACGTCTTATCTGGCTCTATCCCCAGGGTCTAGGACACGGTCTTGGTAAATAGCGAATCAACATTCTTTAAAAGCCTGCATTTCCTGGGCCTGTTCACACGATGAATCAAGTAACTCCCCAAATATTCTGACGTGGAGAAGGTTTTCCCGCTGGAGGATCAAGAGACCAAGCCCTTTAGTGCACGGCAAATGAGGTGAGCCCACCTTCTCCCCGAATGGCCCCAGTGGGCCTGTTCCGAACCCTCTGCCAGAAGACATTCTGGATGTGGGAGGCTCCCAGGTGCTTGAGAACGGGACCGACCTGATGGTGACTTCCTGCAAACTGTCCTTCCAGGTGCCTTTTAAAATCCTCGGGGACATCCGTGACCCCCTCCTTCCCTACCCGTACTCACCCCTCAGCACAGCCTGCTCCAGCCAGAGCCCCTACCTGTAGCACTGTATCCCCATCACTCTGGGATCACTGTGGTGTATCTGTCAGGAAATGACCAGGGCAGGGCACTCACCACCGGACTCAGTTTTGCCATGGATCTGAGTCAGCTCCGGTGGCGAGCGGCAGATGAGCGGAGCTTTGCTGTTGGGGAGCGGGGCGGCTGAGGCGACGCGAGAAGTCTCAGGCTGAATTCTGCGCCGTGGACCGTCACCTATTAGCAAGGAGGTCCTCAGCGGCTACGTAACCTGCTCGGTGAGCACAGTGGACTGCATACCTGTCCTTTTAGGTGTCATAACAGGCGCTGACTCAGTCCAAAGCGGAAGCAACAGTATTCAAGGATCAGGATCCACACAACCTTCGACTCGGGATCAGGTCACCGTGTCCTCGCTCAGCAGCCTGACCCCGAGGCCACGTGGTCCTTTAAGACCAGAGCCCATGGAGTCTCGCGCTCTGTCCGTGGGAGAGGAGAGGCCCGTGGGCGGCACCTAACACACTTGGGGCACCGCCGTCTGAGCCAGGCCAGGCGCTTTGCCCACCCATTTTGCTAATGAGAGGATCCTCCACTGCTGGGATGGCTTCACACCGCAGAGGCACTGGAGGACGAGCCTCTGGAGTGTGGGCTTCTGGGGAAAGTCTGCTCGCCTCCGGGCAGCTGCCCTCCAAGCACGGTCGCCGGGATCTTGACAGAAGGTCTGTGAGGTCGGCATTATTATTTCCACAATGTAAAACATCGTTCGCTGTTTTCACTCTCATCTTCTCACAAGTGCACGGTGGAATTCTCCAGAAGTTTCATGCACGGTGCTGCAGCAGGCTGAACAAAGCAGCAGACACGAGAATCCAGCGGCCTTCCGCTAAATTAAGCCAGGCTTTAAAGACATTTGCCAACATGTGAAACAACGCCACTCTTCTCACTAAATGTTTACGTCTTTAAAAATATTATTTTCCATAGAAATATGTGCACTAAGCTAGCACATGGCGGGTTTATTGTTATAATTGTTTAAAACATGTGTTTAAAATAGCTATTGGGGGTCATGTGCAGCTTTAACTTCTAATACGATAAATATTAATAATCTGTATTACCAAAGTTTGGGTCCTCAAATTTTAAGAATGAGAAATAGTCTTGAGACCAAAATGTCTGAGCATCATTACTGTATGGTTCAGTGAGCCTTTTCTGTTTGGGCCAGATGGGAAAGAGTTCAGGCTTTGCTGGCCCCACAGCCACGGCCTCTGGTACATCTACTCCCCTCTACTGTGGATGCGGCCACCAAACACACGGGCTTGGCGGTGTTCCAGCAAGACATTACTTAGCGACACTGCGACTCCAATTTATATAATTGAAGTCTCACAAAGTGTTACCGATTTTTATGAACTTGTTGATTTTATACACTTTTAAAAGTGTAAGTGTGAAAGCAATTCCGTAACTCCTTAGCTTAGAGGAGGCCGTGGGCCAGAGCTCACCCGTGGCCTGTAGTTTTCCAGCCCCCGCTTTCCTGACACAGGGCCCCCGAAAGAAACCTTTGCAACTTCGTGAGGGATAGGAGTGTCCTTTGTTCTAATGAGGTGACCCCGGGTGGGCTCCTGGAGGGGTCTGGTCAAAAGAAAAGTCCAGCCATGATCAGAAGTTTCGAATTTCCACCCCCTGCCCATCCTCTCGAGAAGAGAGAGGCTGGAAGCAGAGTTAGTCATTGATCATGCCTACACGATGAAACCTCCCTAAGAGTCGCACACGCCTGAGGCTTGGGGAGCTTCCGGATTGGTGAACACGCCCATGCGCCGGGGGTGACACACACCAAGTCCACAGGGACGGAAGCTCCTGTGCCCGGGACCCTCCCAGACCCCGCCCTCTGTATCTCTGCATCTGGCTGTTCACCTGCACCCTTCGGCGCACCCCTTAATACACCGGTGAAGAGTTTCCCTGAGCTCGGGGGGCCACTCTGGCAAAGGAACCGGACCCAAGGAGGGGAATGCGGGCAGGTCGTGTTGGCAGCTGACTGTCAGAGGCGGGAGGGACTACCTGCACCCAGTGCTGTCATGGGGACAGTCTTACAGGACTGAGCCCTTGGTCCTCGGGATGGGACAGCTCCGGAAAGATGGCGTCAGAATCGAGTTACGCGGTAGGACACCCAGCTGGTGCTGCAGAGTTGCCTGTCGTGGGGAAAACCCCCCATCTGGGCCATGGGGGGCGGGAAGCAAGAGCAGACTACTTAGGGCCTGAGGCACCATGGTCAGAGCGCTGGCTTTTACTCCAAGGGACAGATGTCGCTGGCTGTTCTGAGCAGAGGACGGTGCATTTGTCTCCTGCTTTAACAGGACCCCTAAGGCAGGACACGGACTGTGAGGGGCAGGGGGAAGCAGGGAGACCAGCGTGCATGCTATTGCCCTCGTTCTGCCCAGAGAGGACTCTGGCTTAGACCTGGGAAGGCGGGGAGCATCTGCCTGTAGCTCAACCTCAAAAAACAGAGCTGACCCTCAGGTCTTCTGACCTGGGCAGCTGGGAGACTGGAGCTGCATTTCACGGAGAGGAAGGCTGAATGAGGGAGCTGGTTCCCGCTCGTCATCGCTCACACGTAGAAAGAGGTGACGGAGCACAGAAGACACGTTCAGTTTCGACGTATTTTTTCTGACTATCGAACCGTAAAGAATTACCAAGATGCCGAAGAGTCTTCCCAACGGTCACCTCTGAGGGCGGTGCAGCGCTCCACTCGATTCTTTACCCTAAATCACGACCATTCCCTCGTTAATCATTAAGACTGCTTTTCTTTCAATTAACAGTATTATAGACAACCCTATAATGAGTATCTTTGTGCCGATGGATCTGTCTTTGTGGGGTTTTTCGAGGGACTGATTCTCAGGAATGGATTTACGTACGAGGTGAAAGAGTGAAGACACAGAAGTCTTGAGACACACTGAACTGTTTCCAGAAAGGTGGTGGCGGTACAGTATTTGGGAGCCAGCCAGAACTCAGAGTGTAGCCGTTTCACCACCAATTAGACCGTAGAGGACATGAGCATTTTATCCATACTTTCTAATAAAAGGGCCAAAGAAGTTTCTAACTTTCAAAAATTTTGCATGTACGTGATTATGGTTAAGGTTGGTTAAAAGTTTCTTGGTTTCTTTGGCTGTGAAAGGATTGTTCGGGTCCCTTGTCCATTTATTTACTAAAGTTCTAATATTCAGGAAAATAAATTAGGGAAACTCTACTGAAAAAAATGTGTTCCTTTTGTAAAAAAGCAAAAAGAAGCATTTAGCATGTGAATAAATATAATGTATTTTGCTGATTTATTAATTTAAAGGCCACCACCTTGATTAAAACCATTTTGTAGAGTACAGCACCCCTGGACGGGGTAGTGCTGTAGTCACAAACAAGGACACACCTTCCAGATCCTTCTCCTGAGTGGCAAGCATACCTTGGTCCCAACATGCCTTGCTGATGGCACGTCTGGGCGCTCCCAAATGCCAGCACAGGACAAAGGGGCTTGTCCAGGGGACACTGGCCTGCATGTTGGAGGAATGCCAGAACGTCTATGAGCAGTTCTGGAACCTGTGGCCCATCGAGGGAGGGGCTCCCAGATGACGTCTCTCCAGCTGCTCGGGAAGCAGGGAGCACCTTGCCATGGGGGCTGCACCGGGCGACCTCTGAGGGCTGTTTCAGTCTGAGAACCTAAGCTTGTGAGGATTCAACGCTTTCCTGCCTCCAAGTCTTTGATGGCACCGGTCCGTTCGGACCCCATCTCAGGCTGCTGACATCTTACCTCCTCAAGGACTGCTTTAAACACCATCTCCAGGACGGGATCTTCCCCAGCCAGCCCCACCCGGTCCAAACCCCTTCAAGCACCTGTCACTGAATTTCTGTGTTTCTCCCTCACTAGACTTGGAGGGTAGGCCTGGGCGTATTCATTACTCGTCCTCACCCAGCACCTGATAGGACTTCTCTTGGGAAGCCGTTGTTGAACTGCATGGCCCCTCACAGAAACTTAGCGGTTAGGAGAACTGTCTCAGTAATCAGGCGTCCCAGTGTAATGCCGCCATCACTGCTACTCGCTGTGCCTCGGTTTCCTCATGGGGTTGATGTGAAGATTGGATATGGATTGGAGAAAGTCCTCCAATCTTTGTCTCAAAGTCACTGAGCAGCTGGATGTGCTGTTTTCTGTTCCGGAAGCAAAGCCATGAGAGATCCTCTCTGGGCTTGAGGAAGATCTTCTCAAAGACACGTAGCAGGAGAGAATGCCATAAGGTCCCCAGGAGCGGGGAGGTGGGAACCAAGTGTTGGCGCTGGGGTGGGGGGTGGGGGTCCTGAGTAGGGAGAGGGATAGGTGGGCAGGTAGTGGGTGCTTCCCAAAGGAACCAACATCCGAGCTGTCTTAACAAGTGGCTGGAATTTCAGCAGGTGGAAATGGGGGCAAAAGGGCAGTCGGACAGTCAGAATGACATGAGCATGGGGCAAGTAAACCATGGGAAGCATTTGGGGGCTGGCCAGCAGTCCTACTTGGCTGGTGCTCCAGGACAGTGGGGCTGGAAGGAGTGGCGGGACACTATGGCTCAAAATAGCGGTGAGTGGTGACTGCGAGGGGGAGCCAGGGGCTGGGGAGCCAGGCTGGTCCCTGGATGCAGCTGTGCTTGAGGGCGGACTGTGGGGAGGAAGGGTGGTCAGGTCGCACCTGAGCGGGGGGGGGGGGGGGGGGGGGGGGGGGGGGGGGGGGGGCAGGGCAGGGTGGGGATGGAGGCGAGGGTCTGTGAACTCTTCAGGGCAGGACTGCCAGGTCAGAGGACAGGAAGGGCCGGCGGGAGGTTGGCGAAATCCCTCTGCCCTGACCAGGCCACAGACGTAGCTGCAGATTATTTTATCCCCGAGGCCTTTGGCGTCATTCCCGCCCCCCGCCCCCCCGCCCCGATTCATCACCTCTCTGGGCGCGGGGGCGGCTCCCCTCCGGACTGAGCCCTGGCAGGGCAGGGAGGGGAGGTCTCGTGTAAGTGACCCCGGCCGCGGCCCCCCGCAAAGTGAGGCGAGGGCGGCCAAGAGGGGTCGGTTCCGGCGTGATGGGCTGGAGCCGGGTCCCCGGGTTCGCCTCGCGGACCTCCTGGCGCCGCCGCTTCCCGGCGCGTCCCCGCGAGGCCCGAAGCGCGCGGGCGGGCTGAGCGCAGGCCCGCAACACCCGCGCGTTGGACAGGACCGCGGCGGCGGCCGTGCAGCCGTCTGCGCTCACTACGTGGGTTACCCGTCGATGAAGCCGGCACACAATAAGCATTTGTGGAACGAGTGAGCCGTCCCATCTACCTGCGCGAGACTGCAAACTCCGCGAGAGAAGCCGTAGCCTGAGCCTGCGAGTCTCGGGGAGGCGCGGGCGCCCGCAGCAGGGAGCCCACCGCCCACCAGACCTGGACGCCGGCAGTCGGAGGCGCAGAGCTCCAACGGATTCCGACGCCGGCGGCCGCGAGGAGAGGGTGGGGCCTTCCTGGAGACGCGCGCTGGGTGGCTTCCGGGTCGCCCCTCCGCGCGTCACCGCGAGGTCAGCCAGGCGATTGGCCAGCGGAGCCGGCAGGGGGCGGGACGGGGACCGGGGGGGCGTGGTCACTCGGGGGCGGGGCCCCGGGCCGTATTGCGCGGTTGCGCACTGCTGCCGCTGCTGTCGTCGCGGCGCGAGGAGGGTCGCGATGGCTGGGCCCGCGTGGATCTCCAAGGTGAGCGCCGGGCGGGCCGGTGTGCGGCGGCGGGCGGCGGGCCGGGCGGGAACGGTGCGGGCGCCGGGGCCTCGACCGGCGTGGACGGTGCGGGCAGCCTTGAGCCCGGACGGTCGCACCTGAGGCGGGGCCGGCCAAGGTCACGGCTGGGCCCGGGTGCCCCCGCGAGCGCCGCGCCGGGGCCGGGCTGGGCCTGGCATCGAGCCCGGGGAGGCTCGAGCGCGGCCGGCGGGGCCGGGGTGTGGGCGCGGGGCTCGCGGGAGCATGCGGTGCTCCCTTCGGAGGGCGCGGGGCCCCTGCACGCGGGAGTCCCCGTCCGAGCCCCCCGCCGCTGATGTTGGGGAGAAAGCCGCGACCTCGAGAGCTGTGGTGCCCTTGGCAGCTCGGGGCCGGAGCCGGAGCCGGAGCCGGGAGGGGCTTCAGGGGCTCCCCGCAGTTCCCCGGTTCCCCGGCGGAGCCAGCCTGCGCCTGCGGATGCTGCCGCTCAAGGTCACGCGGGAGTCGGTGTCGGAGCTGCGGGCGGCCCCAGGGGCCTCGCTGCCTCGTTCCCCGCCGCCTACACCAGAGTCTTAGGTTCGAATTCGGGCCGTGCTGCTGATTGGCTGTATGACCTTGAGCAGATGACTTAACGCCCCTGGTCGTGTGTGCACCCATCTGTGAAACACCTATGCTTGCTCCCCGAGTTGTGGAGGTTAAATGGTGTGAAAGCAGCAGCACACAGATCTGAAGCTTTCAGCTTGCCCTCGCGAGCAGACGGCGGATCTGCTTGGTTAGCCTCTTCAGACCTGGGCCTGTGTGTGTGACGGTGACTGTTAGGCCACACTTGCTCCAGAAGGTGGAGTGGCTTTCGTGCCCCTGTCGCCCCACTTACCACCTGATTCCTGTTTGGTGGGTTCACCACGCCTTCAGACGGTGGACTGAGCAGCCCACCTGGTGAGGGATGTGCGGGTAAGTGCGCTTTGCCCAGAGTGTGGGGCCCAGCGTGAAAGAAGATGTCCCCCTCTGACGTCGACTGGCTGTGAGGCCTTTGACCTCTGTGCGGCCCGGGAAGAACCGGGTTCTTCCCTTGGGGGTTGGACCGACGCCCCGGGACGTGGGAGACGCTGAGCTAGTGGCGGCTTCAATCAGAGCAGTTCCTTTATTGGGGTTCCATTGAAGGCTTTATTTGAAAAAAGTGATTTCAACTTAAATTGTTTTTTTTTTTCCTAAAAAAGCCTCGATTTAGAGAAAATACTAGGTTTCTAAAGACCTTTCTGGTTCTAACATGCTCTGATTACAAGCAGCCAGTTCCCTGCAGCAGACACTTACTGAGAGAGTACCAGCCGTGCGCCCCGCACTGTATTTGTATGTCTGAGTTGGGCAGGAAGGTGACAGCAGGTGAGGGGCTGTGACAGGAGAAGGACCGGAGGTCCCGGCCTCAGGCTCCTTATCTGCAAAGGGCCACTGACACCTCTCTCTCCAGGTTCTGTAGAAACTAACATATATGCACGTAGATTGTAAAGTACAAGCCAGCCTGTGCTCGAAAAACATCTTGCTTAGAGTTCTGGGTCGTTTTAATGACTTGGACGAATCCTGCCTTATTCTAAGATCACATAGGACAGGTGACAGACGCCGACCGGACTGGTTGCAAGTATTAGAGGCGTTTGCGGGGTGAGAACTTGGCCGACAGAGAGGTGATTGAAGCAGGCTTTTGTTTTTCCAAAAAATATTCATTGAGCACCTACTGTGAGCCCCCAGCTGCCCTGGGCTCTGGGGATCCCAAGGTGCTTGTGGATTCACATCTGAAGCTGGGTCTTGGTCACGGAGACGGGGCCTGTTCCGGATGGATGTCCTTCCCCTCTTTCTGGGGTGGGGAGGGGTGGGGAGGGGAAGCACTCGGGCAGATCTGTCTTCCAGCAGCCATCTGTCCGCGGGTGAATCATGTTCCAGGATTAACGTTTTTGCCAGTGGTTTTGGCATCGAGTGCTCTTTGGATCTGGCCCCATCTTGTATTTTCAGAGCAGGCACATGACCGTGGACGCCGGGTGGGAGAATACCGCTCGTTCATACCTTCTTGGCTGTTGGTTGGCGTCTCGTTAGTAGATGCCAGTATCACAGCAAAGGTTCGGGCCTCCTGGGAAGTGACCCCAAAAGGAAACACTAAGACAGGACGTAACAGATGTGTCTTCACTTATGTATCCAGCGTGAAAAAAAGTTACCTCGAAAACTTCTAACGGCTTTTGGTAGCTTTGGTTGATGTACTCAATTTCTTTGATTGTATTCTGTTTATGCTAACGTAGTAGGACTTTGTCCCAGTGTTCAGTGACTGAGTTATTAAAGCTCAAAATGACCTTTTAAAGTTTCTGTTCCTGGGGCGCCTGGGTGGCTCAGTCGGTTAAGCGTCCGACTTCGGCTCAGGTCATGATCTCACGGTCTGTGAGTTCGAGCCCCGCGTCAGGCTCTGTGCTGACAGCTCAGAGCCTGGAGCCTGTTTCGGATTCTGTGTCTCCCTCTCTCTATGCCCCTCCCCTGTTCACGCTCTCTCTCTGTCTCAAAAATAAATAAATGTTAAAAAAAAAAAAATTAAAAAAAAAAGTTTCTGTTCCTGGTGTCTAATAGTGTTAAGTGGAAAACAGTACACCAGTGGTACCATCTTGGGCTAGTGGCGTTGGTAGGTGACTTTTCTTTTTTTGTGTCCCTTTCCCGGCAATTAACAGTAATGACCATGTTACCTGTGTTGTGAGAAAAAATAAGTAACTTATTTAAAAGCTTCATTCTGTATGACCCAAGTATCAAGTCAACTTTGTTAGATTTTTTGTTATTATAAAGAGTAAATACTAAATATTCCTGGGAGAAGAATAGGCATAATGTGTAATTAAAGGAGCACTGGACTGGGAGTCAGGAGACCTGAATTCTGGTCTCTGGTCACTCTGTGGCCTTAGGCAAATCCTGACCCTTTAGACACCAATGTCTCCACCTGTGTGATGAGTGACTGGGCTCTGGAGTTTTTAAGGACTCCTCCAGCTCTAAAATTAGTGATACGATTATGTGGTACCCCCACCTTGAAGCAGTAGTCGAGAATGTTGACATAAAACCTTCCAGATCATCTGAGAAAAATGCAGTGTTTGAGTTAAAAAGGTATATGGTCTCAGTCCACCTTGAACACTTTTTGACAACTCATATGCATCAAATCCACGTTGAAAGTATTCAGTACTTAAATTTTCAAAGCGAAGGTAAACTGAACAGTTAGCTTTTCAGATCGGAGGTGGCTTGTCACATTGAGCTAATACATGAGAAAACTACTCCTCAGAAGTTCCTGAATACGTGCGTGCAAACTTGTAACATTGTCAGCCCTCGGAAATGGCCCGGGCTGTGCCTCTCGCTTCGAGTGGTTTAGTTCTGTGAGTGACGTTTCTTTGTTGATGTTGGCGTAGGTCTCTCGGCTGCTGGGGGCGCTGCACAACCAGAAACAGGTGACCCGAGGGTTCGCTGGTGGTGTGAGTACGATTACATCTTTCGTTTTTTCCTTTTAGAAGTTTCTCAAGAAAGATGCTCTAACATGTTTATCATACAGTCTCTTGTCTCTGTTTACTTCAAATTAGGGACGATTTGCCATACTTCTCCCGGATATTTAAATCACTGGCTTGCACGCACGAATGCATCAGGTCACTTGCACATTTAAAAGAATGACATCACAGCTGGCTTCGTAAGCCTGTCACGTTAGTATCTTAAAGGAGTCTTGTTAAAAATTGAAATGGCCCTTGAACCTGTTACTTTCACAATCTCATTTTTGTAAGACAGGTTTTTTTTCAAAACTAGTGCAAGTTGAGAGAAAATTGTTGAGAAGCTTCAAAACCTGCTTTGCATCTTTATTTTGTGGGCTTCCCTGAACACGGTAGATGGGCCACTAACGAGGAGCAGCTCACACATCTGTGAGCCCCGTGGGCTCACGCTCCCCTCCTCGGCCTTCAGAGAGGATCGTGTTAGTGGATCATCTATTTCTCATTAAACCTGCCGCTTTTAGAATCCCCGGCGTTAGAACTCGGCGCTTTAAAGGCTGATACCACGTTTTTAGAGCCTTCTAAGACTGTGGGTCAGTGAGTTCCTATTTGGTTTTATTTTACCCCTTGCTACAGAATCTGATTTGGATTTCACAATTCCTGTACTCCCATATCACGTCTTGCTCTGTGAGGGTTCATTAGGTCCTCGTACCTTTTCGCTCCGGTCGCTCTCTGGTCCGTGGAAGAGACGCAGATTTCTTCTGGTGGCCTGGTGACACTTACGATTACATGTTGGGAGAACAGGAACAAGAAGCCAGAAGGTTCTTTTGGCTCTGCGTGTGCAAAGACACAGAATGAGGCTTGCGCTTCTAGCTCACGGACAGCCAAGCTGGCATTTCAAACGTTTTCTGAAAGCTAGTGAGAAGATCATTGCTCTCTGCTATTATTTATTTTCAGGCCGTCCACGTGTAAAAAATATTAGCCTGGTGGGGAGGGGTTTATATTTGAAAGAAACAAGAAGAGGAACTAAGTTTTTAGAAGATTTCTTCAGTAACACAGAAAAATTGAGAAACGGTCCACGCGCTCAGTGAGTTGCAGTGGGAGGCAAAAGAGCAGGGAAACTCGAATCAGTGATTTGAAACAAGGTGGCACAGACGACTAGACCTGGAACAGACCGGGGACCGTCGCCCGGGCCAGACCCCCAGGCAAGAGAAAGGCCCCACCTAATGACATGTAGGGTCTCCAAACAGGGAGAGAGGGTCTGAATATTACCTTAACTCGTTGAAATCCTGTCATCATTTCCCTTTACGCGTTTTTGTTTCTGTGTTTGAAATGCTGGCTTGACTGTTTGAAGCCTTTGAAGTAAACCATTGGTGTCACATTATAGACACTCGTGTCCCTCTGCGTCTAACTCAGACTTTGCCGGTATGAGCACGTGTGCTGTTCTTACAGGTGACAGACAAGCGCTGAGCTCAGTTAGGTGACATTTGTCCTCGAGGAGCCGGCTTCACAGAGGAGCTCAGAGAAGCGGGGATCCCCTTGTGACTGGAAGTCTGATTTTCTCTGAGTTCCGAAACAGACCCCAGCAGTGTTCTGGAAATGTGTCTGAAGTGTTTTTAAGACTGAGCAAACTGTGTGAGAAACCTAACTTTCCAGGATCCCAGTGGAGAGGAGAGCGGTTGCCTTCCTGAGAAACTCTCTGAATTTCAGCGAGAGAACATGGTTGAAATTTTTGTTCTCTCTGCTTTCACAGACTTGAATTAATTGGGCTCTTTGTAGCTTGTCTGGAAAAAAAATACGAATTAGGAGGTCTACTCTGTGATTTATTTTTGTTTTCTCTAGAGCATCACCTCAGTTTTTTTAAAGCCTCCGAACTCAGGTAAAGAGTAGAATTGAGTCTCTTGACTCTTGCCTCCGTTCCGGCGAGCTCTTGGGAGGCACCCCTATTTTCATGAAGGCCTTTGGGTCTTCTTGAGACACCCCCCCGGCCCCCGTAAGCTGATTTCTTTGTCGGGGATACTCTTTTCCAGACCGCCAAAAATTGATTCTTCCTGTCTTCTCTGGCGGTCTCTTCCACTCAGGTTCAGACGGTAACTTTAATTCCCGGGGATGGCATCGGCCCAGAGATCTCGGCGGCCGTTATGAAGATTTTTGATGCTGCCAAGGTAAGCGCGCTTGAAAACGACCTTTGCTAATGCTCGCAGAATACTTGTCTTAGCCGGCCGGAGTCCGTGGCCTCGGGATCAGCCGTCCCATCTGGCGACGCGGGAAGGCGTGCGGCCATCGCCACAACACCGACGTCAGCAGCATTCGTGCTGGGGACGGCAAGCCCGTGCGCCGGCTCCGCCGTCCGCCAAGAGGCCGGTGTCGAGCGGCCGTGCGCGTGGGTCCCTGAGCCCTGCCAGGTCACCTGTCTCCTCAGTATGTGCCCTCCCGCCGAGAAGAATAGAACCAATTTTGCAAAACACTGTGTAGGAGATTTTCAGAGATGAAAACAAATTTCTGATGTGGTGTCACCATCCAGCATGAGGTGTGATTATTCTAGCAGCCCAGCCTTCCGCACAGGTAGATATTTTAAAATGCTTTCGTTCGGGGGTAGCGGACGTTGGGCTTTACTTGACACGATGCTCAGTTAGGGCAGTTACAGCTGCCAGGTGCCGTCACGTGCAGGGGGAGGACGGGGGCAGGTCTGAACCGTCCATACCCTGCTCCCCGAAGCACGCCCCCCACAGAGGAGATGGAGCTCGCCTGGTGGCAGAGTCCCCAAGGAACCGCACAGTTCCCCCATTTGCTGTGTGCGGTCCAAGCCAGTGGCGAGGCGCACACGAGCCCAGGCCCGTGTCTAACTTTAGAGCACCGTCACCACCCAAAAGAAACCCTGGGCTCATTAGCAGTCACTGCCCTCCCCCACCGTCCGCCCCCTCGCCTCCCACGGCCGGCCCCAGGCGGCTACCCGGCTACTTTCTGTCCCTACATGTGTCTCTTCTGGACATTTCGCAGGAATAGAATCTCATGCCGTCTTCTGTTGGCTTCCTTCACTCAGCACAAGGACCGCTAGGTTCGTCCGTGTGTCGGGACCGTGTCGTGTTTCCGCGGACCATGTTTCTCGGCTCCTTGTGATGTTCTAATTTTAGCCGCGTTAAGAGTATTGAAAACACATAAGTGGGCAGGTGTCAGTGAGGTGTGGACCGGACAGGGCAGCGCGGAGAATGACCTCTCTTCCCGCGTGTCAGGAACTTTCCGGACCTTTATTGTACGTTTCCACCGGCTGCACCGGCAGGTGAAGCAGTTTGTAACCAGTGTCGTGTGAGTCCCACTCTGCAGCTTCCTGTGCTCTGTGCCGCCTCTAGGCGCCCATTCAGTGGGAGGAGCGGAATGTCACCGCCATCCAGGGACCCGGAGGAAAGTGGATGATCCCTCCAGAAGCCAAAGAGTCCATGGATAAGAACAAGATGGGCTTGAAAGGTACTGGATCCGATGGCGACTGTGGCTTTCTGCTACAGCGGTTACGTTTTTGAAAGTTTATGCATGTAAGCGAAATACGGCCTGACCGTGTTCAAGTGAAGCCACCCTTTTTGAAGCAATTTACTTATTACTTCCTCTTTCAAAAATTTTTTGCCGGAGCACAGCCGACACAACGTGATACTGGTTTCAGGCGCTCATCGTAGTGACGCCTTCTCCACGTTCTGTTGTCACCACACGAAGCAACTTACAGTGACAGGCCGTGGTTTTCATCCGGGGACGTATTTCTCCCCAGGAAAAACACGAAGGTGTTACTGGCCAGTGCCAAATGGAAGTATGTGTTTATCTGCACCTGGATTTATCTCGTGCACACTTCGCATGTTTTCGGTGCTATTCTAAGTAGCATGCGCTTCAGGTCATGGTTCAAAACACTGGCGTGTGCCAGACGCCCGTTCGGCCCAGGCATTCAGTCCAGACAGATCCAAGTTGCGATCTCTTGTCTGCCACTGACCGCCGGGAGGCTCCGGCAAGTTTCTTTCTCTTGGTTGTGGTTTTCCTGCTCACTTTTAACTGACAGCAAGGGCGATGTCACCTCCCGGGTGGTGGCGAGGGTCACACACTGGAGCCTGGTCCTCCACCAGCGGGCGCACAGCGATGTTCCCGGAAGCTTCCGTGCGGATCTTCCTCCTTCACCGGAGTAGAGGGTAAAGCTAGAGACAGATGCCTTCTCCGGAGTAGCCCGGGGGAGTTAGTGGGTGACCCTTGCTCGTTGTGAAAGTGCCCCTTTGTTCGTGGGCACGCACGTTAGACCGACCGCACGGCTACTTCTCCCCCGAAGGAAGGACCCTAGCTGAGCTGCGACCGAAAAGTAAAACAAAGGAAAACTGGAATTTCCAGTAATCGTGAGGTACTTGTGTTTAGAAGGAAGCAAGTGTGCCCGCTGGCTCGGTTCGTGGAGCGTGCGACTCTTGATCTCAGGGTTGTGGGTCCGGGCCCCGTGTTCCGTGTGGAGATTACTTGGAAGTAAATTCTTAAAAAAAAAAAAAAGAACAAAAAGAAGAAACACCCCCGAATGTACCCTCTTGTCATGTGGGTTCTCTTCTTTATCACAGGCCCTTTAAAGACCCCAATAGCAGCTGGTCACCCATCTATGAATTTATTGCTGCGTAAGACCTTTGACCTTTATGCAAACGTGCGGCCGTGTGTGTCCATCGAGGGCTATAAAACCCCTTACACCGACGTAAACATTGTCACCATCCGAGAGAACACAGAAGGAGAATACAGTGGCATTGAGCATGTGGTATGTTCCTTCCACACTTAAATTCTTACTGGGGTTGCTCTCTGTGCTCTTGGGACAGTTGTTCAGACCCCCAGTTGTTGAGAACACCTGGCAGAGACGGCTCACCTTGACCCCCAGGAGGCGAGGGCGGTTGCCTTGGCCCCGCCTTGCCTGGCAGCAGGAGGGGGGGCGGGGGGTGTCCTCTGTTTCAGGACAATCCTCAGCTTCACAGGCGGGTCCTGGGGCCCGGGGCCATCTCTGCACCTGTCTTCCTCATCTGTGCAGTGGGCCTTATTCTACCTACCTCGTAGGGCCGGGGTCGTTGTTATTGGCCCCGGCGACACCCCACGTGCGCGACGCGAGCCGTGGCAGCTGGCACTGTGTGAGCACGCCCCCAGTGGTGGTGCCCCCTCGCTGCCAGCGGCCTAGCGCGGCCGTTCCGGTGAGGCAAGACCCCCTCTCCCTCAGATCGTGGATGGGGTTGTGCAGAGTATCAAGCTCATCACCGAGGAGGCCAGCCGGCGCATCGCCGAGTTCGCCTTTGCGTACGCCCGCAACAATCACCGCAGCAACGTCACCGCCGTGCACAAGGCCAACATCATGTGAGTCCGGGGCCGGGCAGAGCCCCGCTCGCTGTGTGCAGGGAGCGGTGACCCGGCTCTCCTTCCTTCTCCCGGTTGTGGAGCAGATTGGGGGGCAGGAGCTCAGGATCCGGGGTATAAGGCGGGCCTGAGAATTGTCAGAGACGCTGGAGACGGGATCCCCAGACGCTGTGGCTGTTCCGCCGAGGCTGCGAGTCACAGGGCAGGGGCGCTGATGTCCAGGCAGAATCGGGAGCGTTTCTGCGGTGACCGAGCGCCCGGGGCTTCCCTCGGCTTCCCCTCACGGGCGAGCCCCTCCCCCACTCCGCTTAAGGCCAGGCGGGTGTGCGCAGAAGCAGTTTCCCCAG
Organism: Panthera tigris; assembly: GCF_018350195.1. Classification (NCBI taxonomy): domain Eukaryota; kingdom Metazoa; phylum Chordata; class Mammalia; order Carnivora; family Felidae; genus Panthera; species Panthera tigris. The sequence goes on along the minus strand of NC_056665.1, from coordinate 582,043 downwards.
GGCGCACGGGGAGGTGTTGAGCATGCATGTACGGTAGTAAAACCAACTAAATGATCCGACGAGTTAGTCTTTTAAAGCAATTGTAACACTTTATTAATACACATTTCTTAATTCTTGCTAGACAAGACTATTAAAAAATAATAGTCTTTATTATGACCAAACTATTTTATATTTGTATCCTTTTGTGCTTCCGGAAACATCCCCAGACATTTTCAGTTTGTGTCTTATTAACTGCCTGAAAAACAATTTTACTATAATTGAAATTGGACATCTGGGCTTCTGGAACTAACGTTTGTTGACCTTCTTTGAGCTGATCCTTTTCTTTCTGCAAGTCTTTCCTTCAACAGTTTTTATTTAATTAAATGCAGGCGGATGTCAGATGGGCTTTTCCTGCAAAAATGCAGGGAAGTTGCTGAAAACTGTAAAGATATTAAATTTAACGAGATGTACCTTGATACGGTGTGTCTGAACGTAAGTACACCCGCTTCCTTGCCTGCTGCCTTCTGCGGTGCGTCCCGTGCGCGGGCCGTGGCTTTGATCGCTAAACACACCGACGCATTCCTCGCAGATGGTCCAAGACCCGTCCCAGTTTGACGTTCTCGTTATGCCGAATTTGTATGGAGACATCCTCAGGTGAGTCCGACTACACCTTTTCGGCCTGTAGTTTATTTATAAATGTCCTAAAGTAAACGTGGCTTACAGAGTCTCAGTCAGGTGTCATGAACCACAGCGTGTGTTATACGGGTCCTCGTGACTCAGGCGGCCGTGTCAGCGATTACACATTGGGTGGGTCATTCGTTTCTTTGCCAAATCGGCTCTGGGCTGTTGTTCCCTAATGATTAGTCCCTTTTCCCGTTTTGAGATGTTTTATCTGTTGAGTGATTTCAGTGTGTTGTCATGTATAGCCACCTAGTGAGTGGTCATTTGTTCAGAATTTTTGTGACACTTGACACAATTTCAGACTTACAGAAAGGTTGCCGGAAGGTACAGGGACTTCCTGTGTGCCGGCACCCACAGCCCCCAGGTGCTGACGGTTGACCACACCGACGTTATCGTTCCCCGGCTGCCCTCGCTGCCCGCCCCCCGCCCCCCCACAAAGTTGGCCGTCACTCCTACGTTTCTAGCTCCTTCACTTGGGCCTTAGGAGTTTCAACACATTTCTCACAGAAGTGCTAAACCTAGAGGGACAACAACTAACTTTTGACTAAAAGTCACTGCTAAGTTCTTTTATCCCATTATATCATTTAATCCTGACAATTCCATAGAATAGATTTTGCCTCCATTTATAAATAAGGCAGCTGAGGCTCAGAGAACCTTAAGTAACTAGCTGGAAGTTTCGGGAAGCCTCGATTTAGAGCCCCAAAGTGTCCAGCCCCAACGACTGGGCCCCCCTCCAAGTGGGTCCTGCAGGAGGGGCTGGAGGTACAGCAGCGGTGGTCTGTCTTTGAAAAATACCACGTTTGTTTCCCCCTGAGTCTCGCTCGTGATGTGAGTGCAGGATTTGGTGGAAGAGGGTAAGCAGGAGAAAGGGCCTTTTGGTTGGCGTTGTGTGCGCATAAGCTTGTTTCTTTGCGTACGTACTTCTCCGTTTGGACGCATGGACGTCACCGTGGGCGGGACCACCACAGCCATCGTCGTATTGGTGCTCGGGTCACCCCATCCTGGCCGCTGCGGGTCCCTGTGAGCTGTGGCCTCTGGACGCGGCCCACCATTTGCTTTCCGGTGCAGCAGGATGCCGCGGGCTTATCCTGGACCTTCTCACTGCGGTCCGGGATTGGCCATTTCTCCGAGGAACCCCGTGCCCTTTGGTGGAGGGTGGTAGTTAAAAACCAAAGTCCGGGTGCTGGGTGAGAAGCTTCACTTTTCAGAACACCCTCAAAATGCTTTTCCGCCCCCAGTGACCTGTGCGCGGGATTGATTGGCGGTCTTGGTGTGACACCAAGTGGCAACATTGGAGCCGACGGGGTCGCCATCTTCGAGTCGGTAAGACCCTGGTGAGGCCTGAGGCGGGACTCACCCGAACGGCCCGGGAGCCCCTGGCGGGTTGGCCGTGTAGATAGGTTCCAAGTGCTGGGTTTTCCCTGGTGTCGAAAGAAACCGATGCTTTGTGTAGGTTTGTCATGTGAGCCTGGTTTATTCGTTCGCTTCCCTCTTTATTGTGTGTCCGTGTTACTTATTGGGCGTCCTCCCTCAGAGCATCTTCCCGAGAGCTGGGCATGGTGGTCAGTCCCTACGTTTGCACTTTCTCCCCCTTACTCTGGCTCTTTCTTTTCCTGACACTTGCCTTCTCAGACCCGCGTCTGCTGAAGGGCACGGTGGCCATTCAGCGATGCCCCTCGTCGGTGAGGAAAGGTGGCCGGGCCCCGCGTCCCCAGGGGAGTGCTGTCTGCGGGGGCGCCCCCTGACTCTGCTTCCATTCCCATGGGCAGGTTCACGGCACCGCCCCGGACATCGCGGGCAAGGACATGGCCAACCCCACGGCCCTCCTGCTCAGCGCCGTGATGATGCTGCGCCACATGGGACTCTCCGACCACGCCGCCAGGGTCGAGGCTGCGTGTTTTGCCACAATTAAGGATGGGAAGGTATCGGCGGTCGCCCGTGCTCGGGCCGTGTCAGACGCGTCCCCCGGCGTTGCGTCCGCTGCCTGTGCGTTTTCCGTGGGGGGAGCCGCGTGTCAGGTCGGGGAAGGGTCGGGGAGTGCTGACGCGGAGACGCCCGGGCAGAAGAGCCGTGGCCTGGGAGCCACGGTCAGTTAGGCCTCGGGTCCCGTGGTCAGTGTACGATCTGGGTCAAGTCGGCTCATTTTTCTAGACAGCGTTTCCTCCCCAACGGAACCAAGTGTTTTCCCACGTGCTCTGTTGGGATAGAGGGGACGTTTTGGAAAGCCTCCCTGCCTCCTTTTGTCGAGACCCTGTTGTGTCCTCCTCAGGGCGCCCTGAGCTGGGCCTTGGTCCTCCAGGGTGGGGGCCTCCCTCTCCAGCAGGAGCCAGATTGGCTGGGCCCACATCTCCCCGGGGGCTCTCCGAAAAGCATCCTGCCTTTGTTTCGGGTGTGGATCCATTCTTATCTTGGCTGTTCTTCTTTTCTCAGAGCCTAACGAAAGATCTAGGAGGCAACGCCAAGTGCTCAGACTTCACGGAGGAAATCTGCCGTCGAGTTCGAGATTTGGATTGAAGCTCCTGCGCGTGGAGCCCGCGTCCGTCACGCGCACCACGTCACGCACACGTGCGGTTTGCTTCTTTCCCGACGGTACATTTCTAGATCCGGCCTTTTCTCAACCAGATCTCCGTGGAGGGTGCGGGGACGCGCTAGGCCTGCTCTCCGAGGACTTTTCCTGAGGGCCCGTTTTATCGATGACGTGTCTGTCCGGTGCGCGTCTTCTGTAAGCTCTCAGTGGACTGTATCATTGGCCACGTTAATCATTTTACACTTCAGTTAAAACGGTTTTTCCTCAGCTGTAAATACGATACAGGATTAATAAGAGAAAACATCTAACTTTTTAAAGAAAACCCTGTTTTCCTTGGTTTATGAAAAACACAATAGGAGTAAGTTGGCATATTGGCAGGATAGCACAAGAGGACATTCTCATAAAGCTACGCGGCCACAGGAGAGGGTTCCGGGAAGTTCAGGCCACCACCCACCAGTGAATGCGGCATATCTCTTAGTGCTGTGGGAAGTAGACACGTAGGTACATTCTCACGTGAATTACTGAGTATGAATAAAGACCTCAAATCCAAGAAATCCATACGAGATGTAGACGTAGGTAGAGTGTGGGATAGCGAGACGCACGTGCGTCTGTGTGGATGATTTGGTTTATCCAGATGTACCCTTCTTGGCGGGAGCTTTAATGGCGCGGAGGGGATTTCCTTTCACTGGATGTGCGAGGCGCTGAGTCGGCCACGGGAGCCTGTGGCGTGAGCCTCGCTTGGCCCAGAGCGACCTGAAGGCCTGACCACGAATATTTCGGCCCCCGGTTAACTGGGGCCGCTGGCCGTTACTTTCCTATCTCAGTGGCTGCCCCTCCCCTTCCCCAAAGCACCGAATCAGTGCCACCCACCCCAGCGCTGGTGAGAGAGGAGCCCGCAGTGGGGGTTGGGCGCAGCTGTGACCCTGCCCTCCCCTCCCCCCCCCAGCACGTTGTACTTTACGGCAGACACGCAGTCGCTATTTTCATGAACAGACTGCCCTTCGTGTGGCACTGCAGGCCCGGGGCTTCGCAGAGAGCACCCAGATCACAGGGGTTTCTTAGCAAATCTCACCGACTGGGTGCTTTTTTAGGCTTGTAACCAGACCCGAGTCTTAGGTGTCTTTTACTTTGTTTAAGCCGCAGCTTCCTCTTTTCTGTTGCATTGTGCTAATTACCAGTGACCCTTGGGTTCGCCCTAATAAAGAATTCCAGAACTGCCTGGAGTGTACCCTTTCTCCACCTGTTTCCTGGCGATACGCCAGAGGCCATTTCGGCTCCAGGTATTTGGGGTGAAGGGCTGGGATGGCGGTGACACTCCGGCACAAGCCGGTGCGTTCTCACAAAGCCCCCCCGGGTGCCGTCCTGCCCGATGGTCTCACGCCTGTGGCACGCTGTCCCCCGGGTTAAACACCCACGACTCTCGGGACTAGTCCCGCCCGCTCAACTGACAAGAAGAGTCGGGCTCGCCGGCAATTCTGTCGAATAGTTTAATATTCAAATTTCGCTGTCCGTACAATCACGTAGGCAGCCGCGGTTTTATCAAGCGTCAGATCAGTCGGCAGGTGCGAGTCACGGGACGGCCTGGTGCCTGAGCACCTGAGCCGCCCTCCCCCTGCGCACGGCCTGCGCCCCGGCCCGGCTGCCGCAGCCCTTGAATCCTCCTGGCGCTCGGGCTGGGACCCGTCCCCCCCCCCCCCCCCCCCGTCAGCTCTGGAGGGAGAGCCGAGCTCACGTGTCACCTGAACAAAAGGCAATGCTGAAAACGAAAAGTACCCACGCACGAAGCTTCCTGGAATTGTCAGCTGCCGTCGGCAAAGCGTCACTGCCTCACCCTGACCTGGAGACCTCCCAGACCCAAGGGCACCTGGAGCTCAGGATGTCCCCGGGAGGCCTGCCGTCTTCGGCAGAGACTGGGAGGATGTCCCCCTGTCACTTTTTCTGCTCCTGGTAAAAGGAATCGATGACGTCTTTGTACTTGTCCAGGACTGTGAACCGTCTCAGTTTCAACGTGGGACCTGAGAGAGCAAGTGGAAGGAGGGGTGAGGCCCGGGCTCGGAGAAATCTGGGAAGATGTGTCGTGGGGATCCCCGCCTCTGACGGCAGCTCAGCGGTACCGAGTGCTTACACCCCGCCTCGGCCTTGATGGCTCAGAGGGCGCTTCCCGGGGAAGCCGCTCCCACCCGCCCCGGGGCGGACACGCCAGCGTGCTACAGTGGAGAGCGGCCCCCGCGTCCAGCTGAGGCGGCACCAGAGGCCTGCTCTGGTCTGTGGGCTGTGCCGCAGGGGGGCTCCACCCCCGACTTCACAGGAGATGCCGGTGGTCTCGCCCCCCCCGGGAGCCAGCTGGCCCCAGCCCAGGCACCAGTAGGGCCTCGGTGTCAGTCCGGGGGTCCCATTGTGATTTCAGGGGAAACGGTCCCACGGTCGAAGCAGAGTTAAGGGTCGTGTTGGAACCGATCTGTGGGTTCGCCAGGCTCACCCTGCCAGCCCACACCCCTGGCCAGCTGTGTCCTCCTGCACGGCCCCCGGAGTAGTGGGGACAAATGAGGGAACCCCTACCCAGCTCTCCCCCTGCCACGGAGAAGTCCTTCTGGAGAATGGCCCACTTCTGGATGTGGTAGGGTTGGGCGGCTGCCTTCCTGTTGACTCTCTGAATCCCTTCTTCAATGGCCTGGTACACGGCCTCGTCCCTCCTCCCCACGATCTCAGACACGGTGGTGGCGCTGCTCCCCACCTGCCGGCAGAACTGCACGGCTTGCTCGGTCAGGTGGTCCGTTGGGTGACAGGCGTCTGGGTCCAGCGTGCACTGAAAAGCCAGAGGTCAGAGCCGGCGCGGGCCTCACCCCATGAGACGCGAGCCCATCTCGAGGAGGGTTTGCTGGGGCCAAGGATGTGGCTCGCTGTGAGCTATTCCCGAAAGATGGCTCAACGGTGGGTAGGATGCCGCCCCGGCTGTGTGGGGCCCACGGTGCGTGGAGCCTGTGGCGGGATGACACCGGACGGCCCTTGGCCAGCACACCATGGTCTAAAGCAGGGACCCTCTCCCGTACGTCCGGCACCCTGGGCTCTGAGCATGTGAGCGGGGCAGCGCTGGGACAGAGGGACGGTCACAGCAGTACATTATCAGTTGTGGGGGTTGGGGGCGGTGCGCAGGGCAGAGTGTGTTCCCACAAGCTACACCACCCCTTGTGCAGGTAGCCGACAGGTCATCCCAGGATATAGTCACGAGACCCCACGCGCGTCCCAGCCGGGCCTGCCTCCTGCTGGGGCCGGACCCCCAGTCCGGCCGCCCCTCCCGAGCCAGACGCCCAGACGCACCTTCAAGGTGAGCAGCATGGACAGGAACTTCCTCTGGTCCCCGACGAGCATGGCGTTGCTGATGACGGGCAGCTCCATCTTCACGGCATCCTCGATGGGCACAGGGGGCACGTTCTCCCCTCCGGCTGTGATGATTATCTCTGGGGAGGCAGGGCCAGGCCCCGGGCACGGGCTTTAGTCCAGCACCCCCGCGGAACCAGGACCCAAGCCTGGGCCACGGCCCCTGGAAGCCACACCGGCCACTTGGGGAGGTGCAGCCGGCGGGGGGGGGGGGGGGGGGCGGCGCACACCCTCGGAGGCACCTCTCACTCGCCTACCCCCTTCCCAAACGCCCTCCCGTCCCCAGCAGTCCAGAGCGCACCGCCTGCTCTCAAGGGCCGCTCAGCTCAGGAGGCCCCCCACCTCGTCCACGCTGGCCCTCCCGTGTCTAAGCTGCTCTCGCAGTGTCCGCCCCTCGTCCTGCGGAGGGCCGTGCGCGAGCAGGTGCTGGCACTCAGTGCTCTGGTCTCTTCCCGCCAGGCCAGGTGGGAGTAAGCGGACGTTCACTGAATACACCCGGACTGCTCTAGCTGGATTGTGCCCCCTGTTCTAGTTGGACACAGAGGAATCAGTCACACTGTGTGCAGGCCCCATGTTGACGTCGGGCAGAGAAGAAGGAGACAGCCCTGGCTGCAGCGAGCTCACCGGGCCGTGGCACAGAGGACGGCCGGGGAGGAAGCCGTCAGACCGGGCGTGTCCAGGGCAGCGAGAGTGGGCGTCCCTCACCACCCCTGCCTTCCTGCGCTTTCCCTGACCACCCGCTCACCCCCACCTGCGTCTTACACCGTCAGTACCCGCTAGAAACCCTCAGCAAACGGCATGGAGACAAACACCCCCCAAGACCACACGCGAAACACATCCAGGATAAAATGTTGAAAGTGTCCCTCCCGAGATCAGGAACAACACAGGACGATCGCTGTCCCCGCGTCCATTCACCGCACGCGGCTCCAGTTGTCCTGCCGGCGCAGAGGCAAGAGAGATACAGGAATGGAACGACGGAACGAAACTGTCCTTATTTGAAGACGATCCGGCCGTGTCCCTGAAGGTTTGGAAGGAACACACAAGCCAGCAGAGTCACATGGTTCGTCGAGGCCCCGCCACCCCAGGAGGGCGCGGAAGCAGCCTGTGTGCCCTCGGCAGGCAAGCAGAACGCAGATTTTATGTGATGCTATTTACGACAGCACCCAACATAGAATACTCAGGGCAAATCTAAGGAGAGGCGTGCAAATACCTGCACGCTGTGAACGTTGCCGACAGACCTCAGTGTAAGCACACCGAGGGCGGGGGGCACCTGGGGGCTCAGTCGGTTAAGCGTCCTGACTTCGGTCACGATCTCATGGTTCATGGGTTCGAGCCCAGCGACGGGCTCTGTGCTGACGGCTCAGAGCCTGGAACCTGCTTCAGATTGTGTGTCTCCCTCTCTCTCTGCCCCTCCCTCACTCGTGCTGTCTCTTTCTCTCTCTCAAAAAATAAGTAAACATTAAAAAAAAAAATTTAAGGATGCCGAGGGATAGACGGGGTCCTTGTTTAAACTGGACCGTGTGACCCCGATTGACACCACAGGGGCTGCGGACACTTTCCCAGCTTCGTCGCCCGCCTTTGCTCGTGGTGGTTTGACCACTGGTTTGTTCTGTCTGTAATGTAGTAAAAGTTTGTTAGTCCCTTTTCACGGCTCCCATGGTTGGAGCCACAGACCTCCCGCCTTCTGACACGACACAGAATTTCTGTTTTTCTGTTTTTCTCCAGTAGTCACAGGGGCTCCGTTCTTTGCGCGTAAATGTTTTATCCTGTCTGTTGTGATCGTAGATGGACTAGTTTCTTCCGCAGTCCTTCTAAATCGCCGTGCAAACGGAAGCCATGGTTCCCGGTGGCGGTCTTGGCTTTCCGTGTGCGCGGTGCTGTCACCCTCCTTAGGGAGCTGGCTCTCCGTCCCGCGGCCGTGGCCGGCACCACGAACACTGCGGGACGTGGATAATGGGCATCCGGTCCTGCTCCTGGCTTCTGGCTTCGTTATGCTAAGCAAGTGGTCATCCATTTCTGGTTTTATCCCGTGCTTTTTTCCACGAATGAGGACATTAACGATTCTTGTGAAATACCTTTTCAACATATGTGCAGATGATAAAACTTTTAAAGTTCTCTTAATACATATCCCTGCATTTCCATAACTTAGTTATGATGGGTTATTTTTTTAATGTGCTGGCAGACATTGTTTGCGACTATTTTATGCAGGATTTTAGCATATATGCTCATGAAAGTCATTGGTCCACAGTTTTTTTTTTTTTTTTAATTTTTTTTTCAACGTTTTTTATTTATTTTTGGGACAGAGAGAGACAGAGCATGAACGGGGGAGGGGCAGAGAGAGAGGGAGACACAGAATCGGAAACAGGCTCCAGGCTCTGAGCCATCAGCCCAGAGCCTGACGCGGGGCTCGAACTCACAGACCGCGAGATCATGACCTGGCTGAAGTCGGACGCTTAACCGACTGCGCCACCCAGGCGCCCCCACAGTTTTCTTTTTAAATACAACCTTTTCAAGATTTTGGTATCAATGTTATACTCACCTCACCAAAAATTTGGAATTTTTCCTTCTTTTCTGTGCCCAAAAACAGTTGAATTGTCATTGGGATTCCTCAGGACACCCTGCTGGTCTCCGTGTTTTGTCTTTTGCGTATGTGTGTGGCAGGGGGGTGGGGAGGGGCCAGTCACTATTGTTTCCATGGGAACCGGTCTGTTTAAATTTACTATCTTTTCTGCAAGTAGTTACATTTTCCCACAAAATGATCTCATTCATGTTTTCAAACGTATTTGTCCAGTGTTGAGCGATTGGTACCACGTTTATGGATCGGAACTCAGTGTGGCGAAGAGATACGTTCTCACCACATCAGTCAGTAGATCCGATGGAACCAAACTCGAAACCTTGGAGGGCTTTTGGAGGCAGCAGGCCTGTTGGTAGCCAGCACCGTCTCACAGAGGAAGGCCACGGCCTCACGTGGACGTCTGGCCGTGTCACAAAGATACTCGGGGAGCTGGTGCGAGTCCAGGCGGGCAGACCAGCCCCCGACGGCGACGCCGTGGGACAGGCGGGCTTCTCGGCGGTGATGCTGGGCGCTGACCTCCAAACGCACTGCACCCTTCCCCCGCCATCACCGAGCTCAGCCCTAGAGGGCGCTGTCAGTCCACCCCTGCAGCAGGGAGCTCGCAGCCTGGGCGCCCAGACTCGGCCGAGAGCCCGCCCTCTACGGCCAGCAGAGCCCGGCCCGATGGCACCCCTGCCTTGGAGAGATCCACTCATGGAGCCGGTTTCCCCAGGAAACGGGTGGGGGTTCCTGCAGGGATGTGTTTGGGCATTACATCCCCTCGGGCCAAGTGGGCAAAGCACCTTTTCCGCAGAAGTCCCCAGCTCTCCTCCTTGGGAGGGCCCCGTTCGTCATGGGAAACTTGAGGTCTCGTGTTTTATTTTAAATTTTATATCCAATCTGTGTTCTCGATATCATCCCCGTGTTTGTGTGTAAAAATACGTGATATTTACACCCCAGAATCTTCTGGAAAGACTTGCCTTGTTTCTTTAAGAAGTCTGAAACCCAGCTCCACCACTTACTAGCTGGGTGACCTTGGGCAAGTTCCTTAACCTCTCTGGGTGTCGTCATTGGGAAGTCGGGGTAAATAAAACGATGTCAGTCCAAGTGCAGGAACTTAACATGCGCTCCGTACTCGGGGTACAAACAGTACAGTCAGTACACACACCCCCCCCCCCAACGCCTGCAGCCACGAGGCCGGCCAGCAGAGCTCACCTTTGAGGCGTCCAGTGATGAAGAGGAAGCCGTCCTCGTCCAGCCGCCCGGTGTCGCCTGTGTGCAGCCAGCCTTCGGCGTCGATGGCCTCGCTCGTTTTGTCCTCCATGTTTAGGTAGCCCATGAAGATGGTGCGGCCCCACAGACAGATCTCCCCGACGCCCTCCGCGTCCTTGTTCACCAGCTTCACCAGGCAGCCTGGCACCACCTTGCCGGAGCTGGGGGCGGTCAGAGGGAGACGGCGCCTCAGGGCAGGGTCAGGCCTCACCTGGGAGCCCCCGGGTTCCCCAGCTCCTCATTCTTGGCCGACGGCCAGAAGGCGTCCCCTCCCAGGATTTGTGTATTGCAACAGGGGACTTAGAGCTGAGGGGGCGCCAATAAGAAGCTTTAAGGCGAATGAATGAATGAGCGAGCGAACGAACGAACGAATGGAGTCCCAATGCACAACTTCAAGCCCTGTGATGGGCCGGCAGGGAGGGGAGGTCTCGAGGCACAGCAGGTGACCCTCCGTTCACCCCCTACCGGGGGCTGGCCCCGTCCCCCAACCCCCCGCCCAGTGGAACCCGGGCCATCAGCCTCGGGGGGACCCCCTCCCACACATCCCACCCTACTGGAGGGAGGGAAGTCCCTCCGTCAGAACTTGTCCAAGGTCCCCCGGGGTATCAGCACGGGCACACGGGCACGCGTGTACCTGCCGGGGCGGTGGTTGGAGAGGCTGGAAATGAAGTGGGGCCCTGAGGTCTCGCTGAGGCCGTAGCCGCCATACAAGTGGATGTTGAGGCCCAGGAAGAACTGCTGTGTCTCTGTGGTCAAGGGGGCTGCTCCGTAGAAGTTCTTCCGACACCTGGCAAAGCCCAGCGCCTGGCGGACCTTGGCCAGCACCAGGTAATCTGCCAGCCTGGCCTTGAAGGACTTCAGGTCACTGGTGGGGGAAGGAGAACGGTCCACAGGAAGAACCACACGCTCACATGAAAAAGGTATTTGGTGGGTGCACGGCGGCCTGGCCACCTGTGAACGTGCACGCACACACAGGTGTGATACGTCCTGAGCCCGGAGGTCAGACGGGTCCAGCTGTGTCCAGGCGCACACGCACGTACGCGCAGAGACTCGAAGCACGTGTGCGTGGACACACAAGCACAAACACGTCTGACCCCATCTGAAGCCCACGAATGAGTCGTTCATGCGTCTTCACGCTCCGTGTCTGTGCAAATGAAGCCGTATTTGCACACATGTACATGTCTCATGAGACGCGATACCGTTTCGCAGACTCACTAGTAATGGAAACTGTTTCTAAATCGGCACAGGCCAGGTTTATGCCACTGACCCTCCCACAGCACCTGTGGGAATGTGATAAGTGGTCAGAGGCAGTGGGGTGACCTCCAAGTGGTCACCTGGAGGCTGGAAAAGCCCACGTCAGCGTGACCTCTTCCGCAGACACCTACTGAAGTCAGGAAACCCCTCTGGAGACCCAGGAGCCGCTCCAGGTTGGCGAATGCCACCCCAGACGGAACAAGTCGGGCCCCCCACTCAGAGCACAGAGATGCGGTGACGGAGGTCTCACGCCCAGCACCTGCCAGGGCCTCCGCACAGGGGTCCCCGGGATGAGCCCAGCCTGTCCCATCCACGGTCGCATGGCCCCGCCCTGCCCCCACCCGGCCTCCTGTCCCCTCGTCCCGGCCCGCATGGTACCTGCTGGGGCACGTCACGTTCTGCTCCAGGGCCACCGACATGGCCCACAGCAGCATCTTGCGCCGGATGAAGCCGGACCCAGCCCCCACCTCCTGGATGCGTTCCATTATCTTCTCCCACACCCGAGGCACCCCCAGGTGGGACGTGGGCTCCACCTCCCGCAGCGTGTTCGCCAGGCTCCCCTGTCCGCCGCCAGAGGGGGGCCTGCGGTCAGTGCCAGAAGCCCCCACACCCGAGTCCGCGTGCACACCTCCGAGGCATCCTGCACACAGGCCCCACACGGGCGCCCACATGTGGACACGTACGTCTGCACACGACCCGCCTTGTGCGCTCATGCTGCCAACCCTCCTGGTCACGTGGCCAGAGGCCTCGAAGCTCCTGGGTCCCTCCCAGCCCTGGGGGCGGCCTTATCCCCCAGACGTGACCGTTGAACCCCCCGAAGCAATGGACCAGTTTAGGAGCCGACAAGGGACACCACTCGGGGCCAGTGAGCTGCGGGGGGCCGGGGGGGGGGCGGGGGCAGCTCCTCATGGTTAACGGGAGTTTTCACCGCATGGGTGTAGTTTATGGGACTGAGAAGCAGGGCTGTGGCCTGTCCTCAATGGCGTGTGGACCCGCCCATCCACTCTGGCCCTCTCCTCTGTGTAACCTCGGCAGTCAGTCCCTTCTTGTTGGCCGCGCGGGCCATGCTGATGGCCACCGAAAGAAATGTGACAGATGCTCACAAGCACATGCGCTCGGGGCGGGGGGGGGGGGGGGTACAGTGCACTGGCCGAGCAGACTGACCTGCAGGGCGTCAGGCTCGGCGAAGCAGATGTGCGCCCCCCACTGGATGCCCGTCCACAAGTCGTAGAATTGCGCGGCGATGTGGCTGAGGGGCAGGTAGCTGACCACCACCTCCTGCTGGACTTCCGCCGCCTGGATGCCGCCGGCCTGGCTGCAGTGCCGCGCTGTCCACGTGACCTGGAGGACGGGCAGACGGCCCCGGCAGGGTCCACAAGCCGGCCCTGGAAGACTCACCCCGGGGCTTCGGCTACTTCGGGGACATCTCTGCGGGGAGCTCCCGGGACAGGCCTCCCCTGCCCCCCTCCTCGCCTTTGCTGGGCTCGGCGCGGGCGGGCCGCAGACCCACGGGCTGTCCTATGTCTCCTGGGCCCCTGAGCTGAGGGGCCAGGGCAACGTCCACCAGCAGCCGCGCCCACCCATCTGGGCCCCGTCCTACGTTGTCCTGACTCAGCATCACGCCCTTGGGGCTCCCGGTGGTGCCCGAGGTATAGATCAGCACACAGCACTGGTTGGGCTGCTGGGCGCTGATGACGGCGTCCAGGGTCTCCTCCGGCAGCTCGTCCCCCAGTCCCATGACTTCGTGCATCTGCAGCCAGGCGGGGAGAGCGGGCACTCGGTCAGCTGGGCCGCTGGCCGGGCGCCCCCTGTCCCCAGGCCCTCCACCCATACCGTGTACACGCGGGCCATCTTCCTTGCAGGGGCCTCTCTGTATGTCACTACGGCCTTCAGATGTGGCAGGTTTTTCCAGATCTGTGTGGACGGGAAACATAATGGGGTCTCGTTAAAGAAAGTTACCCGCTGACAAGAGCCCCGTCTCCAGGCACTGTGGTTTCTGCGGTCTGCCTGGCAGGCACTGTGGTCGCTGGGTCCCCTGGCTCTGACCTGTGACCCACTGGAACGCTGGCCACCCTTCGTGCATAGCCGTCCCCTCAGGAGGGAACCAAGCACCCCAGGGGCTGGCTGAACCAAGTATGGCTCATCCCACAACAGAGAGGGATAGGGAAGGAACAAAGGGGACAGAGATGAGGGGACAGAGGGGAGGGGACAGACTGGGGCAGGAACAGAGAGAGGGATGAGGAGGGACAGAGGGGACAGAGAGGGAGGGGACAGCCTGGGGGACAGACGGGGGTACAAAGTGGGGGACAGAGGGGATGGGAGGACAGAGAGAGGGACAGAGGGAGAACAGAACTTGGTCATCTTGCTGAGTGGAGGTTAACAGAGCCCAGAGTTCAGGAAGGTGATGGGACTGGACACCAGCGAGGAGATACTATGAAGAGAGAGAGTTCTAGAAATCTGTAGTCAGGGGCCCTGTCCTCCCGAGTCCTTGGCTGAGCCAGTGTGCCCGGCAGAGAGTGAACCACCAGGGAGCTGGAGGACCACGGGAGGCCACAGGGGCCAGAACCATCCACGTGTCTGTCAGCAGGACACAGGGCCCCTGCCGTGCGGAGCGGAGACCTGGAAAGGTCAGATCTGAGTGCTGGAGCTCACCTAGCCTGAGGGTGAAGACCATATAAACCGGCCCAGAAGGGCCAAACACGAGTCTCAAAGTAAAGTTCAGAGAGAAAAAAGAACCCTGGAAAAACACGACCTATGGGAGAATATCAAGACCCCTGACATACATGTAATTGGAGTCCCAGGAAATTTTTTTCTGAAAATTGAAAAGCAGCCTGAGAAGTTTCCACATTTTATTATAAACCCACCAGTTCAAGACTCACAACGAACCCCAAGCAGGATAAACAAAGGAAAACCACACCAAGATACAACGTAATCAAACGCTGATCACCAGCGATGAAGAAAAAATCTTAAAAGCAGCCAGAGAAGAAAGAGGAACCCTCGTGCACTGTTGGTGGGAATGCAAGCTGGTGCAGCCGCTCTGGAAAACAGTGTGGAGGTTCCTCCAAAAACTAAAAATAGAACTACCCTATGACCCAGCAGTCGCACTACTAGGCATTTATCCACGGGATACAGGTGTGCTGTTTCGAAGGCACACATGCACCCCCGTGTTTATAGCAGCACTATCGACAATAGCCAAAGTATGGAAAGAGCCCAGATGTCCATCTAGGGATGAATGGATAAAGAAAATGTGGTATATATATATATATGTATATATATATATATATATATATATATATATATATATATATGGGAGTATTACTCGGTGATCAAAAAGAATGAAATCGTGGGGCACCTGGTGGCTCAGTCATTTAAGCATCAAACTCTTGATCTCAGCTTAGGTCATGATCTCATGGTTAGTGAGTTCAAGCCCTGAGTCAGGCTCTGCGCTGACAGTGCAAAATCTGCTTGGGATTCCCTCTCTTTCCGCCCCTTCCCTGCTCACACACACTCTCTCTCTTGCTCTCAAAATAAATAAATAAACTTAAAAAAAAAAAAAAAAGAATCGGGGCACCTGGGTGGCTCAGTCGGTTAAGCGTCCGACTTCAGCTCAGGTCATGATCTCACAGTCTGTGAGTTCGAGCCCAGCGTCGGGCTCTGTGCTGACAGCTCAGAGCCTGGAGCCTGCTTTGGATTCTGTGTCTCCCTCTTTCTCTGCCCCTCCCCTGCTCATGCTCTGTCTCTATCTCAAAAATAAATAAAAATATTTTTAAAACAAAGAATGAAATCTTGCCATTTGCAACAACATGGATGGAGCTAGACAGTGTTATTCTAAGTAAAATAAATCAAGAAAGACAAATACCGTATGATTTCACTCATACGTGGAATTTAAGAAACCAAACAAGCAAAGGGAAATAAGAGAGGAGCAAACCAATGAACAGACTCTCAACTACAGAGAGCTCACTGACAGTTACTGAAGGGGCAGGGGTGGGGGACAGGGAAACGGGACGGGGAAGGAGGACACTTGTCCCGATGAGCACCGGGTGATGTAGGGAAGTGCAGAGTCATTATCTGTACACCTGAAACTACTATAACACTGAATGTTAGCTGTGCTGCAATTAAAATAAAAACAAGAAGCCAAAAAACATCAATAAATAAGCAGCCAAAGAATCAAGATACCCAAATATACGGAGAGGAACAAAGATATGAAATAATAGACTTCTCATCAGAAACTATGTAAAGTTAAAAACATTGGAATGGACTCTTTAAAAGGCTAAAAGAATAAAAGAAACCCTGTCATCACAGAATTTTAAACTACGTGAAAATATCTTTTGAAAAAATGGAAATAAACATGTTTGCAGACAAAGAGAGACTGAGAGAATGTGTTACCATCAGATCTGTGTTACAAGGAAAAAAAAATTTTTTTAAGTACGCTTCATGCCCAGCATAGAGCCCAGAACAGGGCCTGAACTCACGACCCTGAGATCATGACCTGAGCTGAGATCAAGAGTCAGATGCTCACTGTCTGAGCCACCCAGGTGCCCAGAAGAAAACTGCTAAGGCAGGAGATGACACCAGATGCAAACATGTATCCACGTAAAGGAATGAGGACTGTCGGTGGCAAACGTGGGTAAATATGAAAGACATTTTTCCTTCTTTCAAAATGTCTGTGGGGCACCCGGCTGGCTCAGTCGGTTAAGCATCCGACTTCGGCTCAGGTCATGATCTCACAGCTCGTGGGTTTGAGCCCTGCGTCGGGCTCTGTGCTGACAGCTCGGAGCCTGGAGCCTGCTTCCTGCTTCAGATTCTGTGTCTCCCTCTCTCTGCCTCTCCCCTGCTTGCACTCTGTCTCTGTCTCTCAAAAATAAACAATTAAAAAAATTTTAATTGTGTTCAAAACAGTGTACTGTAGGGTTTATAACCTTATAGACGTACGTTGCAAACAGCGCCAAGGACAGGGGGGAGGAGGAAGTATGTTGTTGCAAGATTCCTGCTTTACATGTGAAGCAATGTAGTCGTGTGATGGTAAGTAGTATGGCCTGACACTAGATGGCAGTATAGATCGTGTAATAAAGTGGACTGTGCGTAGTTAAAAAGGCAAAGGCAAACCCTAGCGTAATAGCAAAGAGGGGGAGCTAATTAGCCACTGGAGAGAAAACGGAATACCAAAAAACAAGATAAAGTAAAAATAAAAAACTCAATCCAAAAGAACTCCGGGCAGGGGAGAAAAGGGACAAAGCACAGGACACGTAGGAGCAGCAAACTGGTCGATTTAGTTTGTCCGGTGGGACAGAAAGGCAGGACCCAAGTCTGTGCAGTCTACAGGGGGACTTGGCTCTAAACCTAAGGACCCGATAGGTTCCAGGCAAAATAAAGCAGAAATACACGCCGTGCAAACACTAATCACAAGAATTCTGCGGTGACTCTCGCAGCGTAAGACAGAGTAGCTCTGGGACAAGAATGTTTCTCTTTAGGGATGTTTCTTAGCGACAAAGCGGTTACTGAATTGAGGGGACACACAACTCCATGCGGGTATATATATAACAGAACTGCAAAATCCCCGAAGCCAAAACTGATGGAACTGACAGCAGAAATGGACAAATCCACAATCACAACTGGGGGTTCAGCTCTCGGCCCTGGTCTTCGGTGGAACAGAGAAAATCAACAAGGACACACACGATGAAGCCATCAGCCACGCCGACGTTAACGTCGCCGATGCGTGTCCTTTCAGACGTGCACAGAGAGCAGTCGCCGAGACACCGCGTCATCCTGCCCACCACACGTGTGTACAAACAGGGGCTTCCGGTGGCAAAGTGCCCCAGGCAGTGAGACACAGTTCTCTCTCTGGAGAAAAGTCCCAGCCGGTGAATTAGAAAACCGACATTCTGCCTCCACTCAGTGGTGACCGTCAGTGGAGAAAGGCTGGTGGGGACCGTCACGGTGGAGGAGCGGTGCCCGCCCCCACCCCCAGAAGTTGAGGGAGAGGAGGAGAGCGGATCAATCCGGATCTCGGGACACTGCCCGGGACCGTTGACCCGGCTTCTGCCGCAGGCTGACGGCAACAGCCCCCACGTGTGGTCCCGTGCCGCGCCCCCCACCCCACCCCCCCGCCTGGCAGGTGTGTTCAGGACAGCGTGCGGGGCCCCACGCCCCCGGTGTCAGATGCAGCAGGTCTGGGGTGGGGCCTCGGGGTTTGCATTTCTTTTTTTTTTTTTTTTTTTTAACATTTATTTTTGAGACAGAGAGAGACAGAGCATGAATGGGGGAGGGTCAGAGAGAGGGAGACACAGAATCTGAAACAGGCTCCAGGCTCTGAGCTTTCAGCACAGAGCCTGACGCGGGGCTCGAACCCACGGACCGTGAGATCATGACCTGAGCCGAAGTCGGCCGTTTAACCGACTGAGCCACCCAGGCGCCCCGGGGTTTGCATTTCAAGCAGGTTCCCAGGTAAGGACGCTGCCGGCCGGCCGGCCAGCCTGGGCTTTGTTCTGAATTAAAGACAGAGACATGGCCACACACGGCCTGTGGCCGGTTCGTGTCCTGATTCAAAGGCACCTATGTCAAAACGGCCCTGCGGTGGGTGGCTGATGAGACCACCGGGATCGTGTGAGAGACATTTCGTGTGCTCGTGGAGAATGCATGCCTATTGAAATACTCAGGGGGGACATGAGTTCATGTCAGAGATTTGCTTCAAAAACTTCAGCGGAAGAGGCAGACTGGCACACTGCACGACGGAACACGACATGTGGGACCAGCACACGAGGGCCGGCCACACTCTTGCAGCCTGGTCTGCTCGGAAGCTTGCATGATGCAAATTTTACCTGGGGTGGACATTTCCTAACTCTGGGCCTCAGCGGCCCGACCAGGCGAGTGGGTGGGCACCCGTTGCCTTGTCTTGTTGTACGTGTATGTGTGTGACGTGGGGTTGCTGTGGAGGATGAGGGGGAGGGGTCCGGGAGGGAGGGATGGAAAAGCCCTTTGTAAGCTGGAGGCTACGAGGACACCCGGCCCGGGGCCCCCAAGCCCAGTTCCGCACTCCCCCAGACCTTCAAGATCTTTTCCAGCTGCTTCTGTGTGTCGACCACGATGATGTTGGCGCGGGAGTCGTGGGCGATGTACTGACAGGCCTCCGGGGAGCTGGTGGTATAGATGCCGGTGACGATGCCCCTGCGGGAGACCCAGGAGGGGTCCTGTCTGAGCCAGTGCAGAGGCCCAGCCCCTGCCCTGGAGGGCCCAGACAGGCAGAGGAGGCCCCCGGGAGGAAGGGGAAGTTGGGGAAAGAGGAAACAACCCTCCTTCCACTTTTGGCCCACCCCCGACCCACCAGAGACCCTGCCCCACCCACAGCCACTCACCCTGCAAACACCGTGCCCACCGCCGAGAAGAACCACTCCGGGGAGTTGAAGCCAAGGATGGCCACGCTGTGGGCCCGCTCCAGGCCGAGCTCCAGGACCAAGGCAGACAGGCCCGGTCAGCCGGCTCAGAAGGGGCCTCTCACGCCCAGCGGGGCCCCTTCCAGAGCGCAGGGACCAGCCTCCCAGGCACCCAGTCAGAGGGCACCCCGGGCCCTTCCCGCCCAGCACACCAGGCGGCCCCGCTCATCCGAACGCGAGCACAAATGAAAAGTAAGTGCTGAGTGCCCGGCGGGTGATGAGGGCTCAGTAAAGGTAAAACCCTCAGAACGGGGCCCGGCCCACCGCACCCACCCAAAAAGTGTTGGAGGCTCCACAGTTATCATTTCTAAAGGCTTGTCAGGCGGGGGTCGGGGAGCAGGCCTCCGAGGGCCCAGAGCTGGAGGGCAGGTCTGGGGAGGGGCCCTCACCTTCAAGAAGCCCTTGGCGGTTCTCCGGGCCAGCAGGTAGTACTGGGAGTAAGAGATGTGCTCCCACACGCCCTGGCGCTTGAAGCCCAGGGCGCTGAGGTCCCTGTACTTGTCCAGGGCCTCATGGAACATCTGGTGCACGGTGTAGGGCGGCTGTGGGCAGATGGGGTGGACACGCAGGTGGACGCGTCCGTCGGCCCGGGTGGTCCACAGCGGCTCCTCTGCAGGGGGAGACCGCGGCTGGGATCACGCCGGCCTAGGGTCACCCCCTCCCGGGGCCCCTGGGCCTTCCTCGGGTCGGGACTTTGGTCCCGAAAGTGCTTTGGCTGCTGGCAGACAGGCGAGGGATTGGGGTGGGCGGGAGGCTGCCCGGAGGAGGAGGTCTGATGGCCCCGAAGCACGGACAAGGCTTAGGGATGCAGCAAGGAGGCGGAGGCCTTGGAGACACAGAGGCCCCTGTGTCTGCTCCCGCCGTCACGCCAGCTGGAACTTGTCCCAAGGCAGGGCTCCCTCAGATCCCGAGGTCCTGCCTCTGCCTCCTGAGAACGGGCCGGGGACAGACCGGCTGGACAGAAGGTCAAAGCAACAAGAATGGCAGCGCCCCGAGGGGCTGATCTGAGCCTCCTGTTTCTTTGTTTCTGGTAAAGACCAGGATGGTGCCCGACCTCACCCCAGCCTCTGTGTCAGGGAGGAACAGGGGTGGTGGGGACTGGGGGGCACGGCGCCGCTGAAGGGGAGGCTGCCCTCGGCCTGGGAGCTGCCGTCTGGCGGGAATGGATACCGAGGCTCACCCGACGTCCGGGAGTTGTAAATGTCGGCTCGCACTTCTAGAAAACACTGTGTGGACCAGGTCACCCATCCTCAGTTCTGTGACCCCAGTAAGTCCCTGGTGGAGCACATCTCAGCCACCCCCGCCCCCCACACACACTCAGACGGCTCCCAGCTTTCACCCTCGTTCTAGGCTCCCCGCAGGAGAGAGTTCTAGAAGTGTTCACTGGATCAGAAGGGAAAAGCTTTTGGACTTTTGGGGGACATTTTAGAGCTCCTTCATCTAACTTCTGCTCTCCTGCACCCGGCGCGGACCCCCCTCCCTGTCAGCGGCCTCACCTCACGGCACCTGCGCTCCCGCTCGAGGGAGGACAGAGGGGATGGAGGAGAGAAGGGCCCTCTGTCTCTGTGCAGGGGCGGGGCCCGGGGCTCCACCTCCAGCCCCTCTCGATACCCAGTCCTCACCCCCCGGAGTCACTCCCCTGTGGTCAGAGGTCCTGCTTCCCGAGCACCTGCCTCGTGCCCGGTGGGGGTGTGTGTCTTCGGTCACAACCTCTGTTCCGTCCCTGCAGACCCCAAGAGAAGCAGGCCGGGGAACAGCTTCCGGCTGCTGGCAAAGCTGGGGTTCCAACCCACAGGCCCATGCTGACCCCAGCTCCTTTGGGAAAGGACTGTCCTGCCTCCTGCCCAAGTCCTAGAAGCCTCAGGAGCCGTGATCCTGGACAGCTGTCACCTTAGGCCACTGCCTCTTCCCATGTTCTGGGGCTCCCGGAGTGACCTTTCTGAACCCAGATCTGACCTGTTCGAGGGCCTCCCATGACTCCCCTTGACCACAGGGTTGTGTCCACACTGTGGCCTCTAGGAAGGCCCTCCCCAAAGGGCTCCTGGCCCCTGTGACCTCGGCCCGCCCCCTTCCTCACAGCCAGCCTGAGCGGCGCTCGGCCCCCCTGCCCCCGCCACGCTGCTGGGCCCCCTCCCCACCACGCACGGGGGCCTCCCGTCCTGCAGGCCTGGGAGGCCCTGCCCTGTTCAGGATCCTTCTGGTGCAGCTGCCACGGCTCGGGGCCTCAGCCTCTGGTGCCGGCTGCCCAGAAGGAAGACAGAGCATCTCCGAGCCTGGGGTGTCTCACGCTCCCCTCTGTCCCCTCACCTCCACGTGCTCCCACCGCTCAGCCTTATCTCTGTCCAAATAGAAGTCTCTGGACCTTGAGTCAGAAGCCCCGTTCTTAGCAAGGTGGACGGAGCACTCGGAAGGACGCACGCGCCCACAAGCCTGAGCCGTGGACCCCAGCCGTGTCCCCCGACTGCAGGACTGGGCACAGAGCCCAGGCCCTGAACCAGGCCCGCGAGGCCACTGCGCCACGGAGGCCGCTGTCTGGGGCAGGCGCGCTGACCTACAGGGTGACGGAGGCCACGGCGGGCGGGGAGCGGAGCCCCTGGCCACCTCCTGGGCTCTTTCCTTCCCTGCCTGTCCTCATGACCACCTGCTGGGACTGAAGCCGCCGGACCCACCGCCAGCCTGCTGACCTGGGTCTCTCCCAAAGTGGAAAGCGTGAAGCAGCAGAGATGTCCCCAGGCACCCAGACGACACTCACTGCCGGCCAGGGTGCTGTGCAGGGTGGGAGTGTGAGCTGGCTCAACCTTCCTGGGGGCAAGAGGGTGACACACGTCACGGGCTCCAAGACGGAGTCACCTTTGAGCCAGAAATCACGCTTCCAGGACGCGCCCGTGGGAACCAAGCAGAGATACAGAGACAGCACTGTGGTCACCCATGTCCAACAGGGGCTGGGGACCCACCAGGGTGCGGCCACGCCCTGGGCTCTCGGTGGTCATTAATACGAAGTGTTTAAGGACGTTGAACGACCAGGAAGCGTCCACAGGAGGACATCGGGTGGACAGTGCGCATCACAAGTGCAGGCATGTGCGTGAGCGTCACAAAGCTCCCACGCTCGGCCTCAGGAACCTCTCCCTTCCTCCCCTAGACTCCGTGCCCCTGCAAGCGCCCCCTGGTGGGAACACGTGTGCCACCCATTAGGGATGCCGACAGACAGAACTTTAGCTGGGGGCTAGAGGGCCAGTCGCAAATTCCCACACAGCACGTCAGAGTGAGAAGGCTTGAGTCCCGGAGAGGCAGGGGTAGCCAAGGTCACAGCAGGGTAGGGGCAGAAGTGGGACAAGACCTCAGTCCGTCCTGGGGGCTGCCTTGCACCCAGAGCGGGTCAGTGAACGGGTGTAGGCCTGGGAGGGCCACAGTCCGTTCCCTTGGGGACGCTGTTGGGGGAGGAGAAAGTGGTGGCCGAGTCCCCTGACCCTCTGCCACAGGGTGGGCCGCCCGGGACCAAGCAGCAGGGAGGGACACAAGCCATGTGGTCCCCAGGCTGATGACAGAGACATACGAAGTCAGGGTGACCTGCCAGTCCTTTATTCTTTTCATTTTTTTCTTCTCCACCCCAGCGTGTGGCCCGAACTCACGACTCTGAGATCGAGAGTCACATGCTCTACCGACCGAGCTGTCCACACCCCACCTTGAAGTTCACAGGGACACAGACCTGCCAGACCCAACCAAGCTCACTGCTACAGTAACAGCCAAGGGCATGGCCAGGACCCAATCACGGTCCCTGTCACCCAGGAAGGCGCCCTAGATCCCGACTGGACCCAGCTCCAAAAGGCAACCAGCCATTCAAGTGACAGAGAACCCAGCCAGCACACAATACAGCCCACGGCCCAGAGCACGAGGCAGAGGGTGACCGCTGAGTGCTGCGGGTGGGCTTTCCCAGGGCCCGCCTGCCCTTCTCCCTCCTCCTCCCCCCTCCCCCTCCCCCTTCCACCTCTTCCTCCCCCCTCCACCTCCTCCCCCCTCCCCCTCCTCCACCCCCCTCCCTTCTCCTTCCACCTCCTTTTCCTCCCTCTTCCACATCCTCCTCCCCCTCCTCCTCCTCTCCCTCCTCCCCCTCCCCCTTCTCCTCCCCCCTCCTCCACCCCCCTCCCTTCTCCCTCCACCTCCTTCTCCTCCCTCTTCCACATCCTCCTCTCCCCTCCTCCTCCTCCCTCCCCCTCCTCCACCCCCCTCCCTTCTCCCTCCACCTCCTTCTCCTCCCTCTTCCACATCCTCCACCCCCTCCTCCCCCCTCCTCCCCCCCCCCCTCCTCCCCTCTCCTCGACCTCTCCTTCCTCCTCCTGTCTCTCTCCCTCAGCCCAGGTCACGGCCTGACCTTATCAATCACCCATTATTCAGGGGGTGGCTGGGCAGGCAGGGAGCTATTTTCCTTGGGGCTCTGGAATAACAGCATCTGAATAGCAGAGGAAATCACTCTCAGTTGTCTGGGGAGGAGAACTCAGAGAGGAGAGGCCCCAGGGATATTTTCTGTGGGAAGTGGCCTGTTGTACAGATGGAGGGGTACGCTGGCCCTAGGAGAAAGGTGGTTCTCGGCCAGGGACAGATCTCTCTCCAAGAATGCTCCTTCTGACTGGACCCTGGTGTCCCTGCCACAGAGGCCAGTCACGGACTAGAGCCGGCACACTCCCACTCCACACGGGCCCTTGGAAACCGCCCACCCCATGCCAGGCACTCTAGGGGAAGTATAAGAGAAAGAGAAGGATGTGACTCCAGATAAGGACAAGGCCGGCCTGGGACAGAACGGTTTGTCTAGCCCTTGTACGGAACCCACTAGAATGGAGTGTTGGCTCCACGGTGTCTGAGGTTTCTCAGTGGTTCAGGGGAGACACCCGTTCCACCTGGGAGCCAGCCTTCTTGCCCGAGGGCCAGGGGCTGTGGACTTGTGGCCACTAAGCGGAGAAACCCTGGGCTCCCTGGGCCTCCATTTCCCCATCTGAATTGCAACCTGGATCTGCAGGGCGGGGGCTGGGGCGGGCTGACATGGGCTCTGGGGACACGGCGGTGGACGTGCTCCGGAAACGCACAGGGGACCCTGAGCTGGTCTCCATCGGCTGGAGAGAAGAGAGGTCTGGGCCCGGGGTGGGAGCAGCTCAGCCCGGAGCCCTAGAGCACGGGTGCCCCCAACCTGTTTGTGGTTGAGGAGGCTGGGGTTCCCACTGTTCCCGCTTCTCAGGTGAGGATCTACCTGCTCGAGTGTCCTCTGTTCTCTGGGAAGCCTTCCCTCCCATCCCCTCCCCACCCCCACCCCACCCCCACCCCAGGCTCAGCTGAGCTGTCTTCTGCCTCCCACTGTCCCCAGCCTCAGGCTGTGGGCTCCCCAGGTCAAGGGTGGTATCTGTCTCCTTGCAGCCAAAGAGAAGCCATGACCTTGAGCATCTGGGGAGGGCAAGACTGAGAGACTGAGCGGTGCCCTTTGTACCCCCTGACCCACCAGGGACTTCACGGGGCTAGAAACCCCCAGCACCAGAGCTCCCCAGTGGGTGTGGGGGGTTCCTAGGAAGCACGGGTATGGGGAAGAAGCCCCGTCCCCAGCGGCTGCTCTCCCCTGCCCTCCTCCCCTTCCCTGGGGTCTTGGCCTTGCCCTGCTCCAGCTGGGGGTTTGTGCTCAGCTAGAAAGAACTAGAAAGCAATGTGTCTCCAGGCCCTGGCACAAGGCTGCCTTTGTGTAGGGGTCAGATTCTGGCAGCTCTGTGGCCCTATTCAGGGGCTCCCGCCCCCCACCCCCACCACCAGCTCAGAGCCTAGCCTGGACAGGGGCTTGGGGACCTTCAAGCTTCTGGGAACTCAAGGAGACTCAGGTGGACGCTCGCTCCTGAAGGAAGATGCCCAGGGGGGCTGCTAGCCCAGCAGTTAGCTGGAGGGGAGGCAGGGCCTGGAGGGGACCGTACTGTCACCAAGGCCCAAAGAGGCAGCGTGGCCAGTTGAGAGTTCTACTTCTTACTAGCTGTGTGACTCTGAGAAACTCACGGGGCCTCTCTGAGATGGTTTCCTCCATCAAATGGGAATGCGAAAGTGCCTGCCCTAGGGCTGTTTTGAAGATGAGGTGAAGAGTGCCAGCAGCACAAAGCCGGCCCAGGGGACAAGTCCAACAGAAGTCCGCCCTCTTCTCAGGGCTCAATCCCGGTGGTGGTAGCCTCCAAGCCCCGCCCCTTAGTCTCCCACGCAGCCAGCGCCTTCCCCAACCTTCCAGAGAGAAGCACAGGCTCCCGCCCCCTTCCCGGGAGTTGAGAGCCGGGCTCCTCAAGTTGCCTGGGAGTCTGGAGAGAAGCCACCCCCCTGCCCCGCCCCACCCCGCCCCTGGCAGCAGGCTGGCACCTGGCCGGGCGCGTCTCCGCAGCTGCTCCCCAGAGACACGGGGGCTGCACAGGGGAGGCTGGGCCGAGCACGAGCCGCACGCCGGGCCCGTGGGGGCTCAGGAGGCCCGCCCGGCAGTGCCCTGGGCAGTGCAGGGTCCCGTGGGGCGGCTCCCCCCGGTGCCCGCTGACAGAAACGGTGCCAGGAGACCCCTCTGGCCGGCGACGCTCGGCCTGGGAGAGGAGCGGCTTGTCTGATGGCAGCAGGCGCCCCACGGCGGGAGGCGACCGGCATTCGCTCCGCAGGAAGCCAGGCGGCCCGGGGCGCCCAAGGAACCCGCCCTCCTTACGCCTCTTTGCGTCTCTTCCAACGGGCATGGCGACCTCCGCCTTGACCCTGCCTCTGTCCTCCCACCAGGCCCGTCCCCCGCCCAGGAAAGCCAGGCCAGAGGAAATCTGGGGGAGGGGGCCCCGGGCCTCCCCCTTCCACCTCTTGCCTGGTTCCGCCCTCACCCGCCAGGGGCCCAAACACCACCTCACACACTACCGCTTGCTCCCCGAAACCCACGCCTCGGCTGACGACGGGGAGGACGCCAGGTGGGCCCGGACTGAAGATCATCCTACAGAGATACGCCCGCCACAAAGGCTTCCACCAAAGCCCCGGGCCGGGGGTCGGGGTGCTCTGGGGGCCGGGGCTGCTCTGAGGAGCCCGGGGGACTCAAGCCCGGGAAGACCCGCCCCTCCGCGGGCCGCTCTTTGCCCCCCAGAGGTGACACCGGACAGGGACAAAACGACAACAGTGGACCACCCCACGGACAGCGCAGAACTCAGGAGACGGCGACCCTCCGTGCCAGGCACTCGCTGTGTCCGTGTTCGTTCAGCTTGTGCTTTGCCACAGTGTTGTCATGAGCCATTAAAAACGAGCACGCCCTGTGTTACTACCGCTTTGATGACTCTTCGGGGTAAATGGTAACTCTGCCTCCCTCAAAGTGCAATTATCTGAGGGTCAAGGTCTTTAAAAGGGCACACGACTCTCCAAGCCTCCGCACGGACTCTGCTGGCTGCCACCCGCCGGCCTCGCCGCAGGCGACAGACAGGGGCTCCACCGGGTCCCAGCGGCCCGGCAGCCCGGCCCCAGGGGAGGCCCCACCGCCTCCCGCCGCGGCCCTCCCCACCACCCCTTGCCTTCCCTCGCGCTCGGCCCCGACGCGGCCCCGAGGAAAGGGTGTGCTGGGCCCCCAGCTCGCCTCTGCCTCTGCCCGCAGCCCACAGCCTCCCGGCCGCTCACCTGAGCAATCCAGCTGGGCACCCCTCGCCTTCTCCGGGGACGGGGACGAGAGCGGGAGAGCATGGCCGAGGGACTCTTTGGAGAGCGCCTGCCCATCACTCGGAGAGCTGGAGGGGAGGGGAGAAACGACGTGAGACCCTCGGGGCCTGGCCCGGCTCTCCGGTGCCGGCCCCGCACCCACGTCGGCACCTGGGGGTGCCGCCGGCCTCTCTCCGCCTCGCGGGCTGCTCTGCGTCCCCGTGGGGGTCAGGGAACAGGACCTCAGTAGCTGTAGGGCCACCCTCAGCCCACCCAGCCTGTCCCACAGGCTCCGAGGGCTGCTGCACACTCCTCTGTTGTGTGGCTCTCTCTGGACTCGGGTGTCCCCGTCCGGACAGGACTCCGAGCACGACTCCAGCGGGGGCCCCCCTCCTCACCCCACATCCACCAGGCCTCGGGCATTGAAAACAGTCACGCTTAGAAGCTCAGAGCAGAGCTGAGGACGGTGCCAGGGCTCCCACGGGCCTCTCCTCCCAGGAGGGCGTGTCGGGTGCCCTATGCCTTCCCCAGTGGAGAGGACAGGCATGGGCTAGAGAGCTCTGGTCCACATCCTCCTCGCTTCCCAGGCATGGTGGCCCTGGACAATGATCTCCCTTCCAGCCAGAGAGCCCAAGGGGTTATAGGGCCTCGTGGTCAACCTATTGATCCACAGCAGCATTCTTCCTCAGGGTTCAACCGGCCAGACCTCAACCACCTGGGTGAGGAGCAGACGGAGGTCAGTGCACACCTCAGCCAGGCAGGAATGTAACCCCACACAACTCCAGGGACACGTTTCACAGTCATCGGCTATGCAAACAGTGCCTACTGGAGTTGTGCAGCCTGCAGCCTGCACAACTGGTCACGGCAGCCCTGAGGACGGGACCCTGGCTCCCGTCAGGGTGGGGCTAGTCCCACCCCCACCCAGTTCCCAGGCTGTCGGGCCAGTTACCTGTTTGTCACACTCGGTCTTACTTCTTGCTGGTACTGCAGGTTCAAACTAAGTTTGCGAACACACCCAGGCCCACCTGGAGGCAGTCTGCTTAAGAACCTGATAGGTTTTAAATCGAAAGACATCAGGAGGTTGTGAAGGGAGGGGCGTAGGGACAAGGGGGCTGAGTGGGGGCTGAGTTGGTCCCCTTCTTGTGTGTGAGCAAGGTGGCCTGTCCCAGGGAAGCCACCGGAGGGGTGAAAGGATACAATTTCTGGGGTGGGGCTTCCGCACCAGGTGGAGGGTTCTGAGCTTGGAGCTCGTCCAGCCGACTGTGGGTCATTGGTCACCACCATTACGTTGGGGTCGCAGAGGGGCCCCTCCACATTATACTGATACAAACAGCCCTGAGCTCTGGGCGCAGACACGAATGAGGTCCCCCCACCGGGAGCCCCAACGCGGGTGCCACAAACTTGGTGCAATGTCCATGCTGTCCCGGCCACGTCCCGGAGACGAGCGAGTCTTCCAGAGGGTTGGCCTTTGACAGCACCCGCTGGGCAGCTCACCCTCGGACGGGCCAGGGCCGCCACTGGCTGTGATCGCTCGCCATCCGAGCCACCTCCTCACAGACAAGTCTGGAAACCCTCGCCATCAAAAGGCACAGACATTTCCCCCGCTAATGAAATCTGTATAAACTGGTTCTGGATTTAAAACAGCGAAACCCAGACTACAGGAAAAGACGGCCGCCTAAGGAAGCCGGGAGCCAAACATACTCATCATGACTAGAGCCTTCTGTTTGCTGGGGACCTTGGCCAGTCTCTCGTGACTCAGATGTGCTGACGTCCACTCCCCCATCCTGCTCTGTCCTTCCCTCGGTGACAGGGTGGAGTGGGTCCCCTGCCTCTGCCTGCCGTGACAGGGACACCTTGCTCACGGCCCATGTCGCGCAAGAGGTTCCCACTCAACCCCTAAGCCCTGTGCCCGAAGGATACCGGATGCCTAATTAAGAGAAGGCCAAATTCCAATTTTCCAAGTGAGGAAAGCACACTCTTCCCCTCACCAGAGCCCTTGAGATCCCATCTCTTTCCGGGGATGTCACCCTCGCCCACTGACTGAGCCCAACCTTCCTATAACGTTCCTGCTCACTCGGGGCCATAACTAGTAACTGGTGTCCTGTCCACTCAACACGCCCGGGAAGGGAGCCACGCCCTGTCACGCTGGGGTCTGCGCCCTCCCGTGTGGCCACAGCCCCCATATCAGCGTTGGGGACGCCGCTGCTGTATCATCGCTCACCCCCGCCTGCGTTCCTGTGGGGGCAGCCGCTCACCTGGGGCACCCTGGGGTGCATCGTGGTGAAGCCGGACCACCCAGCCTGCTGTCCCCAGACTGTAAGCCAGAGGCACAGCTTCCAGAGTGGGATCTGTCATCCTCAAAGGAGGGCACGTGACATGCGAAGCGTCCCCACAGCTCTGACCCCTCACACGCACCTGGGCCCTTCTGACTCCTGCGCTCTGGACAGCGTGGCACCGGGATCCACTCAGGGACCCTCAAGTGAGGTGGGGCCACCGTGATTAGCGCCCCGGCCCGACGTAGGTGCTTAGCACAGTGTTCCCGGCCTTCTGGAACACCACACTCCTCCTGCCCTCACACACCCCATAAGCACCTAGCCCTCTTCTTACACAGAAACCAAATGTCTTTAGCACCTGCCCAGTGGCTCTGGGAGCAAGGAAGCCCTCGAAGGGCGCGTGGCGTGCCTACACTGTGCGCGGTGGGGGCTGGGCGGGGGCCTGGGGGAGCCTGCACTCCCTCTCCCGACCATCTCTGGTCAGGTGGTCTCTCCCTTCTCTGCCTGTCTTGCCAGAGGCGCTGATGGGAGAGCCCACTGAGCCTCATTCAGCAACTCCTCCAGGGAGCCCTCAGGGATTATCTGCAACACTCTCACTCTCACAGCCTTTGAACACTCAGGTTTAGGCTCTGAAGGCCACACATGGCTTGGTAAGCTCTGTGGGCCGTGTGTCCTTGGGCCCTGGGCCACACTGAGGTGCAGAGCAGGAGTCAGCAGACACACAAGCCCATGGGCTTTCCCATGGGAGCCCCTCCTGGACGGGGGTGCATCGCCTGGCTATTTCTGTGGTCTTTCTTCCCTTTCAGCGTTTAGCAGCCAGGTCACTGTCCTGTACACAACAGGGGCTCAATAAATGCCTTCTTGGACAATATAGCATTGAGGTTCGTCAGAACTGGCCTGCCTGGGTTCAGCTCGCTTCACTAGCTGGGTGACTGTGGGCAAGGCACTGCACCTCTCTGAGCCCCGGCGCTCCGCGCCAACCCTGTGGCCTCATGAGCACATGTGAGCCCGGCAAAGTGCATGTGCACGTCTGCTCTCCTCCTACTTCCGGGGCCATCACGGATCTTTCTGGGAGTAAGGAGGAGACAATGCTTCGGTACGACTGGGAGGGTGATTAACTGCAGTGACGGGGGGTCCGGCTCCGGTGGAGGAGGCGGGGCCTGCTTCCTTACACGGTCCTCAGGACGGAGCCGGCAGACCTGAGCAGGAGCATCTCTGGCATGGTCCCCGCGGGGCCGCGGTCTCTAGCTCACCCAGGACGGCGCCGGGACCGCAGGGAACTCATCAGCCCGGGGGAGGCCCCGCTCCACCAGACCGCCCTGCAACAGAGACACAGCGTGTGTCACGGCCGAGGCCGCTCGGGCCCCAGGCAGGGCTCACCCTCTCCAGGCCTGGCACCGGTCTCTAATCTGCTGCCTCCTGAGCCCACAGGGCCACTAGCTTGAGAAACGGACCCACCGGAGGCCTCCGTCTCTGCTCCCAGGCGGGCTCGCTCACTAGGATGAGGCAAGAGACCGGGCCCCCTGGCCTCCTGCTACGCAGAGTCCTCACCGCCCTTGGCAGTCCTCCCCAACCCTGTTCCCGACGTCCCTCTGCCCAGGGCGCTCAGAGAGCCCAGCTCCCGGACACCCAGGGCGTCCAAACATTTCCCCAACCCTGAGAGGCCCAGGCTGGGAGCTGAGCCAGATCACCTCCAGGTGCCCCACTCCGTGTCACACGGTCGGTCGCAGCCTGCCCCGGTAGCGGCTTCCTCACCGGCTCCCGGACCCCGCCACAGTGGCCCTCGCCCCTGGTGGCCCGTCTCACCTCGAAGATCAGTCCCGGCAGCTCTCTAGGGACCCGGCTTCCAGGCAGAGGACCGCGCCGAGGACTCTGGGCCGCGTGGGCCCAGCGGGCCTTCCCCCTCTATGTTGGCTGGTCCGGAGCGTGTGCCCGCGCCGTCGGCCAAGCCAGCCGTCGAGAGCTGGGAGCCCGCGCTGCTCCCGGTAATGAGGCAGCCCAGGCTGGGCGTGTTTGCGGGGACCCGCCCCGGACCGGACCGCCTGAGGCACCGGGGAAGGCGTGGCCGACACCTCTGACCCACCTGGCTCCGGCCCAGCGGCCCACCTGCAGGCCTTACATAAGCAGGTGGGAAGGCCCGGAGGGGTCTGCGGGGGTCTGCGGGGGCGGGCGGGCGGCCGGCCTGTTGGCAGCGGTTCTCGGCAGGGCGACACCGCTCTGCCACTGGGCCCTGCACCTGGGCCGGCCTGGGCCCCGCGGCTGCCGGAAGCGTAACTTTTCGTCCTGTTTTGTTTTGCCTTTTTAACCGTTCCGGAATGCACGACCGTGCCCAGGCTCTGTGTGCGTCGGCTCCCGGCGCCCTGCCCGCAGCCCCGTGCCGGGGACTTGGGGACAGGCTCCACGGCCCGAGGAGGCACCTACACAGGCCCCTGCACAGGCCCAGGGGCCTGGTGTCCGTGCGCAGAGGGAGGCAGAGCCGGACGGACGCCACGCCTCCCGGACCCCGCGCTGGAACCAGGACGCCACTGCACCGCGTGCGCCCCATCTGCGCACCGGGAAGCCCCGCCCCCTGCCCCAGGATGACCTCGCGCCTGCGCCTTGCCCTCTGGTGCTCCTCCAGGGCTTGTCTCGGTCCAGGGACTTGAACATGAACCTTCTAACACCAGGGCCCCTGCTCCTTGGAGTTTCCGCCCCCCGCCCAGGCACCCCTGCAGGCCCGGGGTCCCTCACCCCTACGGCAGACAGCCCTACTGGGTGTTAAGGGGAAATTTTAAATCCTGTGAAGGCCCAGGAGCAGGGCACAGCGGCCGCGACGGGGCTGGGCCGTTCCAAGGCCCTGAACCCAGTCGGAGGGCAGAAGACCCGCAGACCACTCCGCGGAGGGGGTGGGTCGGTGCCAGCGTGCTCACTTCAAGAAAATTCTGCCCGTCACCAAATCCCAACTCTTCGAGTTCTCTGTTCCTTGCAATACGTGACCAGAGCCACCCGCGGATGCCCGGCAGCTTGGGTCTGCGGTACTAGCCCCCAGCCTCCCACGGCTTCTCCCCGTCCTCCGCCCTGGGAGGACTTTGGAAACCTGTGCTCTGACCCAACCCCTGAGGACATGTCTCTGTCCCAGAGGATGAGCCTGGCTCTTGGCCTCCCTTACTGCTCTCCCGCAGAGGGCCAGCAGGTGATGTTAATCATTGGACTTGGTGCTGAGCATGCAAGTGGCTGGGAGCGGCGGCAGAAAGTTCAAGGGCTGGCAAGAACCCCAGGCTTGGCTCTCTCAGCCCCCTGGGCAGCCTCATGTGCCCTCCCCTCTGGAGGTACAGTTTCTAAACTGATGAGGAAGCCAGGCAAATAGGCTTAACTCCAGGTTCGGGATGGCTGGGGACACGTGTCATCTTGGCTTTCCATCTCCTTGCAGTGCCCACAAGCTGGCCTGCCCACTGTTCTTCAGATCCCTCCTCTTCCAGGAAGCCCTCTGGGAGGGACCCTCTGGAGCTGCCCTGGCTGAGCCCTCCCAGAGCACTTAGCATAGAGGCTGGGTGTTATTTTAGTAAACGTAGTTGTCTACCATGAAATAAAAATCTTAACTAAGCCCACATTCTCAGAGCTGATGTCTCCCTTCCGCACGGCCAACGGTTCCAGGAGGGTCCTTCTCTCATGGTGACGACCGGCTTAGCAGCAATCTATGCAGACACTGCGGGGGCATGGGGCAGAGGGACTAAGATCCTGGCTCTCGCCTTGGAGGCTGAGAGATGGTGGCAGTGACAGTCAGCAAACAGAGAAGCATTCAAGGTCACTGGGGTCACCAGACCCAGGCTGGGGCTGGGGTTAGAAAGTTGGCAAGGAGCGAAGGTTCGACTATTTTACAAGTGTCCCAAGGCAGTGGTGCAGTGGGGGAGGCTGGCCCCGAGGGGGAAGTGCCAAGGCCCTGGTGACAGGTCAGCTCAGGGGGACCTCGGTCAAGCAGAGGTCTTCTGGGGACCCACAGTCTCTCCGAGAGGTGAGGACAGGGCAGGATGGTGTAAGACACGTTCCCCGGACCTGGTGTCTGGGGCAAACGCCCTGCGGCCAGCAGGGGAGTGGGTGTGGGAAGAGGCTTCAGCCTCCCAGGCTGGTCCCGGTCTCTTGGGTTGGCTCCTGCCATGTTGGGTGGGGTCAGCGCCACCGGCCAGTTCACTTCTAACCCAGTTGGCGAGAGCAGCATGAAGAGCGCTGTCAGGACAGATCACAAAGCTGCATAGAAATAAGTGCATCCATCCTCAGGCTCTGTCGCAAAACCCAGAAGGAGCTGGCAGGTAACCCGGTTGTGCCCGAGACAAAGTTCTCTGGGCCTGGACATGTGGGTTCTAGCCTGGGATCTGCCTCGGCTGGCTGAACGTGGTGAGTCCCTGGTCCTCTCTGGGACTCAGCTTCCTCAGGTGCATCCCGGACACCGGGCCTTCCGATTTTCCATCTGTGACCGGATGTGGGTGCCTCACTGGAATTCTGCTCTCCTAGGCAGGGTCAAGGCCACAAGCCTCCGTGCTGCCAGGCCCCTCGGCCTGAGGGGCAGAGGGAAGGGGGTGACGTAATAAACTTACGTGACAGCTGGTACCGGGCATCGTGCAGCACCTGTCGCCCGCGAGGCCACTCCGTCTGCACCTCATGCACATCAGCACGTCCGGCCCTCAGGCAGCCCGATGAAGTAGCTCTCACTAGCATTCTCCCTTTACAGACAAGGAAACTGAGGTACACAGAGATTTTTGTCACTTGCTCAGGGTCTCTTGGTTAGCAGAGTCAGGCAACAGATGCAGGCAGGTAGGTTTCAGAGTTCATACTCTTTTTGTTTTTGTTTTTGAGAGAGAGAGGGAGGGACAGAGAGCGCCAGCCGGGGAGGGGCAGAGAGAGGGACACACAGGATTCGAAGCAGGCTCCACGCTCATCACGGACCCTGCCGTGGGGCTTGATCCCACGACCTCAAGGTCATGACCTGAGCCAAAACCAAGAGCCGGAGGCCTCACCGACTGAGTCACCGAGGTGCCCCCATTTCACTTTTTTTCTTTTTAAGTGCAAACTAACATGTACGGAGCCCTTAGCACATGCCAGGCACCCTTCCGATTGCTTTACATGTATTAAGTCATTTAATTATATCGATAATCCTATAAAGTAGGTACCGGATTACAATATAACCCCCATTATATGGGGCTGAGCAAGCGCAGAGACAAAGTCATTTGCTGAGGGCGATACAGCTGGTCATCAGAGTAGTCGGGATTCAAAGCCAGATGGTCTGACTGCAGACTTTGAGCTCCGAGGCACCACATGAGCTGCCTAACCTGGGGCTCCGGACATCTCTGTACACAGCTCGGCAACAGCAACAAGGGATTTCTCAGGGCCAACTGACTCAGAAAGGCGGAGCACTGTGGCCGAGACACTAGTTAAATTCTTTGAATCGACGTACTCTTAACAGATCATCACAATCTCCAACATATGACAAAAAATGACCAGACCTCTGAAAAAGCAAGAAATGTGAGCCAAAATCAAGACAAAAGGCAGTCAATAGAAACAAAGTCAGATATAATGCAGACGGTGGAGTAAACATGCAGAGACTTTCAAGCAGTTATCAACACGTTCGATAACTTAAAGAAAAAAATGTAGACATAATTGATGAGCAGCGGAGGACTGCCCCATGAAAATGGAAAGGGTAAGAAAAGTACCACCTCCGAAATGAAGAACTTACCAGATGAGTCCAACAGATTGGAAACTGTTAAAAAAAAATTTGTGAACTTAAAGATAGAATAATAGAAATTTCTCAATCAAAAGAATAGAGGGGAAAAAAGAGTTTTAAAGTTAAACATGACAAACCGTTGTTGAAAAAAAAGAATTAAGATCTGAACAAATGTTAAGGCATCTCGAGATCAAGAGCCGTAACATTGTAAGTATGACAATACCCCCCTAAACTGATCTACAGGTCAACATAATCCCCATCAAACCCCAGCTGACGTTTTTGCAGAAATTAACAAGCTGGTCTAAAGTTTATATGAAAATTCAAAAGACCCAGAATGTCCAAAACAATGTTGGAAAAGGACAAAGTTGGATTGATTTCAAAACATACCACACACCTACAGTAATTAAAACAATGCCGTGCTGGTATAAGAATAAACGCATCAGATAAATGGGGCAGAGTGCAAGCTCCAGAACCCGACCTCACAGTCATTTGGTTTTCACAAGGGTGCCAAGGCCATTCATGGGGCAAAGAATAGTCTTTTCAACAAATCATTCTGGGACAACCGAATATCCACACGCAAAAGAATGAGATCGGACCACGTCATACACTCAAAAACTTAACTCAAAACATATCAAAGGCTTAAATGTAAGAGCTAAAACTTCAAAACTGTTAAAAGAAAATATAAGTCTATGCGGCCTCGAGTTAGGCACAGCGTTCTGAGATATGATGTCAAGGGTACAGGCAAAAGAGGAAAACAGGTGAGTTGCACTCCATCAAAATTAAGCCTTTTGTGCTTCAAAGGACCTCACAAAAAGCAAAAAGATAACCCACAGTGTGGGAGAAAATATTGGCAAATTATGTATCTGATAAGAGAATTACACGTAGAATATACAAAGAACATCGACAACTCGGTGATAAAATGACAAATCACTTGATGAAAACAAAGCAAAGGATTTCGACGGACATTTCTGCAAGGAAGACGCACAAATGGACCACGGGCACGGTAACTGGTGCTCCGCAAGGTCAGCCATCAGGAAGCGCAAACCCAAACCACCGAGACACCACGCCACCCCCGGGGACGGCCGTAATCAAAATGGCAGATAATAACAAGTGTCGCGAGGACGTGAGGAGTCAGAGCCCTCACACACGGCTGCAGGGAACAGTCTGGCAGGTCCTCAAAGGTTACACGATGACCCAGCGATTCCCTCCCTGCGCGGAGACCCAAGAGAAAGGAAAACATGGCCAGGTAAAAACTTATACATAGGCGCGCACGGCAGCATCGTTCACGAACGCCCGGATGGGAAACCACCCCCAGATGTCATCCAGCGGGCAAGCAGGTGAGCAGAATGAGGCGCGTCCGCGCTCTGGAACCCATGGCCCTCGAGGAAGGAGCGATGGCCCACGGCACAATGTGGCTGAACCGTGGAAACGTGCTCGGTGGACAAGCCATTCACGGCGGAAGAGAAGTCACACGAGTTCACGGAAGTGAAATGCCCAGAAGAAGAAATCGATAGAGACAAAAAGGAGGTTCGTGGTCTCCTGGGGTCGGGGGCTGGAGGGGAAAGGTAACTGCTGACAGGCTTAACCCCCGCTAACAGGGTTTCTTGGGGGAGGACAGGAATGTCCTAACAGTGACTGTGGTGACGGCCACACTGAAGACCGTTGAATTTTACAGCTTAAACAGGTGAATTGTATGACAGATGAATTCTGCCTCCATAAAGCTGTTACGTTCAAAGAAAGAGCAAAGCCTCAGTGACCTGCGAGACAGTATCAAATGGTCTGGTGCATATTTAATTGGAGCCCCTGAGAAGAGAAAGAGAATGGGGCCAAAAGAATCGGAAAACATAATGTCTCATTTTCCCCCAAATTTGGGGAAAACACCAGCCTACAAATTATAGGCAAAATCTAGAAATCATACGTGTTGACTGAGCCTAATCTGCATTAAATAAAGTAAACCCACACTTAAATCCATCACAGTGAAGCTGCTGAAAATCAGACCCTGTTTTAAATTTTTTTAATTAACGTTTATTTATTTTTGGGAGACAGGCAGAGCACGAGCGGGGGAGGGGCAGAGAGAGAGGGAGACACAGAATCCGAAGCAGGCGCCGGGCTCCGAGCCGGCAGCACAGAGCCCGACGCGGGGCTGGAACCCACGAACCCTGAGATCGTGACCCGAGCCGAAGTCGGACGCTCAACCGACTGAGCCACCCAGGCGCCCCCCACTTCTTTTTATTGACGTTCATTTATTTTTGAGAGACAGAAAATCAGACAACGTTTGAAAAGCAACCGAGGCGGGTGGAGGGGAAGCGTGCCACCTAACAGGACAGCAAGGTGGACACGACGACTGACTTTCCATGAGGACAAAGGGGCCTGAAAGACGATGGAACCCTATGCGCTCAAGGGCTACAGGAAGTGGTCACCCTGGCACTCTTTCCCGTAAATTGCCTTTCAAAACAAAGAGGAAGTGCTGACATTTCATCCGAATGGCAGGTGGGAGGGCTTCCCACCCTTCCCACCCCCTGCCCCCGCACGTGTGTGCAAATCCTCTCACGCCCTCCCACTGGGGTTGTGTCCTCAGAGACGGCTGGCCTTAAACCACGGGCTTCCATCGAATACAATGGAGCGGCAGTGACGCTCTGGTCTCCAGGGCTAAATCCTAAAAGGTGATATGGTTTCGCCTGACTCTCGGGACACAGCATTTTGGGTCCCTGACCCACCACATCAGAGGTCTGACTGCCTTGAAGCCACCAGGAAGGAGGCCATGTGAAGGCCCCACGTAGAAATACAAGGAGATGATGGGGAGCCCAGCTTCCAAATCCCAAATCCCGAGCCTTTCCTCCTCAGGCAGCTGCCGTATGCGCAAGTAAAACAGACCTTGGGACGACCCCAGGCTCAGCCGCCCGCTGGCAGGTCAAGACGTCAAGTAGCCTACAGAGAGTCCCCTGGCAAAACTAAAGTGTCTGGCCAGCAACCAGTGTGGTAAATGGAGAACTATCCCCCAAAATATCCGTATCTTAATCTCTGGAACCTGTGAACAGTACCCTTTACTACCCCACCCCACCCCTAACCAAAAAAGGACTTTTGCTTATGTGATTAAATTAACGGTCTTGAGACAGGGAGAGGGATCAGGATCCTTCGGGTGGGCCCTCCCTGCAATCCCACGTAGTGCTTACAAGAGGCGGACAGAGGGACACTCACAGGAGGGGAGAGCGACCACAGAGACAGGGATGGGAGTGGTGCGGCCGCGGGTCCGGGGCGAATGCCGGAAACGGGACAGAGGGACGGACTCTCCCCGAGGGCCTTGCTGACACCTTGAGAGCCCAGGGAGAGTATGGCCTCCAGGACCGCGAAAGAATACGTACCCGCTGTCATAGGCCACCAGGTTTGCGGTGATGCGTCACAGCGGCCACGGGAACCTAATACAGCTGTAAGGGAGCTCAAAAGCTCCGGTTCTGGATGACGGCCACCTGGCTGACACCTTGACTGCCGCCTCAAGAGACCCTGAGCCAGAATTACTCAGCTAAGGTGCCCGTAGATTATTGACCCATGAGAAATAATCAACGATCGTTACCGGTTTGAGGCACCACACTTTTGAGTGATTTTTTTTTTGTTTATTTTTTTTAACGTTGATTTATTTTTGAGACAGAGAGAGACAGAGCATGAACGGGGGAGGGGCAGAGAGAGAGGGAGACACAAAATCGGAAGCAGGCTCCAGGCTCCGCACCGTCAGCCCACAGCCCGACGCGGGGCTCAAACTCACGGACCGCGAGATCGTGACCTGAGCTGAAGTCGGACGCTCAACCGACTGAGCCACCCAGGTGCCCCTTGAGTGATTTCTTAAGGCACAGGATCATTAGGACACTTGCCCTGCAAGAAATGCTACAGGAATTTTCAGGCTGACAGGATTGCATCAGAAGGAAACATGAATCTACAGAAAGGAATGCAGATCACTGGAAATGCCAACTGTATCAGGAACAGGTAAGGATGTTCCTTCTCATTCAGCGTGATATTGGAGGTGCTAGCCAGTGCCATAAGGCAGGAAGAATTTAAAGGCAAAATGACTGGGAACAAAGAAGTAGATCTATCCTTATTGATAGATAATAAAACTGTGCAAATATGAAAGCTTGGGGGGGGTCTCCAAAAAAAGTTACTAGAACTAATAACAGACTTTATTAAGATCACAGGATGCAAGGTCGGTCATTTAAAAAATCAGTTGTATTACTATATACCTAACAACAAATGTTAGAAAATTAAGTGCAAAATACATTTACGTAGCATCAAAACCCATGCAATTCCTAGAAACAAATTTAAGAAAAGACGTGTAAGGCGTCTGCGATGACAACTATAAATCACAGATGAGAGAAATCAAATATCTCAATAAATGAAAATACGACTATGTTCATGGACCAGAAGATTCTCCCTGACTTGAAATATAGAGTCTGTTCATTCCCAGTCAAGATTCCAACAGTCTCTTTTGTAGAAACTGACAAGATGATTCTAAATGCTGCACGGAAACGCAAAGGAGTGAGTGTATCAGTCACTCGCTGTTGCGTAACAAGTGTCCCATGAGGCAGTTGCTGTGGGTTGGGACTCCAGGTGGGGCTTAGCTGGTGCCTGTGGCTCAGAGTCTCCCACGGGGCCGCAAACCGTCAGCCAGGCCGCATTCCACCTGCAGCCCCAACCCGGGGAGGACCTGCCTCCAAGCTTACTCGTGTGGCTGCCGGTGGTCGTTGGACTGAATTCTCCAGAAGTGAATTGTTGGACTGAATTTCTCTGGCTGTTGGCTGGAGGTCTCCCCCGGCCCTTGCCCCATGGGCCTCTCACTTGGAGCCAGCAGGAAAGTGAGGGACAGCAATCAAAGAATAAATAAGAATAAGAATAAGAATAAATAAACATTAAAAAAAATTTTTAAGTATCTTTCTGACCTTGGTGTAGGCAGATTTCTTAGAGAGGACACGTGTCAGTAACCATTAAAGAAAAAAGCAGATAAATTGGATTTTATCAAATAAAAGATGTTTGTTCATCAAGACACAAGTAAGAAAGTGAAGATAATTTACGCACTGGAAGAAAATATTTGCTATATATATATATATATATATATATATATATATATATTTTAAAGGTTTTATGTATTTATTTTTTTAATGTTAATTTATTTTTGAGAGAGAGATAGAGCATGAGCAGGGGAGGGGCAGAGAAAGAGGGAGACACAGAATCCGAAGCAGGCTCCAGGCTCCGAGCTGTTAGCACAAAGCGTGATGTGGGGCTCAAACCCATGAGCTGTGAAATCATGACCTGAGCCGAAGTCGGACGCTGAACCTACTGAGCCACCCAGATGCCCCTTGACTAATTCTATTTTAATGATTAAGTCCATTCTGTTAAATAAATGCACATGGGAAATATCCCACCTATGGCTCCAATTCAGATCCTGGAGCCTCCACTTGTCTGGTTAGATTGTTGGTCTCAAGGCTTTCGAGATTCTCTGCAGAAGAAGAAAATGTCCCTGCTTCCTTCTTAGCATTTAGTGTCGATCCTTCTTCCCTAATTAGGAAAAATCTGACGCCTTGCAGAAATGATTGATTCAGTGTATGGCTCCAGAAGATCAAGAAGCTAAATTGAGAATTGCAGGATCATTTCTAAAGGAAAAGGAATATCTCATTATGGGTTTAGAGAAATCCACACTCTCCTGTGGACATCCTGAAAATTAATGCCACTTTTTAGACCCCTCTGGCTTTGTTTTTTGTTTTTTTTTTAAATTTAATGTTTATGTTTATTTTTGAGAGAGACAGAGCATGAGTGGGGGAGGGGCAGAGAGAGAGAGAGAGAGAGAGAGGGAGACACAGAATCCGAAGCAGGCTCCAGGCTCTGAGCTGTCAGCACAGAGCCTGATGCGGGGCTCAAACCCACAGACCAGGAGATTATGACCTGAGCCAAAGTTGGACGCTCAACCGACTGAGCCACCCAGGCGCCCCTGCAATACATATATTTAATGGGGGACAGATGTCCAGAATGTATGAGGAATCTCTACAAACAATAACAAAACGACTAAGAACCCAGTTACAAAATGGGCTAAAGGCTTGAATAGACACTTCACAAAAGAATATAAGAAATGGCCAGTAAGCACCTGAAGATACAGTCAACATCGTTATCAGGGAAATTAAAATTGAAAGCACCATGAGATCCCACCATTCACCCACTGGAATGGCTAAAGTTAAAAAGAATAACAATACCAGCACTGACGAGGATGCGGGGCTCCCCAAAATGCTAGTGAGGACAGTACAACCATGTGGGAAAACTTCTGGTGACTTCTTCAAACGCATTGATCCAGCAATGGTAACCCCAGGGATTTATCCAAGAAAGTGAAATATGCACGTATGCAAAAAACTTCACACAAGAATATTCATCAAGTCCCCAAACTGGAAGCGACCCAAAGGCCCTCAACAGAAGACCGGATAATGGGATTGTGGGCCAGCCGCACAGCAGCGTCCATCAACAGCACATGGGCACGAGCTGCTAAAACACTTAACACGGAGGTAACGAGT
Organism: Panthera tigris; assembly: GCF_018350195.1. Lineage (NCBI taxonomy): Eukaryota > Metazoa > Chordata > Mammalia > Carnivora > Felidae > Panthera > Panthera tigris. The sequence goes on along the minus strand of NC_056665.1, from coordinate 540,805 downwards.
GAAGGAAGCCAGACGTTACCAGGTATCGCTGTGCGATCCCCATTACAAGATGTTCAGGAACAGCCACACAGTGTCTGTCAAAACAGGCTGCTTACACAAGAGGGGGCGAGGGTTGCCTGTAAGGGAGCAAAGAAGGTTCCGGGCTGATGAAACGTCTGTATTTCTACAGCGTTGTTGATTACAGAAGTGCATGCTTTTTGTCAAAAGTCACCACATTCCACTCATCTCTGTACATCGCACTGTATGAAAAATGTGTTTCCATTGATAAAAAACAAAACACACAACTATTAGATTCTGCAAGAATCTAGTCGTATGCTTCCTGCGGCTAGGGTCCAAGCCAGGTCCTACATGTCCTTCACGTGGTCACGACCTTGTTTCCGAAGCACCTTCCCAGATCTTAGGTGTCCCTCACAAGTGCCCCTGCAAGGAGCCAGTGCTGCTGGGAGGAGGGACTAGAGCCAGGACCCAGGGTGACGTGGAGCTTTCTCCTAGCACTCTATCCCTAGACGAAGCCATGTCTTTGCAGAGACAAAGAGGTAAGTAGTGAGTTCCTCATCCCTGTAGGTATTCAAGCCGAGGGTAGGTCGATCATATGTGAATGTTGTGACAGAGTGGGTTAGTGACCTAAAAAACCCCACTGGCCTGAGAGTGTCATTCAGGGGCTTGCCTGGGGACAGAGTGAGTCAGCTTTGGGCCCAGCGTCCTGACTCCAGGCCAGCTTAGGCTGTATGGTCCCCAGGCAACAACTGGGCATCCCCTGCAAGGAACCAGGGCTGGCCTGGGCTGACCTGCATCCTGAAGGCGTCCTGATCTGTATTTGGATGTCTGGGACCAGGGACTGTGACATCCGAGATGTGCCCTGCCCTTTGTCTGGGCACTCCTGACACTGGCACCTTGCCTTCCTCTGGCACTTATACTCCCAAGTTCTCTGCCCTGTCCCCACTGGCCTTTCAGAGTCTCAAACATTATGAGTTCCTTCCTACCCCAGGGCCTTTGCACGTGTTGTGCCCTTTTCCTAGAAAGCTCTTCCCCTAATCACCTACTCATCTATTAGGTCTCAGCTTAAATGTTGCTTCCCCTAAAGAAGCCTTCCTCAGCCCCCAAGACTAGGGTGGGACATCTGTTACATTCTGTCCATTATTTAAAGAAAAAAAATTTTACCGACATTCTAAAGATTAAAAAAAACCCATTTTTTAAAAATCTTTATTTACTTTTGAGGGAGAGAGAGAGACAGAGCGTGAGCAGGGGAGGGGCAGGCTCCAGGCTCCCAGCTGTCAGCACAGAGCCCGACGCGGGGCTCAAACCCATGAGCCGTGAGATCACGACCTGAGCTGAAGTTGGAAGCTTCACCAACTGAGCCACCCAGGTGCCCCTAAAGAAAGTTGCAATTTGGTGGCATTGATCACATTCCATCCTTCTTTTTCTTAACTCCCTCGTGGCACCGGTCACACCACGATTTAATAGGTTACCATACACTTAATGTTCACTGTCGGTCTTCCCTGAAAGTATGCGGACTCCTCAGGTCAGAAGCTTGCCTTGTTTTCCATGATATTTTCCAGTGCTTAGCGCAGTGCTGGGCAGATTCAACAATAAATAATTCCGAGTAAACGGGTGTATATTTACGAAAACAGAGAAAGACAATAAAGATACCCAAATATAAAAAACAACGAACTGCCACAGCTGGGTTTCATACGATGGGGAAGTATGGGGAGGAGGTTGGCAAGAACCAGAAGGCACTGGATATTCCATTTTCTTGCCATAGCATTTACATTCTGACCGCTTGCTCCTCCCAGGCTTGCATACCGCAGAGATGGGGAGCTTACCCCTTGTTGCCCTTGGAAAGCTGAGGGAGCAGCTTCCCCCTGGGCTCCCAGCAGCTCCTGAACTTGCTCCACGTCCCTGGCCCCGAGGGGCCTCCTCTCTGCACCCAGTCTTTGGGTGGGCGGTGCTGGGAGAGGCAGCTGGGAGCCCAGGGGAAGTGTGGTCCCTTCACCACCCTTCCCTGGGCCAGACTCCACCCTCCAGGCGCCAGTCTCCTGCCTCCAGACCCCCCCTTCCGGCTCCATCTCCCCGAGAACTAGGCTCTCCTCTGCCGCTGCTGCTTCTATGCCCCCAGGGGCTCCTTGTTTCTTCCTCTGGCCCTGGCCGCCCCCAGTCTGGCCACGCCGGCCTGTCCAGACCTAGAAGTTAGCCTGGTCCCTGCCTGACCGGTCTGATGGCACCTGTAACCCCTCCACACCCACACCTTCGGTCCTCATGGTGCCCTTGCCTGCCACCCAGGGAATCCACAACCTTCCAAACCTAGAAGGAAGCACCCCTCTCTCTGGTTCCTGTGAAGGCCTCCTCCAAGCTGGGGGAGAATCGAACAGGAGCTCTGGACATACGCAGCGGCGCCCCTGATGGATGGCATGGCCCGCCGCCACAGCCTCGAAGGGCACAGGCCAGCCCCACCTGCAGCTCCACGGGTCCCACCTCTCTGGCCCTGGCCTGGCTCCTTCCCTCCAGACACTGCCCATGCCGCTCAGCTCCACGGGGGTCAGGCCGCTGGGCAGACTTCCTCTGTGTCCCAGTTCCTGCCTCCCCCTCCACCTCCAGCCTCCCCTCTGCAACGCTGGGAAGATATGTCTGTCTCTGGCTGTTGGAGGAATGCAGGCCCGCCATCTTCAGGGCGGTGGTTACAAGCCAAGACAGAAGACGGGCAGGCCTCGGTGGAGGCCTTTGGTGCTGGGCCTGCAGGGCAGAGATCAGAGACGAGTCTTGCAGCAGCCGTAGCCACTTTTGACTTTAGAACAGAGTTCTCTCCTCTCAGCTGCACGAGGCTGACAGAGCAGGAATGTCTTCCCCGGTTGACAGATGGGGAAACTGAGGCTCAGGGAGGCCATCTTGCCCGGGGTCAGAGTAGGTCCGGAGCAGAGCTGGATGGGAACCCCAGGCACGAGCCCAGCACGGCCCAGGGCTGCTCGGAGAGTTCCCGGCCTTGCCAGGATGCTTACCATGCCCAGGAGGCTGGCCTGCTTCTGAAAGCGGGTGCCATCCACCCCAGCTAACAGCGAATCGTCTCCTGCAAGGTCAGTGGGGGTCAGTGTCCTGTCTTCCCTTGCACAGAGGGTGATGGTGAGGCTCAGAGAAGATCAGTAGCTAACCCAAAGCCCCCAAGCATGAGAGCAGAGGGGCTGTCCCCCCAGCTCTGGGTCTCCAGCCCCCTTTTCCCCGACGGGCACTCTGCCCCATTTGACGGCCTCCCTTTCCTGGTGTCTGCAAAGCGGGCTCAGCCTGTGCGGGCCCTGGTGCTCAGCCCCTCCAAAGCAGCCAGCCTGAGCCAGGCACAGGACCCCTCTGCCACCCTCGTCACCTCAAAATACCCTAGGGTCCTGACCCCCACCTTGACCCTTCACGCACGGGGACAGGGAACCCTCGAGAAACTGCAGAGATAGCTTCTTCCGGCCAAGGGCTGAGGTTTTGGGGCCTGTGAGTGCTTTGCCCCCAGGAAGGAGTGGACGTGGCAGGGCCACCGGTGTCCAGAGCAGTCCAGAAACTGCCCCTGGGTGAGGGAGTCCTGGCCGGCTTTCCTCAAGGGGCCTAGTGATCCTCCCTGTGTGGCCCATGTCCAGGGAGGGGCTGGACCCCATGCCCTCGAGGCCCTGCAGGCAAGGAGCCCCTGCTTCTGGAGACCCAGCTCCCGGCCCTTGGAGGGGCCTATGTGCCTGAGGCCCGTTGGTGTTCATTCCTCCCCCTCTCACGCCCCCTCCGCATCGGAACAGTGGCCTCCGTGGCCTCAGAGCTGGCGATTACCCTGGCCTTCTTCCGGTTCGCCCTCCAGGCCCTGGACCTCCCCCACCTCGGAATCCCCAGACTTCTGTCACAGGCTGCCCAGTGCCATGTCGTCCCTCTGCCTGCAGGTCTGTCCTCTCCTTTCCCAGTGTCCTGCCCTCTTGGTCACACGTGACCCGGAGCCAGTGCCCCCGGTTAGAAGCATCTCTCCCTACCCCTTGGCCAGCACCCCTTCTGGGCACAGAGCACGGCTGTCTGGACTCGGGGGGGTGTCTGCCGTTCCCCTGCCCCCGGGCCGGGTCCCCTCTTCACAGGAGCCCCTGCTCCGTGGATGGTCAGAGCCTGGGCCAGAGCAGACACCGTGTCTGACTGCTTGAACCTGCTTCCTCTGACTCACAAGTTGGTAGAACATGCACAGTGGAAGGACTTTGGGGAAGCTGCGGCCCAGAGAGGGGCAGGGCCCTGCCAAGGCCACACAGCCAGCGACTGCTGAGCCCTCTGGCTCTCCCTTCCTTGTCCATTGTCAACTCCACGGGCCAGAGGGCCCCTGTGTTCTTGTGGACCGAGTGACCCTCCCCCCATCCAACAGCAGCCCTTCGCCCAAGCCCCTGGGGGGCAACTCACTTTTCGGTTGAGCCCCCGTTGGCCACACAGGGGAGCGGACACAATAGCAGCTCCAACGACTCACGTCCCAGCCCAGTGCTCCTTCCAGAGGTCATCCAGACCCTTCCCTCCATTTCCCAGATGAGGAAACTGAGGCTCGGAGAGCAGAGCCGCTTGCCCAGGTCCATGAGGCAGAGCCCCGACCCCAGACACAGGCCTGACCGCCGGCTCACCTGGCTGCTGAGCTTTCCCGGGGGGCCCGGCCCGCCTGTGGGGCATCTCCACTGTCCGGCATGCTGGGGTCCTCGGGGGCAGCCGCGTCCGGCTTCAGAGCTGCGTGGCATCAGCTGCGGGCACCTGCGTGGGAGCCCAGTGTCCCCCTGGGCGAGGGCTGGCCTTGAGTGGGCAGTGGGGGCGGGCCCGGGCGGGAGGCGGGTGCAGCGGCCCAACCGGGCCCTTTCCTCTCTCTTTTTAGAAGCTCAAACTGCTCCTCAGTGGAAAACTTTCCTTTTCTTGGAGGTTTTGTTTCACTGGAGATTAGGGGAATCTCAATGAAGCCACTGTTCTTTTTGATGCAAATCTGCTCGGGCTTTCCCAGGAAGACTGGGCAAAGGGTTGGGGCTTCCAGAGGTCTCGGCCCCCAGAGAACGTCCTCCCTGGCCATATGGGCCACACCGGAGCACAAGAGCTCAGCACCTGAGTGCACCGGGCCGCCGAGGCCATCCGAAGCGCCCACGCCCTGCGACCTCACCCTCTGCCTGCAGACACAGCCCCGGGAGGGGCTCTCACCTCCGGCCACCTGCCCAGCCCCGGGAGCGGCAGCTCCAGCCCACAAGGAGCCCCATCTGGGGGAAAGAGAGACATCCCCAACCCTGACAACTGCCCTGTCCTACAAGCATCTGCAGTACAAGCAGACACGACCGTGACCGTGCAGGGACGCTGCCCCCTCAGTTAAAGCATAGAAGGGTGTCGACGGGGGTGTGCGGGCAGCCATGAATAGATGCACGTGGGTCAGCGAGGATAGAGGGCTTTGTCCGAATACCAGACCCCCCCCACCCCTCCGCACTTTGACTGTGTATTGCTTTCTGCAGGCGGCCGGGACAGAGCACCACAGAATGGGGGGCTCAACACACAGAGGTTTATTGCCTCACCGTCTGGAAACCAGAAGTGTGCGGTCTGGGCACGAGCACCCCGGGCTCCCTCCCGGGTTCTAGGCGAGCGTCTTTCTCTTCTTCCAGCTGCTGGGGGGGCTGTTCTGAATGACAGTGATTCAAGATAGCCACGCTTTGGGTTTCGTGGAGGAAGACTTTATTAATCATCGGGGAGGGGAATATAAGCAAGTAAAGAATTAGAATACACGTAAAGAGGGAGAGAGTTCAGAGAACAGAGAAGGGTCCGTACGTCAGGTCAGGTACTCAGAACATCCCCCCTCCCGGCTGGGGGAGCCCTGCGGTGAACGGTCCTGTTGGGGTCCTGACTGAGGGTCCTGGGCAAAGCGTCCTCCCCTCGGGTGAGGCTTCCGACTATTCCTGCCAGGTCAACATATACACCGCCTGTGTGTGATCAGTGGTCAGTCACGGAGTTTGTCTAAGTGCAGACCCCAGCCAGCTGGTTTTCTGTTTCTTTGGCTCCCTTATCGCATCGCGATCTTAGCAGCCTGGAATCTGTGTGCTCCTGTTCCCGATCCATCCCAGGGGCGTATGCCCGTCCGGCTCAAGGAGGAACTCAGGCACATTAATCCCTCTTGATGTCGGGAACAGAAGGGCCCGTTCTGACCCTGAGGTCGGATACAGAGCACAAGCCAACTAAGCCCCCCGTGGGTGTGAGTGCACGTGCAGTTCTGGGCAGGAACGCACAAGCCACACGGAGATTTTACACGGAACAGGTGGCTAGCTGCCCTTGATGGCCTGGCTCGTGCGTGTCCCACCCCCATCTCTGCTGTGACTGGCTTCCTTCCTTGTGCCCACATCCCTCCTTGTCTCCTTTTACAGGGACAGCGGTCATTAGGCCAGGGGCCACCTAATCCCAGATGGTGTCATCTTAATTAACCCCATCGGCAGAGACCCTACCTCCAAGTAAGGTCACATTCCGAGGCTCCGGTGGGCGTGAGTTCTGGGGACTGGTTCAACCCAGCGGTAACTATCTACAGGAGGTGTTGGTGGAGATTCCTGTGAGGTGTCCCCAGAGGGGTCAGAGGGGTCAGCTGGGCCCCCGGGAATGCCGTCTGCACTGGTGGTGGCAAGTGGCTGAGTGCAGCTGAGAAGGAGTCTGGCTGTCTCCAGGGACATTCGGGCCTCAGCCTCAGGCCTTGGGGGGCTGCCTCCAGTGCTGCTGAAGGTATGCAGGACAGGAGGCCTGAATCTTCCCCCACGCCCCCTCCCCTGTGACCTTGGGTGAAGGCCTGAGACTGGCCGCCTGGACACGGAAGGTGACGGGGGCCTGCGTTCCTGGGTGGGTGTGGCAGCAAGACTGTGCCTGGCGTGACCTGGGAGCCCCCAGCCAAGGGGCAACGGGGTCAGAGAAGAAAGCTGTGGAATCCTTGGCTAAGACGAAGGCCTGGAAGGGTTTGGAAGGCCGTGTGAGCAGGCCTGGCAGGTGCGTCCCCCTCCTCCTCCCTCAGGTTCTTAGGGGTCCTAGGAAGGGGTGCAGGGAGGGGCCTGGGCAGCCCTCTCCTCGGAGCAGGCAGTGGACCAGGGGCCCGACTGGGGAGGGGGCAGAGTTGGGGGCTGGCAAGAGACGCTGCTGGTGCCCCATGGGGTGTCAGGACCACAGGCACTTGCTATGCAGGGGATCGGTGCCGGGCTCGGCGCTGAAGGGAGGGGTGGGGAGCAGCCCAGGCTGGTTTAGCTGAATGGACAGTCAGCCTGTCCCACTGGGAAGGGCAGCGGTGATGGTATGCTGGTTATTCTGCTCTGCCCCTCAGAGTCCCTGAGCTGTGTGCGTGTCACTGGGGTTGAGTTAGGCCGACACCGGGGGACACAGGGTGGAGGGAGTGGCTGGGGGCTGGCTCCTGTACGTGGCCCCCAGCAGCCCAGGGTAGGGCTGCCCTGCCCTGATCTGTGGCCACAGGCCAAGTCTGGCTCTCGGCTGCCCCCTGTCCCCTGGGGTCCTGTCACCTGCCCTCACCTCTCTGATCCACCCCTCATGAAAGTCTCCAAGTGCCCTTTGAGCGGCTGTATCTTACTTGCCTGATGTAGTAGGACACGTAAAACATACGAAGGGGGCAGATTGTCGAGTGGGGACAGGGTTTCCTGTAGGGGTGGTGGAATGTTCTGGAAGTAGATAGAGGCAGTGGTTGCACAACATTGTGAATGCACTAAACGCTGCTGGATTGTGCAGTTCAAAATGGTTCACTTTATGGGACCCTCACCTCAATGAAAGGTGCAGAGGGCTCGCGGTGAACGGTACCCCCCTTCCCCGCCCCTCCCCCCTTCCCCTCTCTCTCTCGCATCAGGGTGCGGGTGTCCTGGACGCCGACAAGGTGGAGCACACGGCGTGCACACCGGCACCTTGCTTCCTGCACTTGACAATACTTTCTGGAGGGCTCTTTTCGGACGAACAGCGTCTGCACTGAGCCCCAGAACAAGTTCCCGTAAGCAGAGCTGCTGGGGTTTGACTTGCAGTTAAAAACAACAGTTTTCGTGCCGCGGACACATTGGAAATTCCGCCACTAGGAGGAACTGGGGCAAAGGTTTTTAAAACATTTTCACCAAGTTACAGAGAGAGAAATGTGAGTTTGTGGCCAGGGAAGCTGTGCATTCGGCACCAGCTGGAGGGCCCGCCTCGCCAACCGGGCACCTGGGGCGCAGGGTGGGGTGGGGAGGGCTTGCCGCCCGCCAACAGGTATCTGCAGGACGGGGTCTCCAGGATGCTGCGGGCCCGGTGCGGGAAGACGGGGCTGCCGATGGGGTGGGTATTCTCGGTTGGAGTGTGGGAGGGAAGTCCCTGAGGTCACAGGCCACGTGTGTGTCCGCATTTGTCTGCAGCTTTCTAGGGAGAGGACTCCCAGCCCTTAGGAGACCCCGAGACTACCGGACAGTGAGCCCCAAGCTTTACACAGATCTGGCTTCAGCTTGTGATCTTCGGTTCAGGGGCTGGGCAACCTTGGGAAGGGACCGCACCCCCCAGCCCTGCCGCGGTGGGTGGGCTCGTAATCGCGACTCCACTCTGTGAGAGTCGTGGGTGAGGAGAGAACCACAAGTTTGGGAAGGGGCCCAGCACGGAGCCCGTTGTGCCAATAGCCTGGTCTCTGCGTCCTTAGTTCCCCGAGGAGGACGATGTCCCCGCCCCGCCCCCGCCCCAGTGGCAAAGGTTCCCAGATGCTGCTGACCTGGAACAGGAGGTGAGAAGGTGCACACAGAGCCCCTCCTCCTCCCCGGAGATTAGAGGCAACCGGGCTTGGGGAAGGGGAGGGGAGGGGAGGGGGCGGGTCCAAAGGGATGGGGGTGTCAGTGCTGAGGGGGTGGGGGTTTCGGGAATGGAAGTGGGGCTTCGGGGAATGCGGGGGCGGGGGCAGGGTTGCGGGGAGTGGGGGGAGGGAGGGGAGGAAGGGGCGGGGTTGGGGTGGGTCAGGGTTGCCAGAGGGAGGAGTCCTGGAAGGGACCCTGGGGCACGCACTGCGGGGGGGGGGGGGGGCGGGAGGGGGGGGGGAAGGAGGAAGGGGCGGAGACCCTTCCTCAGCAGACAGCAGAGGTGGACGAGTGCACCTGAGAGTGAGCCTTCCTGAGCACAGAGGGGTCTCCGACCCACGCAGGCCCCGTTATGGCTGAAGTCTGAGGGCGCGTTGCTCCTCTGCCAGACCCACCGCAAAACCTCCCTTGTCAGAATAAAATCACGGTCTTTACCCTGGGCCAGCAGGCCCGCTGTGATCTGGCCCCCACCATCTGCCATCACCTCCTACAAGCGCTTTGCCCCACCAGCCACACGGGCCTCCTGGCTGTTCCCGCCGCCCTAGGGCCTGTGCACGGCGTTCCCTTGGCCGGGAACACACCGTCCCATACACCAGCCGGCTGTTTCACCTCCCTCAGCCTTGCTCTGGTGTCACCTTCCCAGGAGGCCTTCCCCAACCATTCCAGCTGGAAAGGCAGGCCCACCCAGCGCTCCCCACCCCCTTTCTGTGCTCCTACCATCACCTAATTCTGGGATACTGTGGTTTTTATCATTTACCTGTCCACTAGGATGCACATTCCCAGCAGGCAGAGATTTCTTTTTTCCCTCTCTACCACGGTACTCACAAACGGTGCCTGGCAGACAACAGGTGCTCAGTAAATATTTGGCAAACGAGTGACCTGTGCCCCATGAGTGTAAATGTGGATAGCTGTGGCCCCTGGCCACGGGGCATAATAAAGAGCTCCTTTTGGATCTAGCTCCTGGGTGTCTCCCCTAGAAAGGGGCAGACGCAATGACTCAGCCTGAAGGTGTGCTGTTTGATGATTACAGGAAACAAAACAAAAGGTGATTTGGAACACCAAGAAACAACTTGCAGAGGTAAACCTGGGGCAAGTATGAATTGGCAACATTGTAGAGAACAGCTAGTCCCTGATCCTCCGAGGGGCTCCAGGGGTGCAGCCCGTCTGTGGGGTAAGCTGTCTGGACGATGAAGGCCAGTTTCCCAGGCCATCCCAGAGCCCTGTCACAGCGTGCACACCTCTGGCATCTGGCAGCCTTAAATACTCTCACTTTCCCCAACCCACTTTCAAAATTTAGAAATTGCGTCTGGTTTCATCGTAAGCCAGTGAAGATCCGTGAAGTCAGAAAGCCAAGGACTCACCTTGACACACACGTTTCCCAGTGCATGTTAAAATTAATATAAGACTTGCAAAACATGTTTGTATCCATCTGTAATATCTGACCATGGGACACTTTTGGGATCTGCTACGGAAAAGGCTGGGGAAATTGGTTCTATTTTCAATGAGGATTGTAATTGTTTTTCATTTTAACAACGCCAACATCAAGGAATGCCTGCCAGGAAGATTCCAGTGGGTGAGTGGGAGTGGGGTGCTTGGGACCCCCATGTTACACTGGGGACTTTCGGGTTCCGTGCATGTGGCTGGACAGCAAGGTGGAGGCATAATCATGTTTTTAAAGGTGCGGAAGCAGATGATCGAGCCAAAACTCAGAACACAGTGACCGAGCATTGCCAGGAGGCTGGAGGGAGCTGTGTTATGAGCTAAGTCACCGTGTGTAGTTTACTGCTGAAAAACCAAGACCTCGAGAGATAAACCTGTGGAACTTTATCAAGAAAGAGGTGTTGCGAACAGAAATGGTTAAAAATGGATAAATGAAACCCACGCAGGCCTCCAGGGCCCCGTCAGCATCCGTTCCCCTGGGCTACTTTTCTGTTACCAGGCATGTGTATTACTAGGGCATGGTTTTTGTTTTCTGTTTTTAATTTCCAAATGCTGATCCCTGGGTGGAAGGCTCTGGGCCCAAGTCCAAGCAAAGCCTCAGCAAGTCAGGAGAACTAGAGCCGCGGGCCCAGCGGCTCCCACCGCCCATTTTCCAAGAACACGTCCACCCCGGCAGGATGTTCCGTCAGCCGTCCTGCTGTGCCCTAGACATTGGGTCCGGAAGCCCAGCGTCAGGGCCCTGTGCACCTGAGGGCTCTGTGGCCAGGGCTGCGTCAGTGTCCCAGGGGTCCCTCTCCGCACTGGACAGGTGGGGTCCCGGGCTCAGAGCGGGCTTTCCTCCAGCTCTGGACAGAACCCAGGGCTCCCGAGGTTCCGACTCCTCTCCCAGGGCCTCAGGCTCTCAGGACTCACCCCCAGGGCAGAGCTTTCCTGAAGCAGGGAGGCAAGAGCAAGGTGTGTTGGGCTTCCGACCAGGGGCACAGGGCTGCCAAGAGCAAGCCCTTTGAGGCAGGAAGTTGGGACGGATGGGAAGGAAGTGGGTGAAGCCAGAGGCCCGCACGGCCTCTGTGCAGGAGGAGACACCTCCTTCCCTCACCGGCAAGGCCCAGACGGAGGGCCGCACAGCCTGTGTCCTCCGGGGCCGGGCGGCCCAGGGCAGAGGCCGGACACCGGTGTGGGATTAGCTACGCGACCCGGGACGAGCCAGCCCCACCCGAGTCTGTTTCTTCATCTATAAAAGGGGGACTCTTGGTTGCAAGGGGCAGAAGCCCCAACTGAAGCCAGCCTGCGATAAAAGGACAACAAAATGTTGCACTCCAGGGCAGGGCTGACAGGGCATGAGGCAGGCTGAGGGGGGCAGCCTGGGCCTCACGCCTCCCCAGCCGGTTCCCTGTCTGTCCCTGACACCTCGTCTCTAGCTCTGCACCGGCTCCCTAGTGTGGACACATAGGACCCTGGAAGGAGCCGGCGGTGTGTTCCCGCCCGGTGCCTCTCAGCAGAAAGGTTCCAAGTGCAGAGCACAGGGCCTGTCTGGATGTCACACGGGATGTGACAAAGAGCTGTTTCCTTGTGCAACGGTGGGCAGCTCACTACCTTGTATTTGCTTTCGTGCCTCATTCCCCACCCACCCCCCCCCCCCACCCCCCCCGCCCAACAGCTGTGCCCTAGGAATACAGAACTAACAGAGTCTTACAGCAGAAGCTTTGCTTTGGGGTCTGTTTCCTAGAGAACCTGGGATGAGATAGCTGCTCATAAGCTGTGTGACCTTGGATACTTGCTTAATCTCTCTGTGCTTCAATTCTCTCATCTGAAAAATGGAGTCATGGGTTACACTGAGTTAAACATACAGAAGGCACCGGGAGCTGGGGAAGCTTTCTTTTTTTATTTTTATTTTTTAAGTTTGTTTTTATTTATTTTGAGAGAGAACAAGAGTGAGCAGGGGCGGGGCAGAGAGAGAGAGAATCCCAAGTAGGCTCTTACACTGACAGCACAGAGCCCAACATGGGGCTTGAACTCACAATCCTTCAGATCATGACCTGAGCGGAAATCAAGAGTCTGATGCTTAACCGACTGAGCCATCCAAGTGCCCGTGCCTCTAATTTTACAATTGAGGAAACTGAGGCCCAGAGAGAGGAAGTAACCTGGCCAACTCGAGGGAATGGGCAGAGATAAGGAGTATATTGGGGGAGGAGGCACACAGGTCCCATCCCCAGCCTAGCACAGAGCCCTCTGGAACAGACCCCCTCAACATCAGGGAGCCAGGGGACAGGGCCTGGGGACCCTGTGGCTTCTGCCAGGGTCGGTTGTGTCTGTGGCCTCTCCAGGGGATGGCCGGGAACGGGGAGCATGGGCGCCCCCACCAAGGCCTCAAAGTCCTGGTGAGTGGCCCAGACAGCCAGGAGCCAGGGCTGAGGCAGCGGTAGGCCAGCACCGGTCACCATGGAGGCTGAACATCCAGGTGTGGAGTTTGCTCTCTGCCCAAACCCTGTGTCCTACTTAATGACAAACCTCTAAGACCAGGCAGTGGGGTGAAACAGAGGAGTGTCTTTAGCAGAGTCAGGCTGGGGTCCTCTCAGGTTCTAGCTGACCCTTTCCTATTCCAGGCCTGCTCCTTGATGTCCGGGTGGCACTAGCTGGGACCAAATGACACGCCCAGGTAAGCTCACACTCAGATGTGAGTGCCCGCAGCCTGGCCTCCCAAAACAGGAGAGGGGAGCAGGGTTACACTGGGGCCCCTCGTGCCCAGAGCATCCATATCCAAGGCTGGTGTGTGTCAGGACGGCCCCATCATCGTACGGATGGGGACACTTTGGGAGGATGAGACATGCCAGCGTCACAGCCGGCCGAACAGACCCAGGTGTCCAACCCAGGCCGGGGTGTGCAGAGCGGATGTGACCGAACTCAAGGGCTTTATCCCCCAGGGTGTGTCAAACTGAACACAACCCGAGGGTGTGTTGCAAGCAAAGAACTTTGTATTACTTGTTCCAAGTGAAGAGACAGGGAGATCGCTCTCAAAGCACCGGCTCCCCGTGGGGTCAGCGCAGGAAGCTCTCACCGGGGGGGCTGGGGGCAGGGGCAGGGAGCTTGAGTAAGCAGGTGGACTGTGGACACACGTCAGTGTGCATGCACACGGTGTGTACCCTGTAGGTCCGAAAGATGGTAGAAAACTCCACCCACAGCAGGGACACTGCGGGTTGTAATGAGCTAAAGGTAACGTCCAGCCGGGGGCTGTTGTGCCGGCCCTTAGCTCGTGCTCACACTGGGGGCCTGGCCCCGGCCTGGAGCTGTTGTTCTGCAAAACCAAACCCACTCCTCCCTTGCCTTTGTCACTTCCCTTCCCCGCTTCGCCTGCTGGTTTTCAGCCCTCTGATTCCAGTGACTTCCAGACGCAGCTTAGCGGGCACCCAGGGCTCCGCGAACGGTGGGTGGGGGCTCAGAGGAGGCCCACGGACCCAGGGGACGGGTCTTCCCTTCTCGAGCTCCAGGCGCCTGTGGAGCTCAGCACAGGGCACAGTCACAGTGGAATGAATGCCGCCCAGGCGTCTAAAAACCTTTTTTTTTTTCTTTTTCCAACTGAGAATCTGATTGCCTCGATAGACTGGTCGGACTTCAAGAACTTCACTCTTTACGGAGGCTGTCCTGGGGCGGGACTGAGACAGACCTTGAACCCCCAGCCCTCAACACGGCGGAGTGGAGCCCCAGGGGGAGAGCCCTCATCGGAGCCTACTGGGGCCTCTGGAGCCACCTTCAGTCAGCCCTTTCTGAGGACCTGCATTACCGAGGAGCCCCATCACCCCGGGACCGTCTCAGCATTCGGAATTGAGTCCCCTCGGGTTTGGCCACGGTTTGGAAAGAGCATTCGCTCCACAGGGCCGTGGGGGCCTGAAGAGTTGAGGTGAAGTTGCAGAAAGTGGGGAGAGCCCAGGTAGAGAGGCTGTCTCCCTCACCCCAGGCTTCCCACACTCACCTCCTCTGGGAAGCCTTCCCGGATGCCCCTGTGTTCTCCGAACTTTCCTGGCATCTTCCATGGAGACTTCCTCCCGGCCCCCTCTGCTCGTCTGGGGCCTGCTCTTCCTGGTGGCCCTGAGGCCTGGCCACACGCAGTGCAGGGATGAGGAGCACGGGTCTGCTTCTATGGGGTTCTGGCCCCGCTGGGAAGGGAGCCTTGGACGTCAGGAACAGTGGAGAAAGGACCAATGTGTAAATCAAGCTGCTGTTTTCCAGGCTCTATGCTAAAGCATGTTACGCACATTCTCCAATTTAACCCTCGTGTAACCTTCTAAAACTGCCATGATTACCATTATGTTATAGATGAGGACACTAAGACACACAGACATTAAGCTGCTGAGGTCACACGGGCAGCACATGCCAGAGCCCTACTTTGAGCCCCAAAGGGCCACCTGTCAGAGCCATCCTCCACGTGTGCGGCTCAGGGGTGGAGGCAGGCGAGGGGTGGCTTCCTGGAGAAGGGGGGGGCATGCGGGCGGGGACAGGAGGGTGGGTGTGGACTGACCCCTAGTTCCCGCGTTTGAGGGTGTGATTGCAGGCTAAGGGTTTGGGGCAGAATTATGGCCCCCCAAATGTCCATGTCCTGACCCAACCTGTGACTACGTTAACTCCCACGTCAAAAGGGACTTGGCCAATTTGGTCAAGTTAAGGATCTCAAGATCATCCTGGATTATCCGGGTGGTCCCATGTGGTCCCAAGGGTCCTTATAGGAGGGAGACAGGAGGGTCCGAGTGAGGGGAGCTGTGACAAGGGACAAAAGTCAGAGAGAGAGCGGAAGCCGTCACACCACCGATGGAGGAGAGGCCACGCGCCGAGGAACCCAAGTGGCTTCCGGGGAAGCTGGGAAAGGCAAGGAAAGGGGTTCCCTCTGGAGCCTCCAGGCGGAACGCAGCCCGGCCAACGCCTTGACTTTCGCCCCGCGGGGCCCGCTCTGGACTGCTGGCCTCCAGTGCTGGGAGAGAACACGTGTGTGTTCCAACGGCAGCGGCCGGAGCAGACACGGGGCTCGGGACAGCACCGCCTTCAGAAAGCCAGATTCAGTCCTACCTTCCGTCTTCCGGGCCCTGTGATGGGTCTCGGGGACACAGTGGCCAGGGGGACACCGCCCCGGGCCCGCTGAGCTAGGGGCCCCTCGAGCCGAGCAGGTTATCAGTAAGTGGCAGCCGACAGAGCCCGCTCCCTGGCTGCACGCAGGGCCTCTGTTTATCGGAAAGGGGCTTATCTGGACGGTGGGGCCGGGCTCTGCAGGGGCGAGGCGGTGCCCACTGCTGCCCACACGCCCCGCGGGGGGTCCTCACCAGGCCGAGTGGGGGTCTCCACGGGCCTGCGGGGAGGCACGAGGGGTCAGCACCGGCGCCGACACACAAGTGCCCGAACACCGCCCGGCACGTCCGCGGCTACACTGGCCCCGAACTGGAAACGACCCTCAGGCCATCCACAGGGCGGCTCGGGGGCCGCCTTCTCGCTCCGT
This sequence comes from Panthera tigris, assembly GCF_018350195.1. Classification (NCBI taxonomy): domain Eukaryota; kingdom Metazoa; phylum Chordata; class Mammalia; order Carnivora; family Felidae; genus Panthera; species Panthera tigris. The sequence goes on along the minus strand of NC_056665.1, from coordinate 525,103 downwards.
GGGGCAGTAGAACGGCCCCGAAAACATCTGCTAATTCTCATCAGGCTCACACCGAGCCAGAGAGAACCTCTTGCAGGACCCCGCTCATGCAGTGTTCACAAGGAGGAAACACCAATCTGTGTGTTGGACGTCAGGTGGGGCTGCCCGGCCGGGCGTGACTGGGGGCGCTGGGCTTCGGGAGAACTGGTGACAGTCCGCTGAGCGGTGTACTCACGGACAGTGTCTTTTCTGAGTGCGCCTTATATTGCGGTAAGAAGTTCATTTTTATTTTATTTTATTTTTTGTTTAATTTTATTTTTTAAATATGGTCATTTTTAAAAAACATTTATTTATTTTTGAGAGAGAGAGAGAGAGAGAGGGAGACAGAGGATCTGAAGCAGGCTCTGTGCTGTGAGCACAGAGCCTGATGTGGGGCTCGAACTCACAAACTGTGAGATCATGACCTGAGTTGACATCAAGGGTTGGCCGCTTAACTGACTGAGCCACCCAGGTGCCCCAGAAGTTCACTTTTATTTTTATTTTTTATTTTTTGAATTTTAATTTTATTATTATTTTTTTAATTTACATCCAAATTAGCATATAGTGCCACAATGATTTCAGGAGTAGATTCCTTAATGCCCCTTCCCCATTTAGCCCATCCCCCCTCCCACACCCTCTCCAGGAACCCTCAGTTTGTTCTCCATATTTAATGAGTCTCTTATGTTTTGCCCCCTTCCCTGTTTTTATATTATTTTTGTTTCCCTTCCCTTACGTTCACCTGTTTTGTGTCTCGTGAAGTCCTCATATGAGTGAAGTCATATGATTTTTGTCTTTCTCTAATTTCACTTAGCATAATACCCTCCAGCTCCATCCGCGTAGTTGCAAATGGCAAGATTTCATTCTTTTTGATTGCCGAGTAATACTCCATGGTGTGTGTGTATATATATATATATATATATATATACACCACATCTTCTTTATCCATTCATCCCTAGATGGACATCTGGGCTCTTTCCATACTTTGGCTATTGTCGATAGTGCTGCTATAAACACGGGGGTGCATGTGTCCCTTCGAAACAGCACACCTGTATCCCGTGGATAAATGCCTAGTCGTGCGACTGCTGGGTCATAGGGTAGTTCTATTTTTAGTTTTTGGAGGAACTTCCATACTGTTTTCCAGAGTGGCTGCACCAACTTGCATTCCCACCAACAATGCAAAAGGAATCCTCTTTCTCCGCATCCTCGCCAACATCTGTTGTTACCTGAGTTGTTAACGTGAGCCATTCTGACAGGTGTGAGGTGGTATCTCACTGTGGTTTTGATTTGTATTTCCCTGACGATGAGTGATGTGGAGCATTTTCTCATGAGTCAGTTGGCCATCTGGATGTCTTCTTTGGCGAAGTGTCTGTTCATGTATTTTGCCCATTTCTTCACTGGATTATTTGTTTTTTGGGTGTTGACTTTGATAAGTTCTTTATACATTTTGGATACTAACCCTTTATCTGATATGTCATTTACAAATATCTTCTCCCATTCTGTCAGTTGCCTTTTAGTTTTGCTGATTGTTTCCTTCACTGTGCAGAAGCTTTTTATTTTGATGAGGTCCCAGTAGCTCCTTTTTGCTTTTGTTTCCCTTGCCTCTGGAGACGTGTTGAGTAAGAAGTTGCTGTGGGCAAGATCAAAGAGGTTTTTGCCTGTTTTCTCCTGGAGGATTTTGATCGTTTCCAGTCTTACATTTAGGTCTTTCATCCTTTTTGAGTTTATTTTTGTGTATGGTGTAAGAAAGTGGTCCAGGTTCATTTTTCTGCCTGTCGCTGTCCAGTTTTCCCAGCACCATTTGCTGAGGAGACTATCTTTATTCCATTGGATATTCTTTCCTGTTTTGTCAAAGATTAGGTGGCCATACATTTGTGGGTCCATTTCTGGGTTCTCTATTCTGTTCCATTGATCTGAGTGTCTGTTCTTGTGCCAGTACCATACTGTCTTGATGATTACAGCTTTGTAATACAGCTTGAAGTCTGGGATTGTGATGCCTCCTGCTTTGGTTTTCTTTTTCAAGATCGCTTTGGCTATTTGGGGTCTTTTCTGTTTCCATACACATTTTAGGATTATTTGTTCTAGCTCTGTGAAGAATGCTGGTGTTATTAAGTTCCTTTTTATTTTTATTTAAATATTTATTTATTTTTGAGAGAGCGAGCAAGCCCAAGGCGGGGAGGGGCAGAGAGAGGGGGAGAGAGAGAATCCCCAGCAGGTTTCGTACTGTCAGCACAGAGCCTGACACGGGGCTCGAACTCACAAACCCCAAGATCGTGACCTAAGCCAAGGTCCAACGCTTAACTAAGACACCCAGGCGCCCCAAGAAGTTTATTTTTAAAATCACTGAGCATACACTTTGTGATAAGCACTGGATGAAACTAATATAATGTTGTATGTTAACCACACTAGAATTTACAATAAAATAAAGTAAAATAAAATAAAAAATAACTGAGCATATGCCAGTGATTAGGGTATTTTTCTGGCTCTGCGATACAGAGGTCATTGTCTGGAACTCAGGACGCACAGGCTCTGACACGAACCTGCCTGCACTGAGATGCTACGTGACCCTGGGAAAACTGTGGCCCATTTTTGGGTCTCAACTTCATCCAGAAATTGGAAGGGTGTGCATGTGAGTTCTATGATTTTTGTAGAAACTAAGCAAAATGTTCGAACTGCAGCTAATCCGTATCCTCCCGGCCTTGGTTGGGGCTGGACGTGTTTTCCCGTGTCCTGTTGGTGGTCATGTGAAGATTTGGCTCCACTGCTAACCTTGGCCACAGAGACAGGTGTGTGGGCGTCTGGAGAGAAGGTGGTGGGCATTGGGATCCTTCAGACGGGCTGGAGTTTTGTGTGACCTTGGGTTAGCTACTTAACCTCTGTTTGTTTCCTCGCTGGTGAAGTGAGTGTGATGGCATCCACTCCACTGGGCAGGTGCAAAGCTCAGGTAGATGCCATGCTTCCCCTACAGCTGGGGAGGACCCTCGGCCGGGTGGGGAGGACTCTCAGCAGGGTGGGGAGGATCCTAAGGATGACATCTGATCAGTCTGACAGTTTGTTGATCCAAACTAGACAAAGAGAGTAGAAGTGGCCGGGGCCCCTTGTAGGGCAGAGGCCGTGGCATGAGGGTCTCCCCTTGCCAGCCCACGAGCCCTGGAAGGAGCAGAGGAGACGGAAAGGTAGATGCTGGTGTCCTAGGGGCCTGCCTTCGCTCCCCGTGGGACACTCCCAAGGCCTTGTGGACGTGCCAGTAACCGCAGGGCTGGAGATGCCTCCCTGAATTCTGCTCGGGTGGGGGCCGCACTCTGTGGAGCAAACAGGACTCGGCGGGGGGACGGGGGTCCTGACACACGAGGGACAGCCATGAAGACTGCTGGCTGGGCGCTGCAGCACAGAGAATTTTCTACGGGCCTAGGGTTCCCAGTGCTGTAAGCCAGGGGGCTCTGAACTTGTGGCCTTCTGTGTGGAGGCTGGTGCTTCTCCCAGCCTGTGTCAGAGAATCCGAATCTGCTTATTTTTAATGACGTTTTCCTAATTATATTTTATATAGATGCTCATGCAAGAAAAAGGAAAAGAACAGAAACACGTAGAAAAGCAAAGTAAGAAAATAAAAATCACCCATAATTTCATCCTCTGGAGACAGGAGTTGTGCACACCCTTCAGATTTAGGTGCCTCGTGACCAGATATATTTTATTAGTTAGACTCTTTGGTGGCCGGTGGCAGAAGCTAACTCCGGCTATCTGTATTAATTAAAGCACACTTTGCTGGATCGGGAAAATTCCCAGACTGCCACAGCTTCACACAGTGCACATTTATTTTCTGCTGAGAGGCCCCACACAGCTGTTCCAGCAGGTGGAGGGTGTGGGGGCCGCCTGGTTTCACTCAGCCACCCAGACGCCCAGGCCGAAGGTGGTTCTGGGTCTCGGGTCCCCCGTCCACACGCAGCCACGGGCAGAGGAAGACAGCTGGTGCAGGAGGGGTCTCCAGGCGTGGCATCCAGACCATCCCTTTGCTCTCCGTTAGCCGAATTCGGACCCATGGCCACCTGCCAGGAGGCTGAGGCTCCAGCTTTGAGGGCCAGCGTCCCTCCAGGTGCCCTGGGAGCCATGGAGCGGGAGGCATAAAAGGGCATCCGTCTGTAGTCACGGAGACCGGCCACTGCAGCTGCCAAGAACCCTTCCCAGGCTCTGGCCCCTCCCGCAGGGTTCAGCGTCTCAGACGAGAGCATTGGTGGTCAAGCCCGAATCCTACCACGTCCCTGGCCTTCCAGTAACCCCGGTGCAGGGGGGAAGGCTCTGCCCTCTGCCGGGGTCGCCCCACTCTCTCTCCAGGGAGAGACCACTCTCTGAAGGGCTACTGGGACAGGAGATCAGCGCTGGACACTCAAATAACCGTCTTTCATATTGAGCACTTCCCTGCTCTGTGTTGCTGGGCCTGGACCCTGTCCTTTGGCCGGTGCCACTCCCTGGGCCTCCCCCACCATCCCAGAGGCCACAGCCGCCCCAGGGTTTCTACAGGATGGAGGGACGTCAAGGCCAATCTGGTCAGCGGAACTGCCCAGAGGCCTCATGGAAAGTAGCCACGTGGAGTCCAAGGTGGCTCAGCTTGGGCCACGTGTCACCAAAGTTTCCGTGTTACGCCCCCACGTAAACAAGAAGACGTCCCCAGTCCTCCCGTTGCCACAGTGGTGACCAGCCCACAGAAAGCAGCGGGAGGGGAAGGGAAGGAGGGCCACAAAGGCAGAATTCACCTCTCGTTCCCAGTCTGGAGGTGAGTTGTCTTTGGGGGACCTCCCTCTGTGAGTTCCTGGGTCCCTGACATACCCCAGTTGGCATTTGAAAAAATAAGTACGTAACGAGATGCTCGACACAGTTGGTCCTCAGGGAAATGCCGACTGAAGCCTTGAGCCGTGACTCCCTTCACGAGATGTGACTCCAGTGGACAAGACCGGTGACAGCTGGTGTCGGGGAGGCCGCAGAGCCGCTGCAACTCCCGCACGCTCATGGCGGGGCTGCGCGATGGCCGCTGAACAATTATTCCGTGAGTGGCTGGTGTGAGCTCTTCTGTGACCCTGCGGCGCCCTCGCAGGCATTTGCTGATGAGCAGAGAAGCCCTGTGTTCACACGAAGATTGCACGCGGCTTTGTTCTGACAGGCGGGAGCCGGGAACAATGGCACGTCCCTCATCAGGATCAGGGACGAACAAACTGCCGTCTGCTCGCACGACAGAACACCTCTCGTCAACGCAAAGGAACCACTGCCCCCCCCACAGCCACGGACAGACCTCAGAAACACGGTGAGCAAAAGCAGCCGGGCTGAAGGGACGCATTCGCGGGGGTCCACCAGACGTGGGTTCAAGGCAGGCAGACCCTCCCCGTGGGGACGGAGCTCAGGAGGAGCAAACTCGTGGGCGATGGAAATGCTCTCCGTCTTGACGTGGGTGGTGGTCACCTGGGTACATGTGCCAGGGGTCATCGAGCCGTCCGCTTGTGCTGTGCCTTTGACCGCATGTGATTTATACTCTAATGAAGTACCGTGAGAATCTGTGATCCCTTTCTGGTGAATGCTGGGCTTTTCTGACTGTGGTCCCACCTCGGCTACTGGGCGGGTCGGGGATCCACGGGCCCGGAGGCGGGTGGAGGGGGACCTCGGACCCAAGCTCAGGATGGGGTCACCCGGTCTCACTGGTCCTGCCTCCTCCGCGAGCCCTCGGCAGGTGAGCACGGGGCGGTCTCTGCTGCACGGTGACCTGTGGCCTCCCTGGTGGCCTCGCCACGCCCGCCCCCCCACCCCCCCACCCCCGTCCTCACTGGCAAAGAGTAACACAGCGCTGCTGTTTTAACCTGCATTGCTCTGGTCCGTAGTGACGGGGAACTTCTAAAGCGTGATCACTGACCATTTTCATTTCTCTGTTCAGGGCCTGACGTCTTCTAGGGCCCGTTCCGCAAACCACTTGTCCGCTACCCAGAAAGGAAAGACAAACGTCTGCCAAGCAAGGGTTTCCGAAGGGATTTTTACTTTTCCCTGCGAGATTGTGCTCCTCTCTTCTGTGCTTCTCCTGGGAGGGGTCCCTTCTGCGGGTGTTTCTTTTGTAACGACGGTGACAACGGAATCAGATGACCGTCAGAGTAGGTAAAATCGGGTCAAATCCCTCAAATCCGACAGCCTCAAATCCAAGCTCCCCCACGGCTTCTATGCCTTTCCAGACGCGGGGCATCCCGTGCCTTCCTCTGAGTGTTCTCAGGGTCCCCTTCCGGACCCACCCTGCCCTGCACACACCCGCGAGCACGCGCACTCACCCACACCCGTGTCCCTGTGTTCAGCCGACGCAGGCTGGCAGGTGGAGGTGAGGAGACGGACAGCTGCCAGTCGCCTCGCCCGGCTCTCGTGTGTCCGCTCTCCCCTTCCCTTGGCCTCCACTCTCCTTTGTCCTCTGGGGCCTGCCAGGCCACATAGGTGCCGTCTGCAAAGAACCCTGTCCTTAGAGTCACAAACTCCTCTCTAAACTGCTGATCGATGTGTTTTTCCGACCGTGAGAACAACTCAAAGCTAGCTACCACACATTTTAGACGCTCCTTCGCCAGCACCCTAACGAAGTGCGGTGTCTCTGCTCCTGAACCGACTCCAGACTCGTTCCCTGGCCCTCCCGGGCTGGCCAGCCACACTGCGCTGTTCGGACAGAGCACACAAGGGTCCTGGCTGGACCCGGAGCCAAGCGGGGTGAGCCGGGTCCAGACCGTGGGGCAGCTTCAATGCCAAGGGAGGGTATGGATTAGATTATTCTATTCTGGGGCCCCCCAAAGCTTTCAGAGCAGGGCTGTGATTTGGACAGAACCAGGAATCTTCTGGAAATCTTGTCTGGCTGTTGCACAGGCAGCTGGCAGGAGAGGGACTCTAGGGTCTGGGTGACATTTCTGAGGGACAGCCGTCGGTGATGGGGAGGATTGACAGAGGAGGGGATGACAGCCCGGCTGTCTAGGGGGAAGCCAACTCCCCTCTCCGGGTCCGGAATAGTCTGTCATTTGCTTGGGACCATACTTGACCCAGGCCATTACTGCTGAGATGGGGCCGGCCAAGGCCACAGGAAGGTCCGAGGAAACTTGAAACCAGCATAGCATTAAGCAGACACACAGGCTACCCTCCAGCAGGGCTCCCAGCCGGGCCAGGGTCTCGCTCAGGACCGCTGGAGGAGGGAGGGGCACGGGCTTTTTGTATTTCCGGACGTGGTACTCGCAGCAAACACATTCATGGAGTTTTTTGCATCAAGTGACAACGGTCAGCATTTACTGCATGTTGTGGGCAGTCCAGTCCTGAGGGTTTTCTATCGTATAACTTACATATTCATGTGCATGCACGGGTGTGTGTGCGATCACACATATGCTCTTATGTACTCCTCACAGCCCCGTGAGGTGGGTACTTTCACAGAGAGACTGAGGCAGAGAAGCAAAGTAGCTCGCCCAAGGTCGCACAGCTGGGAAGGGCAGAACCAGCAGCATACCCGGTGGGACTGAGGGGTCTACTTCCCGGAAAGAACGAAACGAGGACACAGTGGGATAGCCCTCTGGCCCCAGCCCCACTGCTGACCCTGACGAGCTTGTCTAGGTCATCTTTTAAATGCACACCCCTCACGGGACACTCTGGGGAGCCATGGGTTTGCGCACTACCTTGCTCGAGGTGATGGTTTCCCATGTTTGTACGTGGATGGCACACTTTCATTTTTTTAATGTCTATTTATTTATTTTGAATTTTTAATGTTTATTTGTTTTTGAGAGAGACAGACAGGGAGACACAGAATCCGAAGCAGGCTCCAGACTCTGAGCTGTCAGCACGGAGCCCGACGTGGCGCTCGAACTCACGGACTGCGAGATTATGACCTGAGCTGAAGTCAGACGTTTAACCTACTGAGCCCCCCAGGTGCCCCCAAAAGACACGCTTTAAACATGGGCACCGCGCCGTATGTCAATGATACGTCAATAAAGCTGTTTAAAAAAACTGATAGTACTTACGGGAGATTTAAATCTTTGTAATATTTCTACAGTGACTCGCATTTACCTTATGTGACCCCATTACAATGTTTGAGCATGCTGCATAAAATTCATGATTCATTTCTGAATCTTAGCACTGCTTCGAGAACTTGGCTGTTGCCTCACAAGAGCAGAGTGCCTCCAGATTAAAGCTAAGAGCTGCAGTGGCTCAAGACACATTTTATAATCTGGCATTCCTGAAAATAGAAAAGTATGCGAAAGCGCGGTTTATAACAAGATAGTGGTTCTCCTGAAATAAAGCAGAAAACAAACGTCTATGTGAACGTGTACCAATTTTTTTAAAGCGCGCTGCGTAAAGCCTGTTTGGCCTGCCCGCCCACCCAGAGCTCAACAGGACGCAGGCATGCCCGGGAGACGGCTTGGGTCTAGTTCCACGCCACCGCAGCGACGCGGCTTTCGCAATGATGCGTGTCAGTGTTTCGTTTGCACTACACCATAGCCTATGAAGTGTGCGAGGGCATTGCGTATAAAGAGCAACGTACACCCCTTGGGGCGCCTGGTGGCTCGGTCGGTTGAGCGTCTCTGACTCTCGATTTCGGCTCAGGTCATGATCTCACGGTTTGTGAGTTCGAGCCCCGCTTCAGGCTCTGCGCTGACAGCAAGGAGCCTGCTTGGGATTCTCCCTCTCTCCCTCTCTCTCTCTCTCTGCCCCTCCCCAGATCATTCTCTCTCTCTCAAAATAAAGAAACGTTAAAAAAAAAACCAGAATGGGGGCGCCTGGGTGGCTCAGTCGGTTAAGTGTCTGACTTCAGCTCAGGTCACGATCTCACGGTCCGTGAGTTCGAGCCCCGCGTCGGGCTCTGGGCTGATGGCTCAGAGCCTGGAGCCTGCTTCCGATTCTGTGTCTCCCTCTCTCTCTGCCCCTCCCCCGTTCATGCTCTGTCTCTGTCTCAAAAATAAATAAAACGTTAAAAAAAAATTTTTTTTTTAAAACCCAGAATGTACATACCTTCATCTAAAAACGCTTTGTTGCTAAGAGAAATGCTAATCAGGGGCGCCCAGGTGGCTCAGTCAGTTGAGCGTCCGACTTCGGCTCAGGTCATGATCTCATGGTCCATGAGTTCGAGCCCCGTGTCGGGCTCTGTGCTGACAGCTCGGAGCCTGGAGCCTGTTGGCTTAAAGTACCACCACTGAGGTTTGCTGCGTGAACCGTTTCTCTGTAGCAGGAGATGCTGACAGAATTTTACCCCCCAAACTTCTCTGGAAACGAGTTAGTCCTCTGAGTCCGCTTTCTCAACTCCATTCCTGTGATATTCTCCTTTCTTCGCTGTCATTTCAACAACGGTCCTTAAGGCAACCTCACCGGGACTGGATTCGAGCTCAAGAAACCACGTTCCATGCTCATCTGTAAGAAGCTACGCGCCTGGGGGCGCCTGAGTGGCTCAGTCGGTTAAGCATCCGACTTCCGCTCAGGTCACGATCTCGCGGTTGGTGGGTTCAAGCCCCGTGTCGGGCTCTGTGCCGACAGCTCGGAGCCTGGAGCCTGCCTAGGATTCTGTGTCTCCCTCTCTCTCTGCCCCTCCCCTGCTCATGCTCTCTCTCTCTGTCTCTCAATAATAAATAAACGCTAAAAAATTTAAAAAAAAATAAAAAATAAATAAAAAGCAGCTACGTGCCTGTCCGAGTTTCATCCTGAGGTGCAGCAAGTCAGGCGCGTCCTCGGGCCCCACTTCTGCCCCTGGTTCCCCGGCTGCTTCCAGCACATCTGCACTGACTTCCTCCCCAAAGTGCTGAACCCCTCAGAGCCCTCCGTGAGGGCTGCGATCAGCTTCTGCCAAACTCCTGTTTGTGTTATTTTGTCTTCTTCCCGGGCACCAGCAATGGCATCTAGGAGGTGAACCCTTTCCAGAAGTTTTCCACTTGGTGTGCCCACGTCCTCAGAGGAATCACTGTCCCGGGCGGCTACAGCCTTGCGAAGTGCCTTTCTCGAGTAACAGGACTGGAAAGTCGAAGCGACTGCTTCAGCCACGGGCTGCGGGGTGGATGTCGTGTGAGCGGCACGACAACCACATCGGTCTCATCGCTCGCCTCCGGCAGAGCCCCTGGGCGCCCCACGTCAGCAGTGAGCAGCCACATTCGGAAAGGGCTCCTTTTTTTCTGAGCAGGAGGTCTCAGCGGTGGGATTAAGACATTCAGTAGACCATGTTGTAAACGGACGTGCGGTCACCCAGCTTTCGTCGTTCCGTTACAGAGCTCAGGCCGGGCGGGCGAAGCATCGTCTCCCGGGCCCCAGGGGAGCCAGCGGGCGCTGGCCTCCATTTCAAGCCACCAGCTGCGTTAGCCCCTAACAAGAGAGTCAGCCTGTCCTTTGAGGCTTTGGAGCCGGGCACTGGCTTCTCGTCTCCAGCTATGACAGCTAGACGGCATCTTCTTCTGACAGAAGGCTGTTTCATCCACGCTGGAAATGTGACAGAGGAGCCACCTTCGGTCACGATCTTGGCTGGATCCCCCGGATCACTGCTTCACCTGTCGTGGGGACGGTGTCCGTCCTTGCACCTCAGGAACCAGCCTCTGCCGGCTTCAGACTGGTCCTCCTGTAGCTCCCGCCCTCTCTCGGCTTTCGCAGAGTCGAAGAGCCTCAGGCCTTGCTCTGGATGAGGCTTCAGCTGAAGGGAACATCGTGGCCGGCTGGACCTTCTGTCCAGACCACTCGAACTCTCTCTGCATCGGCAATAAGGCCGTTTCCCTTTCTTATCATCCATAGCCACCGGTGGAGCCCTTTCATTTCTGTCGAGAACTCTGCCTTTGCTGTCATGACGTGGTTCGCTGGCACGAAAGGCCCTTCCTCGCTAAACTTCACCTTTTCTAGATTTAAAGTGAGGGACGTGTGATGCTTGCCCTTTACTTGGACACTTAGAGGCCACTGTAGGGTTACTAACTGGCCCGATTTCAACACTGTTGTGTCTCAGGGAAGAGAGAGGTCTGCGGAGCGGGGAGAGGGCTGGGCAGCCGGCGGTGGGCACGGTCAGAGCACAGCCAACATTTATCGCTAAGTTTGCCGTCTCGCACGGCCCCGTTCCGGTGCCCCTAAGACGAGGACAATACTAACATCGAAGATCACCGGTCACACCTCACCGTGACAAATGGAATAGTAATGGAAATGTCTGCAATACTGGGAGAATTACCAGACTGTGGCACAGACACCGAGGGAGGTCCGGTGGGAGCAGTGGAGACGCGCTCAGCGCGGGGTCACCCCAGACCTTTGGTGTGGAAGAAGGCGGTATCTGCAGGGCGCAGCAGGGCGGGTGCAGGGTGTGCCCGCACGTCTCCTTCGTGGCTGTCACCACACCGTGTGGCTAGGGGCTGGTCTCCCTGCTGGCTGCTGTGAGCCCCACGCAGGCTAGAGTTGGGCTGTTCCCCGTGGGCCTCCCTCGGTGCCGGACAGACAGGCAGAGATGGTCGGTGGCCGCCTTCTCTGCAGCCGTGCGGCCTCACGGGACGCCGGTCTGATGGGAGGACCTCAGGACATCATCTGCAAAGCACAACAATACGCCAGGGAGACCGTTCCCTTACTTTCTTAGTTTTTTCTCCTGAAACAGACCCCCACGCCCCCACCCCGTTCCTGGGGGCAGCAGCTGTGGGTGAGGCCGGAGTCCCAGGAGTACGTGGGCTCTTGGAAACTGTAACCCACAGAAACATCAGAAGCTTGGGTTTGGTCCGTTAAAGCGAGGCAGCGGTGGTTATTTCGATACGAATCCCCGGGGCTGGCACGCTGGCAAAATGGCCCACGCCGGGGGTTACCCAGAGGGTTAGAGCCGGGTGCTCAGGCGTGGCCGGTCCGTGGGCTCCTCCGGGACAGGCACTCCCTTCATGCAGCTGGGTGCTGCTGCTGCCCCACACGGCTCTGGCACACGGAGGTGCACGCCGCCCATCCATTTATTCATGGAAATCAATAAATTCCATCCCATGAGCCCGGCCATCTGCTGGGCACACACTCAGCACTTGACGCGTGCCCCCCCATCAATCTTTACAAGAACCCCACGAGGTTGGCGTTCTTGCCCCCCGTGCAGAAGGGGAAACCGAGGCTTGGAGAGAGGGCATCTGCCCAAAGTCACACAGCCAGAGAGAGGTAGGGAAGCAGATACTGAAACAGGGGCCTGGAGAACACCTGCTATTTTGGGGCCAACAAATTAACATCCTGCCGTTGGAGAGACGCCGTGGCCGCCCCTCGGGGCCCTGGCCCTGCAACCCCTGGGCCCCTGCCGCCTGGCCCCTCTGGCCTTCCGTGGTCTTGGCTCCTGTCCACACTCCTGCTTCTCTTCCCGCTCTCGTTCTCCAACAGTTGCTTTTCCTCCCCCCACCTCCTCAAGAGGTTTCTGCACCCTTTGGGGGAACCCGTTCCCGGTTGACTTTGGAAGAGCGGTTTCTGTGCCCGCTTGGACTCTTCTCCCACCTGGGCCACGAGGGGAGCCCGGCACTGTGAGTCGGGGGCAAGGCCCGTTCTGTGCCTCTCACTGTTGCCTCTCCAAAGTCTCCTTGGCTGTAAGAGGAGGTGCGGAATTGGATCCGCGTTTCCCAAATTTCAGTCAATCAAACGCCACCTGTAATCTCATAGATGTACAAGAAGTCCTTACTCTTTTTTTTTTTTAATCTAAACGTAAAGGAAACTTTAAGTTGCTTACTGCGACTGGAAAACCAACGTCACTCACAACAGATGCTGTGATAAAAGTAACCGTGAAAATAAAAGCGTAACCGATAAATTTTAAATGTGTAAAGTCTCAAATCCTCCCATGACTAACTACGGGAAACAACCTGCTATCTCATCAGAGGCTTTGTCAAAGGTAAACAAAGACCCTGTTCAAAGGAGTACGGATTTTAACGGCGCGACAATAGGCAGAACTGACTGGTGCTCCAGAGGGAGGGAGGGGGCAGGGGCAGGGGCAGGGGCAGGCCCTTACAAAGGGCCAGTGTGGATGCACTCAGGCCGGCCGCATCTGCCGGCTGGCAGTTCCTGAAGTGAGGACCCTACTCGCCTCAGAGACTGGGAGACGCAGGCCCTGCCCTCAGGTGTTGGGGGGGGATAAACAGTAACAAGTTTGGGCAGCCTTGAGCTCTCTCACGCAGGCGCTTTGAGGGTCAGTGTCATCTCAGGGAAACGGCCTTAGTGTTTACTCAAGTCTTTATAGGCCAAGGTTGAGGCCCAGCTGCGAAGAGGGCTCGGAGAGCTTTGGTAGAGTCCGTAAAGGAAAGAATCTTTGTCGGCCGATTTTGTGTAGACAAAAGGAAAAAGGAAAACAAAACGCATCAACGTGTTGAAACTACGTACCAGGTGCTTTACAAAATTATGAGGCGGATACTTTTAAAACGATCCCCACCAAAAAATCAAGGAATTTAAGGCTCGGAGAGGTTGACGCCCCTGCCCAAGATCACGCAGCCAGAAGTAACAAAGCTGGGATCTGAACTTAGGCCTCACGATTTCCAGCGGCTCTGGCCTCCCGCATATGGCCATCATGACGTGACCCTGGCTGGTCCAGGGTACGTGTCTGGGAGGCATGTGGCACTGGGCAGTGGCTCTCAGCTCTGCTGGCACACTGGAGTCACCTGGGGAGCCTTAAAAGTTCTGATGGAACTGGTCCGCAGGGCAGCCTGGACGCAGGGATCGTCAGAAGCTCCCACGTGATCCCTGTGAGAGCCGCTGGGAGCGAGACCCACTGTGCTCGAAGCCTTCACGGTTATCATCCCATCTGACCCCTGGAGAGCCCCGCGAGGAAGGCAGGCGAGCAGGTGGCAATGACCGTGGCCTGCGGATGAGCAAACCAGCTCAGAGAGAGGCTAAGCTTCACATCGCAAATAATATCTGCTGGGGGGCCAGGCCCCCTGACCTCCAGCTCTGCATTCTCCGTCCGAAGGTTACTGCTCTAAAGGGGACTAAGTGAGAGGAAAAGGCAATGTCTCCCAAACCAGAGACGACAGTTTAATTTTGCTTGGATGTTAAAAGTCATTCCACTCCACCACCGAACACGTGGAGGAGGGCAGAGGGCCTGCCTCAGCCACAGGACCCCACACAAGACCAGGGGACCCCAGAGAGGAGAGCCCTCCCTGCCCCGACAGAGTGTTCCACAGTGGGAGCCAAGGCGGCTGGAGCAGGCCTGCAGTTCTCGGATAGCCCTCCTTCTGGGCCTGTTTCTGCCCGGGGGTGGCCATCTGGCTGCCAGGCGCCTTCAGAGAGCTGGGCACAGCCCGGGCAGGTCAGACAGAGACTTGTTACCGTACCCTTCCACACAGGGCCCTGGGCCACCGAGCCCCCTGAGGGGCCGGACACAGGCTCCAGGGCCACCCCCACCCCCGACGTGCACAACTCTGGGTCCCTGAGCAGTCCGGCCTTAGTGGATGCAAGACACTGCCCTCTCTTGGGAGACCTGGAAACGTGGTTACTCACACCTGAGGGGCGTCACTGCCCACATCTGTGGGGTGTCACTGCTCGCCCTTGGAGGATTTCAGGAGTTCCCAGGTGTGCGCAGTGGGGAGGCCACGGTGCACAGCGGGGGCCAGCAAAGCAGCACCACACATACCCGTCAGGCCTCCCGCTCGCCCCTGCCTTGCAAATGCCCCACGGCGGGAGGGGGGGGGTGCTGGCAGCCGTAGGGTCTCGGGAACTGCACCCCACCCCCCCACGGCGGCGGACCCCAGTCCGCTCCAACCCCCTCAAAGACGCCGCAGCCCACCTCTGGCCGCTGCGCGCCCCCCTGCCCTTACCGCACAGAGGGCGGCCACACCCCTGGGCGCGGCAGGGCGCGGAGCCCGGGACGAAGCCGGCTCAGTCCCACCCCTCGGGGCACGGTTCCCGCCGGCGCGACCCCTCGGGCTGTCTGGTCTTCCGCAGGGCAAGGCGGCGGCCCCGGACGCCCAAGCCCCCTTCCCAGCCCCCAGACATGGCCCGGGGCGGCGATCAGAGCTGGCGTCCCAGGGAGTCGGACGGGCAGCCGGAGGAGCGGACCGCCCAGAACAGCAGGTGGGCCGGCGGGGTCTCGCGGGGTGGGGTGGGGTGGGGTGGGGTGGGGTGGGGTGGGGCAGGGCGAGCCCGGGGCGGGGGGGCGTCGGGAGTCAGGTGTCCAGTCCAGCTCCGGGTGAGCGGGGGATCCGCAGCCGGAGGCTGGGTGACACAGACGTCGGGGGTCAGGGGCCGAACGAGCCGGGCGCGGGCGCTGAGCACCGGGTGAGTCGGACGTCGGGGATCCGGCGTCCAGCTCCGGGCGAGCCGAGGGCTTCGGGGGCGGGGCGAGCCGGGCGCGGTGGCAGAGCACCAGTGAGTCGGCCGTCGGGGGTCGGGGTCGGGGTCGGGGTCGGGGTCCCGGCCGCGCGCCCGCTGCCCCGCCCGCCCGGGCGCCGCCGGAACCTCCGCGAAGGTTCTGGGCCTTTGTGGCGTCACCGTCTCCTCGCGGAACCTTCCGCCGGCGCCGAATAAAACCCGCGGCGGAGGCGCCGGAGGCCGAGTGCGGCGGCCCCGGGCGGCGGGCGGCGGGAGCCCAGGGCGGCGGCGGCGGCGGCAGCGGCGGCGGGAGCCGGAGCGGGAGCGGGAGCCGGAGCGGGACGCGCGGGCGGGCGGCGGGTCGTCCGGGGGGCGCTGACCGGCCTCGCCCGCCCCGCCCCGCCCGCAGAGCCAAGATGGTGAAGGAGACCCAGTACTACGACATCCTGGGGGTGAAGCCCAGCGCGTCCCCGGAGGAGATCAAGAAGGCCTACCGGAAGCTGGCGCTCAAGTACCACCCGGACAAGAACCCGGATGAGGGCGAGAAGGTGCGGCGGGCTGGGGCCGGGCACTGGCGGCGGTCGTCGGCGGGGCCGGGTCGGGGTCCGGGGGCTGGGGTTGTGGTCTGGGGCTGGGGTCGGGGGCCGGGGGCTGGGGGCCGGGGGTCGGGGGCTGGGGCTGGGGCCGCGGTCGGGGCCCGGGGATAGGCGGCGGGGGTCCGAGCTGCGGCGGGCCTGGGCTTCCGTCGGGGTCGGGTCGGGTCGGGTCGGGTGCAGGACTAAGGCTGCATCGAGGCTGGGGCCGGGGTCGGGGACAGGCGGTGGGGTCCCGGACTGGGGTTGGGGCCCAGGGGCTGGGGTCGGGGCGGGCATAGGTGGCTGGGGCCCGGGGTACGGCGGGGGTGGGGGCGGGCTCGGCGACAGGCCATGGGGGGGGGGCTGGGGTCCGGGACAGGTTGCTAGGGCCCTGGGCTGGGGTTGGGGACAGGCACCTGGCCACGGGCTGCGGGCTGCTGTGGAGGCTGGAGTCGGGGTTGGGGCTCAGGGGCTGCAGCTGGGGTCCTGCCGCGCATAGGGGGCGGGGGCCCAGGCTGTGGCTGGGCTGGGGTCAGGGTTGGTGGCAGGGAAGCCTGGTGGGCACACCGCTGGAGGGAAGTTCTGCAGAAGGGCAGCCAGCAACCCAGTGAACTGAGGCACACGGCACCAGAAGTTTGCGCGCTCGCCAGGAGCAACTGGGTTGAACTGTTCCGTGCTGATCCCTTGACGCACAAACCCCAGGGGTGAGTTTCTCGCTAGGACCTGAGACAAACCCGGTGTCAGTCAGCTGAACCGCTGGCCAGATTTGGTCTGTGTGCCTCTCTCCTGTCAGGCATTGAATAATCACATCTATTAAGCAGGAACGGAGAGATCTCTGCCCAGATACATCATTTTGCGGGAATATTCCAGGTTTTCTGTGGCAGATGACCCACAGTTGATTCCAAGTATCGATAATAGGCTGGAGAATTCTGTAATAGGCACCTGAATTCAACTGTTTGCTGTTCCTGGGAACAGAGCCGGCCTCCTTGGGCTCACTATGCACCTGACCGGGGACTGGAAGGACCACGCGTGGATCCTTGGGACAGTCTGTTGGCCTGTCCACTCCTGCCTCCACTTTCTGCCACTTTCTTAGGAAACTTTGTGTCCGATGACGTTGGGGAGGTGGACTTTTGTAGTCGCTGGCAGCACGGGCTGTCACCCTTGAGGCCGCAGGCACCCATCCAGCACTTGGACCTGTGGCACCGTGTCTAGTGTGAGTGCCCGCCTGTGTTCACTGCCCCGTGCAGGAGGAGGCTCCTTCAGGAAGGTTGGCCGGTGGCAACAGTGATAGAATATTTATATTTAGCCACATGTGCCGAATGTGGCTGTCACAAGCTTAACATGCTTTCCTGCAAGACCGTTTTGTCTTGTCACTCACTCGAATTCTTTCCTCTATATTTAGATGGCTTACTGTAGCTTTGAAAGTCACCGGCTTTCTGCACGGCGTTGGTGTCTCATAGACGTGCTCCCAAGTTTGCCGTGGCCCGTTTCTGAGACTCTCCCTTAATGAGAGCGTAGCCGGGCTTCTCACTCGATGTTTCAGAGGCTGGCTAGAGGCAGCCTGGGGGAAAGCCTCCTGACCCCAGTTTCAGGTCAGGTCTCCTGGCACTTTCCAGGAGTGAGTTCATGACCGTGTGCGCACAGCTGGACTGACTGTGCCATTGCTGTCCCGAAGCTGTTTTAAACTGGACCCGAGCTGTCCCACGTTCCCGTAGGCGTTGTCCTGTAGAAACCCGTCCCACAGCTTATTTTCAGGCACCACATGGGTGTCCCGTAAATGAGTCTCTTGATGGTGAAGTCTGGTACGTTCCTCTCTGTCTGGAGCAGGGGTTCCGTGATGTCCCCCGTCCCCGCCTTCCATGAGGGGGATACGGGGATACGACCCTTCAGTTTGGTTGTTGGCTGAAGCTCTGGTGGGCTGCCTCTGACCCAAACTCCGAGTCACCGAGCTGGTCTCCTGCACCTGTGCTCGCCATTGCACAGTCACGGGCCCGGTGTCTGGCTGTGGGTGGATGGGGGGGGGGGGTGTGCATGCCCTGTAGGGGGCGGTTCCAGAGGGAAGGTTTTGCAGTGGAGGGGGCATCGGGCACTCCGTGAAAATTGGGTCGGAGATCACAGGGGGCGAGGAGACTGGACACAATTCATAGAAACTCTGTGCCATAGGGTTCCCTAGACTCACTCATTCTTCACCAGATGCTTCCTTCCTGGGCCTCTTGTGTGCTGGGCACACTGTGTAGACCTTGTGTTGTCTGCTCAAGTCTGTGTGCAGTTCTCACCTACTTGATTTGTCACAGGTAGAGTCTTTATTTTCTTCCCAGGTTTGTCGCTGTATTATTAATGTCTTTTGAAAAATAGATGAAGCCGGTCTTTCCGCCCTGCAGGGAGACCGCTAAGATGGCCGTTGGCCTTTGTTTTGGGCCCTGTTGTCCTGTGTTGCTAAGCACCGGGCGGCCGTGTTTGTCGTCAGGTGCCCTGTGGAGTCCGCAGTCCCCTCGTCCCGCCAGCTTTCCATGGGCCCTTCTGGCGGGACCAGTAAGCCAGTCCCTCTCGGGCAGAGCTGGGGGCGTCTGGACTGCTACCCTGATCAGCTTGAGATGCATCCCGTCTTTTGGCCCATTGCACCGTAAATTTTAGTTTGGATCATAGATTTTCAAGTTGAAAAATCATAAAAGACAGCATAACAGTACAGGAAATACCAGAATGTAGAGAAAAACCACCTAGTACACGTCACCCTAACTGCCGTGACGGTGCCTCTTTGCAGGCAGCTCTTTCCGGGGGGATCAGACGTGGTCATCCTGGTACATTTTTTTGTCGTTACATGGTATTTTATCAAAAGTACTTTTCCAAGTTGAGACATCATTCCAGAGCCATTTTTTCCTCGCTGCACAGTAACCTCGTTAAGGTGGGTGGCGAATGATCGCAGACTGAAAGGTGAGCCGGTCGGAGCCCGAGTGTCCAGCGGTGAGGCGAACCTGAACGGGGGTCTAGAGTGCTGCAGCTCGGTGGGGGCGGGGGGGGGGACGGGCTGGTAGAAGTGGGAGCCCCCTCCCACGTGGGACACGGCCTCCCGGACAGGCCGTCGCTTCTGCTTCCTCAGACTAATCATGGGGTCAGTTAAGTCTGGGTGCCTTTCAGGCATCCAGGATATTTGGTGAGTGCTTCCTGTGGAAATTCTCAGGGAGCATACCTAGTCCCTGACACACAGGCCCAGGAACTCGGGTGGGGGGGGCGCCTGGTCTCCCTGCTGTCAGAGCTAACGTCCCGGGCACCCAATCCCCACACTCTGCTGTGCAGAGCGGTGGTCGTGACTGGTGCCTGCTGCTTTGCAGAAATGCGGAGAATTAACTTAGCAGAAGGTCTGGCTGCCTGGAGTAGGATCTGATGTCCCTTGAAGACTTAATTTTTAAAATTACCTAGTTACTAGCTGTCATTTGTTGATTAGGTACGTGTTAGATCTCTACCCGGCATCTGTAACACAAGAGGAAATGTAGTACTTCTATCAAGATTTACAGGCGTGTGTATTTTAAGTTTATTTAGAGAAGGTGCACACACACTCATGTGCAAGCAGGGCGGGGGCAGAGAGAGCGAGAGTCCCAGGCAGGCTGCGCGCTGTCAGCACAGAGCCCGACTCGGGGTCGAACCCACGAACCGTGAGATCGTGACCTGAGCCGAAATCGAGTCCGACACTCGACCAGCCGAGCCCCCCAGGCGCCCCCGTGTTTGTGGCTTCATAGCACGTTTTCTTTTCTGTGTGTTTTACGGAGGCAGCTGCCTTACGGGATTTTCACGTAGAGCCTTGTCTCAGACCGGGGAGTGCCCCTGGAGGGCCGGGACCCCGCGTCCCGTGTGCATTTCTGAAGCCCCACCAGAATCAAGCCGTGCATCTAACGAGTACCAAGTGCCTTCCACATGCCACGCGTCCCTCTGGGTCCCAGCAGGGGACGAAGCTGTCCCAGCTGCAGTGGGGGTTCCGTCGGAGGACACGTGCGGTCTGGCCTTGGCGCCCCGCGGCCCGGGCCGACTCACTGGGGCGCCGGCAGCCGGCATGAGCACGAGAGGCGGGACACGGGCGAGGTCGCGGCGGTCGCCTCTGCGGAGCGGGCCTGGGGTGTGGCGAGCACGGATGCCCTGGAGATACTTTATATTGTCCTAATTTTATGTTGAAAGCTTGCACACACGGACGGAAAGATGGAGGTAGGAGTGTGAACACGCGCGTTTCCTTCACCAGCTTCTCGCACTGTAAACGTGTCACTGTGTCTGCTCTACCTGTCTCTTCACGGTTACCCGAAGCTGCAGCCAGCGTGAGCTCTCGGCCCAGAAACTTGGCAGGTCTCACTGAGGAAAACCCACATCCCCGCACGGATCAGTCGTACGCCTCTCCCCCGAGGAACAAATTCACATGTCTCCACTTGTCCCAGTGTCTTCTCTAGCCATTGTTCCCCAGTCCAGGATCACATTGCATTTAGTTTTCTAGAATGTCTTTCAGTTGGGGTTTTGTGACATTTTTTTTTAATAACTGGTTGCCAGTGACACAGTTTCGGCAGGAGGGTGACGTGTCGGGTATTTCGTCCACTTTGGGGCCTTGGACGTAAACATTGGGAGGCAGATGAGATGTGAGGAGAGAGGTTTTGGTGCTGGCGGGAGGCGAGATGGGGAGCCCGAGGGCAAGGTCAGGAGGACAGATGCATGGGGACAGCTGCGCGTGGGGACGGGTGCACGCACAGACGTCTGTAACTGAGTTTCGTGCTAGGGAAGCAGGGAAGCTGCTTCTGAGCTGGGAGGCAGCTGCACCCGGGGGCCAGGGGGCCGGGGGCCGGGGTGCTATCTGGTGGTAGGTGGAGCCCCGGGCGGCCGAGGCTGGAGGAGCTCCCCTCGCTCTCCCTAGAGGCCCTGCCACCAGCCCCTCACTCGGTTGGCCCCGTTTCCTGGAGAAGCCAGGTTCCGGAGGGCGCAGGCTGCTGGCGTCGGGGGAGCAGGTGCAGAATGTGTCTGCCGTGAAGTCTGTGATGGTGGGTGTGCCTCACAAAGTCCTCAAACCTCCTCTCTCTCATTGTAATCGCTCTCTCTCTCTCTCTCTCTCTCTGTCTCTCTCGTTTCATCTTAAAGTTTAAGCTCATATCCCAGGCATATGAAGTGCTTTCGGATCCAAAGAAAAGGGACATTTATGACCAGGGTGGTGAACAGGCGATTAAGGAAGGAGGCTCGGGCAGCCCCAGCTTCTCGTCACCCATGGACATATTTGACATGTTCTTTGGTGGCGGGGGACGGATGGCAAGAGAGAGAAGAGGTAAATACTTGTTGAAGACGTTCGGCAAATTTTATAGTTTTCAGATCACACGTGTTAATGGAATCAAGACGGGTTATGCCTTAACAGGGCACACACGTCATGTTTGGGGGTCGCTAGCTTTAAATGGTTCACCCCTTAGCGGGTATCCAGGCACCTGGAATGTCTCAGCACGCGTACCACTGACCTGACACCCTCCAGACACGACCTGAAAGGGAGCAAGTGCACTGGCGGCCAGGAAGGAGGTTCATTGCCCTCTGCTTCTCTGTCCTTGGGGGTCAGGCCTCTGAGTGCCCTGAGGGACATAATGGCACCTGCTGTCTCTGCCCCCTGTCTGGCCAGGGGCCCTGCGCTCTGTGTGGCTGGCACTCTGCAGTGTGGCCTTGTTTTCTCAGCCCGCTCCAATTTTTCAGGTGACACGATTCACCCCCTTCTCTCTGGAACGTGTTGTGGGTTAGCGGCTTCATCCCCGGGGGCTGCAGGAGGGACCGGCCTTGGCTGAGTGGCCCCAGGCTGCTGTTTCTGATTCTGGGATTTGCTTTTCCACCTCGTCCCTCCCACCAGGCTGTGTCCTCTGCCGCCTCTGTTAGCCGTGGTCTCGAATTGCCCCTTCCCCCTTCTGGTTCCCTGTCGATCTGCTTTGGACCCTGAAACCAGATAGATAGCCAAGCTTGTTAAAATCTTGGGTAAAATCGGAAGAAGCAAGCTCTGCCTTGGAGTTTAAGAGGGGTGGTTTGGGTCGGCAAGAGGCCCTGGGGGAATAAGGGGGTTTTGTTTTTACATTATGACAGACCCTGAGCTTCAGAAGCTTGGCTGTCAAGTCTTGAACACAGGGAGCCGAAAATCACGCGGAGGTTAGGAAAGTCTCCCCACGTGGTCTGGGTGTGTAGCCGCTCACGTCAGTGACGTTATGGACACGATTAAAACCGTGGGTGCCCTCACTGCCCCGAGATGAACCACTTCACGCCCTGAATCAAGTTGTGTCTCAAAGTTGACGGCCAGGAAACGGCAGCTTGTCTTGGGGATTGTGAGGGTCCCACGGGCAGCAGGGGAGCGGGGGTCTTGTCTTGGGGAGCGTGAGGGTCCCACGGTGGGGGGGAGGTTCCGACCCTGTGAGTCACCATAGACTCCCACCCCAAAGATGCAGGGGAGAGTTCCCACTTGGCCACAGACGACAGAAGGGCTCAAAGAGTAGAGAGCATTACGCTCAGGGAAGAGTAGAATTCCAGTTAAAGTGCCTAGACTGCTGGTCCTGCCTCCCCTGTGCAGGAGGGGCCCTGTCGTGGGGAACAGCAGCGACCCCAGGCCGGGTCCCCCAGCGATCGCTCCGTCCTCAGGGGGGTGCTGAGAAAACAAAGACGGGAAGTCGTTTTGTCCACATCTATCAATCGCTGGCCGGAATTGGTTCCGGCTGGCAGAGGCCCGGAGGCTGGGCCGGTGAGATGGGAGCACCGACAGAATGAGTGATGGGTGTGGCTCTGGGCTCTGGAGGTGCCCGCATCGGGGGTCCCGTGGGCACGTCTAATACCATATTCCCAGGTGTTCTTTCTCCCTCTCCTAAGGCAAGAATGTTGTACATCAGCTGTCTGTAACTCTCGAAGATTTATATAACGGAGTCACAAAGAAGCTGGCCCTCCAGAAAAACGTAATTTGTGAAAAATGTGAAGGTAAAAATTAACGTTTGAATGAGTCACATAGGTCTGATCCCTTAGAGGACGAAACAGTTCTGGTTTACAGTTCAGAGGAAAACACTTGATTTTTTCAAACATAAGGGTCAGATTGCAAACTGGTAGCCTAAGGGCCAAATCTGTGTTACTCTGCCCTGTACATTTTTTATATGGAGTGACTTTTTTTTTTTTAACATGTTAATTTAAAAAATTTAAAAGTTGGGTGCCTGGGTAGTTCAGTCGGCTAAGCATTCGAAGCTTGACGTCAGCCTGGGTCTTGATCTCGGGGTTGAGTCCAAGCCCTGAGCTGGGCTCCATGCTGAGTGTGGAGGCTAATTAAAAAAAAAAAAAAAATTAAAGTCAAGATGATTCACCTAACTTAGGGGTCAGCAAACTTTTTCTGTAAAGGGCTAGATAGTAAGTGTTTCAGGCTTGTGGGCCGCATGGTCTCTGGGGACCATTCAACTCTCAGTGCGCCAGCAGCCGTTGGCATAAATGAGCAGACGTGCCCGTGTTCCAGTGAAGCTTTGTAAAACCAGGCAGCTGGGCATAGTTCACCGCATCTTGAGTTGTTTTTTTTATTTTTTAATGTTTATTTTTGAGAGCGAGAGAGCGGGAGCAGGGGAGGGGCAGAGAGAGGAGGAGACAGAGAGTCCGAAGCAGGCTCCAGGCTCCCGGCTGTCAGCACAGAGCCCGATACGGGGCTCGAACTCACGAACCGTGAGACCATGACCTGAGCTGAAGTCGGACGCTCAACCCACTGAGCCACCCAGGCGCCCCACGAACACAAGTTTTAAAAACAGGATTTTTCAAGAAAAATAGTATCTGGTGACCTCGGACGCACGTTGTCCTGAGTCGGCCGAGCTGGGGAACCACCCCTCCAGTTCTCGCAGCCGGGTCCACTCGGCCACCTGTGGGCAGGGGCAGAAGAAGACACGGCTGAGGAAGCCCGAGGGATGAATTGGCTTGGTGTGGCCGGGACCGCGAACCTTTGCGACCCCACGTTTATGTCTGGATGCTACCCGCTCGGTTAGAATCGCCCAGACTTTCCCGCATTGCTCTCCGTGACTGTAAACAGTCCAGTCCCCCCGTGTCCCCCGTGCCCTGGTGCCCAGCTCTGCTTCCTGCCCCCCCCCCCCAGGTGTTGGCGGGAAGAAGGGCTCTGTGGAGAAGTGTCCCCTGTGCAAGGGCCGCGGGATGCAGGTGCACATCCAGCAGGTCGGGCCGGGCGTGGTGCAGCAGATCCAGACCGTGTGCGTCGAGTGCAAGGGCCAGGGCGAGCGCATCAGCCCCAGGGACCGCTGTGAGATCTGCGGTGGCGCCAAGGTGACCCGTGAGAAGAAGATCATCGAGGTACACGTTGAAAAAGGTGAGGCCGCCCAGCGCCGCTCGCCGGCTGGAGGCGCTTCTCGGTGCCGACCGTGGGCGCGTGCTGGCGTCGGGAAGGGAGGTCTGTGATGCTGCAGATACTCGAGGGGCCCCGGATGTGCCCGCAACCCTCTTGCCCCCGCAACCCTCTTGCCCCCGCTCGTCCCCCCACGTTCCCCCGCCGTCCCCTTCACCTGCCTGTTTGCTTGCTGAGGTCTGCTCCCTCGAGACCAAAACAACCCCCTCTCTAGGGCTTTCCAGCGCTCTGAGAGTCACTGGACCTTGATTTTGGTCGGTTGTCCTCCCGCCGTCCTCTAGCGATTCCTTTAGAGTCACTGGGAGGATCCTGGCGAACGTGGGCCGCAGAGCTCGTGCGCGTGGGGCCGCTTGCTCCTTCTGCACGTGTCCCTCTGCTGCCTCGGATCCTCCTCGCCCCCGCCTTCCCCTGCCGTCTGTTGTGCCTGCGCCATCGTTAGAAGGCCTTTTTCACGGTTAGCGGTTCTCCGTGGATTATTCTGTGGATTCCTAATCCGGTGAATATATGCTACATGAGAGATGGGACCAAAGCGCACAACTCAATACCCAGACTGACAGATGTTCTTAAAGGACTTCTGTTTAAGCATCCTGAACCCTGTGTCCACGTGCACGCGGCCCCGGAGCCGCGCCCCACGCGTGCAGCGAGAAGACCGCGTGTGCGCCGTGGTGGAGGGCATTCCCGCTGCGCCATGTGGTGGGGTGGGGGGCGTGATCCCAGCCACCGCTCTGGTTCCCTCCAAGTTGGGAGGTTTGATGAGTAAAACCCCGAGAGGGCTCTGTGCCACCTTCACAGCTGTGTAGGAAGCATGGTTTTTAAGAGAAGTGCTAATCAGTAAGGATGATGTCTCACAGGTATGAAAGACGGTCAAAAGATACTGTTTCATGGAGAAGGAGATCAGGAGCCTGAGCTGGAGCCTGGCGATGTCATAATTGTGCTTGATCAGAAGGATCATAGTGTCTTTCAGAGGCGAGGCCACGACTTGATCATGAAAATGAAAATTCAGCTTTCTGAAGCCCTCTGTGGCTTCAAGAAGATGATAAAAACGCTGGACGATCGCGTGCTCGTTATTACGTCCAAGGCAGGTAATGTTTCGGACGTGTGTCCGTCCCTGCTGTGCTGACTGCGTATGACATTGCTGGCCGCTAGCCTGGCTTCACGCTGGGGGTGGGGGACTTCCGTCACGCAAGTTAGCGTGACTTCATTTTCCCTAAGGTCAAAGTTCTCGCCAACGACTTGGGAATTTTGTGAATTTTTAAAATACTCCCCTAGAAGGAAACAGTCGGGGGGAGGAGCCTCAAACAGGAATCTTGAGGTCCAGCACTGTAACTGGGACCTGCCAACTTAAGCTTTTAAAAATTAGTTTGGTAAGAAAACAGCTGATAACATGCTGTGGCTGGCTCATCACGTGTCCCCATAGCCGCCGCACTGTTGACTACACGTGGGAGACGTTTTAAAGTAGAAATTTCCCGAGAAAAAGACGTTGCCTGTCAGCTTAGCCACGGATGCTCCCACAGACCTGCCCGTCTGCACACACAGGGGGCCCTCCCAGGACCACGGGACCACGAGGGTCCTGCAGGGCCCGGGCCCCCAGCTCGCATACGGACAGCAGGCTCCTCTGGGCCACATCCGTGTGGGCAGCAGGGCGCCTCGCAGGAAGGGCCATGGGAGGACGGCAGGGGAGGGGCTGGGCCGGGGACCATCCGTGTCAGAGCACGTGTGCACAGGTGTGGCCAACACACCCAGGCTCCCTCCACCCCCTCTCGGGCCGTGAGCAGAGCGGCATCTGGGGTTTAGGGCTGCAGGGCCAGGCTGGGGCTGGGCTGGGACCTGCCTGTCCAAGGGCGGTGGCAGCCGGCACTGAGACCCTAAGGTGCGGCGTAGAGAGTGGACCCCAGAGCTCCCTGCCGGTCTCCCCTCTGCCGGCTCTCGCTCGCTTCCCTCTGTGGCCTTGTTCTGTTTCTGTCGCTTTCCTCCTCCTGCTCTGCGTCCCCCTTCTGTCATAGAAGCGTATGGAATTAGATAGCCAAGCCTTCATCAGAGTTTCTTCTTTCTGAACTTTGTGTTTGGAAACAATTTCAAACCAACCACAAGTCGTAAAAGTAAAAACAGTACAAGGACCCCCTACGTGATTTGCCCATTGTTAGCATTTGACCGTTTGATCGTTTGTTGTGTGTGTGTCTGCACATAATCAAGCCCCACGGCATAAGGTGACACTTGCGACTCCTCCCTGGGTCGCGTTCCCCCTGGCTTGGCTTGGCGGGGAGGCTGAGGCTCCCAGGGCCCCCGGCTAGCAGCGGTGAGCAGGTGCGGGTTCATGACCTGCTCACAGGGCCCCCAGCTGATGGCGGTGCTGCTGGGCTGGTGGCTGTGTCACCTCCGGGAAAGCTCGTCCTGGGCCACAGGGTCGGGGGTGGGTGACATGGGACCAGGCCCAGGGAAGACTCCCCCCACCCCCGCCACCTTGCTTAGTTACAAGGAAGGGCCGGGGCTCCGTAGAGCCATCTGCTAGAGACTTCTCTTATTTCTTTTTGCATGTTTCTTCTTTTCTGCGTCCTGTCCTTTTTTCTTTTACCGTCTCTCCTTGTTTGGGCTTATTTCTTGTGGCTTCGCTGCTTTCTCCTCCTCCTGTTGCCGGAGTGCAGACGCTAGGATCCGCGAGGAAGGTGCCCCGGGAGCGGCCCACTTGTCCTCTGTCTGCCTCCTCCCGTGTGTGGCTTCCCGGCCCCCAGTTAGAGGCGGAAGCGAGAGGGGAGGAGTGGAGACAGAAGAACTTGCCACCAGACAAGCCCACGGGAGGCCCCGCGCGGGAGGGCCCAGAGGGGTCCGTGACACGCTGCGCGCGGCCTCCTCGGGCTGCTGACAGCGTTTGGCGTCTCCTCCGCCCCCGTTACTCCTTGTTTGTGCATTTGTGTTACCGAGCTGAGGAGCTCGCTTCTGTGGGGACCCAGCTCCTTCCTTCCTTCGCGTCAGGCGGGAGACGCCGCGCGAGGCTCGGGGGGCCTCAACGCCCGCGGTGCCTTCTGGAAAAGTAGCCGTGAGACCCCAGAGGCAGGTGGGCGGGTCGGGCTGCGGACACAGGCGCCCCCTCAGACTTGGGTGTTCTGGCTCCCGCTTCACTTTTAAACTGACCCCTTATGACGGGGTGGGGGGGGGGGTGCCACGAGGCTGTAGTGCCGCCTGGGTGCTAGGGCCCCCCCCAAGGCCACCCCCATCTTCCTGCTTCCTAATGGAGCCTTTTGTGCGGCAGGGGAGGTGATAAAGCACGGGGACCTGAAGTGTGTGCACGACGAGGGGATGCCGATCTACAAAGCGCCCCTGGAGAAGGGGACTCTGATCATCCAGTTCTTGGTAAGTTCCCGCCTGTCCTCCGGGCCTGTCCTGGAGGTGTTGGGGGGTGGGGGGGGAGCCGGGCGGGAACCAGCGCCGCTCCCTCCGGCCTCCCCTCTACAGGTCACCTTCCCCGAGAAACACTGGCTGCCTCCCGACAAGCTCCCCCAGCTGGAGGCCCTCCTGCCCCCTCGACACAAGGTGAGGGTCACGGACGACATGGACCAGGTGGAGCTGAAGGAGTTCGACCCCAGCGAGCAGGGCTGGCGCCAGCACCGGGAGGCCTACGAGGACGACGACGACGGGCCGCGGGCCGGGGTGCAGTGCCAGACGGCGTGAGCGGCGCCCCGAGTGTAAAGTTGGCACAATGAAAACGGCATCACCTCCCGGCCCCGTGTGTGGCGTGTCCGTGTGTGTGTCCAGCATCCTCAGCTGCCGAGTGTCGTCTTGGTTCTGTTGTTCTTTCGGTTGTAACTTAAGTTATAGCTTAATTTATATTTAAATGTTCTGAGTGTGAATTACCTCTGGTCTGCATACGGGATCTGTTCATTTCCATTTTCAGGAGACTTTTGAGATGCCGGTTGGCCGCACTGACACTTTGTGCTTCTGGGGGCCTTGCCCCGGTGCCGGCGCCCGGCCCCCCTCGCAGGGCAGGCACCAGGGGCCTCGTCTGGGGCTGCCCCTGTGACATCTCCAGATCTAGATTCTTGAGGGCCCTCAAGAACAAAGGCACGTCCGTGGGCTGGACTGGGCTCTCGGGCCAGGCTCACGCCGCGTGGGCTGTGGGGCCAGCGTGGTGGCTACTGTCCCGTGGCTGGAATGGGGTGCGAGTATGGCCGTCTCTCCTGGAAGCTTCCTGGCCTTGTGGGGTCCGTGTTCCAAATGAAACACCACCATAGCTGTTTGCTTGTGACCCCACACCTTGTTCTCTGTGGTTTTAATGATTTTTTGTTGACCGTCTTTGCTATGCTCCCACCAAAGTGCTTTCTGTAAAGAGAAGGAAGCCCTCCCGAGGGCCCCACATCCTCCGGCAGCAGCGGTGGGGGAAGCCTGGTGGGCCGGCCTGGGCGCCACGGCCCGGTCGCCTCTTCCCAGACCCGGCTCCCTGCTCTTGTCGGCTGCGTGGCGGAGGGCTTCCTGCTCCCGTGATGCTGCTTTGGCGAGAAGCGCGTGGACGGGCTCTGCCGTGCCTGCGGCATGGGCCACCGCTGTAAATGCTGGCCTGCTCCGAGGGACAACAGCTATTGCTTCACTCCCAGCAGGCCGACCGCAGCTCACGTTTAGGGTTGCCTCAGGCTCTAGCTGTTCCTGGCCCGGTCCTTCCATGGCGGTCAGGAGAAACTGCTCCCTAAGCCACTGGGCGGGCTAAAGCCGAGGCCGCTTGTATGTTCCACCCTCCTTGGTTCGGCAGAAGCGGAGTTCACCGCAGACCCGGGGCCGCCCCCAGCAGGGTCGAAGGGCACAGGAGGCCTGCGGCAGTCAGGGCGAGCGGCTGGGGGGACCAGGCATTGCTGGCTGGGGGGCTGGGGGGCGGGGCGGTGGGGGTGTTGGGCATAACTTCCTCAAAATAAGGAGAGAGCGAGCCCCCCTCACCCCAGGCCTGCTTTGACCACTGGTCAGGACAGACCTAAAGCCTCCTTTTCCAACTCAGCCTGTGTGGAAATCCATTCACAAATGGACCACGGTTCCAGGGTGTTGTTTCTGTGCTGTGACTCCCCCTGCCGTCGAGAACTGCTGTTGATGGGGCACAACTACGTCCAGCCCCTTCCTTGGCGCGTCAGTGGGATCTGGAAGGTGTTGCTTAAAACGTACTCCACCTGTACACTTGTCACTTTACAATTAAAACTGAGCTGGTATGAGAGATGCTTCTGGTTTTTTAAATGATCTCGAGCTCAAACGAGGGGTGTTAAGTGCCTCACCTGGAGATCTGATGGGTCGGCCTCCACTGTCCTGGAGCTTGTAATTGGAGTGAGAAGGGCAAGCGTCAGCTATGGGCGACGGCTGTGGAAAGGAGGGGGCAGCCATAAAAGCGCCCCCTGTGGGTGTGGGGGGCGGGGGCGCTACAGGCAGAGGAAACGTCAAGGGCTCTGTGGTTACAGGAGGGCGACCAACGTCGAGAGGCAGGAGAGGGAGGTGATGGGGGTCTGGGAAAAAGCCACGACCGGACTTACAGGCACACGAGGTTCTTAATAAACAGCAGCAAGCTTCAGAGTGCTAGCCATTTCCATGCCAACCAAGTTCAAGTGGCTGCTGAGAGAACCGAAGTGCTGGTCCTCCGGGGAAACCGAGGCAGGGCTGGAGCCCACAGACGCTGTCAAGGCAGCCTCTCTAAAGTTAACACAGTGCACAGTGCAGCAGCGGACGTTTTCAAAACACCAAGTAGATGCCCAGGAAGGTAGGACTCTGAACATTCTCACCCGGCCAAATATCCTAACCCTGTTTTATCAAACCGCTTCTGTGTGACTCGGCACCCTGGAGGAGGGAGCCTGTGCCTCTAAACTGCAAGTTCATTAAGTGCCTGGGTCCCTTCATCTCTGGGGCAGTTACCTGCTTTCGCACGATGCCGACTTCCCCCCGCTCTCCTGCCGGCCGCAGGGTGCACAGGAGAAGTATGTTCAAGAACACCGGTGTCTGGGTCACGAACACTGTTAAAGTATGAACAGCATTTCCAATAAAACGTGAAAAGATTTATATTGTATCTACAAAATTTAAGTTTCTGCTACAATAAATGCTCTATTTTGTTAAGCTAGGAAGGTAAGGAATGTCACGATCAATGTATACATTCTCTTTGCAGCATTAGTCTGGGAGACTGGTGTTCACACTGGGCAATCATAGATGTGAATTTCCTGGTCGTCACCGACAGACACAATTTTTGAGCCATTTCCATTGTATTTTACTCCCCAGACCTGTAAATCCAATAAAAAGAAAAAACAAAGTTGTCATGTCTTTATTCTTTATGAACAAACATCCTCCTCTATTCTCATCATACCAAATCTAGAAAAACACCCAAAGGACGGTGTTCCGTGTTTTCTGAACCAGCAAGAATGGGGCGTTTTCTTTAACGGGATTATCTGGCATTGCTCCTGTCATCATCATTCCCTCACCTCCCATACTCGTCATATCTCATTTCTAAACACAAATCTGTGTACCTACAAACCTTTCAAGATTCAGAACCCGAGGAAGGACCTAATGTCGTGAAGATGGAACCCACAGGGGACGGGCATGGGCTTGCGTTTGAAAGAAAAAGGCCCCAGGACCATCCCCAGGGCATGACCTCAGGGGCACCTCACCTAACGCTGTGCCCCCCGCCCCCCAGCCAACGATTCTCCCCTGTGACTAGAGGCCTCAAGCTGGAAAACTAGACGTCACGGGGCACTGATTTTAC
The DNA here is from genome assembly GCF_018350195.1 of Panthera tigris. Lineage (NCBI taxonomy): Eukaryota > Metazoa > Chordata > Mammalia > Carnivora > Felidae > Panthera > Panthera tigris. The sequence goes on along the minus strand of NC_056665.1, from coordinate 494,214 downwards.
TCGCTGCGTGTTCAAGTGCACAGTCACACCGCCTTCCCGACAAAACACACGGCTGGAGTTCCCTCAGGTCAGCCTGTCCCTCTGACCCCAAGTGGGGCGGGGGGGGGGGGGGGGGGGTCCAGCCGCGATCTCAGCGTTGCCACCGGGTGGGCTGATGGCCTCACTGCCACCCAAACACCACCTCCGAGACCACCCCACTCAGCCTCTCGCACGGGGAAACGCGGCCAGCCAGGGGGGTTTACTCCCACGGCAGAATGTTTAAATCCAGAAGTGAAGTATCAAGACTGAATTCCCTCAACTCTGTTAGCACTGATTTAAGATCAAACGGAAAAAAGCATGAACAATTATGTTAACTTTAAGCTGCATTCCAAAGGGGACACGGGGCGCCTGGCTGGCTCAGCTGGTGGAGCCTGTAACTCTTGATATTGGGGTTGTGAGTTCAAGCCTCAATGTTGGGCCTATATACAGATTATTTAAACAAATATAAAATTTAAAAAAAGAAAGCATCATCATAAAAACTACTATGTATTGAAAGTCAACTTTTTTACTGCCTTGGGCATTTTATTTTTTACACTAACCAGTTTCCCAACACTTGCTAGTCTAAATGGCTGGGGCCGGCAGCACTGGCCTCATGGGGAGCCGGGTAGAATGCAGAGCCCCAGGCCCCACGCCAGACCTACTGAGTGGGCCTCTGCCTTCCACCGGAGCCTCCACTCACCTCCACACTGGCAGAGACAACAAGGCCCCCAGGAAAAGAGAGCCCCCTTTTCCTCATTTAAACACTGATGCGAAAGTTATATCGATAAAGCCAAACAACCCATAAGAAATCGTGGCTTTGAGTATGTTAAAAAAAAAAAAAAGAAGGAAAGAACAAGAAAAGAAAAAGATCACATCGCTTCATCACTTCTGTGGGCAGCTCCAAAAACGACAAGTGCCGACTTGTGGGGAAGGCCCTTCCCGAGCTGCACGGCAGGCCACACCTGGAACAGCGCTCCCGGCGGGCCCCCGGACGGCTGTGTGGCTACCGCCACGTTCTCACGCCTCTCGGCTCGCTAGGCTGCCAGCACATCGGCGGCACCCGCAGCCCAGACAGCACACAGGATGCTGGCTGGCTAGACACTGAGCAGGGAGCCCCAAGGCCCCGGCAGCAGGTCGGGGAAAGGGGGGGGCAGGTGCAGTGCTCAGGCAACGCCAGCGGACACGAAGGAACTGGGCCATACCTGATCCTGGTGATCAAAGAAGGTGTGAACGCAAGTCCTCGTTCCAACGTCCCAAACTTTCACACTTTTGTCAGATGAACTGTTTTAAAAAAGGGAACATTAGTATCAGAACAGTTTTCATCCCGGTTTTAAAGTCGGAAGCAATGTGACCGGAAATCCCACCCTCCTGTCACCTACACTCTACCTAGCTGTACTCAGTGGCCAGCCTGGGCCCCGGGGGTGGGGGGTGAGGGTCCCGGTGCCGGCATCTCCGTGGCTTTCCCCACGCACGGAGCAGCCATTTCCCTGAAGTTCTCGTCTGCCCCGCCCTCGTGCAAGTGCCCTCAGCAGGAGTCTCAGACACCTGTGTCTGTTTCCGGATTGAGGGGGCCTGTCACAGCCTCCAAATGGAGGCTCGCTCCTGCAGGAAGAGGCTTCCGTAGCCTCTGAGCACTGTTATTAAACTGTCTGTCTCAAATCTTTCACCTGTCCTGGCCGTCCCGGGCTGGAATAACACTGGGCTCTCAAAGCACAACATTCTGCAAACAGACCTACGTATTTTAAGTTACGATCGGAATACAGGCATCCACTCCTAAAGTAACTACGTGCGGAAGCCTAGACTGAAAACAGTCCACCTTCGATCCCGCCAAGGACAACTGCCTTCACAGCTTCAAACAAAACCCAAAACCAGTGAGGAAACCCGTCTACAAAAAAGGGTCAGACCATCTTCAAATTTTAAGGTGATTCCTAAAAGACCATCTACATCTTCCCAGCATTTAAGGAAGTGCCAAAAATCGAAAGTACCTGGAAACAAAGTGAGTATCGTCAGGACAAAAGGCGACATTCAGCACCCACGACGCGTGGCCACTCAGTGTTCCAGCCAAGTTGGCGTGTTGTCTGAAATGGGGAAGTTTCAATCAAAATGGAGAGGGAACAAGTCTGTATGGCTGCATTAGCACAAAATGTGTGAATTTCCCCTGACAGCAAAGAGTACTATTGAAGCTGAGAGCTTAAAAGCTCAAAATAAAGGAACCACATTCTAGCAGCTCAGCAAGATGACTCCGGAGACAGGACCTGAGGGCCGCCAGGGGCAGGCAGGCCACCTCAGACAGCAGCAGGCTCTGACCCCGACCGCACCATTTCCACCATATCCAAGGGAGGTGTCCACATCCACTCCACAACAGACGTGGCCTGCATACGCCATTCTCTTGTAAAGTTTATTTTTGACAGAAAAGCCCATGGGCAAGCAGAGGAGGAGCAGAGAGAAAGAGACAGAATCCCAAGCAGACACCACACTGAAAGCGCCAGCCCCGAGTCCTAACAAGCCAGTACACTGGATAGAGGCGCCCCCTGAATCTAACCAGCCAGCACACTGGACAGAGGCACGCCCCGCGTCCTAACACCCCCAGTCAGCTTGTCAGAAGCCACAGCCCCAAGATCAGCCTTGCTGACCATTTTTTGTCTTCCAAAAGCTGCTAGAAGTACTCCTACTGCCCAGCAGCTCCCGAAAAACCCTCACAGGCCCAGGTGTGGGCTTGCACACAGACGGTCAGGGTTGTGGAACAGACAGATGGCAGCAATCTTAGCACCCATTCATCGCTGGGGCACGGAGAAGTGTGACGTGTGCCTCCAGGGGATCAGGACACCACATTCGGAAGCCGTGAACCAGAGGCACACAGGTCTCAGTACTGAGTCAAAGTGTCAAGCACACAAACACCTCTCAGGGGAGACTTGTGGGGGGAACAGGATGGGGAAAAGCCCAGGAGAAAGGGGCCTTGCACAAGCTGACGGTGACAGACGGCCACGACCTGAAGAGAGCGATCACTCTCTCTTATGCCTCCTCACCCGCACATTACTCACCTGCCAGAAGAAATTTAAAGTCAGAGAGCCCCACAAGAGGCAGGACAGCTGAGAAAAGGCAAGAAAGACCCCACCCTGGCAGGCAGATGGTGCACATCTCCCTCCCGGACATTCCCAGTTCGAGGACGGGGGTGTGATGGGGGAGGAAGGCCTGAGGCTCTGCACACAAGCCCCCGAGGGACCCGGGAGAAGGGCTGGATACTCGACAGGACTCCTCCAAGCAGTGGGAGACAAGACGGACACTGGTACTGGGCGAGAAGCCCGAGTCTCCGTGGCAACTTACACATCATAGATCTTGATGTAGCCGTCATCTGAGGCAGTGACGAGCAGCTGAGAATCCGGGGAGAAGGTCAAGGAGCGGATGGGCATAGCATGGCCTGAAATTCACAAAGGCCCCGTTAGTCTCCCCCCACGGGCTCCCCACTGACAGCGTCCCTTTTAACGACCACAAGTATCTGAGCCGCACTGCCCAGGTGCTTTTCGTCAGAGAGGGAGGGGAATGACTGGATGCACCCCTCCTCCTAATGTTCTGGAAACATCCATGCAATCCAGGCCCCATCCTCCTGGAGCCACCTCTCCTCAGTTCCCTTCCTCACCAGCTGGACCTCAGCACACATGGCTTGGGAAAAACTCCTCTACTACAAATATGGACAAATAAGGAAACACACATTGCTTCTGATCTGTATGAACAAACAGGACGCGGTTTCCCTACCAAATCCTGTGTTGTAAACAATAAACTGAGGAGGTAACGTATGCATGTGCCTGCCAGGATGGGGTCCTTCTTGCCTTTTCTCAGCCATCCTGCCTCTTTTGGGGCTCTGTGACTTTAAATTTCTTCTGGCAGGTAAGTAGTGCGTGGGTGAGGAGGCATAGGAGAGAATTCAGAATTCAAACTAGTACAAAAGAGCACAGGGCAGAGGCGCGTTCAGCGTCCAACTCCTGGTTTCAGCTCAGGTCACGATTTCACAGTTGGTGGGTTTGAGCCCCGTGTCGGGCTCTGTGCCGACAGCATGGAACCTGTTTTGGATTCTCTCTCTCTCAAAATAAATAAAGATGTAAAACAGCACAGGCTAGAAGCCTCTGTCCCATCCACCATGCTTGACAGGGCTCGCACCCACACCCTGAGGCCAGCAGAGCAGAGGGCAGGCAGGGCGCTTTCACCCGCCGTCAGATTCTTGACAAAACTGGTTTTTAATCACGACTTTCTGTAGAACCAAACAAGACAGAAACGAAATTCTCATACAGCTGAGATACACTAACACAAAAAGTGAGTAAGCCTGTTCACCAAAACAAGCGCTCAACAGGGGTACAACTCCGACCACACACTAAGACCTGGAGGTGCCTCGGACTTCCAACTGAGATAGTATAAAGCTCATTTGTCATTTAGTAGCATTTTAATAAAAGAACAATTCTTCCTCTGTGGTCGGATAACCCCGTTTGCACAAAAGAAAATGAGCCATACCTTCCAGCGTGTGCAGGAGTTTTCCAGTTGCAATATCGAAAATATTGATGATTCCGTCTATGGCTCCACTGGCCAGGTACTTCCCATCAGGACTCTGTGGAGAACACGCGGAGAGCACCTGAGACTCCGTGTTGTTAGGCCATGCCCAGCAAACGTCGGCAAATCCCCTGCTCGCCACACCCCACGCCCGCCAGACAGCTGCCTGCCCCCAGCACGGCCACAGGCCGGAGGCACAGACTGCAAACAGTGGGAGACCGAGAAGAGAGCAAGGTTTCCTTACATATGCAATACTAAGAATGAACTTTCCTCTGGTGTCCAAAGAATATTCCTTTTTCCCACTTTCCACACCAAAAATGTTCACTTTTCCCACATGAGTTCCTGTGGCCAGATACTGGGAATCAGGGGAAAAGGCCAAAGTCCAGGCATCCACTGAACAGAAAGAAAGAAAAAAAAAACACAATGAGAAAAGATGTGACCTTAATTTTAAAAACTTTTTTTTAAATGTTTTTATTTTTGAGACAGAGAGAGACAGAGCATGAGCAGGGGAGGGGCAGAGAGAGGGGGACACACAGAATCTGAAACGGGCTCCAGGCTCTGAGCTGTCAGCACAGAGCCCGACGTGAGGCTCGAACTCACGGACCGTGAGATCGTGACCTGAGCCGAAGTCGGACGCTCAAGCGACTGAGCCCCCCAGGCGCCCCAATTTTAAAAACTTTTAAAGTTTTACCAAAAGATACATTTTTAAAAGATTAGAAATCATGTCCTGATTCAAAAACCTATGTGTAAAGGTGTTAATTCTTTACCAACTTAGTACAGATCTACTTAAATTTTAATAAAAACAGGACGGACAAGTGTCAACAAGGATATCGAGAAACCCAAATCCTGATACACTGGTGTGACCACTCTGAAAAACATTTCAAGTTTTTGTTGTTAATTTTAATCACTGGGGGCTCATCCTAAGCGCACCCCTTCATCCCATCACCTATTTAACCCACCCTCCACCTCCCTCCCCTCTGGTGACCAGCAGTGTGTTCTCTATAGTTAAGAGTCTGTTTCTTGGCTTGTCTGTTCCCCACCCCCCCCATCTGCTCATTTGTTTCTTAAATTCCACATACAAGTGAGGTCACATGGTATTTATCCTCCTCTGACTCATTTCACTGAACATGATACTCTTCCTAGATCCACCCATCTCATTGCAAATGGCAAGATCTCATTCTTATGACTAATATTCCACTGTATATGTATCACCTCATCTGTATCTATCCACCAGTCAGTGGACACTGGGGCTGCTTCCAGATCTTGGCTCTTGTACATAATACTGCTGTAAACATATGGGTACATCTATGCCTTTGAGTCAGTGCTTTGTATCCTTCAGGTAAACACTTAGTAGTGCAATTGCTGGATCACAGGATAGTTCTATTTTTAACTTTCTGAGGAACCGCCACACTCCTCTCCACAGTGGCTGCACCAGCATCCCCACCAATGCAAGAGGTTCCCCTTTCTCCGTATCCTCGCCAACACTCGTTACTTCTTATGTTGATTTTAGCCGTTCTGACAGGTGTGCGGTAGTATCTATCGTGGTTCTGATTTGCGTTTGCCCGATGACGAGTGACACTGAGGATCTTTCACGTGTCTGTTGGCATCCGGATGTCTTCTTTGGAAAAGTGTCTGTTCATGTCTTCTGCTCATTTTTATTTTTAAATTTTTTTTAAATCTTTATTTATTTCTGAGAGACAGAGAGAGACACAGTGTGAGCGAGGGAGGGGCAGAGACAGAGAGAAAGACACAGAATCTGAAGACAGGCTCCAGGCTCTGAGCTGTCAGTACAGAGCCCGACACGGGGCTCGAACGAACTCACAAGCCGTGAGATCATGACCTGAGCTGAAGTTGGATGCTCAACCGACTGAGCCACCCAGGCGCCCCCATGTCTTCTGCTCATTTTTAAACTGGATTATTTTGGGGGAGTGTTGGCTTGTATAAGTTCTTTATATATTTTGGATACTAACCCTTTATCTGATATGTCATTTGCAAATTTGTTCTCCCATTCCGGTGGCTGCCTTTTAGTTTTGTTGTTTCCTTCACTGTGCAGAAGCTTTATCTTGAGAAAGTCCCAGTAGTCTATTTTTGCTTTTGTTCCCCTTGCCTCAGGAGACGTATCTAGAAGGAAGCTGCTGCAGCCAATGGCAAAGACGTTACTGCCTGTATTCTCCTCTAGGATTACTATGGTTTCAGGCCTCACATTTAGGTCTTTAGTCCACTTTCAATTTATTCTTGTGTACGGCGTAAGAGAGTGGCCCAATTTTCCCAACACCGTTTGTGGAAGAGATTGTTTCCCATTGGACATTCTCTCCTGCTTTGTTGAAGATTAGTTGACCATACAGTTGTGTCCATTTCTGGGTTTTCTATTGTGTTCTACTGATCTATGTGCCTATTTTTGTGCCAGAATCATACTGTCTTGGTGATTACAGCTTTGTAGTATAGCTTGAAATCTGGAATCGTGATGCCTCCAGCTTTGTTTTGCTTTTTCAAGATTACTTTGGCTATTTGGGGTCTTCTGTGGTACCACACACATTTCAGGATTGTTTGTTCTAGCTCTGTGAAGAATGCTGGTGGTATTTTGATAGAGAGTGCATTAAATGTGTAGACTGCTTTGGGTAGCATAGACATCTTAACAATGTTTGTTCTCTCAGTCAATGAGCATGGAATGAAACCCATTTCTTTGCTTCCTCTTCAATTTCTTTCATCAGTGTTTTATAGTTTTCACAGTACAGGCCTTTCACCTTTTTGGGTGGGTTTACTCACAGGTATCTTATTGTTTTTAGTGCAGTTGTAAATGGGATTGTTCTCTTAACAGTCTGACAATTATTTTTATTTTTTAAAAATGTTTATTTTTGAGAGCGAGAGAGCACAAGCAGGGAAGGGGCAGAGAGAGACGGAGACACAGAATTTGAAGCAGGCTCCAGGCTCTGAGCTGTCAGCACAGAGCCCGACGCGGGGCTCGAACTCACGAGCCGTGAGATTACGACCTGAGCTGAAGTCGGCCGCTTAACCGACTGAGCCACTAAGGTGCCCCCAGTTTGACAATTTCTTAAATGCAAACAAGTACCACGACATCTGGCAGTTGCACTCCTGGATATCCACCCGAGAGAAATGAAAACACGTGTCCGCACAGACTTGGGCAGTGGTGTTCACAGCACCGCCCATAACGGTAAAAACCTGGAGAGAATCCAAATGTCCATCAAGTGCCGGGTGGGAGAACAAAATATTCTGCAACGTGGTAAGGGAACACTGTCCAGAAACAAAAAGGAGCTGCCGGCACACGCCACACCACGAATGAGCCCTGAAAACCTTACGCCGCAGAAAGACGGTGTAGAAGAAAACACCCTCCACCTACATGGAAGTTCTCCAAAGACAAAACTGCAGACACAGTGGGTCTGAGGCTGCCTGAGGCTGAGGCACACGCGGACTGCACGTGGACCTGAGGGGACGTTCTGAGGCGCGCGAGTGTTTTAAAACTGAACTGCAGAGCCGGCTGCACGGCCCCAGAGATTTACAAAAACTCGGTGAACCGCACACTCACCGTGGGTTAACCTGATGCTGCAATCACAGCAGTGAAAGCTTGCCTCAAGAAAGCTGCGAATAAAGGAACACGTACTGCCATAAACACTCTTCTGTTGTGCCATGATAGGACAGAGCGTTTGCCAAAATTAACAAGGAATAAGGACTGGAAAGATACACTGCGTTTTTTAAAGATCGCCTGTTTTTTCAGTCACACCATACAACGGAGTTAATTTCAAGAGCTCCGTTCAAATGTGACGCGTCACGGTGCTCCTCCCGCCGGACACAAGGGTCTGCAGACTCACGCGCAGTCGGGGTGAACAACTTGCTTCACATCTCTCTCTGGGGACACACCATTGGTGGCATTTCAGCATTTCCTTTCTAGGCTCTCTGGGAACCTCTTCCGAGGCCATCCCAGAGCTCCAGGGGCCTCGGGGTCCGGGCCTGGAGGCCAGGGAGTCATCTAGTTGCCCGGCTCCTGTCTGTCCCCTGGCCCACGTGCACTCTTGTATAGGAACGTGCCTAAGTCTGGCCACCCTCCCCTGACAGGACACAGCTTGTTAAAAGCACAGACAGACTCCCTCCCAAGTCGCTCTCCTCACGCCTGGGCTGGGCTCGAGAGGGCAGGCCCTTCCCAGCCCACGGGACGGAGGACAGGCTGCTGAGCTGGACTCCTGGCAGACAGGGGTCCCAGCACAGGTGGGTCAACAGTGTCTTCCAAGGGGTTTTAAAACAAAAATCCCTTGCAAATTTTAACACACTCAAAGGAGTAGCTCTATCGCTTTTCTTACAAAATGTTTTAAAAAGGAAATTAACTTCAGGGCACCTGGGTGGCTCAGTCAGTTAAGAGTCCGACTTCGGCTCAGGTCACGGTCTCACGGTCTGTGGCTTCGGCCCCGTGTCAGGCTGTGTGCTGACAGCTCAGAGCCTGGAACCTGCTTCAGATTCTGTGTCTCCCTCTCTCTCTGCCCCACCCACCCACTCACGCTCTCTCTCTTTCTCACTCAAAAATAAACATTAAAAAAATTTTTTTAAAAAAATGCTCAATCAAAAAAAAAATAAATAAAAATAAAAATAAATAAATAAATAAATAAATGCTCAATCAAGATCTGAAAAAGCTTTTGTAATCAACAGCTACTTTTTAATCTGTAAATGACTAGCATTTACTCTATAATAAGATTATGCTTTCTTGTTCCTATTATAATTAGCTGTTTACTGGAATAACAGTTTTTAGAGAATCTGATTTTTATTCCTTGCAGTTTAAAAGAATAACATTTCTGAATTATTTTTACAATTCCCTATTAACTGGTTTACAATATGGAATTTTTAGTACGAAATATCCTTATGCTCACAACTGAAGGAATTCTTATTCCTTATTCCCGCACCCTAAGATTTCTATCTGCATAACAGACATTCACTCTCGTAAGCCCCACCTCCCCAATGGGAGGGCAGCCCCCTGCCGTCCGGGCTGTCCTGCCATGGGGGGGCGAGGCCCTGGCTGCTCCCACTCGTCTTCCCAAGCGCCAGTGTGCTGGGGGCAGCATCTGTGTCTTCAGCCTCACTTCCTTCCTCAGGATCAGTGATTTTCTTTCTTTCCTTTTCCGTGGTGGTCAGTCCACATCCCCCAGGCATATTTCCCAGACAGGTACAGCTTCAGGGCCACGTCCCCGTATTCATTGTCCGGACGACTCAGCTGCTCCTCTGTCACCCAAGGAACTGCCATTTGGTGGCCAGGTCCGGTTCTGTGCAGATTCCTGAACCAAGAGAAATCCAGCCCCTTGACGAGTCTCTGCACCCTGTTTCTTTCCTAACAGTAACCTTCCAACGGGCACGTGCCTCACACACGGACGAGGCGCCCGCTGTTGACGGCACTGCTGGTCAGGGAAGGCCGGCTGCGTGCAGACCCACCCTCTTCCCTGGAACCAATCCAGCACTCATTTCTTCAACTGCAGCGTGCCCATGACCACGACAGCCATGCGGTGACCTCAGCGTCCTAGGTCTGGGGAAGGCCTGGGTGCCCAAGGTGAAAAGGCAGCAAGAGATCTGCCTCTTTCTCCTCTCCCTGGCTCTGTAACAGTCTTTGTAGATTTGGGGGCCAGTCTGGGACCCCAAGTCCTCCGTGAGTGACGTCGGCAGATAAGGACAGGGGCAAGACAACCACCTGGGGCGATCACAGTGTCCCCCATACGTAGCCTTTTCCAAATGCATATCCAGCCCACACACCCTGATAACTGTGCTTCAGTGGAAACAAACTAGGGTCTGGGCACGCATATCCTTTAAAAAGCTCCAGGGGTGAGCCTCACAGACCGGGGAGCCTTGCTTCTGAGGGAAAATACACGCAGTTTCCAGACAAGCTAGCCTCCTTACAAACCCTGGGACTACTATTCTTTCCAATATAAAGCCGGTTGTGGTTACTGAGCACAGCCAGTAGGGGGCAAACCTCCCCGGGGCTCCAACCAAGGGAGGTGTGCCAGGGAAACAGCTAAGCGGCTTCTCTGGGATCAAGGCAGGTGGCTCTCTGTGCTCTCTAGCGGCCATCACCCATTCTGGCGAACAGCCCCTGGTCACGAATGCCATACAGACATTTGTAAGTTGAGGGGACAAGGGATCCTGAGATGTCGCACTGCTTGTGCCACATGACCCGGCCCACCGAAATCATTAATCAAGGCTGATGGACAAGACTATGCTGTCCTACGATGCTTTAGATAAAATGAATGTTATTCCAGAAGTTTCCTGTCCCTCAAATACAGATCATAGGAGAGACTGCCATGATACAGACCTGAGAGGACACACTACTGTGGACAAGAGACTCCTATCAGGCAGGGCACATGTCAAATTAGAGCACGGCAAACAGAACCCCTAGACCATCCGGATACAGGTCCACACCCCCAAATCTAAAGCTTCTAAACAACTGTTTTTGAAACAGGGTTAATACCAAAATTTATTTGGCAGTGAAATCTCACCTGCGCAGACACACACACTCATGTTTCGTTGCTAAGATATTAATGCTCCCTCCAACTCCACAAAAGGTATCACATAACCCACAGCCCACACACCCGCATTATCCTCTCCAAGCCAAAAAATTCTGAACCTGGGTGGCTCAGTCGGTTAATTCTTGATTTCGGCTCAGGTCACGATCTCACGGTAAGTTCAAGCCCTGCGTCAGGGTCTATGCTGACAGCTCAGACCCTGCTTGTGATCCTCTCTCTCTCTCTCTCTCTCTCTCTCTCTCTCTCTCTCTCTCTCTCTCTCTCTCTCTCTCTCTCTGCTCCTCCCACACCCCCTCTCTCAAAATAAATAAGTAAACTTAAGAAAAAAAAGACAAATTAAAAAATCCTGAACTGTAAAACATACCTATCCCTAGAGGTTTTGAGAAGGAAGTGTGAATGTCTATTATCTTCCCTAAAAGCACAACTCTTACCAGGTCCTGCATCTATGGACTTTATCTGTTTGCCGTTTTCCAAGTCCCAGAGACGAATGTGAGCATCAAGAGAACTGGATGCAGCAATGGGCAGCGTGTGGCTGATGTCCACGGACACCACACCCAGTTGATGGCCCTCCAGACTCCACTGTAGGTCCAGCCTCTCATCACACCTTCAGCGGGGGACAGAGAAATGGGTTTCTTCACACACAACACGCTGTACCTGCCATCGGAAATTCTGGCCCCCGTGACTGTGCACTACCAGCGGTCTGTGACAGGCAGAATCAGAGGGGACCTGAAGAGCCACGGGACACCAAATGCGGCCAAGTTTTAACTGTGGGACTTTTTTTTTTTTTTTTTAACTATAGGGCCTTAACGTTGAAGAAGAGGAAAACAAGTGAGGAAAAAATCAGCTGCCTTTTTATACCACCAACTGCTACCGCTTTGTAGCTCAGAAAACAATTAATACTTTCCTGATTGCAACTTGGGGGAGTCCAGAAGCAAAACCCTAAACCTCACTTTCCAAGGCTGTCAGGGGAAAGAGCGCTCACCATTTCCAGACCTTCACCAGGTCATCCAGGGATCCCGTGACCACTGTCTCAGAGTTTTCTTTCTTGTTTGTCCCCCAGGCGACTGACCAAATGGCATCATCATGGGCTAGAATGGAAAGCAGTTCGTTTCAAAGTCTTCATGCAACTTCTAAACTGTTCTGAAGCGGAAATACCGCTCCAACGATTCTGAGGTCCATCCACCTGCCCCCACAGGCAAAGTGCCCTCCCACCAGCTCCCATCAGAACCGCAAAGGCACACATGAGCAGCCGAGGTTCTGAAGAAGCCGCTTACCCCTAATCACAGGTTCACCTGGCGGGAGGGAGCACTGGAACGATCCGGCGCAGCCCGCGTGCATCAGCCCGGAGCGGCTATCACTCGGTTAAAACTAGTGAAACCGGTGGGAAACTTTCACCCCCAACCAAAGACCTACACTTGATTAAGCCTTATCTCTTAGAGATCTTTAGAAACCAACAGGCAGTTCAACTGCAAACAGTACAGGTCCGGAAATAAATACCTCCATACTTGAGTTGCCTCTTGCCATCAAATGTCTATTATGCTTAACGAGTCAGTTACCACATTAATCTTTTTACAAGTATTACCTCAATCACAATAGCCCTATCAAGTAGCTGCTCATTTTACAGACAAGGAATCGGAGGCTGAGAGAAGCCAAGTAAGTCACCCAAAGTCAAAAGCCAAGGAGTGAAACTGGGACTCCAACCCAAACTACTAACAACTCAAGTGCAGCTTGAATCTGAAGTCCGCCAGCTGCATAGCCAGGGGGCCTGCCTGTCAAGTCTGCAGACCGAGCCTTTATTCGTCCCGGGAGCAGTGGTCAAGGAACACCTTCCCAAGACGTGAACGTAAGGGCCCCGAACAGCTGTGACTCACGTACGGCCCCGTGGCTCCAACGACTCGCCCACCCGAAGCCAGCCTGCTGCCCGGACGGCAGGAGCTGCACACCAGGCAGCCGACTGGCATGCCTCATTAGCTGGTTATTCACCCAACTTGGAAGAATGCTTTGGGCTTACACTTCAGGCTCCCGAAACGTCCCTACTTAGAGCGGAAGGGCTTTTATTAGGCGTTCCCGCAAACTCCTCCAGGCGCTACCTGACCCGTCCAGGTGTGCTTCACAGGTGCCCAGAGCCCAATATCCCTGGCAAGCTGCACTCCCGGACTGGACTCTGGCCTCCACCCCAGCCTCCCCCACTTTCATTAGGGTCAAAGCCTCTGCGCAAGTCCCCGCGCTTGTCTGAAATGGAAGAACCACAGTAAAGACTCCCAAGGCAAGTCCTGAGGCTCAAATGTTTCCTCTTTCACCCTGGGAGCTGGGAGGCTCAGAGCTGCACCTTCCTCAGGCGGGAAAGTTTCCCTCAGTCTATCATGTGACCCCTGCTTTGTCTTTTCTTTTCAGTTAGTTGTCTGGGGGCTTTTGCTGCAGTTTGTTTTTAAGTGTATTTGTTTTCAGCTGCTTCTGCCAGTTCTCCTGCAGAGAGCACGTCTGGGGACTGCGCGTCTGGTCAGCCCAGAGACTCGGGGACGACACAGTTCTCACAGGTGAGTGTGCCTGAACAGGCAGGCCCCTTACCTTGCTCCTGTTTGAAGAGAATACTGTACTGAAAAAGAACAGACGCCACGTTAGACCAACGGTCAGACTTCAGATGTATCCCGTTCCCTCCCCTAAAACGCCCCGGCGCCCAAGTCACCAGCCATCCCCCCCGGTAGATGTGGTTCCCCGTGTGAGCTACGTCCCCTGCCCCCACCCTGACCATCCTGCAGGCTCCCTGATTCCTGCTCATGTAAGACTTGCACAGTCGACTACACCAGAAAAAATCAGCTCTTACAGAAGCTGGGGTCTCTCCTCCCCCCACCCCTAGGACACTGATAAATTCCGTGCATTCCCTGCTCTGGTCACCAGGAGGCTCTGGGTCCAGTTTCCAGCCTAACTTCTGCAGTTGTATAAAACCACACAGCCCGCTTAACCTGTTACTGCTGTCCCTTTCCAATACTTTTTCTTTCTGGTTTTTAAGTACCAATTCTTTTAATTTTCATTTTTTTATTAAGTAAACCCTATGCCCAGCGTGCAGCTTGAACTCACAACCGTGAGATCAAGAGTCACATGCTCTACGCACTGAGCCGGCCGGGCACCCGCTGAGTACAAATTCTTTCAACGTGTCCGTAAACTAAGGTACAGGCTTAGTGCATTTTGGGTCACGCACTTCAGGAGCAGAGCAGGAATCAGAGGCTAGTTTCCTGACCACACACCCAGACAACATTCTGGGCCCCAACCTGCCAGAGACCAGCTGAGTCTACTCCCCACCATAGGCCTTACCTGGTTGGTCATCTCCTCGACCAAGGATGAAGGGCTAACGGCCAGACAGTTCTGCGGAAACATCAGGGCTTCAGTAAGGGGGTGTCATCAGGACAGAGGGGGATACACGAGGTTGCCCTTATCAAGAAAAAAAGGCAACCCTCTGCCACAGCGCTGCCCTGACCTTTTCTATGGATTGGCCCCAGGGGCCCCTTCACCAGCCCTGCCGGGTGGTGTGAGCTCCCCTGGAGCCCAGGGACCCCAGTAACACCCACCCCATGCCGGGTGTTCCTCTCCCCAAGTCTGACTATAGACAGGGACCAGCCTCCCTCCCTTGTTGCTCTTCAGGGAGACAAAACCACAGGCTCTTTTATTTTTAAATATTATTTATTCAAAACCGAACAAGCAAATATGTGGGAACAAAGCTGTTACAGCCTCTGAAGGGGTCACGAGCACATGAATGAGGTCAGCAGCTGCAGACACGCATCTCCCAAAAGGCAGCAGAGTCTTCAAGGACTTGGCTCAGCTAACACAAACTCACTTTAAGAACAAATTGAATTTCTCAGGCTATAATTGTCCTTGTTATTACGTGTGTGTGCCACAGACCCCTCCGGCAGCCCTGCAAAACCTATAAACCCCTTCTCGGGACTTTTTAAATACACGGGACTAGAAAGGAAACCGAGCACTGTCAATTCTTGGTATTCAAGGCTGTCATGTTGTACATGACACCCAATTAGCGAAGACTGACCCCACTGCTCCCAGGAGAAATGGGCAAGCCGCCTGTAACATTTTTGTCAACCGACCAACACATAACTCGTGCTATGTGTGATTCTGGTTAAAGGCCGCTTACGTGATACGTATTGCTAATTCCTCAGTTTTGAACTCACTGCCGACGGCAGCATCACTCAAGCCCAACTGAAACGTATCCAACACACGCGTTTTCTCCGTAAGGCACCTCGCGGCCTTCTTGCGCTGAGAACACTAACATGCCACTTTAGCACAGTGCTCAGGGGCCATTTTAAACAGTGATGTCACCGGCAAAAAGCATAAAAATGCAAAAGCCATGACACTAAACAGCCTGGAAACGAGAACCCTTGTTAACTAACACAGGAGGGCTGAGACAAGAAGGCAGTGTCGCCTCAGTCAGCTGTAGCTGAGAATGTGTCAGGCGACCCAAACTTTTTGCCACCGTGCACTTGTCTGTGACAGACCACGAAAGCACTGCAAGTACTGACTTTGGGGCCACAAATAATTTCAGTGTGTAGGCAAATTTGCAGGTACAGAATCTGGAATAACAAGCATGGATCAACCGAAATAAAATGTTATCAAAATACAAATATTAAATTGTTGATAGCATACCATACGTGACTATTAACACAGAGCATGACTTAGCATCAAGTCTAATAACTAGTACAATTCTGAAGTCGTGACGAACTTACGTCCAGGGAATATGTGACGAACATATCGTAAAATATGGAAACATCTGTGATTTCTATTGGTGACAAAGTCACCCTGTTAATACTGTGGTTTGCTGCCTACATTCATAACTGGAGGAAAGGCTAAATTTCAGTTAGAGATTAGAGGACATAAAAATGTGGCTTTTCTTATCCACTTTCAGGCCCCCCTCAATTCTACCCAGGGACAGCAGAAACCACACAACTAAGGCATTCAGGTTACTCGCTTTAAATGTGCAAATCCCAAAAGGCCACCGTGAAGGTTTTCCAAGGATGAGAGGAAAAACAAACAACTTCTAAATAACCCTTGTCTATGAAGATCTCAATCAGGTTGGTAGTGCTTCACTCATCCGTGGCCCAAGAACGGGGTCCTGCCCAGGGTAGGAATGACGATATGGAGCTCAAGCCAGGGCTGCTGCCCCATGAAGCCCAGGCCTGCCCTCCTCCCTTCCCACCCGGATCTCATGCTTGGCAACAGGGGAACAAGAAGGATTAGGAACACCTGCAGGACGCCAACTTCCAAGGAGCCCCCCTCCTGCCCCAGGACAAAGGGGAGCTTCTGTGGAGGAGTGACATTTGAGGGCTGGCCATGAGTCAGGCCCTGCTTCAGGTTCCACCTGGGGACTGGCCCACTGAACCCTCGCACCCCAGTGAGTAGGTATTCGTGGTCCCACCTGCGCCTTCCTGGTAACCTTGCAGAGCTTAAGGAAGCCTCGGAAGATTGTTCCGAGGGCAAACGGGGGACACAAGCTACATCACCTCCTCCTTCATGCTCTCCTAACAGGTCATTTGAGAGCGGAGAGGCCCCCAGAACCTCTTTTGCCACCTCCTCTGTTTAGGGAACTTCCCCCCGATTTCCCAGGCGGAATTCGTTGCTGTTTCCAAAGCACACTGCACGTGCAGTTTGTACAGTCTGCCTGCCAATTTGTGCAGCTTGTACAGGCAGGTTCGTAACCCACGAAGCTAGGTGGCACGCGAAGGGACGAGAACCCAGGGACCCAGCCTGTGCTCGCACCTATCCGCTCCCCAAGAGGACAGCGTGGCCCAAGGCCCGGAAAACTTCCGTTTACGGTCACAGAGACTTCTCCCGAGAAACCAGCCCTAACCCCGAGGCTGCACAGAACAGTCTCAGGATGCAAGACGAGGCCACCTACGGCCCTCCTCTCGGGCCCCGCACGCCGAGAGGCAGCCAGGACGCAAACAGTCACAGAAGCCACCTTCGGGCCCCGCGGCCTGGAGTACCCCGGAGCAAACCAGATCGGAGGCTGCCTCCGGCCCCCCCTCGCTCCTCCGGCCCGCGGCCCCCGCCACTGGCATCCCCAACCGGCGAGCACGTCAACTCACCGCCGCCCCACCGGCTGCGCTGCCCGCCGCACTTGTGACGCGAGCTCGGAGCGACGGCGTCGCGCACCGATGAGCTTAGGGGGGCGTGGCAGCATGTCGCCCCGCCCCCTCCCCGGGGCGCAGGCGCGCGACTCGGCACCGCCTACCGACGCGGCTTCACGCTCCCGGCCCCGCCCCTGAAGGTTTCTGCCACCTGCGGGTGGGGGCGGTGGGCTTCCGTTTCTCAGGGTTGGACTCCCGCGGGAGCCCCCCTACCCAGGTGGAGGCTGGAGTCCCTCCCCCCCATTCCGATGGAGAAGAGGCGGGGGTCGCCGGTCCCACAGAAGTGCCCCCTCCGGATGGAGGAAGGTGCGAAAGCGATGTGTGTCTGGGGGTGGCCCCTGAAAGCCCAGCCCTGAGACAGATGCAGTCTCTCCTGATTAAAACTGGGGTTGTAACCAAAAAAGATTCTAGTAGGTGATGATAGTGAAGTGCGGTCACAGTGAATGCATGCCCCTGAAGTCTCCCTGGAAGTTAGAGCTTCACGGGATCTAGGTTATCAGGACTGCAATTCTATGATTGATTTCAGAAAACTGTTAGACTGCACAATTGTTTATTCTTACAATGGCATGAAGTTCATCTTTGGGGACTTTTGGAGGAGGCTGTGTTGCCCTGAAATTGCTTAATAGACACACAAGTCTCCCAGGGCCCATTGTCTGATCCTCAGTAATTCCTTCAGTGACACCTCTGCCATGGAAACCATCCAGCCCCAGTGGATCCCCTGCATGTCACTGGTTTGGAAAGCTTGGGTCAAAGCCAGCAGGCTTCCAGACGTCCTGGATTGTTAAAATTCTTATTCGGTGCCTCTTAAAAACCAAGCTATTCCTGTAACCATTCTGGATATGTTTGATCACAGGACATTTGCCCCTAAGGCTAAGAGAGAATGTACAAATTACATCTTCAGGCCAGCGGAGTGTGTCTTTGAATTGGAGGCAATTCCCATGACCTCGACCAAATGCTGAGTGGACCCTGTTCAGACACATCCCACGAAGCCAAATACACAGAAACTGGCCCTGCAATGGCTGGGACCCAGGCTCTGAAAGTGCAGAGAGGACTTAACATCAGTCCCCCAAAGCACTGGTGGTTAGCAGTGAAATGAATAATCCTCTGGCCTTCTGGACAACCAGTTGCCTTAGTTTTGGCCAATCTGCGTGTTTGTTTTTGTCGGCAAAATTTGTGGGTTTCTCTGGTTTTTGAAAATAGACTGATTATTATGTGACCACTCCCAAACCAGGATAATGGGATCACCTTTACTTTGACTTTTAGCTTTTAAATATAAACAAGTATCTTTGAAGACTTCCACTTTAAGAATGGTAAAATTGTGGCTATCAAAAGTGCCTCAAACTATATAAGTAAGTGAACTTTAATCTGTATGATTTGGGCTTAGGTGGATATTTCTTCTTTTTCTGTGCATTGACTATAAATCCCCCACTTCAAGATTATCCTAAAAGTACACTGATCACTTTTGCGCGTCTTAATTTTATCTGTTGTCGGATTCCTAAGGCTTTCACTCATCTATTTGCTTGCTTCCAAATCTGCCAGTCTTCAGTTCCAATGGAAGTAAATTGGGTATCAACTCAAATTTTGTCAGGCATTATAGTTGTTCTAAATAAAAATTCAATTCATCATCTTCTAAAAATGAAATAGAATAGATTAAAAAGAAATAACATAGAAGATATAAGAGTGCATCATGCATAGTAAAGTTACGTCATGTAAAAAAGAACCAAAACGTGTTTCATATATTCAGATAATGGAAAGGAAATATGCAAAGGAAATGCAAAGGAAAATGTTTCTTGCTATGAGTTGTGCTAAGAAGTTTGAAAACGATTGCAGTAAAGGCTTTCTAAAGACCTTCCAGCTCTATAATTCTATAATTGTGTTGGAATTCCAAATCATTCATTTAAAAAAGATATATTGTGTACCAGCTTTCACCCCTGTGACCCCAGAGCACCTCCATGGGTCATTGGCATGGCCTTAGCATTGGAATGGTCAGACAGGGATAACTGGCTTTTATGGCACCAGGGATACCTTTGGCATCTCATGAAGTCCAAGAATCCTGTCTTACTACGATGTATTTAAGTGCATAAGGGACGCCTGAGTGGCTCTGTCGGTTGAGCATCCGACTTCGGCTCAGGTCATGATCTCATGGTTCGTGGGTTCGAGCCCCATGTCAGGCTCTGTGCTGACAGCTCAGAGCCTGGAGCCTGCTTCAGATTTTGTGTCTCCCTCTCTGTCTCTGTCCCTCCCCTACTTGCGCTCTGTCTCTCTCTCAAAAATAAACATTAATAAAAAAAATTTTAAGTGAAATGCATTGGTTTACAAAAGAAACCAATTATATAAAAAAAAGTTATCAAAAATTTGTAGGGGCGCCTGGGTGGCTCAGTCTGTTGAGCGTCCAACTTTGGCTCAGGTCACGATCTCGCAGTCCATGGGTTCGGGCCCCGCATCGGGTTCTGTGCTGACAGCTCGGAGCCTGGAGCCTGCTTTGGATTCTGTGTCTCCCTCTCTCTCTCTCTGCCCCTCCCCTACTCGCACTGTCTCTCTCTATCTCCCTCAAAAATAAATAAAAATTTAAAAAATTTAGAAAAATTGTGAAATAGTAATGTAGGTGCTGCTTTATTAATGCAGCAGGTCTGAGAACTTCTGTAATTTCAAAGTAGCAATGAACATAAGTAATATTTCAAATTATCTACAACAGCTACAACGTGATAGGAAAACATCTGTGATTTATATTGGTGACAAAGTCACTGGTACTGCTAATACTGCTGGGGTTTATTGCTTTTACATTCATAATTAAAGGAAGTATTAAATTCTAGTTAGAGGTAAAGGAAAATAAAGATGTAATTATTTTCCACCAATTTTCACAGATCCCCTGATGCCCGTTGCAGAGCAAATCTGGAGAGAATTGCCAGTGTGACTGCACACCATTTAAATACCTATTACAAGTTGTGGTCTTGCAGTCTGGAGGGGATGAAGGGATTTCAGCATAAAATCAAGCGAAAACTCCAAGCTACTTGGGAAATAACTCAGGTGTATGGCCTACCTGGAAAAGCTCTGCAGATCATACGGAGGCCAAGGTTGGGAGGCCAGTCCCGTAGGGCTGCGGCTGGAATACAGCCGTCCCCAGAGAGTGGCTGCCTGCCTCCCTACCCAGCCCTGGACCCAGAGAGAGGCTGAGGCAGGAAGAATGATACAAGGCCACAGTGTCCCAGGACTTAGGCTCTATACCTCTCCTCTCCACTCAGAGCCACACGTCTGAGCATTTCGGAAGGGGAAGGAAGAGACTTATAGATCTATCCCACGTCTATCTCCCTCTGCACAACACCATCATAGGATCATCCAGCTTTTGCTTGCATACCTCCAAAGACAGGGAGCCCACCACCTCATTAGGAGGAAGAGCTGTCTCTGTTCCAGTTCCAAAAAGCCTTAGTTGACTTCCTAGAAAACAAGTCCATCAGTGGGTGTAGAGTGCGGCACAGGTGAAGGTCCTACTTTCTGCTTCGAACAGGCAGAGGGAGAGGGGCTCCATGGGCTGTGTGTCTGCCCTTCCTGGGGCTCTCAGGGACTCCAGATGGGCTCTCTGTGGTCCTCCCCAGAGCCCTATCTGGCAAAGTCTGATGTCAGGAACCCCACCTCCCTTTCTAATGTTCGTCCCAGGCTCCCCCTGGCCCACAGCTGATCTCCTGCCCTCCCCTCCCCGGGCTGCAGGATCTCTCTGGGGCTCCTCCTTCCTCACTCTGCCCAAGGACCCCCACTCTTGGATGGGCCTGTGGTTCCTTCTGTCCTCCTTGCCCCCACGGACAGGCACCAGGCCCTTCTGGTTTTCAGGGTGGGTGCATAGGGGTTAAACAACCTGGGCTCCAGTGCCAGGGCTCCTGGGTTCGGTCCTGGCTGCTGCACTCTGCAGCCTAACCTCTCTGGGCCTCATTTCCTCATCCCTAAAATGGGGATAATGTCACATAGTACCTTCCTTGTAGGGCCGATGTGGGGAAATAAATGTCTGTTCTTGTTTTTCTTACTAAACACACAGCCTACCTTTGGGGAAGGCCCTGAAAGCCCAGGGTTCCCCTCTTTCACTGGCTCCCTGAACACCTACAGGTATTTGCATCGGAAGCTAATAACCAGGGAGACTCCGGGGCATTACCTGGAAATGACCTACTCTGGGCATTTCCTCACAAGGAAACTTCTAGAAAGTTATGGAGACTCTCTCTCCTTTAAAGTACTTAGCCCCATGTACCTATCATTAAAAATTCTTTACCATGCGCCCTGATATGCGTATATCATTTATGAATGATGTGTAGGTACTATTCTGTTAATATACTCATGTGTGTTATAAAACAAATACAAAAATAGGATTTTAAAAGGATGAGATAAAAGTAAAAGTTATCTGAAGGTCTAGTATTTTCTTCCCGACCACGGTGGACGGTCTTGCTGACCATTGGGGTATACGAATCCTACTTTGGAGACCCCAGCACCTCCAAAATTTTGTTTTGGTTTTAAACATTCGGAGAGCTATAGTGGCAGTGATATGGACTGAGTGAGCCCAGTGCTGAGAAGCAATACTGTGCAGAGTACTTGTGATGATTAACCCTAAGCCTGAAACCACAGGGATTAATCCCTACAGGGATGGGCAGAGGAGGAGATGGACCTCGGCCCAGGGTCATGCGGCCAGCACAGTGAGGCTGAAACCCAGGCCACTGGGGATGGCTCCCTCCTGGTTCACTCCCAACCCCACAGTGTTTGGAGAGGTGAAAGAGGGGAACAGGAGGTCACAGGAAGGGGGGGCATGACCGGGGAGGAGCAGGACTATTATGGCGCCAATGGCAGGAGTCTGGGTTCATATCCAAACTCACAGGGGCCCCGGTCGCTCCTTCTCCAGCTGGTCCCTGGAGGCTGAGCCAGGAGACCCCCTGGGACTGGCTTCCTACCTGCAGCCAAGTTCTTGGGCAGGCCCCAGTCTGGGGGATGCGGGCCCAGGTGGCTGAGCCAGCAGCCCGAGGCTTTCCTGCTGCTGCTGCTGCTGCTGACCAGAGGGTGGCAGTCGCTGTCCACCCACGGCCACTTGGCGTCCCTGCCCTCCTCCGTTCCTCCAGACCCCGGAGGCAGCAGTTGCTCCTCTGAGTCATTATGGGACCCCAAGCAGGGGCCTCTCAGGGCTAACGTTCCTCAGAACACAAACATGGCCTCACGTTTGTACGCCCCCTAACAAACGGGGTGGGGGTGGGGGTGGGGGTCAAAATACCATGACTTCTGGTTCCCAGCATCACCTGGAAACTTGTTCAGACAGAAAACTTCTCGGGCTCCACCCCAGACCTGGGGTGTTTCAACCAGCCCTGCAGGGTGACTGTGATGCAGGCCAGCGTGCGAGAGCCACTGCTCTCCACCGAGTGAGAGGACAGAGAAGGAAAGCCAGGCGCCAGCACCCTGGAGGGGTGCGGCAGTTCCCACAAAGCCCGGGGTGCGGAGCGTGCGGACCCCACGTCTGTTGGGCCCCCGGAGACCCAGCTGTGGGACTGCCAACTGTGAGCCCTGCAAGTGTGGGCAGGGAGATCCCCCAAGAGTTGGGTCGGGGTGGGGGGCGGCTGAGGCCCTCCCATCCCCTCCGCACACCTGGCCAAAGGTCGGTGGCCTGCGGCACGGCCTGGGCGTCTGGCTTTCCTGCACTTAACTATTCACGGTGGTTCCCCGGTGGTTCCTTGACTTGATTCCTCCGCTGCTGGCCACGGTTTGGCTGTCACCTCCTGCCTCAGCGTCCGCCACTCGTTCCGTGTGGAGCCGAGCTGGGGCTCACAAAGGGTCCCGTGGAATCCCTGCCCCCAAGGAGCCAGGGCTCCAGACCCTCCTCAGCAGGGCTCAGCCTTCTAGTCAGAAGTCTAGAAATTTTGTCCCCATTTTGTGGAAGAGAGACGTTGGACCCGAGAAAGCGCAGGGTGAATCCAGAGCACCCAATAAAGCCGTGGCCGAGTGGGGACCAGAACCCAGGCCCCTGAGGACACATGCAGCCTGCCTCCCTGACCCGAGGACAAGGACGAGGACAGAGCCCTGCCTCCAGCAGCCTCCAAGAGCAGAGGGAGGAGGAGCAGAGCACTTGCTTCGTGCTGGTAAGTGTTTGATAACAGGGTCTGGGGTGGAGAGGGGGGAGAGTCAAAGCCGGTTTACAGCAGATGTGGATTCCTGTGGCGGGTGGTTTCCAGTTCCTGCCCTGGTGTCACTGAGCACACGTCCACATGTTGGAGTGAGGACACGAGGACTGGCTGCGTGCCGGTCCAGAGCCCCCAGCTCTGAAGCACTCCAGGGCTGTCGCCCTTCCCCGCCCCCCCGCCCCAGTGTTTGGGGTGAATGCGCCCTGTGGTGTCCCCCTTGGAGGCTCTGCCGGGAGGGGTGTCCTCTAGGGACAGCTGGGAGGGTGTCACGGACTGTGAAGGAGCTGGGGGATACAGGCTCTTCATCAGGTTGGGGGAGTCAGGGGGCTGACAGCGGGCTGGACTGTGGGGAAAACCCGGGGCTCCAAGAGGAGCACTCACTGCCTTGCGCTTTCCAGGGGATGCCGCACACCCTTCCCTGCGGGTCTGGGAGGTCCTTGCAGCCCAAGCAGGTGCTAGCTCCAAGCCAGAGGCGCCGGGAGTCCTGTACCGGATGCACTCATGAAGGACCATGGGGACAGCCTGGCTGCCTGAAACCCAGCCCTCCCACACCCCGAAATCAGTGGGGTCGCCGAGGTCCAGGCCACGTGCTGGACGAGAGCCTGAACTGCATGCTGGTGACTGAGCTAGGGTCTGCTTTCCTCCTCACTTGCCCCTGAACCAGGAGAGACAGAGACAGAGACAGAGACAGAGACAGAGACAAAAGAGGGAAGAGAGCAGAAGAGTTAAAGCACATGGCGAACTTCCTGTGTGGTTACAGGTGACAGGTGACAGGTGACAGGTCGGTCTGTTGGCAGCTTCCCCACTGAGTGGAGCCCCTCCCCAGGGTCCCATTTAGCCAGGGCTTCAACCAGCTTGGCCCAGTGACAGCCCCCCCACCCCAAATCTCTGCCTCTGTCTTCCCTCCTGGGGAGCCACTGCACACTCACCCCCAAGGGTGGCAGATTAGGGCCTGTTGGGGGGGGCTGGACAAGGGAGGATGGGAGCCATGGGAAGTGGCTTTTGTCCCTGAGGGACAGTCCTGAGACACCCATCATCAGGCTCTACAGAAGGTCCCACAGTGCTAGGCCCTGCTCAGCCCTGGGGACCGGGTGCTGGAAGGTCTGGGGCCAGGGTGCCTGCCGGGAGTTGGGGGGTCTATGGGGAGGCAGTGCTCGGTGAGCGGGGGTGCCCGTGAACACTCATCGTGTGGGTGTTAGGGGCTGGTTGCTACTGGGGGTGTCCTGTGCCAGCAGAACTGGGTTCTTCTCCAGACACAGGTGTAGGTGGAAAGAAACTCACCCAGGCCCTCCAACTGGAGAATCAGGGAGGGCAGGTCAAGGGGGAGCTATGTACCCCGAGCACTCAGTCATGAGGTGGGACCTGCCCAACGAAGACCTCCAGAGGACAAGGGTGAGGAGGCTGTGTCCACGGAGCAGCTCAAGGGTGACAGCATCTTTGAGCGAGGGAGTGGGGGGGAGTCAGGGCTGGGGTCGGGGAGGTGCTGAGCAGTGCTGGCCCGAGGGCTGGATGTGGGCTCTGACTTGGGGATGGGTCACAGGTGTCTGGACATATGGGGGGGGGGGTCTGTCTCACAGTCAGGACTGTTCTGCAGGACAGGGGCTGCTTCAGTGGGGTAAGCCCCCTCCCAGGGGACGCACAAGCCAAGGCCAAGCAGCGGGATGCAGGGGCAGAGTGCACCCCCTACCACAGTGCTGCCTCCCAGGCCCTCCCCCACCCTCCCTCCCCCACCCTTCCCTTCCAGTCCCGATGCCCCCGTTGCCGAGCCCCCAGCAAACAGATCCTGGGGACTTTGCTGGCAGAATCCTAAGACCCAGGCAAAGTCACCCCCTTCCCAGCGTGCATTCAGGGCCCGGCATCTGGGTGCGGCCCTGCATCTCTGGCCTGCAGGCAGTCCCTACAACCAGGCGCATCTCCCTTCAGCACTGTCTGCTAATCCCTGTGCAGCACGGGGCCCTCTGGGGCCCAGAAGGTTCCTTTGCACCTTTCCTGCAGGTCCTGGAGTAGAGAGACAAAGCCGTTCCACAGGGAAGGAGGAAGGGGGTGCAGCGCTAGGGTTAGACGTGTCCAGTGATGAGCCAGTGCGGCTCCTGGGCTGTAGGGACCGTGCCCAACAAGGGACCGGGGCTCCATAACCTAGGCCCAGGGCCTGTTGCCAGAAGGGACAGAGTGGGGGCAGGGCCAGTGCTCTGAAATGTCCATGACAGCCAGGCTGACAGTGGGGTGGAGGGTGAGGATTGCAGGAGGGGCAATCGAGGGGAGCCGATTGCTAGGAAGGGCTACAGGCAGAGACGTAGCAGCCACATGCAGGGGCGTTCAGTGAGGCCTGCTGGCAGGTGGCCTGGGCAGCTGAGGACAGGAAGCCACACTGTTCCTTTGCACAGTGCCTCTCTCGGGGGCCTGGGGCTGGCGACCGCTGGGTCTGCCCATTCTGGAGCCCACCCTGACCTGCCCTCCTGCCCCTCCTGGTTCCCCGGCCCCCTCCACCCTCGTGCCTGAGCCACAGCAGGGCCCAGAGGCAGCGCAGGGTAGGGACACACACTCAGTGTAGGGCTGGGTCCTAACCCGGGCTTGGCCACTTCTCAGAGACTTCCGTGGTCTCATGGGTCCCAGGTTGTTAGGAAGGTTAATAAGGTGGCTGTGTCACACCCGGCACTGTCGTGGCCCCCGAGAGTCCCTATAAACAGGAGCTGCTGGCGGCTGACTCTTCAGTTCTTGTCTCAATCTTCCATGTTGCTGAAAGGCAAACCGAGGTCTACAGAGAGGGCGTGGCTGACGGAGGACCCCGCAGGGGCGGCAGAGGCGGGCGTGAGCTGGGCCCCGATGCCCCTTGTGCAGCCCTCTGCCCCCTCCAGTGCAGGTCGCGGGGCAAGCTCTGGCCGGCCCCCCCCCCCCACTCCGTATTTGCTGCCCCAAGAGGGGATTCCGGGCCCTGGCTGGCTGGTGGGGGGTGGGGGGGTGGGGGAGGGGGGTGGTGGGGGAGGGGGATGGTGGAGGAGGGAGGGCTGCCACCTTGCTGTGTGCGTGTCACAGCTGTCCCTGGGACCCCGTGTCCTTGGCCACACATCCGCAGACTCTCTGCTCTGACCCAGAGGGCACTGAGCCCTGGCCTGGCCAGAGATCATTCTGCCCTCACGTGGCTCCCTGGGCCTCTGGGGACCGCGTTGCCACTCGGCAGCGGACGCCTCAGTAGACCCCTTGTCAGTTAATTTGGCAGCTCGGTGTCCGGGGCAAGTGGTCTTTGAGAGGCATAATATGTCCACGTCAGAAATGAGTTATGGGATTCTCCATGGGGCTGCGGCCATGCCTCCCTCTCCAGTCCCTCCCCGAGAGGTTTGCTTTGTCATTAGCCCCTGTGTTTGCGTGTGTCATTGCCCCCCCCCCCCCCCAGTCAGCGGGTGCCCACAGGGGACTCATTGGAGGCCCATTATCGGTGTGGGTTGGGAGGGATGATGCGGGGGTGATGGGGGTCGGCCCATCTGCACACACATGAGGCCCTTTGTCTCAGGCGTGGTGGGGAAGATGAATGAGGCCTGTCTAGGCCTCTGCCGCCTGGGGGACATCAGGGGCCGGGGACAGACCTCGGGCTGGGTGTCGAGTAGAAAGTGGCCTGCGCTCACTTCTGTGGACAGAACCAGATCAAACAGGTTTTGGCAGAGATAGCTGAAGGGGGCGGGAATGAAGAGGAAGCCAGCAAAGCCGGACGAGTCAGGAGGGGCTTCTGCCCACCTGTGCCGGGATTCCCCCCGAAGCTGATGGAAACTGTGGAGCCGGGGGTCCCCTCTGTCTTGTGCTCAGTCCAGGCCGACGTAGATGCCTCACGGTGGGGTGGGGAAACCGAGGCCTGAGAAGGCCAGGGGCAGGCCCGAGATCTTTTCAGGAATCAGCAGCAGGGCCAGGACATGCAGACACCTCCCCCACCGGGTGACGGCTCGAAGAGAAGGTTCTGGGAGCAAGAATGGGGCTCCTGCCCATCGCTGAGGTGTTAGGGGCTGAGCCTGAAGGTGGGCTGGCCTGTGGATGCAGGGAGCTGTCTTGTTTCACAGATTTGGGCGGAGCTGGCCGCACGACAGTGAGGGGACGTGGAGGCCCAAAACCGGGGAGCTGCTACAACATGGGTGGAGACCTACTCTGTGGTCACCAACCTTCCATGCCTCCCCATGGTCGCAGGGCACAGTCCCGACCCCTTGGCCTGGCTCCTGAGGCCCACTGTGACCGTCCTCTGCCCCCCTCCCATACCCACCTTGCGAGGGCAGCTGGTCCAGCCGCTGGAGACCATTCCTCTGGACTCACGCACACTGTTCCCAGCGCTGACCCCTGGTGACCTCACTCCCCGGGTTCTGAGAGCCCCCCTTCCGTGTCTCTCCTCCCACTGGATCACACACCCACGCCTCGCCGGCTCCCCGGTCCCCACGCCGGTGGAGGTGCCCAGTGAACAAAGGGAGGGAGGAATCGAACCACCAAGGGCCCAACGCTTTGGGGACGCACTTCTGGCGTGCTTGCAGAGGACCTTCACGGGGTGCTTCCCTCCGTCCTAGCGATCTCCGTCCTGGGACAGTTTCTTAAGGAAACAACCCAAATCGCAGAAGGAAAAACCCTCTGAGACACGGATGTGCCACCCCGCGCCCCTCATGCCGTTAGCAGTGGGCGAGCGCTAAGTGTCCAATGGAAGGTCTCGCTGTAAGTAAACAGATATGCGTCCTGCTGGCGTTCACGCGGGGGACCCCAAGCCGGCGGGGACAGCGGCGGGGACGTGTTGGCTCTAGAGTGGTCGGTGTTACGGCTGCACTGGGCCTGAAGCGCCAGGTTGCTTGTGCTGTGGTTGCACAGCTGCACGGGCGAGGCCGACCTGCTGGCTCCTCCCCCCCGTCAGGTTCCGTGGTCTCAGGAGGCCGCCTTACGCTCACCTTTTGCACCTGGCGGGACAGCCCCTCCTCTCTGCCCTTCCTTTTCGAAGCCGTCTCGCTCATCCTGGGGTTTCATCCTTCCATATGAGTTGTAGAGCCAACCTGCCAAAGATCCTGTTAGTATTTGGGTTGGGCTCCAGTTGAATTTACAGCGTATTGTTGCGAGAGAACCAATCTATGGCATTGAGTCATCGTAGTATTTGTTCTGAAAATCAACAACAAAGTGACGAGGACACCATATGGCATAACTGCTTACGCTATAACGAAGGGGAAAATAGAATATTTTAGTGTTTAAAATATGTAGACATATTTGTTAAAAGGGGGACACTGACAAACCTTGGCATATCCCCCAAAGGGAGAGCAGGCTGAGGAAGGATGCTGGCAGCCGGCGCGCCTGGTGGGTCCGGTCCAGCCTGGAACCCTGTGGCTCTGAGGTTCCAGCACGGAGCTGAGAAGCCCCTCTGTGCCTGTGTGACGCGGAGCCCGTGGGACTTGCCCCCGAGGGCTGCCTTGGGGGATGGGGCCAGGCCGAGTGGACTCAGAGAGCGGCCACAGCTCCCTGAGAGCAGAGCCCCGTCCAGGGAGGGGGACGACAGACCACAGGGGATATGAAGTCGCTCGTGGACTCCTGACCTCCTCCCACCCCTTCACAAATCGCACACAAGACCTCGTGGCCTGCGATGTGAACCTCCAGGTCAGGCTGGCCCCTTGCGTGGCTGTTTCCAGGTTAACAGTGCTGGTGACCATCCTGGTCTCACAGACTGCAAACACCTGATCGGGGGAGGGGCTGGTCGCCAAGCTGCACAGAGGGGACCCCGGGGCAGCTCGAGGGGGGGGGTGGTGACCTGCTCAAAGCCACGTGGCAGGAGAGCCACGCAGCCCGCGTCCAACCAGGCCTCCCCCAGGCTTCATCCCCGACCCCACGGCGTTCTGCAGTTTTGAAGTGCTTGGAACAATAAAGACGTTTCCCAGGCGGACACGGTTCTCCCACCACAACCCCCACCCCACACACAAGGTAAAGCCTCCAGGACCGCTGTGTCAGCCCTCAGGGGCGATGGATGTGTCAGGGCAGAGACAAGATGGATGGGTCGTCCTTAATGAGCCGGTCAGAGTCCCCATCATGGGCTGGGGGGCGGGTGGCTCTAATGACCGCTGGGCCTGGCCTCCCTGAAGATGGACAGTCCAACCACACCATCCTTCGTCTGTGCCCCCAAAATGACTGTGGCAGGGACACCCACCCCATCTCCTAAGGTCCACTCTCCCCGTCTCTGAGGCATGCATGCTGGGGGAGAACAGAAATATCAGAGCCTCATTAGGAACAAGCCAAAGGCAGAATCAATCACTTCAAGAGGGGAAGGAGGCAGGCAAGGGCCCCTCTTTGGGTGGAGGCAGGAACCCCACCCTGAGTGCCTCCCTCACCTTGCAAAGCCAGGCACTTCCCCGCAGAACTTCCTGGGACTATGAGTTTGCTTCTTTCCACCACGGAAAGGCAGGACGCACAGACTGATCCAAAGCCTCAGACAAAGGCCCCCTGACCATCATTACCACCTGCCCATCCCAGGAAGGGGACAGATGAGGCCTCTGCTAGGCTGTTCAGACCCCAAGGCCTCCCACGGGGCCCGGGCTCCCGAGAAGCTGCGTGGATTGGGACCAGGCTGCAGACGCACAGCATCCAGGCCTCCACCTCCCCTTCTCCCTCCTCTACCCACCCCCCGCCCCCACCCCGGTGAGGAACAGGGCAGACAAAGGCCTGGGGAGGGAGGGAAGTACGCAGCCCCCAGAACAGCTGCTATAGAGGCGAGCGAGCGTGTACAACCAGCCTGAGAACCGCATCGCTGGCCGTCACTGAGGTCCCTTCTGTAGCAGGCCCGGCTGGGCTCTGGGCCCAGAGACTGCTCGCAGACTGCGGGCAAGGTGGACGTATAAATAAATAGGGCGAGCGCTCGGGTCTGCCAGGGGCTGTGGGGAGGGCCAGAGGCAAGTGTCGGGAAGCTTCCGGAGTTGGGGGCCTGTGAGCCGGGTCTGAACCATGAGGGGTTTGCCAGGCAGACAGAAGGGAGATCAGCACAAAGCGTGGAAGGGGCACGTGGTTTCAGGGGGCGGCCGTGGGGGACCTGAGGCCAGGCGGGATGCAGGGTCACGAAGGCCCTCGGGGCCAGGGCCAGGGCAGACTCTGAGGCTGGGGCACTGAGGAGCGGTTTCAGGGTGCGGAGGCTGCTTGCTGAGAAGGAGGATGAGGCCACCGGGGCAGCAGCTGAGGGGACACGGGTGCCAGTCCCGTGAGGGCAGGGAAGGCCCGTCCTCTCCCCGGAGCCCGTGTCTGTGTGTCGGGTGGTGCCCCACAAGGTCAGCCTGGGCCCTGGTGAGGGTGCAGGGGCAGCTTCTGACGGTGCTCCGGGTAGACCCCCGGACTGAGGATGTGCTGGAGAGCTGTCCCCGCTCCCCACCACGTGGTCAGGAGCCATGGCTGCAGCATCCCGGCAGCCAGTGGTGGGGGCGGGGCGGGGGGGGAGGGGGGCTACGGAGAAGTGCCCTCCCTTCGTTCCCACACTAATAATCCCCTCAAGCAAACCAGGGAACGGAGCTGAACGAGTCAAGTGGTTCGTTTCCAAACCCTGCGGCAGAAAAAGGCCGTAGCTCAGGGTCGGCAGGTGCACTGTACCTGCCAGCCTCCACTGCTGCTGGGCAAGTCCCTTTCCCTCGGGGTGTTGGTTCCCCACCTGCGCAGGGACAGAGTTCCCAGCTCTGACCGCGTCCCACCTCCCCCTGCGCATACAACCACATTCACCCTGTGAGCAATTACCGTGTGCACAAGACGGACGCTAAAACTGACCAATGACCCGGCCAAGGTCAGCGAGCACACGTCAGAGCCTGGAAAAGGACCCCGGTCTCCTGTTCCCACATCTGCCCCTGTCAGAGCGATGGTATCTGCCTCGTTCACCCTGGTGGGAAGGTGCTCAGCAGTTGTCCGGTTTTCGTGTGCGTATTTGTTTCCAAGTGGGGGGTGGGGCGGAGTCATGCCTTCCCTTGGGGTCCTTCCCTGCTCCCTGGAACAGCCAGCCTGGTCAGGCCTCTGCCCCTGGGGGGGCCAATCCTCAGAGGCCCCTCAACTAACTGCGGGTCCAAACAACGTGGCCTGTGATTTCTGGCCTGGGCTCCGGGGAAGGGGAGGTGGGCTGTGCCCAGGGCCCCCTGGGATGATGCCCCATCCTGCGTGGGCACCGGGGCATGGGCGGCGCTGGGAGGGGTCGAGCTGCCAGGCGGCTGGCTCTGCCCGGGAGATGCTGGCAGGCCGAGGGGGGCTGGGAATGCTCAGCTGAGGTAACAATACAGCCCATGAATCATATTTACAAACACTCCAGTGAGCAGGGGAGGGACGTTAATTAAATATTCACATCCTGCAGGGCCTCAGGGAGCCCTGAGGATGAGGACATGATTGTGCCCGGCAGGAAGTGTGGTGCTGCCGGAATGCAGGCTGTCCTGGGGCTCCTTCAACAGCCTGGCGGGTCTTATTACAGTGATTAATTTCGAGTTATCAGCAGTAATGCAATCACCATCACAGGCCAGGAAAGCCCTCTTCATCACTCACAGCCCAGGCTGGGGCGGCCTCGGAGGAAGAGGGGCCTTGTCGCTGGGGGGGAGGGGAGAAGGAAGCCAGCGCCCCAGCGCCCGCCTTCCCCAGAGGGGCCATCGGGCCTGCAGACCTAGGCTGGCAGAGGCCGGAGGCCGCGGCCCCTCAGGTGGGGCTCGCGGAGCGCACCCAGCTGCCTCATTGATTGGACAGAAGCCCCCGGACATGTGGGGAGGCTGAGGCAGCTGCAGGAGCCCGGGGGCTTCTGAGGACCCACACGCCCCACATCCGTCAGTCTCGATTAAGGAGGGCCGCGGGAATGGGGGAGGCTCTCCAGCCACGGCAGCGTTGTCCCGGAGACCCGGGGGAGGAGGAGGTGGGCGTCGCTCTCGTCTGAAA
Source organism: Panthera tigris (assembly GCF_018350195.1). NCBI lineage: Eukaryota > Metazoa > Chordata > Mammalia > Carnivora > Felidae > Panthera > Panthera tigris. The sequence goes on along the minus strand of NC_056665.1, from coordinate 461,997 downwards.
AACCATTAATCCCGAGCCGGTGATTGAGCCCCCGTGAGGAGCAGGCATTGTGCTGTGCTTGCACGTGCCGCACGAGGGGCAGTGAGAGGTGATTGATCAGGGACGAATGGGTGTCTCTTTCTTTATGGACTTTCAAAGGCACCATTTGGCATCCTGAGCGGGCGATCGATGAGAGGCAGCTGACCGCCCTGTGGCCACCTCCAGGCAGCAGGTGGATGGGCCCACGTGGCGGACGGTCGGAGGGCCTCTCTGTCGCCTGCTCTACCCTGTTAGCAAGGCCGGGGCCCTCGCCGGTGCGGGGCTGCTGGCCATCAATTTACCCTCTCCTTTTGCACTGAACGGGAGGCTGGGACCGTTGCCGTGTTTCCTGATAAATTATAGCCGCCGGCCCCCGGCCCTGCAGCCCGGAGGATCCCAGCACTCGTATAAATCAGACTGGTGAAAGCTGAGGCTGTCATTTTCAAGAGCAGGGCATTCATTCATTCGGCAAACCTTCACGGAGTGCCCGCTAGGTGCCCGGGCCTGTGCTGACTGTAAGACCGGCGTGGTCTCGGCCTGCAAGCGGGCTGGACAGACACACCAGCACGCATGACAGGTGCCAAGGGGGCCTGCTGGAAGGAGCCTGGACTCTGGACCCAGCTCCGTCACCTCCTGTGTGATATGGGCCAGAGGCTCAGCCCCTCTGAGTCTTGGTTCCTTTACCTGAAAAGGAGCCACGAGGACACCTAGCTCCCAGGACGGTGGTAGGAATTACGTGTCCATGTAGCACAGGGCCAAGCCCGGTGCCTGGCACCTGGGGGCCCAGTAGATGGTGAGTTCCCTCTTTCTCCTCTGCCCCCGCTGCCTGTGGCGAGCCCACCCTGGACCGTGGGAGGCAGAGGAGGGATGCTGGACTCCACCTGGGGTGGACAGGGAAGGAAGTGCCAGCGGGAGACGAGGGGTACGACTTCAAGAATAGGGGCTGAGGGGGGCGCTTGGGTGGCTCAGCCAGTTGAACGTCTGACTCTGGCTCAGGTCAGGATCTCGCTGTTTGTGGGTTCAGGCCCACATCGTGGGTTCTGTGCTGACAGCTCAGAGCCTGGAGCCTGCTTCAGATTCTGTGTCTCCCTGTCTCTCTGCCCCTGGGCTCCTCGCACTCTGTCTCTCAAAAATAAATAAAAACATTTAAAAAATTTTAAAAAGAATATGGTCTGGGGAAGAGCGGGGGTTGTAAGGGCATGGGGTGTAGGGCAGAAACAGGGGTACCTGGAAGGCAAGGAGACAGGAAGGGCTCATGGAGGGTGCAGGGTGCTGAGAGAAGAGCTGGGAACTGTACCAGCCACGAGGAGCTCAGAGGGCTGGTCCCAGCACCGCCTGCAGGACCAGGGGCTGGGACGCTAAACTGTCTGTTGCGGTGGCTCAGGCCTGGGGCCTAGCCTGGGAAGAAGCATCAGTGGGCTTTGGGGCTGGAGAGAAGGCAGCTGAGCCACAGGAGGGGCCGGCTGGGCAGCAGGCCCACAGCACAGACACACACGGCCGGGTGGGTCACCTGGAAAGGGCCCAGTGTCCACCCCGGAGCGCAGCATCCCCCTCAGACACAGGCTCACAGGTGGAGGGAGGATTCGGGGACCCGAGCAGACATGGCCCACGCAGAGAGAACTCCCCAGAGCACACAGGTGCCAAGAGTACAGATCGGAACACGCCGTGGACACACACAGTCTGCAGCTGGGGAAACACAGCATACGAAGCACAGAAAACACAGTCACGGAGCCGGTGCATCCGGACAGACCACAGCAGGGTGACCCGTTCATCCCGGTCTGTCCACGACTTTCTCACTTCACCTCCGAAGCTCCCGGGTCCCGGGAACCCCTCGGTCCCAGGCAAACCAGGACCGCTGGTGACCCCAAATCGGAGACACACAGACACACGTGGCCTGACACACTGAGTCGCACACAGAACAGAGACCAAGCTCACACCCGCACACACCCGGGGACGGGCACGTAAAGGCTGGGACGCACACACGTGCACATACACACGTGCACACACCTACACCTACACCACTGAAACAAAAGCCAAGCACATCTTAGAAAGGGGGAAATCAGCCGTCGCATCAGTGGCCAGTGGGACGTGGTCCCTGCTCTGATGTCACGGACACGCTTCAGGGCTGGAGGAACAGGAGCGAGCAACCGCGGCGGGCCCCACACCACGCTGTAGACACCCGACACCTGCATGTAGTGCTTGTCCTTCAGTGGTGTCCCCGACAGGCAGTCAGTGTCCCTCTCAGGCGATGTCCCCGACAGGCGGTGTCCCCGACAGGCAGTCAGTGTCCCTCTCAGGCGGTGTCCCCGACAGGCGGTGTCCCCGACAGGCAGTCAGTGTCCCTCTCAGGCGGTGTCCCCGACAGGCGGTGTCCCCGACAGGCAGTCAGTGTCCCTCTCAGGCGGTGTCCCCGACAGGCGGTGTCCCCGACAGGCAGTCAGTGTCCCTCTCAGGCGGTGTCCCCGACAGGCGGTGTCCCCGACAGGCAGTCAGTGTTCCTCTCAGGCGGTGTCCCCGACAGGCGGTGTCCCTGACAGCTGTGTCCCCGACAGGGTGTCCTCCAGCAGGAGAGGCAGCCTTCCCAGCTCCTCCGTGACACCCTCAGGCTGGCTCCCAGCTCTCAGACCCCTGCTCTCCTGCTGCAGCCTCCGGGACATCCCCTTACCTTTCCCTGCCTTTCGAGCCATCAGGCTGTGCTCTTGCTGCTGCCTCGGTCCGAGATGTTCACCCGGCAAACTCAGAGCCCTCCAGCTTCCCTAGGTGTCCCCTTCCCTGAAGGCTCCCGGCCTGACCCTGGCACAGTCCTTCCTTCCTGCTCCTGCATCACGTGGATGCTCCCGTGTCCCTCTGTCCCTGGGCCTGTCCCTCTTACTAGGGGCTGGCTTGCTACTCGACTTCCCTCTTCCCCTCCACCTCATGGAATTTGGGGGCCAGCCTCACCCCTCAGCTTTTAGGAGCCTCAGACCCTGGATGGCACACCCTGACTTCTTTGACCTTGAGCGAGTCACTTAACCTCTAACCCCCAGTTTCCAAATCTATAAAGTGGGTGTAATAACAACCCCCTTGGGTTAGTTTGAGAATTGCAGGCCCTTGGACAAAGTAGGTGCTTCATAAATATTTGATGGATGAGTGAAACCATCGCTCCAAGGACAAGCCAGAGCTCCAATGGGGCCTGGTGGACGAGCCAGGACTGAGAGGGGTGCACCGCCCTTGGTTTTCATGAGTTCCTTTTACCTCTTAGGGCAGACATGGCTGGGATTTTCGTTTCCACGTCACAGAGGAGGACACTGAGGCTCACCGTGCTTTGACTTGCTCCACAGGGAATGGGCTCTCGATGGCAGTCTGGGACTAATGCCCAGGTTGACAGAGTTGGACCTGCCACACCCCTTCCTCCGGCTCCGGGTTTTAAGCAGAGTTGTTCTCTGTAGGTTCAAAGGTCAGAAATCCCAGGTCCTGGAGATCTCCACAAGCCTGATGCCTGGGGCTGGCAGCCAGGGATGAGGGCCCCACTCCACTTCATCGCTTGGCCCGGGCCCAGAAGCCCCCTCCATGTGCATGATGAGCCAGCAGAGTGGGGTGGTAAGAGCTCACATCTGGGGCCAGCCCTCCTGGGCTCACTGCCCAGATCTGTCCCAACCAGCTGATGACCTCCTGTGCTGCAGTCTCCTCACCAATGACTGAGTGCCACTCACGGGACAGCGGGATAGGATGAATGAATGCACGTGTACGCGTGTGAGTACTCACGGGACAGCGGTGTAGGAGGGATGAACCCATAGCTGCGTGTGTGAGTATTCATGGAGCACTTGCTCCCATGCCTGATCCTTAGTAAAAGCCAAGAACTGTTAAGGACTTGTGCTTGTTCCTCTGTGGGACTCCGTGGTCGCCAGGACCAGCGCCGGCCTGGTGACGCCCGCCATCCAGTGCTCCTTGCACTCCGTTAACCTGGAAGAAGCTCGCCCAGAAGGGCAGGTGGGCGCCTACCCTGGCCTTGCCCCACAATCCAGGTCTTCTTTGTCCTGTTCTGCTGACTCCCAGATTGTCCCAGCAGTGTCCCCAGCCCTCCCCCCCCCCCCCACACACAGAGCTGTCCTGAAGACCCCCACTGGGACCCTCTCCAGAGCCCCCAGCTTTCAGGGACTGAACTCTGACCCCCATTCTTCCGGCATGAATTCGGCCTGCCTGAGGGCATGGGGCCAGGCCAACGGGCCCCTGGGAGGCTGGGGCTCTGGCCTGCCTCCAGGCAAAAGTAGCAAAGCTCAGCAAAAAGGCCAGGAGGGAGGCAGGTCAGTGGCCTGGGGGGAGCTGGAAACAAGGGGTCTGCAAAGGCAGAGAACAAAGGGGTCTTGGAGAGAGGGCCCAGGCCCCAGCTCCTGCTTCTGAGAAATCTGCCTCAGGGGAGGAAACTCCAGGAATTGGCCTTACCCCAGAGGCAACAGCGGCCAGCTGAAGACAGCCGCCTTGGCCTGGACTCTGGGGTCCCTGGATCCCAAGGTGCCTGACCCTGAGGTGTCCGCAGAGAGCTCACGGACTTGCCCCCGTGGGAGCCATGAGGGGCCCTGCCAATTTCCCGATCTCCCGATTTCCCGTCTAGGCACTGCTCGAGCCGGCCCTCCCCGAGCTCAGCCCATTTATCTTCGGCCTGGACCTGCATCCAGCTCCTCACAGGCCAGCGCCTGGGCTCTCCGCCAGCCTCCGTCCGTCCTCCTTACAGGCCGCCAGAGGGACGGGTGCAAGACGCAATCTGACCAAGTCACTTCTTACAATACCTCCTGTGGAATCGACCAAAGCGGCTTCTGCAGCGGGCTTCAAGCCCCGGAGGCAGATGCGCACGCCTAGGGCCCCTCGGAGATTCCTGATGTGTATCAGCACCTGCAGGCCTCCCTCATTCTCCTCAATGGAAGTCTTCATCTCTGCCTGCCTCCCTGCCGCCCCAGCAGCCCCAGGGCACACGCTCTCCAACCTCACAGGATGCGCAGGCCCCAGACCCTGGCCCCCACTGTCTGTTGTCCTCTCTGTTTCCCTGCGTCCGTCTGTTGGCTCGCACATCTGCCACCGTGCCCTCCCACCTCCCCTCTGCGTGCTGGGGTCCGGGAGCTGTGGCGTGGGCTTCCTCCCGGCGCCCTGGCAGTGTTACCCTCCCATGCGTTCCCGACACTGAGGCTGGGGCAGCTTCGCAAACGGACAACAGGACCACAGCTCACCTCTGCTCAAAACCCTTCCACGGGCCTCCACTCCGGGAATACTGTTTCGTGGCCCCGTGTGCTTCTGCTCACCTCCCGTCACCCCCTGTGAACCCCCTTCAGGCTGTGCACTCCAGCCTCGCAGGAAGACATGTGGTCCCCCAAACACAGGCACTGTTTCACAGCTCCCATCTCAACACACGTGGTTCTTTCTGATCACGCCCCTCTGGATGGGCTCTGCATCCTGACCCAAGTCAGGCCAACCGCCTGCCTCTTGGGCGCCAGCAGCCCGATCAGCAGTGATCACAGATGGCTTAGGATCCCCCGCCCTGGTTAAACATTTGGACCCTCGAGACAGGACCTGGACCTTCAGTGGTCACTGCTCCTGGATCTGAGCCCAGTTCCCAGCTCAGAAAGGTGGTTGGCAGGAGTTGGTGAACAGAAGAGTCAAACTGGAGAAGGAATGAGGGATGGCAGGAAGGCTCAGAGGGGTAGGGCGATTCTGCCAACCTGTTTGAGGCCCAGGCCTGAGCTGGATCCCTACCCAGCAGGGACCGTGCAACGGATCCTGAGGCTAGGTCCACAGAGGCACCACGGTGGCAGTGTTTTCTCTGCCCTCTTCACTCTGGGCCCCCCAGGCCCAGTGACAGGAGACTGCCCTCCCCTCCCTTTGCCCCCTGATGAGATTTGGGGCTCCTAAGAAGCCCTAGCCCCTTTTGTGTGTCCGGGCCACCTTCAAACGTCATGACTAAGCACCATAGGCTCACAAGGACCCAGGCCCACTTCCCCCAGAAATGCCGAACTGGCTGTGCCCTCCCCATTCCTGGACCCTGATCCCACCCTTGGTGCTTGGACAATGCACCAACCACTGTCTTCCCGTCACGGCAGCCCCAGCTGGAGGGTGGACGACTTCACGGGGTCCCTCTCGCCCCATCCCTCCATTCTATTACCACGACCTCCTCCCTCCTCTTCTCCTCTCCCCCTCTGCCTACCCACTGCCTCTGCTTCAAGACCTACCAGTCACGTGCACGCTTCACCCACAGCCTTGACTATCCTCAGGGGCTTTCCCTATGGTCCTGACTCCCAACTCTGCTGCCCTCCAGCCCCTCCAGCTCCTCCCCAGCCCCTCCCGAGCCCTGGTCTTAAGATGGCAAAAGCCTAGGGGCGCCTGGTTGGCTCAGTCGGTTGAGCGTCCAACTGTTGATCTTGGCTCAGGTCACGATCTCACAGCCTGTGCGTTTGAGCCCCACATCAGGCTCTGTGTTGACAGCACGGAGCCTGCTTGGGATTCTCTCTCTCTCTTTTCTCTCTCTGCCCCTCCACTGCTCACGTTCTCTCTCAAAACAAATAAACTTTAAAAACATATTTGAAAAAACTTGCTGGGGAGCAGTGTCGGGTGGGGGTGGAGGCTTGCATTAGCTGGATGGCACCCCCGTTTTTCTCCCTCACTGTAGAGACAGCAGAGACTCTGTGAAGTGAGTTTGAGTGTGTAGCAAGCCTATCCTCTGCCTCCCACATTCAGGATCAGCTACATAATTTGTGGATCCCATTGCAAGATAAAAATGCAGGACACATTGTTCAAAAATGATTAAGGATTTCAAGATGGCAATTGCAGAGCATTGAACCAACCACCAAGCCCCCCTGAGGACAGGGGCCTGTGTGACTGCACATGCCTCACACTGGTAAGGCCAGCCCTGCCCACATCTCTTGCCAGCGGGGATGGTCTCTTTCCCCTGTCCTACCCTCAGTGGGTTTCTAGGACAGCTCCTCAGGGCCTCAGGGCCTCAGGGCCTCAGGGCCTCAGGGCAGGAGCCCAACCCCAGCCACCTCCAGAGGTCCAGAGCCTGTTCAAGCAGGGAGTGGGCACAGATTCCTGCAGCCCTCTGGGGGCCCCCTCCCCACTTCCTCAGGGCTATACAACACTTACACCCTCTTCCAACCAATGCTTATTTATGGAGCCCCACCTGGCTGAGCTTGAGCGAGAGAGGACAGGTTGATGAACGAACACTCGGTCACTGCACCGCACGAGCTCAGTTTATGGCGGGATGAACCTGAACAAGAGCAAAGCCAAACGAGGATCCTGTGGGTTGAGAGAAAAATCATCACATCTGATTGGGAACGTGAATATCACAAAAGAGACGGCACGAGGATGGATTTTAGTGACCTGGAGAGGAGAGGAGAGGAGAAGGGCATTTCCGGGACAGGGTTCAGGAGCAGAGGCATGGCGGCTTCTAGAACCCCGAGTCGAGCAGGCTGGCTGAGGCACAGGCACCAAGGAACAGCGGACAGAGACCGGAAGGAAACCTCGGCGTCTGGCGTGGAGGCTCACAGGGCTGGTGGAGTGTCTGTGCCCCTTGCTGGAGACACTACGGGGACTTAGACGTGGTTGGTGTGTATTTGGGAGCAAAGGGAGAAGGGGGACTTCCTTTGTACTGTGCAGAGCCACACTTCTGGGCAGAACAGCCTGCTCCTGCCTAGGGCTCCGGGGTCATTGTGTCCAGCCCTGGCGACCGCAGTCCGGTGGCGCTGCGGCCTGAGCCGCCTCCTGCCCTGGGCACGCCGACGGTGAGGGCCAGCAACCCCGCCGGACCCCGGGTTCCGCGCAGGGCCTGGGCCGCGCGGGGCCGGGCCTTTCCCGCCACTCGCTCCCATTGGTCCTGCGCCAGTGTTGTGTGGGGGTGGGGGTGGGGGTGGGGGTGGGGGGGTGCGGAATAGGACCCCGCACTGGAGCGGTAGGAAACCCGCTGCGCACACCCCGAAGGCACGACCGGGAGTGGGGAGGGCGCGGCTCCCAACGCAGACAGCCCTACCACGCACTTTATTTCAACTTTATATCATAGTTACTCTCAAGCATGCACACAAGTACAGAGGCTGATGCAATGCTTCCCCCACGTCCCCACCGCCCCGCTGCGGCAACTGTCCGCTCCGGGGCCAGTGCTGTAGCGTCCGACGCGCCCCCAGGGCCCACCCCCGGCTGCAGGAGAGCGGGCTCCGGGGGCGCAGCACCGAGACCGGGGTGCCGACCGCGGCGCGAGGCCCCGCGGGCTGGGAGCGGGGTAGCGGGTAGGGCGGCGGGGGGCGGGGGCGGGGCAGGGGGCGGGGCGGGGGCGGGGCGGGGGGGCGCCCTCCCCGGGACTTCGGGCGCGCGGGCTGGGCGCAGAGCGTCAGTCTCCGCCCTGCAGCTGGAGCGAGCCCGCCGCGCCGTCGCCGCCCGCAGCCGCCCGCAGCCGTCCGCAGCCGCCCGCAGCCCGCGCCATGCCCAACTTCGCCGGCACCTGGAAGATGCGCAGCAGCGAGAATTTCGACGAGCTCCTCAAGGCGCTGGGTAAGCCGCCGCGGTCGGTGCGCGCCTGCGAGGGCGAGCGGCCCCGAGGCGCCCCGGACCCGCGGGGGTGGGCTCCGGGACCGGCCCGGGCAGCGGGGAGTCCCCGGGGCGAGGGCGAGGGCGAGGGGAGCGTCCCAGGGCCACCCCGTGGGAGCTCTGGCGAGGGCAGCCCGGGAGCCGCGCGCCCCGCGGACGAGCGCTGGAGGCTGGGCGCCTTCCCCGACGGTTCGGCCTCGTCTCGTGCTGGAGCCGCGCAAGGGGGGGGATCCTCGCCGGAGTCCGGGACGGGTCAGGGCCTTTACACTGGGAGACTCGAGTTCACCGTGCTGCTCGGGAAAAGCCGCTTACCCCACCCCACCCCCCACCCCGAGCCTCAGCGTCTCATCTCGGAAATCCGGGCGAGGGTCGGGAGAGGAGTGGGTCCGTCCTGAGGTCCCTGTCTGTGGTCGGAGGGTTTGGAGAGTGCCGGGCCGGCCCTGGGACCTGAGCCCGCGGCGCGGCCCTCCGGTCCCGCGCAGGTGTGAACGCCATGCTGCGGAAAGTGGCGGTGGCGGCCGCGTCCAAGCCGCACGTGGAGATCCGCCAGGACGGGGATCAGTTCTACATCAAGACTTCCACCACGGTGCGCACCACCGAGATCAACTTCAAGGTCGGAGAAGGCTTCGAGGAGGAGACTGTGGACGGACGCAAGTGCAGGGTGAGGCCCCGCAGCCGGGCGGCGTTCCGGATCCCCCCATCCCCACCCCCACCCCCACCCCCACCCCCGGGCCGCCGCAGCCTGTGGCGCGCTTTCCTTGCAGCGCGCGCACAGGCTGTTTGCAGGGAGGATTTGTGCGAGTGGGTTGCCCTGGGCTGGGGAGAGGGTCTGCCCTCACCCCGCCACGCCACGCCACCCCACCCCACCCCCGATCCGCCCCGCCCCGCCCCGCCGCGCTCGCAGCCGCGCGGGAGCTGCCGGAGACCCCGGGCGGCGGCGCCCGCAGCGGGTGCGTGTGCGGGTGCGTGCCCAGGCGCTGGCGCTGCGGTGCGGAGGTAGCTGCAGGGGCCGCAGGGCCGGGTTGCGCCGCCGCCACGTCTCCTGTCGCAGGTGGAGCTGCAGCGCTCGCCTCCCGCCCCCCCCCCCCCCCCCCGGGTCCCCGGGCCCCCCGGGGACGCTCCGGATCCAGCTTAGGCAGCCTTTTGGGCAGGCACCTCTCCCTCCGGCCCTCAGCTTGCTGTCTTAAAGGAAAGGCGGAATCCTTCCAAAAGCAAGGCAGATTCTGGCGGGGAGAAGGGCTTTCTTAATCCTCAAGAGCAAGACTTTTGTATTTCTACGTATATCGGCCCCAGGGATGAACCAGCGGACTGAAGCTAGCGGTTGTACATTCCTTTTTTAGATGGGCAAAAATTGCGTATCATTAATCTCTGGAATAGAGTGGGGGGACAGATGGAAAAAAAAAATCGCTGCTGCTACCTTTTCTTTAAAAAGTCTCCCTCCTATTACAGTGTTAACAACAAAAAAAAAGTTGGGAGAAAGTGAGAAATTGATTTTCACCTTTCCTGAGTGTTGCCTATTTCATCTGCAGAGTGGGACTCTCTGGGCACTGGGTTTGAGAGAAGGACACAGAGACGCAGCCCCCAGGAGGTGACCCACGTGACAATATTTGGCCCACAGAATTGGCGCGGCCAGAAAACGATGTCCGGGGTTGGAGCTGCCAGGATCTGAGCCTCTAGTCACTGTACCGTTTGTAAAAAACAAAAGAGTGGGTAGAGGTAGTAATAGTGAAGGTCTGGGAGTCACTGGGAGACAGCCTGGCAGTCAGCAGGGCTCAGCTGGGGACATCGGTGGTGGCTACTGCCAGTGACAGTGATTCCTATAAAAACTCAAAGGCTCACGCAACAGCCTGGAAAGTTGGGGCTTTTTGTTCCCCAGATGCTAGTTAGAAAGTGAGTATGTGAAAGTGTATAGAAAGTATGTGAAAGAGTATAGAAGGTGAGCACATTCCATATCCCCCTCCCCCTACCCCCCACCCCCACCCCTGCCCTACCCGGCTGTAGAGCATTTTGCTTTGTGCGGATACTGGGGAAACTGCAGGGCATGCCCCTTTCACCTCCCACCTCCAACATGATTCCATGTTCCTAGAGGGATGTAACCTGGAAAGTGGCAGCGTTTTACCCTCAGAGCCGGAGATCCCCGGGTTTATCAGAGCGATCTGAGGGCAAACAGAAAAGAAGATGTTATCCCAGAACCGTGCAGGGAGGAGCACCTGGCCTGTTCGTTCTGGGTGTGGTTATAAATATGGTGTCTCGGCAGTTCTAAAATTGTATAGTTCGGATGTGAAGGTTCTTGTCCTTAATATCCCAATTGCTTGAAGGGCTAGTCCATTTTGACACAAATGAAACCCTGCATCCTCTAATTTTATTCCTGGAGATGTAAAGCATGGGTCAGTGGCGTGTGAGTGAGTGCAGGGGTGGGATACAAGGTATATTTATACCCCATAAAATCCGTGACCAGCCCTCTGGATCTGGACTCCACAGGGTGCAGCACAGGGCTGTGTGCCCCGCTGACAGGGACCATGTGTTGCTTTTCTCCACAGCAGTGACTCTGGTGTTCATTGTTGTCTCTGCTCCCGCTGCCAAGACCGTAATTAATGTCACTAATGGTTTTCCCACCCGCAGAGTTTGGCCACTTGGGAGAATGAAAACAAGATCCACTGCACGCAAACTCTCCTCGAGGGCGACGGCCCGAAAACCTACTGGACCCGCGAGCTGGCCAACGACGAGCTCATCCTGGTGAGGCGCTTGGGCCCTAGATCGAGCCCGCAGTCCCCAGATGACGCCCACAGCGGGCCGTGAGAACGCGGTCCTCCCTCACCCAGAGGGACTCCGTTTGCCCTGGGTTAACATTGGAGCGGAAAGCTTGAGGTGACAGTTTAAGTCAGAGGAAATCATTGTTACGTGTGGAAGGAGCACAGTGCAGAGGCAGAGCAGGGCCAGAGGCGGGCTGCAGTGGCCGCGCTGTGCATCCCCATGGCGACGCGGTGGCTCGCTCTGAGCCAGAGTGCTTGGGCTCTGGGAGGTCGCAGGGTGTTTCACTCTGCAGAAGAGTTGTTTTTTTTTCTTTCCTTCCCCCTCCTCATCCCCCATTTTGCTGCCGGAGAAAGATTTCAGGAATTTTAATATGTCAGCACTGGGAGCCTTTGAGAGCATTTTTACCCCTAGACTTACTTACAAACTGCATTGGCCTTAGGGAGCCCCCGGACGTAATGCTAATTCGGGGAGTGGCCGAGTGTAAGTGTGACACAGTGTGGCGGTGGGGCTTTAGAACTGGAAAAGGTGGGCTCAACTTAAAGTATTCAGATTAAAACAATTTAAACATTCCTGGCCACACAAAATGTACCTGGTGAGGCCAAGTTAGAAACCCCTGTAGTTTAATCACACACCTCCTTCTCCTTAACTTTCGGTGTTGGGGGCAAAGGAAGACAGGGAGGACAGGGCAATGCTCATGTTACTGTCTCTTTATGTTTCAGAAGAGACCAAGCTTTCCCTGAAATAACTCCATCCCCCACTGCCTCACCCCCCCCCCTTTGTTCTCTATCATGCATATTGTTACCATCTCCCCTCTAAGACGGCTCCTCGGCCCGTCTTAGCAAATGTCACCCTGTAGTCTTGGGTAGGGAGCCAGCAGAGTGGGACAGCCACCCTGTGTGACCTGGGCGTGGTCCTTCCCCTCCCAAGCTGTAGAATGAGGCCTTACACTAACACGTGACCCCGGTGTCGCCCTCAGCCCTGAAATTGCATGTTGATCTTGTCTCTGCTACTTTCATTGAGGCTGCTTGAGCTGGCTTCTCCTGTCCTTCCCCCGCAATGATCCAAGTACTTTCTGCTTTTATGGAGAAGGCACTGGCTTCCTTTGCAACCTGGTTAATGCTGTTTCCAGGGAAGGAATACTTGATGGGGTTGGGGGAGCAATCTGAGGCTGACACATGGGAGTTTAGGAGAAGAAACAAAAGCGTCACCGGTACCAGAGCCAGCAAAGACCTCCAGAGTTCTGGAGCATGGCTGAGGGCCGGCCGGTTTGCTGTACAAGAAAGTGTGATTTTATTAACCTCGTAACATCCCAGCGGCCAGAGCACGGTCTGCTGGAAGGACTCCAGCACTCCCACCCCCGCCCCGTTCCGCTGTGCGTCCTTCTGTGGCTCAGCCGACGACCATGAGCCTCAGAGGGAGCATGAATTCTTGGCATCTGAGACCTGAAATACGGGCTTTTGTTTCAAGGCTTGTTATCATTAATAAACCAAAATGCAGGGAGATGCTGTCTCTTTAACAAGAGGCAAATTATCCTAGTTAAGTTGAAATAAGCTTTTCCAGTGCCAACAGCAAACTGTCCCCTGGGGCTGTAAGCCGCCTTCTGTGAAACAGTATCTTCCCTCAGACCACTCCGGAACATTCTAGAGTTTCTTTCAGGAACCTTTCAGCATGGCTGCAGGCTGAGAAAGACATCCCAGATGTGATTGGAAATGTAATTTGCTTCTTGAATCATGAAGCCACTTGTTGGCCTGGGTGAGGTGTCAGATGCTAGGGTGGTCACAGCACGCGGAAAGAGTCAAACCCCCAACCACTCCATGGCCGTAGAGCTGAAAGGTCGGCACATGTAGAGGTGAATTTCGGTGGGCCCCCTGCCCTCCTTCCCCGGACAGAGAATTGTCTGCAGACAGAGGAGGTGTCCAGAGCAGGGAGCACAGGACAGCTGTGCCCGTGTGACCAGGAGCCCCTACTTGGGAAAGAAGTTGGTGATGGGCATTTGCTTCCTTAGTGTCACTCATAACTGGTATTTCCCTGAAATGCACATCAAGATAATGTCCTAGCACATGTTCCCTGAGAGCCATCTCACAGTCAGCTGATGGGCCCAGACCTGAAGGCCCAGGTTTATCCAGGCTCTCAGCCTCTCTGGGGCCTCAGGCGCCTCTGAGAATCTGAGAGATAGGAGCCCCCCCCCCCTCCCAAAAGAGTATGTCTGCAGACATGCCCACATCAGGTCTTCAGACTGGAGAATTTTGTTTTTTGGTTTTCTTTGTTAAAACATACTGCTTTCCCTGTTCTGACCGCTTGTGAGAGCCCAGGAGGCAGGCCTGTGAATAACTGCTACTTTGGGGGAGAGTTAAGATAAACTTAACTTATGGGTGATACCATCTCAGGGCCCAGAAGGAAAATCTCTGTCTGTGGAGCGATTTGTGCCCTCCCCATAGCAAACAGATAAACAAAGAACCATAGAATTTTAGCTGGAAAGAGCCTCTGGGGTCGTCTTGTTCTATTCCACCCCTCCCACTCCAAACCAGCAAGGGAGGCAGGGACGTGCGTGCCCGGCTTTCCCAGCCATGTGCTGCAGAACGGGGCCTGGAATCCGCTGCTGCTCAGGCCAGTTCTCTAGCTTGCAGGTGACTGAGTGTGGGCAGCCACTTCCTGGAAGCTTCTTTATACCCTCCAATGCTGTCCTGCCCGGCTGTCCCCCGTCTCCCCCCCACCCCCCCACTGGCTACAGCTGTCCTGGCCCCTTGCTCTCCTGAGAAGACAGAACCACCCCTGAAACGTCCAATATGACTTCTCCCCGCTTTCAGTTTAATTTTTAAAACCAAAACATGTCTTAAGTCAGCATTCACAGGCTTCAGAAACAAAGGAAAACTGCGCACAATTCTGCTCCCCAGCTGCCTCTCTGCCAGCATGGAGCTTAAGAGAGAAAAACAAGAAAAAAAAGACCTTGGCCATTAGCATGAGCACATGGCACAGGAAATTGAATGTCTGTTACCAAGAGTTTTTAACAGGGCAGTAAGTGGCCTTATTAGCGATATGCTTTAAACAGTTTTTCACAGGCATCTGTTCTGATGGTTTTTCCTTTTCTGCAGACTTTTGGCGCCGATGACGTGGTCTGCACGAGGATTTACGTTCGGGAGTGAAGGTGGCCGGCTTCCTGCGGCTTTGGGGGTGGGGTGCATGTTCCCTGAGAAATGTCATAGGTCTGAGCTGCCAGTGGACCTTCCCTTACCCCATATCAACGTTAGGTGACCCCATGTTCCCTGCGACAGTGTGGTAGTGTTCCCCACCCCCACCCCCCCGAGGCCTCTGTACCTCTGAGTCCCTGGTGCTCCGTAGTCTGGCATCGCATGGTTTGTCAGTCATTAAACTGGTTGGCCACATTTCAAGGCTTTTCCTGTCTCTGAACTGCCTCTTCAGTTTCAGCACGGGGTTACCGTGTACCTGCTGTCTTAGCACTACGTGTTCTGTGTCGTGGTTGCAGCCTCGGCCTGCCACCTAGTCCCGTGCCGGGTGCATACGGCAGGGGTGGAAGCTGGGCCCCCTCCACCTGGGTCCGGACTACAGGTCCAGGTGTGCTGGGACCTCACGGCATTGTTTTCTAATTGGATTAGTCTGTATACTGGTGGTTCCCAGCAGGAAAGGGGGAGCACATTCAAAAGGTTAATTGAGGGGAGCTCAGAATAAAGGGACTGTTTACACAGGCATCTACAAGGACAGGATGAAGGGAATCGACAAAGGACAGGGCAGCACTGAGATTGGAACTGGGGGAGCCATTACTCCCTTGCGCCTGGGACAGAGGGGCCCCAGACCAGAAGAGCTATAGCCTGGAAGGGAGACCACCATGTGGGAGCTGTGGCAGTGCACAGAAGAATGTAGTCACTGCCCAACCGTGGCCCCCATGTATGGGGGTGGGGGATGGAGGGTGGAGGGTTCAGCTTGGCTTGGAGCTAGGGGGTTAAGTATCCCGACCTCCCAGCTTTCAGTCTCTGATCTGCCTATGCTACCCACTGGCCAAACACAAGTGGAGCCTAGGGGTGCTGAGGGGCTGTCCCCCCTCCCAGGACAGAGTCAGGATATGTAGGTGGACAGCACTCCACAGTTGCCAACTCTTACATTGTAAAATCAGATTTCACATAAAACTCTGGATTTCTATTTCCTGAAGAGAAATTTGGGAAAGCCTGACATTCCGGAACCAACATTCCCGCAGAGTCACAGCTGACAACTTCCCCCCCCTTTTAAGTGGAACTTGTACAGTCCACCACTCCGCGGACCCTGCCATCGTCGTCCCTGCCCTCAGTTACTTTGTTTTCCTGGCTTCTTGGGCATCTCTCCTTGCTGTCCTAGGTATGTGGGTCTTGGTGGAGCCAGGCTAGAGTTAGCTGACCAACAGGGCACAGGTATGGACGAGGCCAGAAGGTGACCCCCAAAGAGCTCACGTTCTCCTGAGGCAGACCCTGAGGCCCAGGGGCCACTACCTGAGTGTAAATGAGGACAAATTTACCTAAAACCTCACACCTCCGAAGTCCAGGGCCCCACTTTGCAACAGGGGAGCTTAGCCCCTCCCTAATACCCTGCTGCTGACACGGAACTGTGTGGGGAGGGCTCGATGGAGCTCACATCCGCAGCCTGCCTGTTGGCCCTCTGTGGACTTCCTCTGTCGTGCTGCCCTCCACGAAAGCACCAATGGCTCCATTAACAGCCCTGCTTCCCAGGCCCTGAAGTATCAGAGCAAGGGCTGGGCTGGGGTCAGAGGAGAAAGACTGACACTGGGCCGTACACACTCCTGGGACCCGAAGCCACCTCTGCATGTCCCCAGAACTTCTCAAAGCCCTTCATGAAAACAGCCCCAGTGCCCCCTCGACAGTGGATACAGACGCCAGGACACTCCTTCCATTTTGCTCTTTGGGGCTTAAGCACTTGCTAGAGACAGCCAAGCGCACACTCAGTACCCTGCACAACACAGTGTCCTGTGGCAGAGAGCAAGCACTAGAGACGTTGCTCGATGGCTTCTTGTGGAAAGAGGTCTGGAGTGGGGCCTGTGAGGGTGGGGAGGGTGCCGGAATTGGTAAGCAGTGGAGAGGAAGGCCACGTGGAGGGCCAACCCGCCTGCGAGGGTGCTAGACTCCAGGGAAGCGAGGGGACCAAGCTGGCGGCACGGACAAGGGCTGGCCCGTCTGGACTCCACCGGCGGGTACTGAGTGCTCCTCCCTACGGGCGGACTGAGCAAGTCCTGGTGCACACACTTCCCGGCTCCCGCTGCAGCACCGGCTTCTCCAGACCTGGATTTGCTGCATGAGGGACACTGCCCCCGCCGTTCGGTGCCCGTCCCGCGTCCTGGTTGACGGGAGCATCCATTTCCGTCCTGTTCTTTAGGACACGTCCCATAGGGCACGTGTGTTTCCTTCTGATTTGTCTTTTCGGGAGATGAAGCACAGGTACAGTGACGGAGGCTACCAGCTGTAACCCCCCACGTCAGCCCACAGGCACGAGGGCACGTCCGTCCGGGTGACGACGTGCGGTCACAGCACCAGTGGTTCACTCAGAACATCGCTGTAGCCTCTTTCTCCTAAGTCCTGTTCCTTTCTCATTTTCCGGGAAAAAAAGGCACAGCGTTTCTCATTCCCTCTTGGCACACCCTGAGGGGACACTGGTGTTCCAGGGAACGCAATCCGGGAATTGTCGCTGCAGTCTTAAGCGTGTGCACACCTTGCGTAGGATACAGAGTTTACACACGTGTAGGATGAAAACCCACACAAAGATCACTGTCAGCGGACTCATCTCACTAAAAAAAAACCACTGCACGTGACACTCCGCTGCTCGGCAATCCCCGGGTCAAACAGCTGCCCGGCATTCAAGGCCTTCCCCGATTTGGCCTCACCCGGTAAAATAGAAAACACAAGGGCCGCCTCCTGGGCACACCTTCAGTTCGCAAGTGCCAGAAACCCCCCTGCAGCCAGTCTCAGCAGAAAGGAACGTGCTCTGCCCAGACGTCGAAGACGCCGAGCAGGCGGGGCACACCGCGAAGCCAGCTCCCTTTTGGCTTTCTGCTAGCGGTTCCGGTCACATGACCGCGTGGACCAATCACCGCTGGAGGCGGGGCGGGGCGATTGGCCGGGCCGCGTCATGTGACCGCGCCAGGCAGGGCCGAGCCTGTCGGGGAGGCCGGAAGGCAGCGGCAAGTGGGCCGAAGGTGGCCGGACCTTGGGTAGGTTCTCCCCTGGGGCGGACGGGAAACCTGCCTGGGCTGGTTGGGGTGAAGGTTAGGTCAGTGGAGGTTCGCGGGGGGCCGAGGGCTTTACCTACACCAGTGAGCCTAGCCCTGCAGCCGCCAGGGTCCCAACCCCCTCCCGCGCCTCGGCCTCTCGCACCGTTCCGGTTTTAGTGTCCGCGATGGCCGCCCTCGGGGCCTCACCTCGCTGTCCCGGCCCCGCGCCGGCCTCGCCGTTATGGCCCGCCTGGTGCTCACAGGGCTCCTGCGGTGGTCCTGTGCCGTCACTGCACATTGCCGGGGTCTCTGTCCTGTTCTGCCGGCCTGTGTGGTCCCCGAGGCCAGGACGGCTGCTGAACCATCTCTCCGTTCCTGCAGCGCTTGGCGATGGGGGTGCTCTGTAAACACGTGCTGATTATCTGACTGATGGGAAGTCGGAATTTTCTGCAACATCCAGGCCTCCCTGAACGGATGTCCTCAAGGCAAGGCAGACGTGGGGGAGCACGTCTTTGACAACAAGGCTAGCCCTTCAGGTGGGCACGGCGCGCCGTTAGTATTCGGTCTCCAAGGCAGTCGGGCAGGGATTCCAAGCCCCATTTAAAAGAAAAGTGAAAATGTTGCCTGCCGGTCTCTTCCTAGCCCCTCTCCCTTGCCCGCCTCCCCCAGGAGAGGCCCCAGAAAGTCCAGGCTTGTTTTTCCAAGCTGCTCTGTAACTAGAGTTGACCATGCCACAGTATTTTGGCCAGTGAGATTTTCTGGGAAAAATGTTTTCTTCCTGATAAGAGAGGAGAGCCCCAGAAGCTACCTGCTGCTTACTGCCTCTGAGCCTGGTGTGAGATCTCAATGCCTGGAGCTGATGCAGCCGTCTTGTACCCATGAGGAAACGGCCAAGAGAATCTCGGAGATGCCAACCCAAAGTCGTTGGGATGATACAGTCCCTACCTCTCTGTGGAGGTATTGCTGTGATTAAAAAGAAAGAAAGGGGCGCCTGGGTGGCTCAGTCGGTTGAGCGTCCGACTTCAGCTCAGGTCATGATCTCACAGTTCGTGAGTTCAAGCCCCCCATCAGGCTCTGTGCTGACAGCTCAGAGCCTGGAGCCTGCTTCACATTCTGTGTCTCCCTCTCTCTGCCCCTTCCCTGCTCATGCTCTGCCTCTCTCTGTCTCAAAAATAAATAAACATTAAAAAAAAAATTTAAAAAGAAAGAAAGAAAAAAAGCCCTTCTTTGTTTAAGCCAGTTATGCAGTGGCTTCCATTCTTGAAAGTAAAAGTGTTCCTAACTAATAAACCGAGTCATGGAAAGAAGGACAGAGGCCTGTCTTGCTTGCAGATTTCTAGGAAACCTTGTCTTCATGATGACGACCAGTGCGACGGAACACCGGCACAATGTGCCATCCTGCTCAAAGGAAAAAGTAATGTTGAAACATTTTATGCAAGATCCACTTCATTTTGTGACATCTTTCTCAGTCCCCTCTTACTTCAGCCTCTTATCACCATAATCGCCAGTGTGTGGGAGTAAACAAGGATGTGATCGGAGACAATGTGGGGAAACAAGCCTGGAAATGCAGCCTTCACACTGCCAACCTAGCCCACCACACCTTTCAGAGACATCAGCCCTGTACGATTGCTCTCCAGGGATTTTCCTGCCTCCGTGGCACTGTTACCGTAACCGCATAGACAGCAAAGCCCTCAGTTCTGTCAAAAACATCCCTTGCACCTATGTCTGCCCTCCCTACTGTCGAGGAAACACCGTGCCCCAGGGTGAAGGAAATGCAGTATGTCCTTGGTGAAAATGAGTCTTCGTGAAGTCCGCAAAGAGTTCATAACATGCAGCCCAGAGTGCGTTTGGAATCCCCTTTGACTGCAGACTCTTAAATTGGACAGACAGCTGTGCTTCTCCCCATCCATCAGAGCCCCTCTGCGTTTAAGCATCTCAGGTGTGGAGAGAGGGAACCCAGGAATTGAATCACCCAGGGTCGTTTCGGGTGCTTATCAAGATCCGTGGTGTCCCCCCTGCACTGCCCTGTCTTTTTATTATTATTATCATTTCTTTTAACTCATAGAAAACTTCGAGCATATGTAACAGTAGAGAGAATCATAGAATGATTCCCTATGCACCCACCACTCAGCTTCAACAACCTTCAAGGCCAATCTTGTTTCACTCTTTCCTCTCTTGAGTTATTTTGAAGCAAATCCTAGACATTTTATGATTTCACCCAGAAATGTTTCAGCGTATGTCTCTAGATGTTGATAATTACCTTAAAAATAACTATAACGAGGGGCGCCTGGGTGGTTCAGTCGGTTAAGCATCCAGCTTCCGCTCAGGTCGTGATCTTGCGGTCCGTGAGTTCGAGCCCTGCGTCTGGCTCTGTGCTGATAGCTCAGAGCCTGGAGCCTCTTCAGATTCTGTGTCTTTCTCTCTCTCTCTCTGACCCTCCCCCATTCATGCTCTGTCTCTCTCTGTCTCAAAAATAAATAAACGTTAAAAAATTTTTTTAAAAATTACAATGATCACACCTTAAAGATTAAAAATAATTCCTAATGTCATCAAATATCCTGTCAATATTCAAATCTTCCTGATTGTCTCATAACTTCCTTTGCCTGATTATTCAAATCAAGATTGGAAATAACCATATTTTGTGATCAGTTGATTTTCCTTTTAAGTCTCTTTTGGTGTATAAGTCCCCCTCTCCCTCATTTTGTTTTTTATGTATATTTTTAGAGAGACTGGTTGTCCCATAGAGTTGCTTGTAGTCGGATCTTGATGATTACATTTCCACAGTGTTGTTCACTGTATTTTTGTAAATTGATAGTTAGGTCTAGGAGTCCAGTCAGATTCAGGTTGGATTTTTCCGGCAAGAGTATAGCAGGGCTGGTGTGCTATATTTCCTTGGAGGACCGTATGTCCAGCTCCTCTCTTTCTATGATGTTAGCAGCCGCTGGAGAGGAGATCCATGTGCTTGCTAGAGGTTAAAACATGGGGATATTCTATCATTTCTTCATTTATGAGCTAGAATACTTCCATTAGAAGTTACTCACCCTCATCTACTGTGTGGTAATCCTGAAGTGTAGTTTAATAAGAAAAGCACAATAGATGTTTGATTCTTTCCTGTATTGACTGGTTTTCAAAGTAATAAGTTGGTTCTCCTGGCATTCTTCACAGGTGACCAATGTGTTTTGGGTTTTCTTTTTAATCTTTTTCTTTGGATATCACTATGAATTTGTAGGTTGAAACCTACCTGACACAATTCACTTCACTACAGTTATTATCCTAGTGGGTGTGAGAGGTGGTCCGTATTGGCCAGTGGGAGCCTCTTCGAATTCACTCTTCAGCCTTCTGGTAGGACCGTAGTTGTCTTTGATGACTTCCTTGCCACTTGAGTGACAAGATGCCCCGAGTTCATGTGGTATGTTTCCTGCTTCGGACCTGGTACCAGCCATTTGTCCTAGGAGCCCTGCTTTTAGGAGGCACAATCGAGGGACCAGGAGAGGGGTCTACTTTTGATTCTAAGACAGAAGCCAGAGTTTTAGGACCCAAGAGGCAGCTCACCAACAAAAGAGCCACTCCATAGTCCTCTGTTCCCTTTGTCTTTTGCCCAGGACGATGCTAAACAACATTCAGATGTTACCAACACTGGCCGGCCAGCTCCTTTCCTTTTTACTCAGAAATCTGAGCGGTTTCTGAGCAGCCCCTCTGTGACGGGATGGGGTGGAGGCAGGAGACTTGGACACATTTGCAGGCGGCTCAGCACCGAGCTCTGAGGGCAGTTGTGTCAGAGGGTGTGACTTGACGGACAGTGGTCGCTTCCAGTCAAACTCTCTCCCTCATGGGAGGTGGGCTTACTGTTCCATTTCTTGCTGGGAATATTAAGCACAATTTCTGGGCAAAGAGCAAATTCGCACAAGAATTCTGCAAACATTATGTGTTCTATCTCTGCCAGCTGGGTAATTTATCTTTCTGGAAAAGATACCGACAGGACTTGGAGAAATTTACATGATGAAAAAATAGATGACAGTCACAACTTTTTAATTCCATTTGTTCCACAAGAGAGGAAACTCCTCGCTTACGGTGAATGAAGGGCAGGGACTTGGGGTGTCCCTGAAGTGGACTTTGGCTCGGTCTCAGAACAGTCACACTCAGCGGAAGGGGGATTTCGGGATGCCAGCATAAAAAAAAATTAGCTTCAGAAACAATGTCTGGGAAATATTTATTGACTCACGAACTCTTGCAAGGAATATAATGAAAAATGAAAACTCTGAGAAAGTTCGAGCAAAAATTCAATTCTCAAAGATACATGGAATAATGTTAACATTGGTTGTTGTTTTTTTTCTCTTCCCTAGTATCAGGAGTAGGTTCAGAAAAATATTAAGTTCCCTGTGACCATTTTAAAAAAAAATAAACCAGTGGTGTGATTCAATGCCAAGAGCACATCAGGGACCAGAGCTGTAAACCCGGCTCACTGACCTGCTGCGGGATCCTGGCCGGTCCACATCCCTCCTTGGGCCTCCGACCGCCCCTCTGTGCGATACAGAGGACAGAGGCTGGACTGGCCGCGTGGGATCCGCCAACGAGAGCCCGCGGTGTCCACCCATAAGGAAATGGTTAAGTCGACCACGATAAGCCCAATCATGGAATTCTCTCCAGCTGTTAAACAGAATGAGGTAGTCATATGTGTGCTGGCGTGGAAAGATGTCCAAGCTATGTTAAGTTTAAGAAGAAAATGAGTGATGATCTAGCTTTATGGGAAAAAATAAAAACTATATGCTTAGCCCTTTCCAGGAAAAACAAAACCCTAGATGAGACACACCAAACCGTTAATAGCAGTTACCTCGGAGGACTGGCCTTTTTTACTCATTATTTCTGTATCATTGGCATTCATTTAGAATGGGCATGTATCACTTTTGAAATTTTAAACACATTTTTCATTTAAAAAGTGAGAGAGTCGGACCCTCTGCGTGTGGGTTGGAACCCGTGAATCTGAATTTTTATGAATTTTTTGTTTTCTAAGTGATTTCAGATAGAACGACTGAACCAATGTCCTCGAGTTCTCTTGCAGCTCCAAGACTTGACCCCCGCCCCCCCAAGTGCATTTGACTTGTGACCTTGGAAATAGGAAGAGAAGGACCAAACAAGAAAAGGAGACAGCAAGACAGAAGGCATAGTATTGGAAGCACGAACAATGACAGCACTGTTTCGACTCCCCGTTTCCAGCGCCCCCTTCACCCAGGTGCCCCGTGTGACACACACAGCAGTCCTGGGGCAGGACAGGCATTACCGGTGTCCCCGTTTGCATGAAGACACTCAGGCTCACAGTGGTTAAGTCGCCCAGCTGATAAATGGCGACCATTTACAACCTCAGGCTGTCTGGCCCCGGAGCCAGTGCGTTTTCCACTGCATCTGCCATCAGGGACGTGAAATATTTTCCTTACTATGGTCATCGAGGATTGCGTTTGTGGTTTAATGGTATCGATGGGAAAAGGGGGGAAAGGAGGGAGGAAGAAGGCATAGCATAACTGACGTTTACGGAGGGCTCTCTGTGTTCCAGGTCCTGTGCTAAGCACTTTTCATAGCATCCCTTTTAATCCTACAGTAGGCAGCCAGGAAGGTACTGTTTTCACCCCCATTTTACAGACGACCAAACTGAGGCTCAGATTAAATAACTTTGCCCTAACTGAATAAAAGTTGGTTAGTGGGACTGAACCCAGGTCTATCAGCTGAAGGCAAGCCAAGAGCAGGGAGGTGGGGAGAAGGAAAAGTGGAAACGTTCCTCAGGCTCCACGGGGGCGCCTGTGTCTCGGGGCTGTCGTCGCCCCACACAGCAAGGAGTCCCGGGGGCCTTCGTGAAGGAAAGCGCAGCCTTACCGCCCGGCTCGGCCGTGCCGGGACGCGAGCCAGCCTCCCTCCCTCTCGTGGTGGATTTCCTTTGCCTACAATGATAGGTATCCAGTTTCACCGAGGGCCCCCGGCTCCGGGATCTGGTTTTAATCAGGCGCTGCAGCTGAGCCCTCGCGCGGTTGTCCTCGGTGAGGCCCAGATGGAGCCCAGCCACCCCCTCGTCCCCAGACGTCTCCTGGGGAAAGAGCTTTGGCCTCGGGTAGTGGCCCTCTGGAGGCGCCTTCCTCTGGGCAGTGTCTCCAGCGGCTGGGCAAAGGGACGCGGACAGAAGATCCAGGGGATCCAGCCGACAGCCTCCCGTGACCAAAACGGAGGGCTCACATTCCTCTGTGATCGTCGCACTGTTGTGCTCTCCCCTGCACGTCCTCCGCCAGCCTGGAAGGGCAGCTTGGCCAGACCTGCTGCTCTGGTGGAGTCTGTCTCGGGCCGGATGACACAGACGAGGAATCACATTGGGACAGCTGTGTGGCCGTGTCTGAGGCAGAAGCCGTGAACCTGTGGGCACACGAATAACTTCTGACGTATGGCCGCCAGTTCACGGAGAAGTAGGCGTTTGAACTAGGAGATAAAGGGTAAGGAGGGTTCACGCAGTACTGAAGCGCCAGGTCAAGGGAAGTGTGGTAGACTTGGTGGCACCCCAGCAGTAGTCCACACGGCCGCCTCCACTTGAATTAGATAGAGGGGCCCCTTCTGGGCAGACAGAGGGCATCCCGTCCCCTGACTGTGCAGTGCGCGAAGTGTGCAACTGGGCCATGACAGCTAAATTTTGTCTTCCTCTCACGTTTTCTTTTCCCCTTCTGGTTGTGGAATTCCCCCCCCCCCCCTTTTTTTTTTAAATGAAGTGATTCTGTGTGGCTACAGTGAGGCTAACTCTTAACCCCGGCCTGGGGTCAGCATTTGATCCCGTCAAAGTCAGTCAGAATACCGCATCTTCATGGGCGGGGTGACTGGTTCTGGGAAGGGCATGTGATCTAAGTTAGGCCAATTAGAACCCTCTTTGGGGCTGCAGTCCAAGCCTTCAGGAAAGAGATGCCCTCTTTTGACTTTTTTGGTTTGCCGGCTCTGCGTGTTAGTTAAGCCTGGAGCTTTCGAGCCGTCGGGTGTTACTTTTGGGGAGACGCTGTCTGAGAATGAAGCCAACACAGAAAAATACACAGCTGAGAAACTGAGAGAAAGAGAGAATTCTGGTATTGTTTGATACTCTTTAAACTAGCTCCTAGAACATTCCAGTTACAAGAACCAGTAATTTCTCTTTTTTGTTTAATCTAGTTTGAGTTTTTATGCCTACAATCAGAAGAACTAACCATTATGGAAAGAATTGCTGGGATTCAAGCCAGTGGACCCAGAGCCTTTAGTGCCTTGAAAACCCAAACCAAGAAAGCTCTGGCTGGGGGCCTCGAGGCTTTCTACGTTGAGAGCCGGGGATGAGAACATAGGGGTGGGGACCGGATGGGGCTCCACTCACAGCCCTGCCCAGGTGGCGACTCCCTGTGCGCTCACTGCCGCCCCAGAGCCAGGGGAGGGGGGCAGGCAGCTGGGACGTGGGCTGGCTTCTCCACCCACGATGGGGCTGAGCCTCAGCTGAGGGGCTGGTGTCTGAGCTTGGGGCGCAGCAGGGCCCCGGTGTCTGGGGAGGACCAGGGGCAGACAGCTGCCTAGTGAGTCAGCAGGAAGACGGTGTTTGGTGAGCTCCTGGGAAATCTGATGCTCTCGTTTCGTGTAAGGCAGTCCACTCTCATGCCCCGGGGCCTTTGTATGTGCCCATCCCTCCGCCTGGGACACCTTCCCCGCTTTGTCATCTGACAGACCTCTAGTCTGCCTTCGAAATTCAGCTTGAGGGACACCTGGGGCAGTGTAAAACCGCGGGTGCAAACTGCCAGCCTCCTCCCGTCAGGAGGCGTGCGTATGTCCTCATGCCTTAGTCGGGTTGGTCTTCTGACACTGACTTTGACCACTCCTAAGTGTGCGAGGTGATGCTGTGTCTCCTGAGGCTAAGTCCGTAAAGGCCATGCCGTAAAGGCGGCAACCACCGTGCTCACTCAGGGCACTTGTTCTGGAGTCCCGGAGACGCCATGTCCGAAGCCCGAGACCATGCTGAGGAGCCCACACGGGGCCCTGTGGTTGACACTTGCAGCCGGGCCCACTCTTCACACAGCCTCATCTTGCCCAGACATCACAGAGCAGGGTGGGCACAGCCCCACGGCGCCCGGTCCGGATTCCTAAGCCACAGACTCTGCAAGCACACGGAGGCTGCTCTGGAGCAAGAGGTGACTGGAACTTGAGCCTTGACTCGTCCAGGAAAACTTCAGTGTGTTTTCCTCGGTTTTTCTTCCCTCCCCGGAGTTCCTCACGCGTTGCTCTGGCAGAGCCTTGACCACATCAGCTGCAATCGTTTCATTACGTGCCTGTCTCTTCTGCTGGACCGCGAAGTCCCAGGGAGGTCAGGGACCAGGGGATAGGAGGTAGGCACGTGTGTCCGTCTCCATGCCCGGGGGCTGCACTTAGGAAGCACTAGCAGACGGAGAGGGAGACAGGGTGGCTTGGGGAAGCTCTGTGCAGGCCCCGCCGACCCAGGCAGCAGGACACACGCAGGCAGGGGAGCGCTACGGGACCCTACCGGCACCTAGAGGTGACACTCTGTACTGGGGGTCACGGTGAGGCCCACGGCAGGATAACCTGAAGCCAGCGAGGTAAGCGCCAGCCGCAGGCTCCCGTCTGCACGACCGTGGGCGGCATCAGCCCCACGGGGGTGGAGTGGCCTCTGGCATGTGGTGAGGAGAGATCTGGGGCCAGGAGCCCTGCCTGGGTCATCTCCTGGACTCCCCTTAGAAACAAAGGCATGAGGGGCACCATTCGGTCGTGGATCTGGTTGTCGTGATCCTGCAGGGCACCCAGTGACTGGACTGCTGAGCAGAGGCTGTGCCAACAGCTCATCTGCCGACAGACTGGAGAGCCCCGCCTCGAAGGAGCTGCAGGCTCAGGCCCAGGGAGCTTGTCAGTTTCTTCTCTCCGGACGCGCACTCGGAATTTAGCCGGAAAGGAGTCCCGTGAACGTGGTAGCGGACGGTTCACCCCACTGCGCACCTGCCTTGAGTTCGGAGGGAGCTGGCCAGGCAGGTCTCCACCCGGATCTCGAGACAGAAGGGCTGGCCCCGCGGAGCCCACGTCCCAGGCCGGCCCTGGCCAGACACGTGGGCGCCCTCATTGGAGCCTTGAGTGGCCGGTGAGGTTTCAGGACGGGGACACTTGAAGACGAGGAAGAGGGGACTCGTATTTGAGCCAGAAGCTGTTTTACAGTTGTCGACACTTACCCTCATTGCAACTGATGAGATATTCGCGGTCCTGCCTTGTAGCCAACCAAGCTGCGGTGGACGGGGTTTCAGTAAGGGGTGCTGCAGTCCATTTGGGGTCCCCTGCGGGGCAGGGGGGGTGGGCAGTGTGGATGGGCAGAGACCCCTGGGCCGGTGGCCCCGCTGCTCCTGTCCCCCAGTGAGAGACCTGGGTGAGCCTGACTCTGTGGCCCACAAGCTGCACCCTGGCGCTCCCGGAGCCCATCCGGTAAACAAGGGTTTCAGGTGGACCTTCCACTGCCCCCCATGCGGAGTGGTGAATACAGAGCATGTCTGCGGGCCACCCGAGGCTCTGGGCTGCGAGCAGGTCTCTGTGAAACGGGCTGTGAGATGGTGGGGCAGGATGCGTCCCCTCCAGCTCGTGCTCCCCCCTCTGCCCTCACCCAACCTGGCGGGGAGAGGGGCGGTTTGAGGAGGACACTGGCAGAAGAGGCCACAAGAACTGCTGCGCTGTCCCCCGGGGGCCGTTACGGGAAGTGTGGGGGGAGATTTAGCGGGCGGGATATTTTCCAGTGAGAAAATACAACAGCCTTGCCCTTTCCAGTGGACCCACTATGAATGTCAGGCAAGCATCTTGCTTCAAATAGGCCGTATGTGCTCATGGTGCAAAATTTAAAAGCCCCAAGGGGTCCCTAACATAAACTAGGTCTCCCTCCAGATCCCTGACTCCTGGAAGCAAGCCCTGTTAGCACCTCTTATGTGGCCCCGGGGAGGTTCTTTGCATTTCCTGAAGACACTTGTCATGCCGCAAGGTCGGTCGTGCTGCCTCCCAGCTGCACTCCGTGCCCCCTCCTGCTCTTCTCCATACCCCAAGAGGCCGATCCTTACAGGCCCCCGTTTCCCAGGGTCCTGGGGCAGCTGCTTGGGCTTGGGCTCAGCGGAGGCGAGGCACGGCGGGAGGTCTGGGGTAGGGGGGAAAAGCCCTCACTTCCCCTTCTCTCCGCGTTGGGTGGCCTCTCCAGCCGCAGCTGTGTGTCCTCCAGGGATGGGGGACGGCTCTGCAGCCCCTCAGCTCTGCCAGCAGCCTCGTTCTGCTTTGTCCTCCGTTTAGGGTACAGCGGCTTCCTCTGTGGCCCGTGCCGGGGCTGCCCCCCACCCCCGGCTTGCCTCCTCAACTCTGGTACCACTTGCCCAACCCAGTTTCCTGAATTAAATTCTCTCAGCCCAAAAAACCTTGAATGGAATCTGTTTTTCTAATCAGACCGATTCCCTCTTTCTTAAAGCTCCCGGTTAACTGCGAACTCTCACGGATTCACCTAAGTATTTCCCTTTTTTTCCACCCAAATTGTGACTTTTAAACATGGTTCTGCATCTTCCTTCTGTGCTTACTGATGCACCTTGTGGGGTTGTTGTTACTTTTTTGTATCAACAGAGACAGAGCTCCCTGTGTTTTTTAATGGCCACATAGGGTTCCTTTTGTTTGAGCAGTCCCCATGATGAACGTGGAGACTTTTTCTAGGTTTTGCTATTAAAAATAACTTCTGGGTGAACATCCTTGGGCACAAGTCATGTCATCCGTGCAGAGGTCTCTCCTCAGGACACATATCTAGGAGTAGAAGTGCTGAGTGGGCACATTTGGGATTTTGACAGATGCCAGCTTAGCTTGCCCCGCAGAAAAACCGTGTGGACGCACAGCCCCCCCGGGCGACGTGCCAGCCCGAGCAGGCCCTGCGTTGAGAGATTTGTGAGCCCCTGGTGTGTAAGTGTCTCGAATACTTGTCACGTGAAATCAGTACATGGAGAAGTGCCACGGGCGGCTCTGCCACCGACAGGCTGGATAGCCTCGACCAAAGTCCCTTGGATTCCATGATCTTGGAGACCCTCCCCCTCCTACCACCTGGGATCACGGCTTCCACACCTGGCAGAGCATCAGAAGCATTGGGAGAGCTTTAAAGATGACGGACCCTGGACTCCATCCAGGGATTCAGCTGCAGTAGGCCCAGGGTGGGAGCTGTGGTGGACTGTGAGCCACCACCCTGAGCCACGGCAGGGACAAGTGACTCTCCCCCAGCTGCTGGGAGGTGGGGTGCGCCGCCGTTGGCCCAATATGGGAAATAGCTCTGCTGGAGAGAGCAGCCCTGCCCAAGGTCATGTCCCTTTCCTGGGCTGATTGCACCCACTAACCAGCCCACATGGGGTGGACCCCATTACGCCAAGGGGACCTGGCCCCCTTATGCCAACTCGGGACAGCTCAGAGTGGCACATGGGGTCAGGGAGGCCTCCGCGGAGCTCAGTCTTCGCCCTCTGCCCAACCCTGATTCCCTCCCGGCTCTTCCACGAGTACTGATCCCGAAGGCACTTCCCTGCCCTCCACCGTAGAGCAGGCTACCCTGTGACGAGGCCCCGGAACCTGTAGTTCAAAACTACAAAGCCCTCTGCGCCCGCCCGGGGGGCATGACCTGTCACTTCCGCCCGCTGTGAAGGTTACTGTGGGTGTCTGAGATCTTCACGTTGTTACTTTCTTGGTGCTATAGACACCTTCTCAGAATGTTCGTAAATATGGCAAATATATGGGTTATGGATGAAATCATTATTTTGAAATACGGTTACCGGCATTATTTTTTTAATTGCAACGTGGTATCTCTTTATTAGCCCATCAGCTGAGGTCCAGCAGCGCGTCTGACAGCTACCTTCCGGGTGAAGCCGCAAAGAGCAGAAGCCGTATCTTAAGGTACCTACAGCAACTGTAGCATGATACGAACCCTCAGTGATTTCTGTGGGGACAGAACCCAGGGCTGCTAGTGCGGCTGGCTTGTTGGCCGCGTTCATAATGAAGGGAAATGCTCAATTCGTCTAGAGGTTCAGGGAGATAAAGGCGTCCTTGTTTGTTGTGATCTAAGTCCACACCCCCCCCCCCGAAATTCTGTCTGCGAATCCCTGCTCCTGTCGGTGACCTCCAGGAAGCCAGTGGGTCCCTTGGCCTTGTGGGTCCCTTGGCCTTGTGGGTCCCTTGGTCTAGCATGTGTCTTGCCGTAAATCTCCAGGTGGGTTCTGCTGCCGGCCTGAGGGCAGGTTTACAAACAAGGAGTGGGCGGGATGTCCAGGGGCCTCTGCGGAGCAAGTGGAGCCTAGGGCACCGCTGAGCAGCACAGACGGAGCCCATGTTTCCCAGTTACACCCAAGTGAGGCACCGTATTGTTTTCCAGATCATCCAGAGGGAATGCCTGTTCCTCCTGCTGGGTGTTGAGCCTCCTGTACTTCTGGCTCTGATGCTCCATGAAAGGCCGGCTATTTCCCGCCCTGGGGGGGACGGCCCTCAGTCTAGGCCCACAGCAAAGGCACTGGCTGTAAATTAAGGGCAGAATCCATTCAGGGTGTGCTAACTCCTTCACTCCTCTAAGTACTTGATCCTGATCGTGGCCTATCTGCCCTGAGCTGTAACTCAGAAGCTGTGTAATTAGGGGGTGGGAGTATTTGCTGAGTGTCTTCACAAGGGACAGAAGAGGCAGAGTCCTGAGGGTGGCTGCAGGTGCCCTTGCTGGCTGAAGCGCATGCCCATCCCCCCAGGGCCACCTTGCTCTGAGCAGTGTCATGAGAAGGACATGTCCCCCTCCAGCCCCATCACCTACTAGGCAGTGACACTAGGAAATCATTCACATCTTTCAGCCTCGGTGTTCTCACTTTAAAAAAATTTTTTTTACCCTTTATTTACTTTTGAGAGAGACACAGACAGAGTGTGAGCGGGGGAGGGGCAGAGAGAGAGGCAGACACAGAATCCGAAGCAGGCTCCAGGCTCCCAGCTGTCAGCACAGAGCCTGACATGGGGTCCAAACCCACGAACTGTGAGATCATGACCTGAGCCGAAGTCGGAGGCTCAACTGACTGAGCCCTTCAGGCGCCCCCTCAGTGTTCTCACTTCCACAACAGGACAACAGTGCACTGTGGCCCGTCTCACAGGGTTGTTGTGGGGCCTGAGTGAGAGCAGGTGAACACTGGCCTCTCGTGAAGTGAATTCACACTGACGGGAGGATACAGATGCTTCTGGGAAAGCAGGGCCACGGTGTACGGATGCGCATGTTGTCAGCGTTCAAAGGGATCTGGCCTCCCGACCCCACTCGCCGGTGTCCAGCCTCCGTCGAGCCATTCCGCTTGGCACAGGGCTGCGGAAAGCGTGCGTTTTTATAGTGTGCACGGTGTCCCTGCCTGCCCTTGCAAACAGGCCACGTTCAGCCGGAGGGTGGGAAATGAGCCTTCTGTTCTGTAATGGGCTCTCATAGCTCTTAGACCATAATGGGGACATGGCTGCGACCATCTCATTCCTATTATCCACAGAGATGACTTTTCAAAAACAGCAGATGGGTATTTTTTCTTTCTAACAGCCTACTACACGGTGAGTGCAGCTGCAGCCCAGAGGGCAGACTGTCTGCCAGTGAAGCGGCCGTGGCCTGGCTGCGTGGCAGAGGGATGTCCACACCTGCCCTGTGGTACGCTTGCAGGCTCCAAGTCTTTCTCCTGACTCCGTGGGTCCTGAATATCCTGCTACTTTCTGCACAAAAACCCTGGTCTCTCTGACACCCGACACGGAGGACAGTCAGTCACCCAGCGTAGTTACTGGGACGTGGGGGTTGGGGTAGATAGCGGTAAGCTCTCCGCAGGGGCCGATGCCTCAGAGCCCACGTCTTCTGCACCAAATGGGCGTCCTTCAGACTCAACCCCCTTGAAATCCACCGCAGTTTGGAGACCAGCAGAGGCAGGGCTGGAGAAGGCATCAGCAGGGGAGGCCCCTTCTTCAGCTCCACCCCCGGAGCCAGAGGCCAGGCCGGGGCCTAGAGGGGGCCTTCTCCCCAACGTGGGACACACAGCTCAGCCCCCCACCCCCACCAGGCACTCCTTTCCAAGCCATCCTGGTGCAGGGCATGTGGTTCAGAGTACCAGTGCTGGGGTCAGGGTGGGTCGGGGTTCGCCACCCCGTCCCTCCAGGAGCTCTGATCCCATCTCATCGGCTGTAAGATGAGATGACAACCACGCCTCCTTCCAGGGCTGGCATAGGACTGCCTGGCTGGGTGCAGGAGAACCCACAGCACCCAGCTGCCACACCGCGCGTGCTCAGGCTGGGGTGGCGTTAGTGACAATCCCACCTGCTCCTGGAGGCCTTTGCCTTTGTGGGTTTTGGATGGAGACCCAGCGGGGACACCTGGTTACTAGTCTTTGTGGGTTTTGGGACCCAGCGGGGACACCTGGTTACTAGTCTTTGTGGGTTTTGGGACCCAGCGGGGACACCTGGTTACTAGTCTTTGTGGGTTTTGGGACCCAGCGGGGACACCTGGTTACTAGTCTTTGTGGGTTTTGGGACCCAGCGGGGACACCTGGTTAACAGTCTTTGTGGGTTTTGGGACCCAGCGGGGACACCTGGTTACTAGTCTTTGTGGGTTTTGGGACCCAGCGGGGACACCTGGTTAACAGTCTTTGTGGGTTTTGGGACCCAGCGGGGACACCTGGTTAACAGTCTTTGTGGGTTTTGGGACCCAGCGGGGACACCTGGTTACTAGTCTTTGTGGGTTTTGGGACCCAGCGGGGACACCTGGTTAACAGTCTTTGTGGGTTTTGGGACCCAGCGGGGACACCTGGTTACTAGTCTTTGTGGGTTTTGGGACCCAGCGGGGACACCTGGTTAACAGTCTTTGTGGGTTTTGGGACCCAGCGGGGACACCTGGTTAACAGTCTTTGTGGGTTTTGGGACCCAGCGGGGACACCTGGTTACTAGTCTTTGTGGGTTTTGGGACCCAGCGGGGACACCTGGTTACTAGTCTTTGTGGGTTTTGGGACCCAGCGGGGACACCTGGTTAACAGTCTTTGTGGGTTTTGGGACCCAGCGGGGACACCTGGTTACTAGTCTTTGTGGGTTTTGGGACCCAGCGGGGACACCTGGTTAACAGTCTTTGTGGGTTTTGGGACCCAGCGGGGACACCTGGTTAACAGTCTTTGTGGGTTTTGGGACCCAGCGGGGACACCTGGTTACTAGTCTTTGTGGGTTTTGGGACCCAGCGGGGACACCTGGTTAACAGTCTTTGTGGGTTTTGGGACCCAGCGGGGACACCTGGTTACTAGTCTTTGTGGGTTTTGGGACCCAGCGGGGACACCTGGTTAACAGTCTTTGTGGGTTTTGGGACCCAGCGGGGACACCTGGTTAACAGTCTTTGTGGGTTTTGGGACCCAGCGGGGACACCTGGTTACTAGTCTTTGTGGGTTTTGGGACCCAGCGGGGACACCTGGTTAACAGTCTTTGTGGGTTTTGGGACCCAGCGGGGACACCTGGTTAACAGTCTTTGTGGGTTTTGGGACCCAGCGGGGACACCTGGTTAACAGTCTTTGTGGGTAAGAGGCTGCAGTTTCTCCTTGGGGTCAGCCTCTTCCTTTGTGAGTTGCTGGGGCACATGTGGGTGGCCTGGGTTGGGCCCTGCTATCCCTGGGCCTCTTCTGCCTCTGGGTTCATTTTTTCACACCTGCACTTCTCTGGCCCCTCAGCAAGTACTTACTGAGCCCCTACCATACCAGGCCCTGCGCTGGGCAAGGAGACAGCACAGAACAAGAGGATATGGTCTGTGCCCACAAGGGCCCGGTCAGGGCCCCCTCGAAGGCCACATGTCCTCTCTCAATCGAGCCTCTGGGCAGGCCCAGCTGTGGACACCCCAGGCAGGTTGCCAACAAGTAGGAGTTCAGCTCTGTGCCAGGCCCAGTGCTGGGTGCTGGGGCTGCACAGGCAGGGCCCCCGCCCGGGAGATGGGGGGTGGGGTAGGTACACCCTGCTGAGGGAGCCCCGAGGAATCATGCCTCACCCAGGTGGGCTGAGCCCTGAAGAAGGGGTGGTTTTCCAGGGGAAGCCTGAGGGCGGTCCAGGCAGAAGGAACAGCAGACCCAAGGGGCTGGAGGTGTCCAGGCTGCATGCGGGGGGATCCAGAGAGCAGTGAACAGAGATGGGCGGAGAACCTTCAAGGGCCTGTGCTGTGAATTTGGACTTTATCCTGGAAACTGTGAGGCTCAGAGACATTGGAGGAGTGTCAGGTGACCAGTGTTACATTTTGGGATGGTCACTCTGGCTGCAGCGTGGAGGGGGTGGAGGCAGGGGTAGGGGAAGGGCGGAGACGGGAAGCCACAGACCAAGGAGGGTGGTGGGGCGGGGGGGGGAGGAAGAGGAGGTCAGGACCTGGGGGTGGGTGGATGCAGTGGGGGGGGGGGGGCGGGGTGCCCCCCGGATGCTGGCTGGACCACAGGGCGGTCGGGGCCCCTGGCAGGTGATGGGGGCACAGGACCCCAGGCCGGGGGACCAGCGGGCCGCAGAGGAGCTGGCTGTGTGGCGTTGGCAGCCGACCGGTAAAGTGGAAACATCAGGTTTAGGAAAGATACTGGGAATGACAAGGACAGAGGACTGAGGCAGGACACCACTTAGGAAGCCTGTCTTCCCGTTGGAGGGTGGTGCATGCTCATGGTACAAACCGTGCCTGGTGTTTCAGGGCCCGCCTGGTTGGCAAGGAGACTATTCACTTACCAATTATTTATTGAGGATTTGCTATGTGCCGGGCCTGACGCTAGGTCATTCTTTCATTTTCCCCGCAATTTTATTGAGGCATAATTTCCATATCATAAGATTTGTCCACTTCAGGAATACAATTCAGTGGTTTTTAATATATTGAGTTATAGAACCATCGCCTTTGGGGACACTTCTGTGACCCCAAAGGGCGAGGTTGCTCCTAATCCCCAGTCCCACCGCTAGCCCGGGCAAGCACTGGTCTGTCGTGTCTCTGCGGTGAAGCCCGGCTTCACTGTGCCCCTCTAATCACCCAGTCTGGGTGGTTCCTCACAGTGCGAGCCCTCTTGTCCCTCAGGGCCACTCACGCTCTGCGCACCCCTAGCAACCCCTGGCCCTTCAACAGCCCGGTGCCAACGCCCAACACCCACCTGCTCTCACTGCCAACCAGTGCCAACGTCTGAAGCCAGCACCCCAAATCCACATCCGTCCCATCACCCCATCACCAGCAGCTCCTCCGAGAACCAGCCAGGCCTTTGCTACCAGGCGCTGCTCTAAATGCCTGGTAGTTGCAGCTCTGTCCCACCCACACGTCTCCGTCCTCCCAACCCGCACCACCACCAGCACCCAGGAGCCAAAGGAGCACGGGTCACGCGCTCTCTCTGCTGAAGAAGAATCGGGGCAGACCCCCACGTGCAGGCGGGCCCAAGAGAGAGAAGCGACCACCTCCCTTTCTCCCAGAGCCGCCCTCTCCCCAGTAATCACACTTCAGTCTTGTGACCCCAGATGTCCAGCGGGCCCTCAGTGTCACCAAGTAAACGTTTCCCTGCGGCCCTAGGACATCTGCAGCTCCCTGGACGCCCGTCACACGTTCCTTCCTCCCGACCCCCCCCAGCGTCTTCTCCCACAGGCGCTCCTGCCCCCGAGATGAGCCGCCTCCTGGCTCCCGTCCCGCCGTCCCGCAACTGTCCGCTCTCATCCTGCACTACCATTTCCCATCTCGGCCGGGCTGCTCTCCTCGACGCCACATCAAGCCATTTGTCTCCCCTCTCCCAGCAAAACGTCCCCAGAGCTCATCTAGATTTGATGTCCCCGCTCTTGTGTTTTACCGCCCACTCCGTCCTGGACCAGCTGCAGCGTTCTGAATCGGTGCCGTAACCAGATGCCCCAACTGTGGCCTCCGTGGGGCCGAAGGCCAGCTTTCTCAAAGACTCAGCAGTGGCTGTGCCACCGCCGTCGTCAGTCTTATCCCTGCAGCCCCCAGACACCCTCCGTGTGCCGATGTGCTGATGACCACCTTTGCAGAAGTCCAGTCCAAGAGCTCCGGACCCTACCCACCTTCCTAAATGACGTTCGTCTTGCCTACTGAAGCGGCATCTCCAACTCGCAGAAATACCGATTACAGAAATACTGCTAAATCTCCTTCAGCCTGCCCGGCCCTGACCCTCCTCCTTCACGGGTCACCGGTGGCTCCAACAACAGAGCTCCGCTTCTGCCCGCGCATTCGTGTCCGCTCCCTCTCTTACCTCCCCTCTGACCCCCTCCCCGCCTCCATCGTCCGGCCTCTGGGAGACCACAGCCTCCTCCCCAAAGCTGCTGTCCTTCCTCCGCGTGGCGGCCAGAGTGAGCCTTGGAAAAGACCCCTCTTCAGGAGACACGAGCGTTCACTGGTTTCCTGCTTCGCTTGGAATAAAACCCCACCACCCCACCACGCCAGCCCCCTGCTTCTCCTTGGAATTCCTTCCTGGGGCCTTCAGGACCTGCCTCCTCACTCACTCATCTCACTCCTCCAGGAAGCCCTCTCTGACCACTGCCACACCTCTCTGCTCACTCTGGAAGTTCCTAGTGTGCAGTTTTAAGCCCCGCTGGGACCCAGGCTCCTTGAGGGCAAGCCCTCCGATTTGGTTTGTACTTTTCAATCCCCAGCACCTAGAACAATGCCCAGCACACAGAGCTCAACCGTTGTTTGCCGACGGGCTCCTGAATTAATGGAGCAAGTTTATCAGTGAAGGATACGTTTGTGAGCACTGGGCACCCTCCCCAGCACAGCCAGACCTGCCCGTGGTCTCTTGACAGTTTCAAAAAAAATTCTCGAATGCTGCCCTCCCCATCAGTCAACCTCAGGAGCTGGTCCTGTTTAACTCCCTTCTCTGCTAGCCTGCCACAGGCTGAGAGACGAACACCTCCCTCGTCCCCATTCGTCCCCTGCGATGTCAGACCTGCAGGAGTGGGAAGGGCTTGTGTGCTAACTCATCTCTGCAGGGAGACGTAAAATTTGCCCATAAATAAAACCTTCTATCGTTCAGCTCGAACGTTAAATTTCATCGGTCTGTAGCATGTGTTTCCTTATAGCAGACACTGACGCGTCCTTAAAATCGGAATTCTGGAACGCTGCCCTGGCTTGCAGAATTCCCACAAGGAGACTCCAGCGCGGCCTTGGAGACAGGCTCTGGACCTCACCTTCCAAAGTGGTCCTGGCAGCCACGTTTTTACTTCACGTGGCACTTCGTGCTGATTGAATAAGTGCCATCAGACGCTCTCATCTGCATCCAGCTGCTTCCAGTCTGCAGGCTGGAAGCCAGTCCCGCAGCCAAAGCAGCTGGAATTGGGTCCACAGTAAGTACCTGCAAGCCCGACAGACCTCCTCCGTGAGGTTGGAGGGCTCAGGAGAGCTGTTTCCCACAACCCCCCCCCCCCCCAAGCTGGCTCCTTCCCTCCCTTCCCTCCCTCCTTTGTTCTTGGCTGTACTCCAGAGATCACTTCTCAAAGGTTAAAATCTGCATAGCAATCACCTGGGACCTTGTTAAACTGCACTTCTAATTCAATAGGTCTGGGGTTCTGGGGGCGGGGGGAATGCTGATTTGTGGTCCCGGGACCACACCTCGACTAACTGCAGAACTGCCCTGTCCAACACGACAGCCACGAGCTACTGGTGGGTATTTAAATTAAATTAGGGGCACCAGGATGGCTCAGCCAAGTTAAGCGTCTGACTCTCGATTTGGGCTCCTGTCCTGATCTCTCAGTGAGTTCGAGCCGCACATCGGGCTCTGCGCTGACAGCTCGGAGCCTGGAGCCTGCTTCGGATCCTGTGTCTCCCTCTCTGCCCCTCCCCTGCTCTCGCTCTGTCTCTCTCAAAATAATTAAGTAAACTTAACATTTTTGAATACATTAAATGAAATAAAAAATTCCGTTCCTCAGTCGCACTGGCCACATTTCCAGGGCTCAGCAGCCACGTGTGGCCGGGGTCTGTGGCAGAGGGAACATGGGTCCAGAACATCATCCCAGGAAGCTTCGTGGACCGCTGCTGTCCAGGGTGAAGGTGTGGGAATCTAACCCCCGAAGTGTGGTGTGTTCGGTCCCAGCTCCCCTGCAGTGGTCGAGGGCAGACAAAACTCTGCGAGGCAGCAAATGCTTGAGGACCATGTGTGTTCCGTGCAGGTGGAGTCCTCGGTCTTGCGTGGGTTTATTCCTCTTCCGCGAGGCCAGGCTCACTGCTGTATGTGCATCTTGCTGAGTTGTGCCTGTGGGAAGTGTGGGAGGCAAGGGGGGGGGGGAAGCAGTGTGTGGGGATGCGACCGCCTTCCCCTCCCCCTCTCTTTTGCTAGGGGGTCTGGAATATGGAGGGGAGCTCGCAGGCCCTTTGTCTGCTGCTTCCACTGCTCTGACCATCTTAATTCCCGAGGAGGTGGGGAGAAGGGAAATTCTTCTTCAGAGTTGATTCTGCACACATTGGACAAATAAAGCAGAGAACCCCGGCCCCCTCCTCCCCACGAACCCTGCACAGCACAAAGAGCTCCGGCAGGGGAAGGAGGGAGGGTGGGGAGGTTTTCCAAGAATGCCTTTCATGTGGACCCGGAGCTGTCGTTTTCCCGGCAGTTCTGTGAACCAGGACCCGGGGCGATTTCCCAACGTGCAGTTGGCGAACGTGGGGCCAGCTGTAGCAATCACGGGGAGAGGCACGGAACCCGCACGGAGCCCAGGGCCCAGGAAGCTCCCTCCTGGCCGCCTCAGAGCTCAGGGCCCCTCCCTGTCCGGCTGAGCAGTGAGGGGCTGGCCTGAGGCTGCAGACTGGCAGCCTCCTTTCTCGGGCGGGCGGAGACTCTGCAGACACATTGGCACAAGAGCCTGATGTCTGTGGATTCCCGTGCAAGGTCCGTGCCGTCTGTTCCCCACAGTAAGGTTAACCCTTCCACTAACCAGTAGGTATGCAGCTGGTGCCCACGTCAGAAGAGCCTGACTCTGGCCCTTACCACGCTCAAAGCCCTGTGGCTTTGAGCAAGGCTCCTCTCCTCTCTGGGCCTCAGTTGACTGCCAAAGGAGGATCATGCCTATTTTTCAGGGTGGTTCAGCGTTTGGTACACAGTAGCAGGTGCCCGATGAACGTCATACTTGTAAGGCAGTGGTGCTGACAGTGTGCAGAGGGGGACAGACATTCACATGAAAAAGTATGAAATGACCACTGTGACAGAGGAAACAAGGAGAGCTTTGGAGAATAATGAGAATCTGTCCTGGGGCTGATGAGTCAGGGAGGGCCCACTTCCCCAAGGGATGTGCTGACTGGGCTGAGAAGTTGACCAGGCAAACGCAGGAGGAGGGAAGACCAGCTAAGCTGAGGGAACAGCGTGTGCAAAGATCCTGTGGCAGGACAGTACTTGGCAGTCCACGGGGGCAGAGGAAGGACCAGGGTGGCTGAATGGCAGAGTCAGGGGCACAGAGAAGGAAGGGAGATGAGGGGAGACTGTGTGTCTGCCCCCGATGCCCCTGTGCTACATGGTGGAGGCCAACGCTCAATGCCCCTGCCTCTGGGAGTTCACACCTACTGAAACAGGGTGGTAACTGTCAAAGTTCCCTTCCAATATTCCTTGATGTGTCAAATGTGTCCCTGCGTCTGTGGCCGTGCCCTGTAAGAAATAAATATGGCTGGGGCGCCTGGGGGGCTCAGTCGGTTAAGCGTCCAACCTCAGCTCAGGTCATGATCTCACAGTTCTTGGGTTCAAGCCCCGCGTCAGGCTCTGCACTGACGGCTTGGAGCCTGGAGCCTGCTTCCAATTCTGTGTCTCCCTGTCTCTGCCCCTCCCCTGCTCACGCTGTCTCCCTCTCAAACATAAACATTAAAGAAAGAAAAAGAAAAAAGGAATGAAGGTGGCATCCAAGTCATCCCGTTGGAATTTCTGAAACCACTGAGCTGACACACACAGCCCATCTGCAGGGAGCTGAGGGTCCCGGGGAGGTCCAGGGATGGTGACGGGAGAATGAATGAATCCCGCCTGCGCGGAAATGCCGCTTTTCTGCAAATGATCTGCTCTCTCCAGACTGGCCACTGGCCTCTTGCACGAGGAGTGGAATGTCCATAAAAGTCATGCCCGTTTCCTTCTGACTGCACAAAGGGTTTGCATCAGGCGACCTGAGTTCTCTGCTGCCTTCATTCCTTCCAGATGAGAGCGTACGACAGGCCGGGCTGGGTCAGCGAGCAGGGTGTTGATGCCCGCAGCCGTTCTGACGGGGCCTTACCCACGGGAATGGCTCAATCCAGGAACTGGAAACCCTTGACTGGGGAAGAGGAAGCCACGTGCCCAGTCGCGGGTCCATCTTTGTTCTTCACCCCTGGACGGTGACGCCCTTTCCTGGCACGTCTCATGGCCAGTGGCCCGATGGTGGTGACTGTGGTGGGAGCAGCAGCATAGCAGGAAGTAGCACGTAAGTACTGGGTGGCTGTTTCAACAGGAATGACCCTTAGTGTACCAACTCTTCATTAATCTACAGCCGAACTAAATTTCACTGAGGAGCCTCCTTCTGGCAGGCGATGGAAGCGTAATCTCGGTCAGTTTGGGATCTCCCGTCCCTGTGTTGTCCGACCGCACCGAAGCAGAGGAAGCGTGTGGAGAGCCACGGGGCTGGGGTGCAACACGCAGTGTGGCCCTCAGGGCGGTCGAGGGTCCGCGTGGGCATCATCTCCGTGGCAGCCTGGCCTTGGCAACACGGCGGGAAGCAGGGTGGGGAGGAGAGCGGGTCCTGAAGCCAGGCTGCCTGGGTTCGGCTCCCAGCGTCCCCTTCCTGGCCCTGGGACCTTGAGCGAGTAAGTTAGCCTCCTACAGGCTCAGTTTCCTCGTCTGTAAGAGGGTTAACAGTCGCGTCTGCCCGACCGGGCTGCTGCGAGGGCTCGACGAGCCGCTGCGCGTGCAGTGCTTCGGGACAAATGCTGCGTGTGACCCGCACTCACTCCTCTGTGTGCCCGGGTTTGATGGGGTCACCCCCACCTGCACCCTTTCCCAGCGGCCTGGCCTTTCGGTTCCCAGACGCCAGGTCCTGTTCAGGTCACCTGTAGGCACGCGGGACAGTGGGGCGGTGGCCGCAGAGAGTGTGGGGAAGGCTCTCCCGGACCCCAGTCGGGATGCACCCAGTCCCCGCTGGGCACTTGACCTGGAAGGGGCAGAGCACGGGCTCCCGTCCGTGGGCCCCCAGTGCCCAGTTTTCATTTCCCTCTGCCTCCCACCCACCCCGCTGCCGTGATGTCTTTTCTCCTCCGGGGAGCTGAGACCACCCCTCAGTCACCCCCCGGGGTCTCGCCCTCTTTGTCCCCAGGGCTCTGGTGCGTCATCTCTCCCCTGGAGCAGCACAGGACACATCCTGTCCGCGGTGGAACGGAGTGGGGGTCGAGGGGCAGAAGGAAATGTCGGGAACGGGGGACACGGGGACCCAGTTAAGATGTCTGATGTTCTCCCCGCACACTGTCGCGCCACCTTGCTGAGGATTCGACCCCAGGGTGGGGGCCTGGTCACGGGAATGGAGGTATGAGGGCTATAGCCCCCACCCACCCCACCCACCCCAGAGACACCGGCAGAGCCCTCTGGGTCAGAGGCAGGGGCACCTGACAACCCCCACGGTGTGTCAGGAAGCATGCTCTCAGGCTTAGCCAGCTGGTCCAGCCAAGCACTGCCCGCAGGTGCACCCGGCACCCTAGGCCCTCGGCCAGATGCTGATGGCGGCATTGAATGTGCTTCCTGCTAAGCAGCCTAATCAAGCTGTTTCTGGTCACACAATGGGACTCAACCCTGGCGGAAAGGCCAGCTTCATATATCCTTCTGGAGCCAGTTTCCATGGAGACCCCCTGCTCTTCCTTTCCATTCCAGCCATGTGGTTCTCCTCACTGGGCCTTGAACACACCATGCTCGCAAGTACCCCGGGGCCTTTGCACTCCCTAGTCCTTCTGTGCAGACAGCCCTTCCCCCAGGTACCTGCATGGCTCCACGTCTACCTCCTTCAGGTCTTGGCTCACTTGTCATCTTAGCAGTGAGGCCTTCCCCGATCTCCTGTTTTAAACTGTCTCCTCTCCCTTCCTTAGGGTGAGGGTTGAGGTCCCCCAAGAGCAGGGACTTTGTCTTGTTCACTGCTCTACAAATGCAGGACCTCGCAGGGGCTTTCTGCCTTCTTTGCGTTGTAAACCCGAAGCAAGAAAGCCCAGAGAACTTAAGCGACTTGCCCAAGACCACACAGCTATTAAGAAAAGGAGAATCTGTCCTGGTTAATTCGTATCAAACTTGTTCCTTGATCACATCCTGTTCCCTCGCATTGTCACTACCTATCCTTCCCTCCTTTTGATCTCCAGCTGCAGAAACCTCCACCCTTCCAGGCACCCTGGGGCTTCTGGGGAGGACCCTTGGTACCCTCACCGGGAGGGACGAGCCCCTGCTTGGTGCTCTGTACCTTGTGGGGGCACTTAGCAAAGACCCTCACAGTTGTGTGCTGGGCCTTGTGTGGCCCCAGGGCGGAGGCTGTGTTTCCCATCCGTGAGCACCAGCCTGCAGGAGGGAGTAGGAGCACGACAGCCCTCCTCAGCCTCAGCCCTCCCACGTGCCCCCCCCCCCACCAGATACCCATTTCTATCCAGAACTTGAGGGCAGGAGGAGGGGCTCGGAGCCAGGACAGAGGGAACAGAGGGAAGGAACAGAGGATGACATTTGCCAACCTCTCTAGGTTGTCTTTATGGGCGGGATTCTTTGAACCCCCCACAGACCTCTTCTGTGTTTGCAGGAGCTGTTTGGTGTTTCTTTCTAGAAGGGATGGTGGGATGCTGTCTACACCCATTTCAAGTTCATTTCTGGTCCTGTGAGCAAGCTGTTAACTAGTCCTCCCCGGATGGATCCCCTCTTCTGCCCCACAGTCCCCACCCATAATGGGAGGGTCAGGCCCAAGTCAAACTCTCCACCCTGTAGCCGGGAGGCTGGCAGGTGCACCAGAGGGCAGACCCCAGCGGGGCAGGATGGGGAGAGGCCTCAGGCCTCTCAGCCCCAGAACAATTCAAGCCCCCGCTGACAGCCCAGATAGGGGAAGAAAACCCGCTGGGCCCTCCAGCTTGGATTTCACATAATGAGCCTTTGGAATCCGGGAAGTGATTAAAAGCCCACTGGGGAGGGACCACCTACCGGTTCTGGAAGGTGTGGCTGCTCTGACTTCGTGGGGCTCACCGGGAAGCTGCACTTAGACGAGAAAGAGGAAAAGCACAGATTCCGAAATAGCCCAGTTCAGAAGTGTAGGGCCAGAGAGTTGTGTAATGGAGACGGGGCAGGAACAGTGGCCCTGGGGTGAGATGGGTCAGGCCGGGAGTCGTGTGATGGAGACTCGGTGGCCCTGCGGTGAGACCTGTTGGGCCCTTACGGGGGCAGGTGGGAAGGGGGGCGGGGAGGGCAGGGACTCAGGGGCCTCCACAGGCCGCAGCAGCCCCGCTGTGCTTACTGAGTCAATCAGGTGTCTGCTCTAAAACCAGAGGGCTGTAGAGAACCTGAGCGTCACAGTCAAGCTGTCTCTTACTGGTGC
Source organism: Panthera tigris (assembly GCF_018350195.1). NCBI lineage: Eukaryota > Metazoa > Chordata > Mammalia > Carnivora > Felidae > Panthera > Panthera tigris. The sequence goes on along the minus strand of NC_056665.1, from coordinate 418,949 downwards.
GACCACCAGGGCAGAGAAAGGGAGGGTGGGCTGCCTGGTGTCACACAGGCTGGGGGGGACTCGGCCAGGCCTAGGTCTCAGGCCCCCTGCCACCCCCTCAGATTAGAGTGACAAGAGAACTAAGCCAGCCTGGAACCCCACGCGCTCACTCCCCATCTCAAGAGCTGAGCCATTCGAAGCCCCTTGCTGGGTGTTGGGTCAGGTGGGGGTAACCGGTAAGAGCCCTAAGTGCGGTCACTGTCCTGGGGCCATTACCTCTCACCCCCTAGACTAGTCCTAGGAACCGTGTTCTTTATTTTGCAGGTGAGGCAACTGTGGCTCAGAGACGTTAAGTCACTTGCCCAAAGTAACAAAGCTAGAAAGCAGTGGAGCTGTGATCTGTACCCAGGCCAGCCAGACACCAAGCCTCAGCCCTCCCAGCGTGCGGGGCTCAGGGAAGGTGATGCGGGACAGTTGAGGCAGGAGTTGTCGTACAAGGTTAGGAGGAACTTTGGGAACTCTAGCAAGGATGGGAGAATATTGCGTCTTTGAGGCAAAGCTTCCTCTTAGTCACAGAAGTATGGCCACCAGGCCCTCAGGCGGTCCCTTCATCTTGCTGGGCAGGGCCCTGAAAAGCCTGCTCCTTTCTGCTCAAACTATACAAACAGAGTCTCCGGGCAGGAAGACCCAGTTTGTAAAACAGAAAGCTTCTCAGAGATGGGGCTCCAGAGGAAGGTCCGAGGGATTGCCCCTGGGTTTGTCAGGGGAGGCGAAGGAGTTCGGGGCAGCTGGCGACAAGGTGCCAGCCTGGGGCGTCCAGGGGGCCCTGGCCAGTGTGAGGCTCAAGGAACGGGTGGGCTGGGGCCGGAGTCCAGTGGGGCCTTGGGCCGGGGCCAGAAGCCAATCGTGCTAAACAAAGCATTACACAACCGGCTCACTAACTGCCTCAGTCGAGTGGGTCAAACTAATTCCTTCCAGCTCGGGAGCTCTACTTGGGGGCAGCAGGAGCGGGCAGGCCCCTGAGTTCCGGGACCCTGTGTCCATGTGGGTTTAATTAGTTCCATGGCCACTGCCTCCCTCGGGTATAGCCGTGCATGCCAGGCCCCCAGCAGCTGCCTGGTGCCCTTAGAGGAACCAGGAAAAGAGGAGGGTCCCCCAGGGCAGTGGGCCAGCATGCAGGCAGGACTGGACTGCTCGCCCAGGGCAGCCACAGCCGGGAGTCTGGGGCCAGCAGAGCGGTGACACAGATCCGAAGACCGGAGCGGGAGGTGTGTGGTGGGCCCAGGTCAGGACCAGGAGAGGCTGCGCGTGGGAAAAGGAGGCCAGCAACTTTCAGGGTGTGAGGCAAGTCAAGCCAGAGTGTAAGGGACACAAGGGTGTGTTTGGCCAAATTTGGGGCCCTGCCAGCATCACAGACGACGGAACAGAGGCTCCCGGCAGGACTGAACTATGGCAGGCAGTTGGGACTGGAGGCCTCTGGGAAAAGTCACAGAGCTCGGAGAATCCCAGTACCGGCTCCGCAGCATTAGTAAAAATGCAGATTCCCTGGCCCCACCTGAGGCTTACAGAATGAGAAATTCTGAGGGTGGGACCCAGCGATACGTGTTTCACACAGACCAGCAGGTGATGCTGAAATGCGATAACGGAGAACCGACGGACGATTCACAGTGTGGGCCACAGACCAGCAACGTCAGACCACCCGAGAGCTTGTTGGAAATGCAGGATCCCAGGCCTGGCCCCAGACCTACTGAATCAGACACTGCAGTTTGACAAGACCTCAGGGCGTTTGCATGTGCCTTCTGGTCGGACAAGGCCCGCCCCTGAGCTCCGGCCCTGGGCTTCCTTGGTCTGAGCGTGACTGGGTCTGAGAGACAGGAACACGAGGATGAACGAGAAGGAGACCATGCCTCTCCAGACGCAGGCGAGAGCTGTCCTCAGATCTTCATGAATCCAGTTCACTCCCAGAAAGGGTCACCAAACCCCCCCCCCCCCACCACCACCACCAACAACAACCAAAAACCCTGATGGCTTCTGAGCCTGCAAAGATGCCCAACGCAGACGCTGTGCAGAAAGCAGGTCGCGGTAAGACAAACAGCCCAACGGGTGCTACTCCCCTTCCACGGGGCCGGCTGGGGGGGCTGCTCTCAGCCCTCACCACGGCGGTGATTTAAGGGGGCGCTGGGCAGGCCGGAGTGCCCCCTGCGGAGACGCTCATGAGGAGACAAAGCTGCAGAGACGGGCGGCCCGACCCGTCGTCAGGTGTGCCCAGGGTGACCCAGGGTCCCATTCAGCAGAACAGCGGAGATGAATTACAGGAGAGGTGTCCCGGCAGATAGGAACGTCTCACCCTCACGACACCAGAGGGAATCTCTTTCGTCCCCATCCCCCTCCGAGCTGGGGATTCTACCAGACTGGCCTTTCCACCCCCTTTAACAGGGGCCGCGGATTGGTATTTGTCTGTGAGGGCCGATATGTGCTGGGCTCCGGGCTGAGTGCCCCGTATGTGCGTTTTCATTGAATTCGTCCCACAATGCCCTTAGGTAGGTACCGCCGTTTTAGGTTTCCACTAATATTTTGGTATTTACTGAACACTGATAGATATTTACTATTCTACAGGTGGAAAAAGTAAGGCTAGAAGCGGGTGGCTCTCCAAAGTCGGCTGAGGGGAAGGAAGAGGCCGCCATCGACGCCAGGCTCTCCGGCCGGCGTTACACCTTTGCTACTCAGAGTACGGGACCAGCCGCCTCAGCATCATTTGAGAGCTTGCTGTGCAGAAATCTCTGGCTTCACCCAGATTTACAAACTCAGACTCTGCATCTTAACAAGGCCTGCAGGATTGGTACGCACACCACGGGCCGCGGGTTCCCCCTCACGTGAGGAACACAGCTGATTTGAGTCGGAGGCCCTTCTCGGGTCCTTTCCGGGAAGCAGGGTGTGAGGACCCCGGTGGCAGTCACCAGCTTCTACCGCGACACAAGACAGCGAGAGAGAGAGAGGAAGGGAAGTGTGTGCCCTTGCAATGGCCGTCTTCACGGACGGGTCGGCCCTGTCTTCCCAAGGTGAAGTACCACCCGCGCTTTCTCTGCAGACTCCGGAGAACAGGGTCCCGCAGGCGCCCCTGGACTACAGTGGCAAGAAGGTACTTCTGAGTTTCTGTCTCCCTGGGGCCCAGCAACCTCTCGTGGGTGACGGTAATCCTGCCCGCTCCCTCGTGGGCGTGCGTTTAGGACCATCAGGGTGGGAAGCGGTTTGCCGGCTCAGAGCGGGACACAGCGTAGGATGCGATCCTCGCGTCACGTAGGCCAGGTGCCTGATGCCTCCGCCCTGCGAGGTCACCCCATGTCGCCCCTCGCTGGGAGGCCCCATCGGGGTCCCCCCCCGCCACCGCCATGTTTTCTGCTCCCTCTACTCCCACACTAACCTGAGGGCCTCATGGGCCTGCTGTCCTGCCTTGCGATACAAGTACCCGCATACGGTTCTGCCCTTTCTCATAGGACAGGGTACTTCCCAGGCCTTATGTCCCTCGTGGGCACTGAATCACAGCCTGATTCTAAAGGGACCTGAGAGGGCAGGGTTACCTGTGGTTAAGTGTTCAGGGTCCCCAGGGCTTAGGCCCAACTCCACGATTTATTAGCTATGTGGTTCTGCGTGAGCCGCTTAACTGTGACTCCGTTTCCCCGTTTGCAAAGCGGGGATAACGGTAGTCCCTAACTGACAGGATCCCTGGGAATAGTAAATAAAAACATGTTAAATATTTTGTACCAGCATCTACATTAGCTGACATACATTAGCTGTTATTAAACCGTGTTTCAAAGCCGCTAAGATACATCAATTGTGAGACGTATCCTTGATTTCGGAGATGTTAAAATGGTATTCATTCCACAGAAAAAGGGTTCCAAAGCCAAAGATGTTTGGGAAATACCGAGGGTCTTTCCTGCAAGGTGGCTCAGAACCCTTAAATGCTACCCTTGATGGGGCCTCCAGGGCCATATGGGTGTCCATGTTCAGGGTCTCCCGGGCGTGGGCAACGGAGCCCTTTTGCCGTGGAGCACGCTGAGCATCTGTGGACACGGTTTAGGAATGCCAGTCAAGTCCAAAGCTCCAATTCACAGATGGCGAGACTGAGGCCCAGAGCCGGAGGAGACTTCCTGAAGTTACCCAGCTGGTTAAGTGGGGGAGACTAGGCCACTGAACAGCCAGACTGGAGCCTCCCCCACTGAGCCACACTGCCCCCCACCTAACCTGCCGCCTGCAGCACTTGATAGTTTGCAAGGTCCTGCCCCGACACCAACCTCAGGAGGCATCTGGCCCCCAGCCAGATCCTGGACCAGGGGTGGAACCAGCCCCAACCTTTGTGACTCTGGGGTGGGGGGCAGTGAGCCAGGAAGGTCTGAAAGACCCAGGGCAGGAGGCTGTCCCGAAACAGGGCCAAGCCTGGCTTCTTCCCAGTGGGCTGGGACGCAGGCCGTCGCCCACCTGCCCTCCCCCATAGGCAGCGCCGCGTAGAGGACGACAGACCCCCGGGTTCACTGTTACTCCGTCGCCAAGGCAACCCGCAGGGACCTGCTGGGCAGGCTGCGGACCACAGTTATGGAATCCGCTGGAAACTGCTTTCATCGCAGCGGTCGATGTGACCGCTTGCTTTAAGAGCACTTTGTGTTTCACTGGCTAAGGTGAATTACTATGAGGGCTCGTTAAACAATTCGTCGACTTTTAACCTGAGTGTGATGTTCGAGGTCACACGTGGCTGTTCTCGTGGACCCATTGACTCTCAGCCTCTTCCTCTCTGAGACGTGCGATGCGCGATGCCTGTCCCCATGCTTGGCCTGCCCCCAGTGGGAACAGCCCCCCTCCCAGGGGGGCAAAAACGGTGGAGGCTGGCAGGATGACGGTTGGTAAGGACACGGAGAAGGCTGACTGGCCGTGTGTTGATGGGCCCGTAAAGGGCTACGGACCCAACAGAGAAGGGCTTGGCGGCACCTGGGCAGCCGGAGCACGTGGTCCCCGTGGCCTTCCCTGTGGGCCTGCGGGTCCGTCCGTGCGGTGAGCTAAGAGCTCAGCTCGCACACAGCAAACCTCTGTGCGCAGGGTCCCCACCGAGGGTTGGTCATCACACAAAACTGGAAATGAACCAACAGGAAAATGGCCAAGTGGGATAAAGCCATACAATAGAATACGTCATAGCAGTTAAAAGGAATGAATTAAAGCTATCTGTATCTTTATGGAGGGATCTCTAGAACATACCGAGTGAAAACAAAATTGCTGTAGGACACAAAATTAAAATCCTATTTGTATAGGTTTACAAGTAGAGAAAGCCGTACTACATACTTACCATAGTTGCATATAGATTTTTTAAGGTTTATTTATTTATTTTGAGAGAGAGAACGTGCCCGTGAGTGGGGCAGAGAGGGAGAGAAAGAATCCCAAGCAGGCTCCGTGCTGTCGGCACAGAGCCCGACACGGGTTTGATCTCACAAACCGTGAGATCGTGACCTGAGCCGATATCAAGAGTCGGACGCTTAACCGACCGAGCCACCCAGGCGCCCCTGGTGCGTGTAAATTTATGAATGCAAGAGGGTAAAAAGCCGATGAAAGGATTGTGCCTCCCTGCCCACCGTCGTCCCTGAGAAGGAGGAGGGGTCGGAAGGACGAGGGGGTCACCTTCTCCAGAAGGCTGCTGGCTCACTTGCATCCAGTGCACCCTCGGATTCTCTGGACTCCCCTTGTCCCGAATACTGACCATTTGCTCTGCCTCAGACCCCGCGGCACCTGGCCGTCTGCAGGCCTGTGCTCTGTGCGGTGCACGGGAGACTGAGCAGAGTGTGCCCGGAATCTCGGGCTCTCCTGGTGTCTCAGGACTTGAGGGGAAGGCCCTGCAGCGGCCTGGGGTCTGGCTTCCTCAGTGGCCGCCGGAAAGGGCCGGCTGTAATGCGGTGCTTCTCCACTGGGACGATTTTGCCCCCAAGAGACACTCGGCAGCATCTAAGACACGGTTGCTTCTATACCTGGGTGGACGCGGGGTGCCACCGGCATCCAGAGCCTAAGCAGCCTGCGATACGCAGACAGCTCCCCCGCCCCCCGCACTATTCGTCTGGTCCAGTGTCAGTAGGGCCCAAATGGAGAAACCCTGGTGTAGTCGCTAAGAACGAAGACCCCAGGGGCGCCTGAGTGGCCCAGTCGGTCGGGCGTCCAACTTCAGCTCAGGTGGTGATCTCACGGTTCGTGGGTTCAAGCCCCGCGTCGGGCTCTGTGCTGACAGCTCAGAGCCTGGGGCCTGCTTCGGATTCTGTGTCTCCCTCTCTCTCTGGCCCTCCCCTGCTCACACTCTGTCTCTCTCTGCCTCTCAAAAATAAATAAAAATGTAAAAAAAATTTTTTTTAATAAAAAATAAATTAAAAAAAAAGAACGAAGACTCCAGAAACAGACTAGCTGTGTGACCTCAAGCAAATGACTTCGCCTCTCTGTGCTTCAGCCTCCTCATCTGCGAAATGAGCATAATAATTACATCTACCTCATTTGGTTGTCGTGAGGAGTAAACGTGTTGGTAATTTACACCAGTGAAGGTCACCTAGAGACTGTGTCCTGGTAAGAACAGTAACTCTGAAGAAGAGGAATGTCATACCCAGAGCAGGGAGGCCGTTCACGGACTCCAAAGCCCTAATTATTGCTAGTTACAAATGTCTCCCAATGCACTTCACGACTGATTGTAACACACTGGTAAGGCCACGTGTTGTGGATTCTCAATGCACACTTTCCCCACTTTGAACCTGTGGACTCAGGCTGCCCCTTGAAGTCACGATTGGCGGGTGGCCCCCAGACTCGGCCTTGGGGGTGGCAACTGGTGGCTGGGAAGGAGATTCTGGGTACGGTAGAGAAGACCCCTTTTGCGACGGGGCGTGTCAGGGCTCCTGGCTGGCTCGGGGGGGGGGGGGGGGGAGCGTGTGACTCTTGATCTCAGAGTTGCGAGTCTGAGCCCACGTTGGGTGTAGAGATTACTTAAAAGTTAAAATCTTGGGGCTCCTGGGTGGCTCAGTCGGTTGAGCGTCCGACTTCGGCTCAGGTCATGATCTCACAGGTCATGGGTTTGAGCCCCGCATCGGGCTCTGCGCTGACAGCTCGGAGCCTGGAGCCTGCTTCCGATTCTGTGTCTCCCTCTTTCTCTGCTCTTCCCCTGATCACACTCTGTCTCTCTCTCTCAAAAAGAAATAAAGATTTAGAAAAATCAAAAAAAAAAAAGTTAAAATCTTAAAAAAAAGAAAGGAAGCACGTGATACTCATACCGTTATGTGAAAATATGGTCGTTAGTCCTGCTGAATGGAAAACTGACTCTGGAGAATTGTACCCTTCTGAAGTGAATTCGTTATGCTTACATTTGTTTATGTGTGTATAAAAGTGATATATCGTCAGACACTGATGTCTGCATAACTGTGACTGGTTTTTCACGAGTACACGATAAAAATTCCTCATAAGAAAGCCTTGTGCCATAGTTAAATTCGTAATTTCTTGTGTGTGGTATATAAAATGACAGTGCCTCTCACAACCGATCGCATCGTAGATCTGGTGAACGTGTGTAATAACCACACTATCACTTACTGAGTTTCATACTGTGCTAATCCGATTATATATGTTACCACATTTAATCCTCTCAACGGCCCCGCAATGTCCGCACTGTTATGGTTCGTGTTTTGCTAACCAACAAAATGAGACTCAGAAGCGAAGCGATTTGCCCAAGGTCGACAGCTGCTGGCAGAGCTGGGATTCGAACCAGGTTCACGTGGACTCCAAAGCCGTGGGACTCAGCCTCTGTGTCTGGTTCGGTCAAGGCCAAACCCTTGTTCCCGGGGTCAGCAGCCCGGGGCCCCGGAGAGCGGGGACGGGGGCGGCTGAGCCGGTGCGCAGCAGCACGTGGGCAGCGGAGCACGGCCCCGTCTGTGACCCACCAGGGGCACGCGGCCGAGAGTTTGCTGCTCGCCACGCTTCCCTAACGAGACAAAGTGCAGGTGCTGCCGCGGATGAGAGGGGCTTGAAGGGAAGGAGGGATGTTCTACAAGCTTCGGGTAAAAATCATGTGTTCCAGGCTGAACCACATCTTTGGAATTTTCCATTTTTCCCCTTTATAGCAAAGCTCTGTGTCTGCAGATTCCAGCAAATTGTGGAGCAAAACAGTCATCGTAGCTGAACGTCCAGAGTTAATGTTCGCAACGACATCTTCAATGTGCAAGTAATAAAAGGCCAGTCATGAGGCCTGGCAGAGGCATTAGCAAGACTCGAATGTCTCCTCCCCGGCGGTTTGGGCGTTCCCAAGCCTCCCTGTCTGGTGGGCTGGTGGGCAAAGCAGACTGGCCGGTTGCAGGGGCGTGGGGAGACGGGGAGCGGCGACACCGAACGGAGAGAGCTGCGTTCAAGTCTTAAAGCTTCTGTGACCTGAAGCAAGACACTCGAGTGTCCACGCCTCGTTCTCCTGCCTCTAAAATTCACCTCCCCCCCCCCCCCCCCCCCGCCCTGGGATCTGAGACTACACAGCAGCCCGAAAGCCTGCAGAGTCTGGTTCTCATTCTCACCCCCTCGCAGGGCCTCTGAACGAGTTCCTGTGCCCCGTTTCTCTCAACAAGGATAACCACTTCCACCTGCCTTTGCAATGTGTTCCTGGGATGAGGGACGCCTCCTGACAAGGCTGGGCTGCCTTGCACCCGCTGGATGAACACTTGAAAATGGACCCACCCCCCTCACCTCCCACTCCCCGGGCTCGGAGCTGCGCCATCTCGCGGCTGCCGCGTTCCGGGGAGGGGGGTCCTGCTTTGCCCACGTTTTGCTTCACTCGTTCTCAAGGGCAGTGACGAGATCGGGGTCTGCTCAGTCTGGGTTATTTCCTGCCCCTTCTTCCACCCAGGCCGTTGAAATTAGCAACTCCAGCCATTCATCGCACGGAGGCCCAGAGAGGGGAAGGGGTTTGCTCAATGTCTCAGAGCAACTCATGGCAGCTGGGGTGCAAATCCTGGTGGTCTGGCTCCAAGTCTGGAAAGCCAGACCTGGGAGTCAGAAGATTAGGGGCCATGGGCTCAAAAGACCAGGATTCTTTAATTATTTATTGATTTTATTTCATTTTTGAGAGAGAGAGAGACAGAGCATGAATGGGGGAGGGTCGCAGAGAGAGAGGGAGACACAGAATCCGAAGCAGCCTCCAGGCTTTGAGCTGTCAGCACAGAGCCTGACGCGGAGCTCGATCCCACGAACTACAAGATCATGACCTGAGCCGAAGTCAGATGCCCAACCAACTGAGCCACCCGTGTGCCCTGAGAGAATCTTTTTTTTTTTTTAATTTTTTTTAACGTTTATTTTTGAGACAGAGAGAGACAGAGCATGAATGGGGGAGGGTCACAGAGAGAGAGGGAGACCCAGAATCCGAAACAGGCTCCAGGCTCTGAGCTGTCAGCACAGAGCCCGACGCAGGGCTGGAACTCACGGACTGCGAGATCATGACCTGAGCTGAAGTTGGACGCTTAACCTACTGAGCCACCCAGGCACCCCTAGAGAGACTCTTAAGCAGGCTCTATGCTCAGTGCAGAGCCCAGTGACCCTGGGATCACGACCCCGGCCAAAACCAAGAGGTGGATGCCACTGGCTCGCTGTGTCTTCTGCTTCTTTACCCCTGGAATGGAGACAGTTACGACCACCTCGTGGGACCGTGGGCACTGGACAGGATGACGGACAGGAAGCGCGTGCAGTCTCGGCCTCAGAACCAGTAAAGACCCAAGTGACAACTGCTGGGCCTTAACAGGGATAGAGAAGGAGCACAAACGCAGCACGTGTGCGACGGTCAGACATCGAGCAGGACACACAACTCTTTGAAGGACCTAACATCATCCCATCATATAAACGTATTAGGTAGAGGAGCGCCTGCGTGGCTCAGTCGGTTGAGCGTCTGACTCTTGATTTGGGCTCAGATCGTGACCCCAGGGTTGTGAGATCGGGCCCTGAGATGGGCTCCTCGCTGAGCACAAAGACCCTCCCTCCCTCTCTGCTCCTCTCACCCTAGCGTGTGCGCGCGCTCTCAAAACAACAAAGAGCAAAAACGAACAAAACATATCAAATAGGGCCCCCCTTGTTAAAGGGGAAAGTGTGACTCAAGCCACCCTAGTGTCCTATGTAAATTATACCAGCTCGATAATCTGATTTTCTAGAAACGACCCCGAGATCGCAGAACTGGGAACACCCAGTGTGCTCGCAGAGGGCCGTTTGGGCAGGATTCATCAAAATTAGTGACGCACCTGCCCCTGGGTCCAGACGTGGCAGCAGCGGCCAGGCTGGGCCGGGCTGGCGGGTCCCGCGGTACAGGACGCGCAGCTCACGGCTTGCGTAGGATGGGTGAGGTGGCCTGATGAGCGTCTCTGGGACCTTGCGGGGACACTTCGACTAGACCTGTGGGGACGGGGGCTGGGGGGGTGCGGCTCCTGGCGCCTCAGGGTCCGGGAGACCCACACGCTCACCCCAGCCCTGCCCTCCTCGCCCCCGCTTCTGAAGCTGCTTGACTCTTGCCTCAGGCCCCGACTTCCCCCACTTCCCCGCACGGCCCCCGTCCCCCGTGGTTCGGGTCTAACTGACACGTCTGGTGTTGGCTTCCTCCTTTCCCGCTCACTCCCCTTAGGAGGGGAGACGGGAATTCAGACGCTGACTCCTTTAGTAATAGCAGCCGCAATGAGCTTTTAAAAAACAAAACAAAAAACTTTTGCTCTCTTTTTTTAACGTTTATTTATTTTTGAGACGATGCGAGAGACAGAGGGAGACGCGGAAGCAGGCTCCAGGCTCCCAGCCGTCAGCACAGAGCCCGACGCGGGGCTCGAACTCACGAGCCGCGAGATCACGACCTGACCGGAAGTCGGACGCTCAACTGACTGAGCCACTCAGGCGCCCCAAAAAAATTTTGCTTTCGAATAACTACAGATGTACAGAAGTTTGGGGAACCATACGGGGAGGTTCTACCCAGCTTCCCCCTAGGGCGACAGTGTATACCACAGCAGGACACTTTTTAAATGTGTAGCCATCGGGGCAAGGGCCTCGTATAAAAGGAAAATTTGGAGGCTCACACCTGGTCATTGCAAATCTGCTCCATTGTTCCCTGAAGGGCCTGGTCTTTCTCCGGGACTTTGCTCACTCAGAAAGTTCTCTTCATCAGCCAGAGCTCACTCAGGTGAGCTTAAGCCAAGATGGAATTTCCCAGAAGGACACGGGGCTGCCCGAGTCTGCGGGGAGGCTGGGGAGAAGAGCCAGAGCCGGCACAAGGAGCAGGGCCTCCAGGACTCCGGGCCGGTCCCTCAGGGTTGCTCCCAGGGTGAGGAATGAATGCCCACTCCTTTGTTTTGTTTTTCCTGTCCCTCAGCGCCCTGCCCTTCCCGAACGGCTCTCTCCTCCTCTGGCCCGCGCACTCGGCCCTGCCCAGCTGGACTGTTTGGTTCTTGGGGTCAAGCTCTCAGTCGCCGTATTGTCCATAATACTTACCCGACGCAGGAAATCAAGAAGCATTATGCATAAATAAATTCTGCCAAAGGCAGTTAATCTATTTTGACCAAACTCTCTGACAGTCATACAAAACAAAAATGCGGGGAACCTGCCTCTTTTCTGACCCCCTCTCCTTAATGGCAGTGTCACAGCAGTCGGTGAGCGAGTTGGGCTTTTAGAGTCACTGACTCGGCGTCCCGGGAGCCTGTGGACTTGCGGGGGGAACAGCCACAGAGGGTTTTAATTAGCGGGATGTGAAAAAAAGTCACTTGACCTCTCGGTGCCCTTCTCCGAAAGGTGGGATAACGAGCCGGGCCACCTGCTGGCTCCCGAGGCACTTGTCCTTAATGAGGCGGTGGGGGGTGGTGACGAGGGGCCTGTTGGGCTCCGGGGGAAGAGGAGGAAAAGGCCGGCGGAAGGCACTGTCGTCCTGGCGGTTCTTGTCTCCGGACTCCCCCTGGCGACCAGTTTCGTGGACTGTTTCTGGTACATTTTGAATGGATCGCTTTCCACAGCCACCTGGGGGTTGCCTCTGCTAAGACACCAAACACGGTCCTCCCGAGGCAGGCGGTGGGTCCCTGCCGCCCCTTCGGCCCCGGCTTCTGTGGTTGTACCTCGGAGCCTGCACGTCCTCAGCAGGTTCCGTGGGGAAGCCTGGGCAACACGGCCGAGCACGGTTCTGGGGGCGTCTCCTTCAGCGTCCCTAGCTCCCTGAAGGGCACGCAGGGGGACACGGGAGCCAACTGGTTCTGCCGGGTCCCCGAACGCAGAGCGGCAAGGACGCAGCTTCAGCTCAACGGAGAAGCGAAGGTGCCCCAGTCGGACTGTCCCGTGCCGGACAGGCACCTGCCCAAGGCAGACGGCCTGCCACCAGCGATAGGAGCTGTGGGCCAGGGTTCTCGGTCGTAGACGCCTGACCCCTGAATCTGTCCCAGGTGGTTTGGGTGGGAAGGGCGTGGATGGTGGACGGTGCTTAGCGTCGGGTTCCCCCTTCCTCCAAAGCTGGCGCCAGGGTCTCCCAGGCTCCCCGGGAGCAGGGCGGCTGGGTCCCTGCACCTGCTGGCCTGTCCGCCGCCCTCGCAGAGGTCCCAGCGTCCAGCCACGAGGTTCAGGAGTGCAGGGGAGCCAGGCCCCTGGCGCCCGCTGGCGTCCACCGAAGCAGGCCCCGCGCGACCCCGGAGTGCCAGCCACGGTTGCATTTTCTGACCAAGGTGGCATCCTGATTGCGAGGGCTGGATAATCCTAGAAGCTTCCGGATGGCGGCAGCCTGGGTGTCCTCTGGCGCCCCAGCACCTGGTCAGCGGCCCCCTTGGGCCTTGGGGAGTCGCTCCCACGGGGAGCCGGGCTCCTGCTTGGACGCGGGCTGTGCTGCCGCCCTGGCCGATACCGCTGGGACTTGGGGAACCGTTCAGGCAACCACCCTGCACAGCTGGGCCACCGAGGCAGCTGTAGGTGGCCGTCTCGAGGCTCTCCTCGCTGGAAGTCTCCGGAGCCGTGCCGCCCCCGTCCCGTGCCGTGCCAGCAAACGGATGCCCGTTTCCCACAAAATTCAGCTCCGAGTCAGAGTTTCAAAATAGAAATCACAACCAGATCCCAGCCGGCAAGGGAGTCTGGGAAATGTGGCCGTTAGTGGTCCAGCCTGCGTGGTTCAGGAAGGTATCACGGGAGCCCGTGCACGGGGTTTCCTGCAGAGTCACTGACTTTTAGCCTGGGAGGGATTCTACAGGGCAGGTAGGCCAACCTTCAGGACTGGTGAGCTGGGTTGTGCATTCAGAGCAAAATCATAGCCGGTTAGAGGCAAACCCACGCGTATGTGCTCGGCTTCCTCCCTCTGAACGTCCTACTCTGAGGACCGAATTCTGGATTTGCTTCCGTTTTAGCAGAATCCCTCGGGAGGCTGTTTTGAGACTGGAGGCCACTGTAGATCAGGGCGACACATGCGAAGTTTGTAGGGGCCAAGGCCCAGGGCGCCTGGGGTTTGGGGAGGGAAGGCCAGAGGTTAACGTATGAGCCTCAGATGAACGGCTCCCAAAGCAAACGCTCGCCCCTAAGCCTGAGCCGTCTGGTGCAGCCCAGGCTGCGGTGTTGTGAGCTGGGCAGACCCCGTGGCTGGCAGGACGGCTGCGCTGAAAGGGCCCTTTGGGTGTCTTAAGAGTGAAAAAACAAATCTGTTTTTATTACCATGTTAGAGGGTGCGACTGGGAGCCTCGCTGCCTTACTCTTCCTTTCCTGTGTAACCACCGCTGCCCAGCAGGAGCTCCGTCCTCGGCGGCTCCGCTTCCTCCGCTGGGAGGGACAGAGGCCCCGCTGCTGCCCCCCAGAGGCTCCGCGTCGCGTCGCACCCACGCCGTCCCTCCCCAAAACCTCGCTGGGGTTTTGGGGCGCAAATGGCGTTCTTCGGGCAGAACTGAGGGGGGGTCCTGAAGGTTCTGTCGTGACCCGGCGGTGCCTGCGTTGGAGGAAGGGTGTGGGCGGGCCCGGCCCTCCCGTCTGGCGGGATAACTCCCCGCGGAGCCTGGAGAGAAAGCCCAACACTGGAGGGGTTGCAAGCCCCCTTCTCGCTGACAGTTCAGAGCTGATGAAATCCCAAGTGGAGTGTAGTTTCTGCACCAGATCCCCTTACTCTCCCCGGATAGCTCTCCTGGGTTGTCCTCCGCCGTCCCCTTCTGGGCCTTTCCTGACTCCCCCCCCCCCTCCCCCGGGGCCGTCCCACCTTGTGTTTTCTTTTGCCCTGGTCAAAGCCTCTCCACCCTGCCAGCCAGCGAGGGATCATAGAGCCCCCATCTCTGAACCTCAGGGTTTCAATCTGAGAAACAGGGCTAATATTACTACTGTATTTAACTTCACTTACGTATCTGGAATTCGGTTTGAATCTACTGAAGATTGCAAAGACTTTACGCAAACTGTCGGGCACCGTGTCTGAGGTATTTGATCAATGGCAGACGTTATTTTAAAGTGGACTCAACTTAGGCATCATTTTCCCTCAGAAACTTTGTCCCCCCAAGTGGGTTCATCTGTGCTTCGGACTCTGTGGGAATGATGCAGGGAGTACTGGGTATGGGTCCACACGGGGGAGACTCCTGGGGTGCAGAACAGTCCCCTCTGACTCCCCCGCAAAGATGTCTGTGTCCTAATCCCTGGACCCGTGCGTACCTCAGGGCAAGGGGATTAAGGTTGCTAATCATCTGACCTTGAGAAGGGGTGATTATCCCGGCTGATCCAGGCGGCCCCGGGGAATCATAACCTCCTTCTAAGTGAGAGAGGGAGGCAGGAGGAATCCAGGAGATGTAAGGCTGGAAGCAGAGGCCCCGGGGACCCCTGGGCCTTCAGGGTGCGTGCCGAGAAAGTAAGAACGGCCTTTAGAAGTTGGAAAAGCCAAGGAGATGGGTTCTCCCTTGGAGCCTCCGGAAACGAATGTAGTCCTGCCGACACCTCCGTTTTAGCCGGGTGAGGCCTGTGTCAGAACTCTGGCCTCTGCAGCTACAAGATAATGAAATCGTGTTGTCTTAAACCACTAAATTTGTGGTTGTTACAGCCACTGCTGAAGACTAACACAACCCTCACACACATTTTACAGCACGAATTGATCTACATTGCCATTGTTACCGTTCCGACTTTACCACTGAGGAAAGTGCAGCTCAGAGAAGTTAAGTAATTAGCCCTAAATTGCACAGCCAGTAAGTAGTGTTAGATCTTTTGACGCAAATTACCAAAAACAAATTAAAACACCAATTGGCTTAAACTATAAAGGGGTTCATTGGCTCACATAACTGAAAAAAAAAACTTTAGAGGAAGTTCTTGTGGAGAACAGGAAAGGCTTGATCCACAAGCTAAAAGGATTAACACGCAGGACCCGGGTTTTCTGCATCTATTCTGTTTTCCACACTCTTGTTTTCATTCTTAGTTTCTGCACAGTGGACCCCGTGGCTCTGGGCTCACCACCATGGTGGTAAAATGGCTGCAGCAGCTCCAGATGTCACAACCTTACTCCCCACGACTTCTAGAGGAGAAAAGGAAACTTCCCTTGTCAGCAAAAGTGTTGTGCTTTGTTGCTTTGATTCCTGAGCCAGATAATGAGTCCAGTGGTGGGTCTGTGAATGAAGAGTGGGAAAAGATTGACTTGCCCAAAGGAAAATCATAGTAGTTGGGGCAGAAGGAACAGAAAATGGATAACAGATGTGCACGGTGCTGGCTGAGCAATACCCTATCCCCAAGGTTTCGGAGTTTAAACACTTTTGCCTCCTGGTACCACTGTTTTCTGGCTCTTTGGACACATTGTCAAAGGGCCTGTGTCCTGTCTAGACTAAGAGATCAGCCTGGAGCTGTCCTAACCTGCTCTGTGTGCCCAGCCCCAGCGCGGGGCCAGGCTGAGATCAGCCTCAGAGAAACGTTTGCTGTCCTGGGGCTGCTCTTTCCAGGAATACTGCTCAAGCTGTACCTGCCTCTGATTCTGGAAGGGAGCTGCCCCGATACCCATGCTCCTGAGAAAATATAAGTACTTCAATAAGTACCTGACTTCGGCTCAGGTCAAGATCTCATGGCTGGTGGGTTCGAGCCCCATGTCGAGCTCTGTGCTGACAGCTCAGAACCTGGAGCCCGCTTCAGATTCTGTGTCTCCCTCTCTCTCTGCCCTCCCCTGCTCACGAACTCTCTCTCTCTCTCTCTTTGTCGAAAATCAGTAAAAACATTAGAAGATAATAAATACATAAAGCCAGTCTGAGCTGCATATTTCCTGTAGCTAGAAACACCCTAACTAGTGCCTTAGGGGCTGCTACAAAGGTCTCAGTGAGATAAGGCGTGTAAAGCACTTCACTAGTTTGGACAGGTGTTAGCCATCATGATTTTTATTGGCACCTGTATTAGCACATCTATTGATGAGCTCCTCAAATGCGGGTACTTTCCGCTTCGCTATTCTGGAACGTGACAGATGATATTTGAATGGTGGTTGAACCGAACTGAAGTGTCCAGGGTACCAACCGTCCAAGAGTCAAGTTTCTACCAATTGAATTTTTAAATTCAAGTCATCTTTTGCAATTCACTAGGATAGCTTGCTGTTTACAGAATTCCTGTAGAAAGTTTTTATTTTATTTTATTTATTTATTTTATTTTATTTTTTTTAACGTTTATTTATTTTTGATACAGAGAGAATGGGGGAGGGTCACAGAGAGAGGGAGACACAGAATCTGAAACAGGCTCCAGGCTCCGAGCCGTCAGCACAGAGCCCGACGCGGGGCTCGAACTCACGGACCGTGAGACTGTGACCTGAGCCTAAGTCGGATGCTCAACCGACCGAGCCACCCAGGCGCCCCTAGAAAGTTATTTTTTAAAGAGTAATCCTTTCGCAATTTGAATCATTTATGTCTAACTTGCCTGTTGCACAAGTTTGGGAACCGTTACAGATGCACGATCGGGTTTCTTTCATTCATTCACGCATCCATTTGCTTACTGGAGGGGACTTTCTGGAGCTGCCGCCATGTGCCAGGCCCTGTGCCAGGCCCTGTGCCAGGAGAAAGGGAGGGAGAGTAAAAACCTGGTCCTTGTGTTCAGGGAGTCACAGTGCAGCGAGTGAACAGACAGTAAACCCGGAATTACAGCCCGGTGAGCTGGGTGCTATGAGGGGCAAGCCCTAGGGGCTAGGGGGGCACGAAAGCGGGAGCCCAAGGCTGGGGAGCGGGACGCAGAGGCGAGCAGTGAATGCTTCACAAACAGGAGCCTCTACCGTTCCGAAAGGCCGGCCAGACGTCAGCCGGTCAATGTGCACGGATCCAGGTCAGATGCAGCTTGTTTCCAGGGAAACCCAGGGAAGCTCGTTCTGTATGGGAACGGTGTTGTGAGGACGGGACTTGCGTCAGGAGATAAGACTGCAGAGTGGGGGAGGGTCAGGTCCAGAAGGACCTCAACTGCTGTGGAGGAGATTCAGATTTTTATCTTGCAGGTACTGGGGGAGACTTTGAAGGATTTTCAGCCGACATGATCAGACTTGCCTTTCAGAAGAATATTCTGAGGGCTGTAAAGGGTGATCAGGGCAGCAGGGCAAGAAGACCCACTAGGAAATGACTGTTGGGTTGAACCATATAAAACCCTTTTTGTTTAGGTCAGAACATGGCCAAATGTCATCAATTTGCTCCGGGTAAGAGATGACCCCAGCCCAAGCGGAGGCAGCAGTAAAGGAGGTATTTAGGGATTCTGACGCAGTAGGACCTTATGGTTTCTTTGATGACGGAGGAAAGAACAGAGCCTGTGCCTGGAGTAGGAACAGGTATGAAGTGAATTTGGGAACGAGAAGATTTCCTTCAACCATAAATCCGCAGCTGAGCCTGGTGGAGTCACTCCTTTGGGGACGGTGACACGGTGAGTTTGGGGCTGGCTGGGTTGGCCACTGGGCCGCATCATCTTCACCACACTGTGGATACTCCAAGAAGGTTTCTACCAGTTCCCTGAACGTGGCCCCAAAACAGAGCACCACAGGGCGGGGGGCCTCCCGGAGGCCGGACATCGGACTCCAAGGGGTGGGCAGGGCTGCGTCCTCCGGGGGGCTGGGAGGGACAGCCTGCTCCTGCCCCTGGTCTCCTGGGCGTGTCGAGGCACCACCCCAATCCCGCCTTCATGCTCACGCGGTGTTCTCGGTGTGTGAGTCCCGCTTTTTCACGTGGCCGCCTGCCTCTGTGTGTCCGTGTGCCTACGTTCTCTCCTTAGGACCCCAGCCATTGGACTAGGGCGCACCCTACTCTGATGGGATCTCTTCTTAGATAATTCCACCCGAAGAGACTCCGTTCCCCCATAAGTTCACATGCTGAGGCACCGGGGGCTGGGACCTCAACGTATGCACTTGGGAGGGACACGATTTAACCCATAACAGTATTTATGAGGGTTATGCTCCTCCTCATTTTACTGATGGTAATTCTGTCTTTTCCTTTAGGAGATATAGTCACCTTTCCCATTTATTTTATATCTTATCACAGTTGCAAGGAATAGTGTTCTGCAAGACTTCACTGACCGTCTTTACCACATACTGGCAATAGACGGGGGCTTTTGTGAGTTTCTAAAACGTTTTAATGTGTGGTCTAACCTTAGCAGCTAAGGGGAGAAGCCCTTCACTGCATCCCACTTGGCCACATGGGCAGAACACACAGTGAGCGGCCCCCGTGTACAACGGCCCCTTCTGATCTCATGGGCTGCGGCCGGCAGTCAGACTCAGCACCGGCTTCCAAGGTGAGCCACGGATGACAGGTGTTCTTGCGCATCATGGCTTTGGTTTCTCAACATACGGCATTTGTTTTGGAACTCTGGAGAACCGAAGAGGCTCTCCGTGTGTAGAATTAAAAGGTAGATTGGAAGAGCAAGCAGGACTCGGGACTCAGGGACTGAGAGGCCATCCTGAGAAGATTCAGAAAGGCGTGGGGGCCTCCACTCCCCCCCTCACAATAAGTGAAACTGTGCCAAGCCACAAAGCTGCAGATGGGTAAAAACCTGGGCTCTAGAACCTCACAGACTCACACTTGATAGGTGACCTGGTTTTAGATAAGAGATGGCTTGGTTACTAAACGGGAACTAAACGAAATCAGGTGCCTTGTGATATGCTGCGGTAAAATGGACACATCACTCATGCAGCCTTCCTGCCAAAGGCACATGGGCGACATTTAATCCTAAAGAAACAGCTGGGCGAGCCCACGGGGGGCCGTTACTGTTCAACTGTGTCGGTGCCGTAAAGGAAAGTGAAACGGAGGGAAAGTTCCAGATTACGGGAGACAAAAGAGATGTGACATCGAAATGCAATGCTTGATCTTAGATTGGATCCTGGATTATTAAAAGAAGTTTCTAGAAAGGACAATATTGGGACAGCTGGCAAATTTTGAATATGTGTTATCAGTTAGAGAATAGCGTTATAAAATGTTAACTTGCCTGAAGGTGATCATGTCTCTGTGGCTGTGTAAGAGACTTCCTTGCTTTTAGGAGATACATGGTGCAGCTTTTAGGGCTGAGGGCTTGTCATCTGTGTAATTTACTCTCGGGTGGTTCAGGAAGAATGAGAATAAGAAATCATGAGGGTGGGTGACTATACTTAGCAATACTCTATTGTTGCTTGAAAGTTGCTAAGAGAATAGATCTTAAAAGTTCTCACACAAAAAAGGTAACTATGCGAAGTGATGGATGTGTTAATGAACCTTACAGTAGTGATCATTTCCAAATATATATGTGTATCAAATCGTCGCATTGTACACCTTACATTTTCACAGTGTTATACGTCAATTACACCTCAAGCTGAAAAATAAACAAGTGCCCCAAATATTGGGGATCTTATTGTGCAATATATAAATACATAGAGAGAGGTAGAGCAAACGTAACGAATGTTAGCACTAAATAAATCTAGGTGACGTGTGCAAGAAAGTCTATTGTAACTTTCTCATAACTCCTGTGTCCTTGAATTATTTTTTCTCAAATAAAACGTTTAATTAAAGAAAAAAACGGATGATCCTGCCCAGGATGCCGATGTAGCGCCAGACATCTTCGTAGAACGGAAACTTGAAAAAAATGTGTTGTGCAAAATTGTCTTTGAAGAATATGGATGTGGTTGGAAAAAATGCTTGGACTGATGCAGAGAGGTGAGGTTCCCACGGGCCGGCTGAAGGATCAACGGACAGTTCCTGTCAGCGTTTGGCCTGTTAGGGGAGGCCCTCTTCTCTTTCCCTGTCAACTTCTTCATGTCTCTTCTAAATAAAAACTGAATACATATTTTCTAAATGTTGAAAGAAGAACCAAATTACTAGCTTTTCTTTTTAATCTGGTACTGCCCGTTGTACAGCCTTGAACAAGTCATTTCATTCATTCCACAAACATTTATTTGGTACCTACTCTGTGCCAGGCACTATTTTAGATGCTGGGGACGTAGCAAGAAATAACACGGATAAGGCACGTGCCCTCATGGAGGGTATAGGCTAGTGCTATGTGGCGGACACTGGGGGTTCCCAGTCTTACGGTTATTTCCTCTTCTTCCTTGCTAATGAAAACTCCAATTCTGTCCAAAAAGCAGTGTGTGAGGGAGAAAAAGCAACGAACATTACTACAGATTGGGAGAAAATATTTTCAAACCACATGTCTGACAAAAGACCACATTTTGACTTTACATTTAGAATGTATAAAGAACTCTCAAAAGTCAATAGAAAAAAAAAGAAAAGAAAAAAAATCACTCTAATTACAAAGTGGGCAAAAGACATGAACAGGCATTTCACCAAAGAAGATACAGAGATGTCAATTAAGCACATGAAAAGGTATTCAGTTTCACTAGACCTTAGGGAAATACCGATTAAAGGCACGTGAGCTATCACTTCACACCTATCAGGATGGCTAAAATAAAAAATAGCGACATCACCAAACACTGGCAAGAACGTAGAACTGGATCACTCATATGTGGCTGGTAGGAATGTAAAATGGTACAGTCACTTCAGGAAAGTTTGGCAGTGTCTTTAAACACAAAATATGCAATTACAACTCCACAGTTGTATTCTTAGGCATTTATTACAGAGAAATAGAAACGTACGTTTATACAAAAACTTGCACATAGGTGCTCACGGCAGCTTTATTCATAATAGCCCCAAATGGGAGACAGCCCAAATGTTTCTCAACGAGGGATGGATAAATTGTGGAACAGTCGTACGAGGGAATACTACTCAGCGATAAAAAGGAACAAGTTAATGATACAACAACCTGGATGGACCTCTAGGGAATGATGCTGAGTGGAAGAAAAAAAAAAAGCCTAGGGTGCCTGGGTGGCTCAGTTGGTTGAGCATCCAACTCTTGATTTCCACTCAGGTCATGATCTCACAGTTCGTGAGTTCAAGCCCTTCGTCGGGCTCTGCACCGACAGCATGGAGGCTGCTTGGGATTCTCTGTTTCCTTCTTTGTCTCTGGCCCTCCCCCGTTTGCATTGTCTCTCTCTCAAAATAAATAAACTTAAAAAAAAAAAAGTCAATCCCAAAAGGTTATATACAGTACGGTTCCATTAGTATAACATTCTTGAAATGTCAAAATTATAGAAATGGAGAACAGATTCGTGGTTGAGCAGGGGCTCAGGAATGACGGAGTGCAGCCTAGATGGAAAATGGGTGTGATTATAAAAGGGCAACAAGAGAGATCCTTGGAAGCATTCTGTATCTTCAGTATGGCCATGGTCATTCGAGTCTACACGGGTGATAAAACCACGTACACCTGGCAAAGGAGTGGACCATGTAAGACTGCTGAGATCTGAATGAGGTCAAAGGAATGTATCAATGTCAATTTCCTATTTTGATTTTGTACTGTTACATTGGGGAAGACTGGGTGAAGACTATGCGGGTCTCTATTACTTCTTACAACTGCATTTAAATCTATAATTATCACAAAGGTTTTAAAGTGGGTGAATTGAATCTCAATAATTTTTTTTTTTTTTTTTTAAGAAAGGCAGTGTGTCCAGCCACAAACACATGGTGATTGATCTAAGTTAGTTCTTCTCAGCAAGACATTCAGAAAATGGGAGTGTGTTCCTGGTTGTTACCATGGTGGAGGCACACTTTTGGCAATTAATGAATGTTAGATTACCTGCGCTCCACAGGACAGAATTGCACAAGAATCAGACAACCTCCCCCACTGAACACACTCCCAGATGTTTAGGATGGGACACACGCGCACACACACACACACACACACACACACGCACAAATAATAACACATTTGCTACAATTATCTGAGCCTAAAAGTTAACCCCATTTACAAATAAAAGTAATTTGGGTATAGTTTTAATGTACCCTGAATTATTGCAGTGACAGACAAGTGACTCTGCCTAAATCAGCTCCCTGAAAAAGGGTATGAACAATAGGTGTGAGATACCAACCAGATCATGACGGACTAAGTTAAACATGTAGACTTGTTCCTCCATTTGAACTGAGTCCAAGTCCTGAGGCACCTGGCCGCTGGATAATGTTGGGTAAGTTACTTAACTCTGAGTTTATCCTCATGAAAAGGGAGATTACAATAGCACTCATGTCCTGGGTTCTTTTTGAGAAGATTGTCACAGTCATCCAGACAGGAAACGTTCAAATCTAGCCCCCAGTGGTAGCAGGGGAGTCTGGTTGGAGAGGTGAATAAACTCATGGCCAGGTCTTGGGTCATGGATCAAAGGTACAGAGGTCAAGGATGACAGGCGGGTTTCTGGCTTGGGCAACTGGGTGGATGGTGGTACGTTTAGTGAGACAGGCAGTACAAAAACAATACTGGGTTTTAGGGGGGAAAGGAGGAGTTCAGTTTTGGAGATTTTGTCTGGGGTGTCTGTGGACGAGTCCAGTAGGTACTAGTATACACACCTCTGGGCTTCGGAGATGTGTTTGGGTTATAGGTGGACTGGGAAGCATCAGCATGGAAGGGAAACGGTGAGGTGGGTCAGGGAGCTCAGAGAAGGGGCGCAAGAGCAGGGCCCTGTTTATTCCCCGACGTTCAGTAGCTGGGCGGAGAAAGGGCACCCCTCAGGACAGGAAGGCTGGAGAACCGAGGTCAGCACGTGCAGCCACGCGACCTGGACCCGGCAGTTCCGGGGGTGGGGGCCGTAGCGGGGGGGGGGGGGGGCGAGGGAGGCAGGACGAGCCCATGCAGCCCTTTCCGGGGCCCTGGCTGCCACAGGCTGGTACGGCGGCCGAGGGGGCCAAGAGCCCGAGGAGCGGAGGCGGAGGGACGCAGGGAGAGACCTCGCTCCGCAGTCGGCCGGGCCGGGGCTCCTGGAAGGCGCGCGGGCTCCACCTGAGCGCCCAGGTGAAGCCAGGCCAGTGTGCAGGGCAAGGCGGCTTTCCTGCGCCTGGTGTCCCGGGGTTTCCCGGGATTCCCCACGGGAACCCGCATGCCGCTCGACCCCACAAGCCCAGTAGGACACCCGAGGCGGCCACAAGCCCGTAACTCCAGCTCCGGGGCCAGGAGAACCGCCTTCCGGGAGCCCCGCCCCCTTGTCTTTCTTTGTTTCCTCGTCCGAAGATCTCGCGACAGTTGGGCGGCAAATCCCGCGAGCGCTGGCCGGCCCGGCGCTGCGGCTCTCGCGGTGTTTGCGCGAGACTGCCCCTTTCCTGCTCCCCCGCCGGCCCGCCCGCCTTCCTCCCTCTCCCCGCCCGGCCTCCCCCGCCTTCCCCCGCGGGCCCCCTCCCCGCAGGGATACTATGGTCTCCGGCGATGGACGCCCCAGCTGCAGGTCAGTTTCCGCCCGCGGCCGCGCTTCCCCGCTCCGCTCGCCCGGGCCTGGCCGGCGGGCCGCGCGCCCCGGGCCCGCTGCCTTCGCCCCGGCCGGCCGGCCTGCGCGGGGCCCGCCGCTTGCCCGAGGCCGCTGCTCGGCGGCTCCGGGGTCGGGAGGGGCCGCCTGCCTTCCGGCCGCCCCCGTCCGCGGAGCCGGGGTGGGGGCGGGGTCTCCCTGCCGGGGGCTCGCGCCTCAGCGGGTGGACCCCCGCCGCTCGGCTGAGCCCCTCCCTGTGCCGCGGGCTCCGGCCCGGAGTGGTGGTGGGGGGAGGGGGAAGCGGTCAAGGCCGGGCTCCGGTCGGCCGGTCCCGGAGCACCCACTGCGGCGCGGGTTCCCACCCCCCTCCCCCCGTCTTCGTCCTCCACGGGGGAGGACGCGCTCCCGCTCCCACAGTGGGCCGGGGTGCTAACGCCGAGGGTCCTGCCCACCCACCGCGATGAGTCTGCACAAAAGATCCGCAGGCTCTGCTCCCGGGAACGGTGCGAGCTGGGAACGCTCCGCGGAGACCCCCGGGTCTCTGACTTCTTGGTTCGCTTCACTCTCCTTTAGGGGGAAATTCTGTTGTTCGTTTGTACTTTGGGTCTGCAGACCTGGCAGGGTCTTACCGGACAAGTTTCTTGTTTTCGTGTGGTTTTGATTTTATCCATGTTGCCCAACACTCTGTAAAAATCTCTTTCGATTATTTGAAAAAAAAAAACAACACAAAAAAAACAACCAAAAAACCCAACCCTTGTCATTGTGGCGTTCTCAGAGTGTTCTATCTGTACTTAGCATTTTTCAGGACAGGGCCTCCCCCAAACAAACGCCTGTACATCATTTAAATCATTCTTATTTCTCCTCTCTGGATATTCTTTATTGCCACCTTTCGGGAGTTCGTTACTTCACCTGTTTTTATGTGACAAGAATCATGCTTTGAACTTTGTTGTCCAATACAGTGGACTCTAGCCGTGCGTGCTTATTTAGGTTGAAATTAATTAAAATTAAGTTTTAAAATTCATTTCCTCCATGGCTATGGCTGCATTTCAGGTAGCCACATGTGGCTGATTGGCTCCCTTATTGGACACTGCAAATATGCAACGTTTCCACCATTGCAGAAGATTTTAACGGACAAAGCTGGTTTCTGTTTGTTTTCACTTTGCATTAAGGTACTTAGTAGCTGTGTTTCATGAAACTATAATTTTTTTTCAGGATACGCCTTTGAGTACCTTATCGAAACATTAAATGACAGCTCACGTAAGAAGTTCTTCAATGTACCTAGACTTGGAGGCACCAAGTATGGTAATGTTGCTTAAATTTTCGGGGTGGGGGGGAGGGATTTAGTTTCCAATAATAAAACTGCATTTGTTAAGCTCAGCTGAAGAAATTTTAAATTTACTCCCACCATGTTGTAACAGGTAAGCCTACACATACCTGTAACATTTTAAAATCTCCTGTTGGGACTTTTGTTTGAGGGAGGGTATAAGTCCATACCTTAACTTCTCGTTTCAAAATGTAAGTTCATTTAGCAGTGGGTTTTTTTTCCGCAGAGAAACTATTTAAAAAAAACCACAAAACCTGACTGATGATATTCTATACCTATCATACCCATGCTTTAGTTTTTCGCGTGAACAGTGCCCACCATTCTTTACCTGCTGTACTTGAATCGGAACCGTCAACAGGGCCCGCTGATGTGAGTTGTTCTCCAGGGCATGGCTTGCCCTGGCCTGTGCACCAGCACCGTTGCCAGACCTTTGCAGGTGCCTGACCACGGTCAGACCCTTCACTGAGAGCTCAGAAGACTGAATTTGCCTCAACCCTAGGGTATCTGATGGAAGTCTTGACTCTATGGACAATTGAAAACTGAACCAGCCAATGAAGAGAAGACCTGTTTGGAAGAGTGGTTTTTGTTTGTTTGGATTTTTCAGTGAAAACTACTGAAAAGATAAATGCGAAATCTATTGCAGTGCATTTTGGAGGGAGCTTTTCTTTTAATCTTTTCTTCTTCTAGTCTTTAAGAAGATTGCTTTTGTGATTTTCCTGTAGATTTTGATGTGTCTAAATATTGTAGACTGCCACTGGCAGTTTTTTGTGTCCATCATGAGAATATTTCAATTTTTGGAGAAGAAACCTGTCTTAGAACCAGGTTGCCTTTTAAAAATAAAAGGTTCTCCAAAATGGGAGCAGTACCCTTTACCTTACATCTTTGGGTGCGGTGGTTTGTATTAGGAGAGGCTGGTGGTTTTCTTAGTGTCGTATGTCTTTAATTCACATTTCTTTTATTCTTTCAGTGATGGTGAATTTTTAAATCTTGAACAGGGAACAGCTAAAGTGCTTATGTATAAGAAAGATCTTCTGTTTCCCTTTACTTTCAAATATCTAGTGATTCTGGCCTAGAAGTTTCTTAACCCATATTTTATAGCTTAATGATTGAAAGAACATATGTGCGGATATTTTAAAAATTAAGTATGAATTCTTTCTGTGGATAATTTGTGGAAATGTGCCCATTTGAAAACGGCCTGTATTTCCAAAATGCAGACAATCAGTAGGAAACTATCAAAAATAACTAAAATGTTTTGAAAGAGAATGGTTAATAACACAAAAGCTAAATTTTCTCTGGAAAATAAGTTTTCGTGGCCATCCGGATAACTGAGTTCCAGAACACCGAGGTGTTTATAACCATGAAAAAAATAATAAAACACCTGTAAATACAAATGCCTTCAAAACAGAAATTTGGTTTTTATTTCCATGGGATTAAAGTTCTGTTTTATTCATGGAGTGGTTATTAGGAAAGGTTTATTAATAATTAGTACCTTCTTAGTCCTCACTTGGGGGAATAAAATCGGAAAGAAGTGACTTGGGAAGAGAGGAGTCGCTTCAGTGGAGGGTTGTTTTGCTTGTTTATCATCAGAACAAAGAGGCTTTGTTGCACTTCTGGAGGGACCATGTTGGATGGCCTTCCAGAGATGTGCTTAGGGGACCCCGCTTCGTAGTCACCGGGGTTTGGGACCACGGTCTTCTCTGCTCCTGTCCCTCATTCTGATGCCTGCCAGGTGGAGAATGACAGCTGTAATGACTTAACTCTTGCGAGCCCCTCTCCTGAGCTCCCTGCATGCTGTGTCAGGAATGCCTGCGTCGAGCTGAGAACCTGCTGTACAGTGACTTCAGCAAACAGGTGGTTTCTCCCGTGTGACAGGAACTCTAGATTTGGGCAGACGGGGACCTTACAGCACCAGTGCCAGCAAGGATCCAGGCTTCTTTTTTTTTCTGTTTTGCCTTCGTTGTTTTGGTCACAAAGAGCCACTGCACCTCCAGACATTGTCCATGTCCTCGGCAGCTTGAAGGGCAGCAGAGGGAGAAAAGCCCTCTGCTTTTGCCTGTATCTCCTTGGCCAGGTCGGTGGCCGCTGTCCACTTCGGGGAGGCTGAAGGTCAGAACAGGTGGCTTTCCAGCTTTTACAGTAGATGCGGCAAGGGAGAAAGGGTTGAAGTGGTTGGGGAGTGAGCCAGCCTGGTTTCTTCTTACTCGGTCTGTCTTTCCATAGAGCACAACATAAATGACTTCACTTCTGTGGGTTTTTTTTTGTTTTATTGCCGTTTGATCTTTTTGCTTCCCAGGTTTATACTCATGGTGTGTCTATGGAAGTGGACACATCCTGCACATTGATTTCACTTCGATCTTCTATAAGTTCCTTGGCAAATCGCCTTTTTAGTGATTGGGAGCTGCCTGTCAGGCGCTCCGATGCCTACAGCCTTCGAGATTTTGAGTAACTCTGTCACATAGATCTCTGGATGTTTCCAAGGAGGGGAGAAATCACTGTTCCCTGGGACAGTCAGACTGCTTTCTGAAGGAACTAGGACTTGAATTAATACTGAACAGACGGGTCATGCAGGACAGTCAGCACATAGGGAGTGAGAACGGTCAGCCGTTAATAGAACAAACGGAAGGGGAAGTGTTGAGGAAGGGGGAGGACAGTGCAAAGACTGGCCTGGCGGTGGTGAGCGTTTCAGAGCGGCCGTCGCTGAGCACGGGGTGTTTGGCTGGAGTAGAGCCCCGGGCCCCTTCTTTATTTCAGGCCAGCTCATTCACCCTCTTGCCCTTCCTGACTGCTTCACTACTGTCCTGTAGTAGAGCCGAGGCTTACTTTTCCACATCCCAACCTAGCCTCTGAAAAAGCCTGTTTTTTAGGAGAGTTTTTATTGTTTATAAGAAACTAGATTGGGTATGAGAAAACGCAAGAAGACAACACTTCAGGCAGTGCAGAAACTGTCATTTTAACGTGCGGGTACAGATACATATAAATGTGCTGCTTTTAAGAGAAATACGGCGTGTGTGGTTTCGTAGCCTTTTTTTGTTTGTTTACTTGCTGTATCACGAGCATCTTTCCATGCCTTGGAATACGAGTATCCCTTGCTATCTGATCCTCTGGTTTCTGAGTCTGGGAGCGTGAGTTCAGGTAGCAAGGAGACCTATACTCTTCAGCAGCCTCCGGCGGCTGCACCGTACTGCCTGTGGGAATGCATAATAGTTTGGTGAGCTTCTCACCAGCTCTTCCCTATTTAGAAATAAAGCTGCTGTGTGTGATATTTAAATTTTGATGCAAGCTTGTCATTAGCTTCATTGGTTTGAAAGCGTGCCATTCCCTTCACCTTCATCAGCATTTTTCTTTTTCGCTGTGTACTGCGTGTTCCAGGCTTTACCCTTGACTTAAGGAACAAAAACTCAAGGAAAGATGTGGTTTCCACACATCCAAAGACGAAGGAAGAAAGCCGTCAGTCACTCGAAGGCTGCCAGTCTTTTTATCTGTGTTTCTTTTTGAATGTCACTTGAAGGCTGCCAGTCTTTTTATCTGTGTTTCTTTTTGAATGTGTACCCTCTAGTCGTCTGTCTCTGTAGCCCACCTACTCATTTTATGTGATGCCCAGTGTAGCCGCGGCTGGTCGTTACATGATGATTGTTTTACCAGCCAGTTAAGACTGTACCTGTGGCTGACTTCTTCCGCCTATAGTTTTTTTTTTTCAACGTTTTTTTTTTTTTTATTTATTTTTTTATTTTTGGGACAGAGAGAGACAGAGCATGAATGGGGGAGGGGCAGAGAGAGAGGGAGACACAGAATCGGAAACAGGCTCCAAGCTCCGAGCCATCAGCCCAGAGCCTGACGTGGGGCTCGAACTCACGGACCGCGAGATCGTGACCTGGCTGAAGTCGGACGCTTAACCGACTGCGCCACCCAGGCGCCCCTCTTCCGCCTATAGTTTTAACCTAGCTTGGCTGGCTTGTCACAGGTCTGTTGCTGGAGTAGTTCTCTTGCTAGAAGGGGCACAAGTCCGTGTTTTCTGATCTTGTCTCTGCACTGGACTCTGGAAAGGGCTGTGAGTTGGGTTAGCGGCAAAATAGTTTGCTTGTAAAGTTTACACACGGTGCGGAACTTGCTGAGGATTACTTTTACCTAACGTGACTCTATCGTTCAGGGTCCAGCTGCATATTCACTCCCCCTCCACATTTTGTCCGAGGGCCTGTTGATTTTAACTTTGCTTTTGTTGACGTTTTGTGTTCTAGATTTGGCCTTTTAGGTGGCACAGGTCAGGCCTTGACCACTAGCTACTCCAGTGGGTTCTCCACCCCCTTAGCCCTCTTTCTCAGTCTGGACTGCGGTCTGAGGTACTGGGGCCTGGCTGGCTCAGCGAATAGAGCGTGTGACTCCTTTAAAGTTTATTTGCTTATTCAGAGAGAGAGAGAATCCCTCTGTCAGCGCAGAGCCTGACGCGGGTCTCGATCCCGTGAATCACGAGATCACAACCTGAGCCGAGATCGCGAGTTGGACGCTTACCCGACTGAGCCCCCCAGGCCCCCCAGGCGTGTGACTCTTGTTCTCAGGGTTGTGAGTTTGAGCTCCATGTTGGTACCCAGAGCTTGCTTTGCATACATACATACATATATATATATATTATGTATATACATCAGGCAGAGGAGTAGAGTCTGGCCAGGAAACCCAGACAGTCCTGCCAGAAGGTGTTAAGGACTGGAAAGGATCTAAAATTTAGCCTGACGTACTTTCATAGATGCTGACGGAAGACACGAGACTCTCAGAGACAACAGGTGGCTCGTTACCCACAGCAAAGCGGGATCCGTAGTACCAGCACGCAGGCCGCTGTTCCTACAGGTGACTCTGAAGAGGGCCAGGTGATGGCGCGCGCACGGAATGGTTGTGTTTCAGAAAGGGAGCTCGGACTTAGGGAACCCAGGTCTGTTGTAATGGAGAGTAGGCGTGCCTGCCCTTTGCTCCAGAAGGAGGCGCTGTCTGTCTTCCAGGGCTATTCACGGTTTCACCGTTGTTTAAAGAATAGTCTGGAACCATTACTGCGTGTGCTCGGGAGTCATGCCGAAATGTGAGGCGGGAGACACGGAGACGAGCGGAATGGCGTTGTGGGAACGTGTCGGGGAGAGTTTCAGGAGGGAGGGATGAGTAGCCCTGTTGAGCGTTTCTGAGAGGGGCTGTTTTATCGGCGTTTGAGGATAGGAATCGGATTGGCGTGGGCTGAGCAGTGTGGAAGTCTAGAGAAGTGCACGTTGGGAATCTAAGTGACTCTCAGAAAGCTTCACTGAGAGTTTGAAGAAGGAAGTACTCGGAGGCCGTGTGTGTGTGACCTGGAGCTAGAGGCTGTTCATTGGAAGAACCCGAAAGAAAGGGCCAGATCGCAGGCGAAGGAGACAGGGTGACGGATGACTCGGGGTGCTGAGGTGTGCCCACAGGGACGGGAGGCGGAGCTCCTCCAGGGAGGTTGGCACTTAGCGGGAGCTGCGCGGCCGTCTTCTTGGGATTCTCTCTTTCTCCCTCTCGGGAGGGAGGAGTAACCCCGAGGTGGCCGTGCGCGTGGGTGTAGCGGGACGGGTTGCGGTGGGGTGTGGGGCCGGGTCTTGGACGGGGAAAGCGGAGAGTAGACGTAAGGAGAGTGGACGACGTGCGGATTATTGGGGAGATCGGGGAGACGGGCATGAGAGACCCGGCAGAACCTCTGGGTGGACGGGGAGGACCCAGCCGAGGCTGCAGCGCATATTCACGCTGCTTCCAGTTTATCCCGTTACTGTGGGTTTCTTTTTCTCTCCCTCCCTCACGTGTCACCGCCATTAAAACCACATCGAGCTGTCTCACACCCCCTGGAACGGGTATTCCATAAAAAATAGACTGAGGACCTCCGTACATTGCTGGAACGTACAGTGGTGCAGCCCCTTTGGAAAACCGCTTGGCAGTTTCTTAAAATGTTAAACATACATTTACCATATGACCGAGCGATTCTATTCTTAGGAATCTTCTCAAGAGAAATAAAAACAGTTATCCACACAAAGATCTGCAAATGATCCGAGTGGCGTTATTCATGATGGCTAAAAATTGCAAACAGTGTAACTGTCCTTCAGCGCGTGAACGGATGGACAAAATTCGGCATGTACACCTTGAATGCTCTTCAGCAGTTAAAAGAAATTGTCTCCAGATACGTGCTACTGCGTGGACGCGCTCGGGAGCACGCTCAGTGAAGGAAGCCGGACACCCTGAGAGACCTGATTGTATGATTCTGTCAGTATGAGATGAGCCAGAGACAACAGAGCTAGAGACAGAAGTGGCTGTGTGGTTTCCTGAGGTGGGAGAGGAGAGGACAGGGACTGCCAATGGGTGGGAGGGGCCGATGGAGTGATGAAATGTTCTAGAACAGGTGCTGATTGTACAACTCAGTAAATCTAGGATTGAATTTTGTGCTTGGAGAGGGTGATTTTCACGATGGGCAAGATATGCCTCAGTAACGTTATTATTTTTTTTAAGTTTATTTTGAGACAGTGTGAGCAGGGGAGGGGCCGAGAGGGAGAAAGAGAGAATCCCAAACAGCCTGCGCTGTCAGCGCAGAGCCCGATACGGGGCTCGAACTCACAAACTCTGAGGTCATGACCTGAGCCGAGATCAAGCGTAGGACGCTCAACCGACTGGACGAACCACCCAGGCGCCCCAACGGTGATGTTATGTTTGAAACAGGAAGAAGAGTTCTTAGGAAGTGGTGTGGGGTTCGCTGCCCGAAGGACACGTTGGTGTTTTGGCGGCCGCTAGGATGAAAGAACGAAGGGGCGAGTGAGTGGGGGTCTGGGAAGCGAGTAGGGCCTGAAGTGCGAAGGTGAGGGGGTCCGTGGGTGGGCGGCGCGGGGGGCAGAGAAGGTGAAGTTCCCCGGTGTTGGAGAACCGCCCGGGTGAGTGGGGATCAGCAAGGCCCTGAGGTGCGCGGACTTGAATTAAAGATGGTTTGGTGGGAGCAGGAGTGTGCGCGTGGAGGGGGCAGGGAGAAAGGGAAGGAGACCCTGGGGGCCTTCCTGAGCTTTGCACCTGTTTCAGAGGGGGGTGTGGGGCTAACTAGAGCGTCTGCACCCGGCTTTCCACACCAGCTAGGCTGCCCCCTGTGGCCGTGGCTCTGGCTCTGGGCTGTCTACCTAGAGGCTTGCTCTGAGGATTGAACGAGATGACGTAGGCAGAGCGCCTCAACCTCTCCTGAGTGGGTCCTGAATAAATAGCTGCATGTGTCACTGTTAGAGTAGTTGAGGAGGAGAATTGTAGGACTTTTTACTGCCTAACAGCCTGAAAGCGTTGTGCCTAAAGGACGACGTGTGTAAACACGCGTTAACCTCTCCTGGCTCCTGTGGGTCAGGACCTGAGGGTGGCTCAGTTGAATGGTCAGGGCCGGAGGGTTTGCCCCCCGGGGCAGTGCAGCCCCGCTCGCACGCTGGCCCCGGGCCCCGGTTTTACCCGTCACGGGCCCCTCCTCGCTGCCGCGGGATTGCCCTCCGAACGGGCTTTGGCTTCCCCCGGAGTGAGTCCGGGAGAGCAAGGCCGAGGCTGGAGAACTTTCGTAGGTGGCCTTTGAAGTCCGTGCTGTGGCCTCCGCCACGCTCTGCGGCTCACACGACAGCCGGTCTCCGGTGTGGAAGGTGGCGCGACAGTGGATGCCGGCGGGGGGGGGAGGGGGGGGATCCTAGTACTGTCTTGGGGACCAGCCGGAAGTGAGGCCGGAGAGAAATGAGCAGTTGTTTCTGTCGGAGGGACAGGTGGGACGCGTCTGTCTTTCTCACAGTCGGCCGCTGGTACTTAACTACAGATTCAGGCAAATGTGCAAGTTAGTGCTTGTTAGTGACAGTTGTCCAGTTGACGTTTGTGACTCCTTTTGTGTTTAAAGCACTCTTATTTGACAGCTGCTTTTAAATTTAATGTTAACGTTCAAACGATAGAATTAAAAACCTGGAGGTCACTAAGATTATGACTAAACAGTAGCCCCTTGCGCCGCCCTCCATTTCTGCTCTGCAGAGATCTTTCGTTCCCATGGTTATTTCTTACCATGATCTCCTCCGCGTTACTAAATCGCCTTGCTTGTATAGCTATTTTCTTTTTCTTTTTTCTTCTAAAGTGTTTTTTTTTTTTTTTTTTTTTAAGTAATTTCTACACTCGACGTGGGGCTCAAACTCACAAGCGTGCGATCAAGAGTCACTCTACCAACTGAGCCACCAGGTGCCCCTGTTTTTTGATTTTCCAATTTTAGACTTCACTAACTTTCTGTTGTGGAAAATAAGAAGTCGGCACTTTTCTTTTCCATATATCCCATGTACTTCTTAGTTATTACAGTTACAGTTTTTGGCCAAGTCTGTAGTCCACACTTAGGTTATCACAGCTGTAAGTGTTCCGGCCAGGCCACGTAGCAGGTCATGACTGCGTCTCGTCTCTTGCGACTTTGTATTTTTTCCTGGAAGTGATGATGGTCTTTTTTTGTTCACTGAGTTTTTGGAGTCTTTGTCAATAATTCCCCTCCACAACTTCCAGAAGAACTCTACCCTCTACCCTACCCTTAGGTGGTCTGGCAGTTAATTTTTCCCCTTCTCTCTCTCTTGTTTTTTAAATTTTTTTATTATTATTTTTTTTTATTTTTGAGAGAGAAAGCATGAGCAGGGTAGGGGCAGAGAGACAGAGAGACACAGAATCTGAAACAGGCACAGAGCCTGATGTGGGGCTCAAGCCCACAAACTGTGAGATCACGGTCTGAGCTGAAGTCGGACACTTCACCGACTGAACCACCCAGGCTCCCCAGTTTTCCCCTCCTCTTGGCAGCGTCCCGCCTGGCCTTGCTCTTTGCCCCACGGGACACTGACCGCAAGTCAAGTGACTTGCACGGCCACGGCCTGGCCCGGAAGGGTCCCCATTCTTGCCTGTGCTACAGACCCATGTCCCGGACTGTGTGCTTTTGCGTTCCCCTGGGGAGGATGGCGTCTGCCGCCTGCACACTTGATTGAGGGCTGGCCTGCGCAGAGAGCTCTAGGTCGGAGACCATCTTCACTGGGAGCTCGGAAGGCTCTGTCCCATTGCCTCTGAGCCCCTCACGCTGCCCCTGGGAAGGCCCGGGCTGCCTGCGGCCCAGTGCTCCCCTTGCCCCTCCTCTGGATCTGTCCATCGTGCCCGCGCTGTCTTCATAAATTTGTTCGGTTCTGCTTCTCTCTTTGTTCCTGTTCATAATTTTATCTCTTTATTATTATCTCAATGGGTTTCAAAGGAAATGGAGATACTTGCTGGAGTTTGTCATATGTTATTACAAATGTGATTAAATGCTTTCTATGAAGATCTTCAGACAAAAAATATTCCTGATACTGTTTTTCCGGAATAATTAGCTGTATCCAAGACTGGTCTTGTGTATTGGCTTTTGTGATGTTTCCCTTCTCATTATTTCCAAATGTTCTAATAGAAAATTTTCTCCCCTGCAGTTCCTCTTGATTTGGGGGACTTTGTTCTGTTTCTGACTGAGGTAGGATGAGAACTAACATTTCTCCAGAACTACTCTTTGTTGTAGGGTTGAGGGCTGCACGTGAGCCTGATGCCCACATCTCTGTTAGGTGTCTGGTGTTCCATTGTCAGGCAGAACACGAATCCGCTCAAGTCCCTGTCCTCAGGTCAGACCTATAGTAAGAGCGGATACAGGCTCTCAGTCTTGTGTTTCTGGCTGTGTGGCCCTTGTCTCTTCCCTTACAACTTCATTATCTCTAACTTGTGGAGTTAAAATCTCAATCCTAAAACTAGGGAGAAAACAGTAACCCAGTATGTATTTGTCAGCTCCCTATTAACATTTTGCCGATCTTTTGTTTAAAATATTTCACCATTTGGGGCGCCTGGGTGGCTTAGTCGGTTAAGCGGCCGACTTCGGCTCAGGTCATGATCTCACGGTCCGTGAGTTCGAGCCCCGCATCGGGCTCTGTGCTGACAGCTCAGAGCCTGGAGCCTGTTTCAGATTCTGTGTCTCCCTCTCTCTCTGCCCCTCCCCTGTTCATGCTCTGTCTCTCTCTGTCTCAAAAATAAATAAATGTTAAAAAAAAAAAAAATTAAAAAAAAAAATTTCACCATTTGTGTAACCTATATCTCTGACCTTTGAAAAGGACCTTAAAAGGTAATACTCTCAGTAGGGTTCCTGGGTGACTCAGTTGGTTAAACGTCTGACGTCAGCTCAGGTCATGATCTCATGATTCATGAGTTTGAGCCCCGTGTCAGGCTCAGAGCCTGGAGCCTGCTTCAGATTCTGTGTCTCCCTCTCTCTCTCTGCCCCTCCCCTGCTCACACACTCTCTCTCTCAAAAATAAACATTACATTTTTTTTTAAATAACACTCAGCGCCTTCATTATACCTAACAAAATTAACAGAAATTTCTTAATAGGACGTAAAACCTGGTCCGTATTCAGGTTTTCCTGATTATCTCAAAAATAAACTTGTACAGTTGATTTGGTCACACGGTGTCCAAATCGGAGCCACACCCAGCATT
The DNA here is from genome assembly GCF_018350195.1 of Panthera tigris. Taxonomy (NCBI): domain Eukaryota; kingdom Metazoa; phylum Chordata; class Mammalia; order Carnivora; family Felidae; genus Panthera; species Panthera tigris. The sequence goes on along the minus strand of NC_056665.1, from coordinate 383,426 downwards.
TGGTTATTCCATCTCTTAAATGTCCTTTGGTCTGTAATTTTCCTCTTTCCTTTTTCCACGCCATCTTTATGTGGAAGAAACCACGTTTGTTCCTCCGTAGAAGGTACTGCGTTCTGGATTTGGCTGATGGCTTCTTCGTGCTTTCGCTTCGCTGTGGCGCCACCGCTGTGTCTCCCGTTGGCTGCAAGTGAGGGCTGGCTGATTGGACCAGGCTCGTATACGTGTGCATTTTCGCGAGAACCCTTGTCACTTGGGGCGTGTGTTTTCTCCTCAGGAGGCAGGGGATGTCTCTCTCTAACATCCTGCGTTCGGTGATGCTAAGCGGTCAGAGTTGACATCCACTTGCTCGGTCCCTTGTGAGTTCCGCTCCCGTATCCCCGAGCACCGGAGCCTTGTCCAGATTGCTCGTTGGGCGTTGTCGAATTCTGTCACTCCCCTTCTGTTTTTATTAGCTTTACTTCTGCGTGGAGGGACTTGGTCTTCGTGAACTATTTGGTGACTTGAAATCAGGAAGGACGAGCTTAATGAGTGATTTTCTCCCTTTTGTGAGTTTTCAGGGTAATGACTTCTCTAGCAGCTTGCACGGCTGAAGAGTCATTATGAACTAAGGGCTGTTTTTGTATTTGATGCAGTTTCTGTCATTGTTCATTTTGATTATCAAACTGACTCATCAGTTTCCTTTGCTTCCTTTGGTTCTGACACAGGACGTCCTGGGCCCGCGTTGTCCGTGCCCTTTCCCAAACGCGGGACTGACCGTTTCTCCAAGGAACTCGGGTGTCTTCTTCCAATTGGGAAAATAGCATTTAGTGTACAGCAGGCTGAATGGTTGGGGGTGCATTACTATTGGATCATCGTCGTTGGGGGCATTTGCACTGAGCAGAGCTAGGAAATACATATTTTTCTAGAAAGAGAAAAAGATGAGTTCCGATTGAAATGTAAGGTGTTTTTTTTTTTTTAACTTAGCTACTCTGATTTTATACTTCTGTATCATTACTCTTGAAAATTTTGGTTTCTAACCATAGTAACAAAAGTACTTTCTACATTATTTTTTTAAATGTTTATTTATTTTGAGAGCGAGAGAGAGGATCTCAAGCAGGTTCCACACTGTCAGCACAGAGCCTGCCCTGGGGCTCAAGAACTGTGAGATCACAACCTGAGTCAAGATAAGAGTCAGAGGGGCCCCTGGGTGGCTCAGTCGGTTAAGCGTCCGACTTCGGCTCAGGTCACGATCTCGCGGTCCGTGAGTTCGAGCCCCGCGTCGGGCTCTGGGCTGATGGCTCGGAGCCAGAAGCCTGCTTCCGGTTCTGTGTCTCCCTCTCTCTCTGCCTCTCCCCCGTTCATGCTCTCTCTCTGTCTCAAAAATAAATAAAACGTTAAAAAAAAAATTAAAAAAAAAAAAAAAAGATGAGTCAGATACTTAACCCACTGAGCCACCCTGGTGCCCCTCAATGGGAATTTTTAAAAATTTGTTAAAAGACTTTTACACCGTTTAGGGATGTTTTAATTATTGTATTTAATTCTCATTTTCTGTGCTTTTCAGTTTTTCTTGGTCTTCCCTGAATATCAGATACTTGTCTGGCTCGTGGACCCAAATCAGTGCAACTCTTGTATGAAGAGTTTCTTCAGAGCCTTGGCTTACATATAGGAAAGTTGAATTTATAGAAAGCCTGGCATTAACATGAACAGTGTTTTCCTCCGTGTTTACTCAGTTTTTTTTAATTGAGAAAACAGCGCATCCCTGTCTTTAACTTTTTGCTGTTGTGATTTTTACAGTACGTAGGTAAGACTGTTCCCTTGTTAATAGTGATCTTCTCCCCTGAATCAGATGTCCTGCCTTACTCAATACGGGTCCTGTTGGAAGCTGCTGTGCGGAACTGTGACGGCTTTCTGATGAAAGAACAGGATGTCATGAACATCTTAGACTGGAAAACCAAACAACGCAATGTTGAAGTGCCCTTTTTCCCAGCCCGTGTTCTTCTTCAAGATTTTACGTGAGTGGTAGAGCATTTCCTTTTTATTTATTTATAAAGTATTTATTTATTTAAAGGGAGAGAGAGAGCATGCGCTGGGAGGGGGGTTGGAGGGGGGGAGAGAGACAGAGAATCCCAAGCAGATTCTGAGCTGACAGTGCAGAGCCTGATGTGGGGCTCGAGCCCATGAACCGTGAGATCAGGACGTGAGCTGAAATCAAGAGTTGGACGCTCAACCGACTGAGCCATCCAGGCCTTCTGAACATTTCCTTCTTAAAATTCAGACTCCGTGATGGTTGGCTCTACAGTTTTTAATTCTGAAGATCAGTCTACAAATTTAAAGGATTGTCCTTTCTAAACTGAATAAATTCATTAAAAGGCAGGCACTTGTTTCTTACACACTCTGTCGAAAAACTCTTTTTGCCGGACTGCCTGCTTGTCTTTAGCTAGCGAGTGGCTTGTCAGACTTAGCACATCCAGAGGTCGATTGCCCAGCAGCCACGCCTGTCCCTTTCCAGGTCTCTTCTGTCACAGGAAATGCCCTGTAGCCTCCATGCATGTAGGGCAGAGACCCAGGGGTTGACCTCGACCCCTCTCTTCCCACTGTGTGTAATCCAGGCTGTCCACAAGTTCCACGGACTCTACCTTTCAGACGTGTCCTCTTACCGTTTCCACCACTCTCCTGGCCCCGGCCCCGGCCCCGTTCTCTCTCACCGTTCTCTCTCACCGTTCTCTCTCACTCTCTCTCTCTCACCTCTCTCTCACTCTCCTGGCCCCGGCCCCGTTCTCTCTCACCGTTCTCTCTCACCGTTCTCTCTCACTCTCTCTCTCTCACCTCTCTCTCACTCTCCTGGCCCCGGCCCCGTTCTCTCTCACCGTTCTCTCTCACCGTTCTCTCTCACTCTCTCTCTCTCTCTCTCACCTCTCTCTCACTCTCCTGGCCCCGGCCCCGTTCTCTCTCACGTTCTCTCTCACCTGGACTACAGCTGTTACAGTCTCTAGCCTGTGCCCCTGCTTGCACACGTCCGAGTCTGTAGTTGTCTTTGCACAGCATATTGTGATTTAATTAAAAATGTTAACTAGGGTCGCGTCACGCCCCCATATACTAGTGGGTTTCCGTCACCCTTAGAATTCAAGCGAAAACGTTTGACCCCGGCTTGAAAGACTTTGCCTGATCTGGGTGTGCAGGGATTAGTAATTGGAAGAGTTACCCTTCAACTGAGCTTCAAGGGAGGATAATCAAGGACCTCTCCCTCGCCCCCCCCACGTCTGGTTCGCGTGCCACTGCTTTGTACCCTCTGTTTGCTGCCATATCAGTCCTCGTGTTACTGTTGAGCGGCTTCCCGAGAGGAGGCGCTGTCTCTGGCCAGCCTGTGTCATTGTGTCTGGCACACTGAAGGCATGCGGTGAACGCTTGTTGTGTGGTCAGCCGGAGATACGTGTGTCTCGTGGAGAGCTTTGGAGTAGTAGACAGGCACTGAGAGGAAGGGCATGGGGCCAGGGCGAAGGGAGGGAGCAGGGTGTCAGAATTTAAAACAGGGAGAGAATTCCATAGGCAGTTCTTGACATTGCCGTATGCCTCGAAAAATCACGTCTCGTTATTTTTGGTGTGTCGGCCCCCAAGCACTCAAGTTCTCAGGTAATGTTTAACTCTCATTAAACAGGGTACGTCTAACTTTGGGTAACAAGTACATGATCTAACACGAACGCAAACCAGAAAGGGATACTTTCAAACGTAAAAGTGAATCGATGTGTATTCTTTGAGCATATGAAAGAAGAGCGTGAGCCGTAATTTTCGTTTCTTTACTTTGTAGTGGAATACCAGCAATGGTGGACTTTGCTGCTATGAGGGAGGCAGTGAAAGTTCTTGGAGGCGACCCTAAGAAAGTCCACCCTGCCCGTCCGACAGATCTCACAGTTGACCATTCTTTACAGATCGACTTCAGTAAATGGTGAGAGCAGATACCTGTGCGGACAGCCGTGCGCGTTAATCGACAGCCAGCCCGGTGGGGCTGTGCGGTGAGAAGAAGGGGAGGAGAGACAGTTAAGCCTGAGTACGGGGCGCGAGGTAGTATCCACTCACGTATGAAAGGAAAAGCTGGCGAAGTGTACATACTGGTGAATTTTTTTTAACTCAGTCTGAATGTCAAATGATACTCATGTTTGTAGAATTCTGCCATTTTTGATAGAAACGTTTGAGCCTAGAACCTGCTTTGTGGAGTGCCCGTCTGAATTCGTCTTCATTTTCTTTTGTTTTTTAACCTACTTGGCCTTCGAGAGAGAATCTAAAGATGTGAGCCATGAATGTCTTTAGATAATTGGTGATTAGAATCACAGAGCTTGCTAAAACTCTGTTTTCCTTCCCCTGAAATACATATGTTCTGTGTGCAAGGTCCCTGTGACCGGGGTCAAACTAGAGAAGACCTGATTGTGTTGCGATGTGCTGGCTTTTGCTTTCTCACCCCCTGGAGCCTGGTAGCGAGACGGGATTGTCCCAGCCCCTGAGTGCTCTCGCCCTCGAGATTAGCACTGTGGCTCTGCGCTGCTCTTGAGTTGATAGATGGGAAAAGGACCTAGTTAGGTGTTTGCTAGAAGCTCGATTATTACGGAAGCGTGTGAAATGATTTTATTGGGCGTGCAGAGTTGTGCTGTCATCTCCGCAAACTTAGATGACCTATTTGAGTTTTTTGTTTTTGTTTTATTTTATTATTATTATATTTTTGCAAGCTGAGATTTGCTTTTGAAACCTGAATTGAATGCTGTATTAACATTGAACAACATTTAGTTAATTCCACATACCATTGGCAAACTGTGCGTTTTGAAAAGCTACATTTGTGTCACTTTCCTATGGTTTTATTCTGTTTCCTCTTTTGGAATGCTAGTGCAATACAGAATGCTCCAAATCCTGGAGGTGGTGAGCCGCAGAAAGCAGGAAAGCTCTCTCCACTCAAAGCGCAGCCTAAGAAGGCTCCCTGCAGAGGCCAGACCGCCTGCCGAGGATCCTGTGATTCTGGAGAACCAGGCCGGAGCTCAGGAAAATTTTCTTCGCAGATTGAGAACACACCCATCCTATGTCCTTTTCATTTGCAACCAGTGCCTGAGTATGGGATTTTCTAAACATACTGATCCGAGCCAGGTTATGTTTTAGTTAAGGAAATCTCACCAGTCTCCTTCCCTTCTGTCCCTGTTATGTAGCCTCACTTCCATACGTGTGTTTCCTGTTGTGCTGAAAGAAGCAAAGTTAATTAAAATGGCAGTCTCTAAAGACTAGTACCTACTTCCCCTTAGGAAGAACAGAACCTTTCTGAAGGTTTTTCTGTGAATACATTTCATTTTTGTGAGTAATGTAGGCAGAAAAATGGGGTCTCATCTTAAACTTTGAATTTCTTATTTTAGTGAATTTGTACCATTCCTGTGCTCACTATACGTTCATGTTTCTTCTGTGAATTCCCTATTTATAGTTTCAGACCTCTTGCTTTTTCCAATCGCATAAAGAGCTCGGTGTTAAGAATATTAGGATTGTTGTAGATTACAAACTTAATGAGCCTTCTGAGGTAAATAATTGCCTATGTGGTGCCATGGGAAGTAGTGGACCTGCCCAGGAAAGAATTCTGTTCTTAGGAGTTGATAAAATTTCCTAATAGGTAATTTTTTAAAAAAACTATACCTCAGTTTTTATATGCTATGAAATTTTCAAAGTTTAACTCTTACTTTTAAGAGTTGTTTTACCCCATTGTCAAGAGACTGTCAAAATTTTTTTAATTTATGGGGCACCTGGGTAGCTCAGTTGGTTAAGTGTCTGACTCTTGATCTCAGCTCAGGTCTTGATCTCAGGGTCGTGAGTTCAAGCTCTGCGTTGGGCTCCGCACGGGGCTTGAAGCCTACTTGAAAAAAAAAATTTTTTTTTTTTTTTTTTAGTTAAGAAAAATGACATACTTTTTCAAATTTTAAAAATTGTAACACATTTAAGATTTAGAATAGCTAAGAATAATATCCACACATACTTTATCCTAAGCACCACTAATACGTTAAATTGGATCTTTCAAATTCTTGGTAGTTGTACAAGCTGGCGCTCAATATTTAATGAGGCCTCCAGTCAGTAGTGACCTCTTCCTTGCTAAGAATTCAGGATGATCTCTGGGTCCTTTACCATCAGGTTATGACAGTTTTACGTAATCAGTTCTTGTTCCTGCTACCTAGTTGTCCTGATGGTGAGATACAGGTTGACTTTTGAGATTAACATCTCTTCTTACACAGAAATCAGTTTCCTGAAAAGGAAGACTTCCTGATTCAAACACCATTGATTTTTTTTGGACTGCCTTTTTGTAATTGGCACAGTGCAAAGTGCTGAGATGGTCTGTTTTTAATTAAAAATCCAATCTGTTGTAACATTTCCCCTCCGTTTTGAGTCCAGATTACACAGCATTCGGATGGGCTGACTGTGGTCCCTGGCCGTATGAACACAGTGGCCCTTCTGTGCACGTCGGTGTCCCACGGAGGTGTTTCTCACAGGCCCAGCCGGAGAGCTGAGAGTGTACACTTGGCCCTTGAAACTGCCGCCTAACTTGAAGTCCGGCTCCGAGCTAACGAGGGGGGTGCTCTGGAGCCTTGCTCGCTGTGGGAACTGAGCTGTGCTCCCTGAGCCCTGAGAAGAAGCACATAGACATGCACTGTGGCTTCGAGTGACCATGCAGCAACATGACCTTTGTTTTATTTTACTTATTTTTGTTTATTTTTATTAATTTGAAATGTTTATTTTGAGAGAGCGTGGGCAGAGGAGAGTCAGAGAGAGAGAGAATCCTGAGCAGCCTCCGCAGTGTCAGCACAGAGCCCGGCGCAGAGCTCGATCTCATGAACTGCAAGACCGTGACCTGAGCCGAGATCAAGAGTCGAATGCTGCACAGACTGAGCTACTAGGCGCCCGTCTGTTTTTTTGGTTTTAGTGTTTACTCATTTTTTTATTAAAAAATTTTTTTAAAGTTTGTTTATTTTTGAGAGAGACAGAGTGTGAGCAGGGGAGGGGCAGAGAGAGAGGGAGACACAGAATCCGAAGCAGGCTCCGGGCTCCGAGCTGTCAGCACAGAGCCCGACGCGGGGCTCGAACCCACGAACCGTGAGATCATGACCTGAGCCGCAGTTGGACACCCGACTGACTGAGCCACTCAGGAGCCCTGTTTCTTTTTGTTTGTTTTTTAAGTTGACAAACAACTGTAATTTTCTGGACCCTGGAGAACGTGTATAATTTAAGTCGTATTGATACTCTAGTTAACAATCGCCAGCTGGCAGGCGAAGTAACTTAACACTGCTAGAAATCATTTAAAAAAAAAATTTTTTTTTTAATGTTTATTTTTGAGAGAGACAGAGATAGAATGTGAGTAGGTTAGGGGCAGAGAGAGAGGGAGACACAGAAGCAGAAGCAGGCCCCAGGCTCTGAGCTGTCAGCACAGAGCCCGACGCGGGGCTCAAACTCACGAGCCGTGAGATCATGACCTGAGCCGAAGTCGGACGCTCAACTGACTGAGCCACCCAGGCGCCCTTAGAGATCATTTTTTAAATGTCCGTTAGATAAAAATAGCTTTCTAAAAGTGGCACAGTGTTTACCGTTTGGAGGTGGATTGTTTTTATCTCTTAGTTTAAATATGATTTATGTAAGATATGTTTATAGTCCATGTACTTCTACATAAGATAGAACTTTCCAATTTGGGTGAGTTGAATACAAGGTTTTTGCTGAAAGTTTCTTAGGCGCGAAGTGGCATCGCACCACGGTCACCACTGTGCCACACTAGTCCACGCCGCCCGGCCGTGCTGGCACCGGGGCCCAGCGGGGGGAAGGGAAGTGCACGTGCTGGGTGCAGGCCACACCGCTGCCCTCCCTCTTCCTGCTGAGGGGAATCCAGCAAAGGTTGCTCTGTTCTTTTTGATACGTTGAGCCAGCTCACACAGTGAGTCAGTATGGTTCGGGACACTGGGATGGAATAGCTTTCTGGTGTGGTGTTAAAAACTGAACTTCTGTGTTGCGAGAAAGCAGCTGATTCTGAGAAGTCTCTCTGGTAAATTGTTGTTCGAGGAGTTTTTAAGATGTGTGTGTGCTCGTGAGAATGAATTCTTAGAAACAAGGCGAGTCTTCTGTGTAATACATACGTGTAATGCTGGCTTTTCTTCTTTTTAGACCTGAAACAGTGTTAAAAAACCAAGAAGTAGAATTTGGCAGAAATCGAGAGAGGCTTCAATTTTTCAAGGTACACATGATTTGAGGAAATTTTTATATTTAAGTTTATAAAATAGTGACGAGTATGGTTTTTATATCCTTTAGTAGTTCTTAAATGCTTTGTAGCAGTGGATCCCTTTTCCTCCTTCAAATAAGATCTTGTTGGAAACCCCAGTGTATAAAACAAGATAAAAACTAAGTGACTGTAATTCACTGTGGTTCCTAGGACACAGAAAACTACCATTTATCTGGACTTACTAGATCATTTTTCTTTGACCTAATTTTGATTTAATAATCTGCAAAATGAATATGTTTAGGGTTAGTATTTGCATATTTGTTTTTACGTGTATGCTATCAACTTTGACCATATTGAATGTCGGTAAAGTATTTTTTGTGTCAATATTGCATTTTGATTGTGAGCACAAGGTGATATACTAACGCTTGGATTTTTTAAAATGCAAACATAATATAGTGGAGTTCAAGAGTTTTTAAGAATGTGGCTGTAATCCCTCCCGGAACTGGGATGGCTCATCAAGTTAACTTAGAGTATTTGTCAAGAGTGGTTTTCGAAGAAAAAGACCTCCTCTTCCCGGACAGCGTCGTCGGCACAGACTCTCATATAACCATGGTGAATGGATTGGGGATTCTGGGGTGGGGTAAGTAGATGACTGAATATATTTAATTTGGGGGTGGGGGGAGATGATTCAGGAACACTGCAAAAGAGCATACGTAGCACGTCGGCGGGCTCTGTGGCCTCTTCGAGGCTGTTTCTTCATCTGTCATAGCAACAAAAACGAGTGTTAGCCTTTGCGGACAGTGTGGCGCGAGGGAGGGTTTATGAACACGGTGTGCGGCGCCCGGCCGGGCACTGCTGTCGCGGAGCAGCCGTGGCGGAACGTCGTCTGTGAAGGCGATGCGGCCTAGGCCTGTGCTCTAGGCCTGTGTGACTGCTCCCGGCCGTTCGTGCACGCGTGTCTTGCACACGAGTGTTCACTGCGCAGCGTGGGCTGTGCTTTTACTGGACGCCTCGTGGCTTTGCCCAGGCCGTCCCTCTGGCAGGGCACATGCCCTCCTTACCGGGTTGAGAAGTCTTTGTCATTGGACAGAGCCTCTTGAGGTTGGTGGTCCTGGGTTCCGTTCGTATCTATGTCTCGAGCCTAGCGCGGTACTTAGCGTAATAAAGACTGTTTACTGAATTTAATAGGAAGGTGAACGCCAATATTTTTCAACCACGTGAGTGGAGTCATTCCTTAGGACTTGGGTCCACATGCACAGTGAGAGCGAGTATGGTCAGACCAGCTCCTCAAGCACTCAGAGCGCTTGGTGCCCCAGAGAGAACCACAGCTGAACTGTGCCACGCTAACGTCTGTCTTTGTCACTTCAGGGGTCGGAGGCATCGAGACAGAAGCAGTTATGCTTGGCCTGCCCGTTTCTCTTACGTTACCGGAGGTGGTGGGATGTGAGCTAACTGGCTCGTCAAACCCGTTTGTTACGTCCATAGATGTTGTTCTTGGCATCACGAAGGTAATTGTGGCACCTGTGTGACTCAGTGGGCCTGAAGCACGGGGTCCCTCGAGAGCAGGGTTGCAGTTGCTGCCACATCCTCGGGGCTCTGGCCTCCCTGGCCGTGGCCGCGCAGCTGTCCTCACAATCACGGCAGCGGTCGGGAAGCCTCGCTTTGTCCGGGGTGTTGGGCCATTGTTCACGTGACACGGTGACTCGCGTGTTCCTCATTACAAGCCCGTGGCATCGGTCCTAGGACTGTCCCCATTTCCATTCTGAGAAGATGGACATACCCTTGGGCTCAGTGACTCGTGGAAGGGACACTGGGCCGAGCAGTGGGAGGTGGAGCAAGGTCCCTACCAGGCAGGCCAGGCCCTCGGCCCTGGGCTCTCAGCCATGTTGCCTCGTAAGCGCTCGTTGCCTCTGGATTAGAAAATTGTATTTAGGAGAATAATTGCCTCTCCTCGAATGCTGCTTTGAAAACTTTTATTTATTTCTTAATGGCTGAGAGAGAGTGACAGAGCGCACGTGTGTGAGCGGGGAAGGGGCAGGGAGAGAGGCATACGGAGACTCCCAAGTAGGCTCTGTGCTGACAGCAGAGAGCCCAGCGCAGGGCTTGAACTCATGAACTGTGAGACCATCACCTGTGCTGCAGTAGGACGCCCAACCGACTGAGCCACCCAGGTGCCCCCCGCATCTCTTTGAATACTTAAATGAATCATTTGCCCTTGAGAAACTATTCTGCTGGATAATACAGACTGTAGAAGTGTGGGAGGGTCAAGATTTTCTCTTGGCTGTTTAAACACTTTAGAAGGGTTTTATAAAAACTTCATCTGAATTTTAAAAATATCGGCTGCGTGCATTTGGTACATGTACTCTAGAGTTTCTTAGTGAACAGCAGTTTGTAACTGTCCATCCTAAATCTCTGATTTTGAAAAAAAATTTTTTTTTTTTTAACGTTTAGAGACAAAGCGTGAACAGGGGAGAGGCAGAGAGACAGGGAGACACAGAATGAAAAGCAGGCTCCAGGCTCCAAACTATCAGCACAGAGCCCCATGCAGGGCTCACACTCATGAACCGTGAGATCATGACCTGAGCTAAAGTTGGACACTTGACCAACTGAGCCACCCAGGCAGTGCCCCCTAAATTTCTGGTTTTGACTAGTTACATTTTATTTTATTAAAAAATTGTTTCTTCAACGTTTATTTTTGAGAGTGAGACAGTGCGAGCAGGAGAGGAGCAGAGAGAGAGGGAGACACAGAATCTGAAGCAGGCTCCAGGCTGAGCTGTCAGCACAGAGCCTGATGAGGGGCTCGAACCCATGAACTGTGAGATCATGACCTGAGCCGAGGTGGGACGCTCAACTGACTGAGCCACCCAGATGCCCCTTGACTAATTCTATTTTTAATGATTAAGTCCATTCTGTTAAATAAATGCATATGGGAAATATCCCACCTATGGCTCCAATTCAGATCCTGGAGCCTCCACTTGTCTGGTTAGATTGTTGGTCTGAAGGCTTTCGGAATTCTCTGCAGAGGAAGAAAGTGGTCCTGCTTCCTTCTTAGCATTTAGTGTCGATCCTTCTTCCCTAATTAGGAAAAATCTGACGCCTTGCAGAAATGATTGATTCAGTGTATGGCCCCAGAAGATCAAGAAGTTAAATTGAGAATTGCAGGGTCATTTCTAAAGAAAAAGGAATATCTCATTATGGGTTTAGAGAAATCCACACTCTCCTGTGGACGTCCTGAAAATAAATGCCACTTTTTAGACCCCTCTGGCTTTGTTTTTTGTTTTTTTAAATTTAATGTTTATATTTATTTTTGAGAGAGACAGCATGAGTGGGGTAGGGGAAGAGAGAGAGGGAAAAACAGAATGTGAAGCAGACTCCAGGCTCCGAGCTGTCAGCACAGAGCCCAACACGGGGCTCAAACCCACGAACCGTGAGATCATGACCCGAGCCAAAGTTGGATACTTAACCGACTGAGCCACCCAGGCGCCCCTGGCTTTGTTCCTTGTAACGGTATTATATGTTTTTAAATTTGGGTATATTGATACAAGAATTAAATCTTTCATGTATGTTTCATTTATTAAATACTTTATTTCTCTTTTGAGGTTCTGTTCTATTCGTGATTTTTATAGGATGAGTCGTGTATTGTTTTCCACATGTATATTGTTGTGCCTCATTGACTTGGTGACATAGCGTTTGCCTTGGTGTATCTTCCCTGTGTTGCTCGGATCCTCACAACTGGAGCCAGCAACGTAAAGAAACATCTTAGCCTTTTATGAAAGAGTCTGGATTCAGTGGCCCCCAGCACCTCTAGACCGTTAGGACTGAGTATCACTCACGGGTTGAAGGTTGTCCCCAGTTCCCTCCCTGGGCGCTGTCCTCGTCCAGGCTGAGGCTGCTGCTGTTTGGTGATAACTCACAAACATGGCTTGACAAGGAACGAAGTTTGAAGCCACATGTGACGTCCTGTCAGAATGAAACTTACCAATAATTAACGAAGCTGTAAATATTTGGACCAAGGTTAGAATTTGAAGAATTTTTATAGCCAGTACATGTTTTTGTATTTAATTTTTTTAACGTTTATTTATTTTTGAGACAGGGAGAGACAGCATGAACGGGGGAGGGTCAGAGAGAGAGGGAGACACAGAATCTGAAACAGGCTCCAGGCTCTGGGCTGTCAGCACAGAGCCCGACGCGGGGCTCGAGCTCACGGACCGCGAGATCGTGACCTGAGCCGAAGTCAGACGCTTAACCAACTGAGCCACCCAGGCGCCCCCATATTTTTGTATGTAAATACACAGTTTTATCAGTGTGTTAGTGTTCCGTTAAATGCGAGATGCCATCCGCACTTAGAAGCACCACGGTTTTACGTGCTGGCTGTGAAAGAAAGAGGGCTGCCAAGCTAACAGCCGCGCCGAGTCCCGAGTGCACCTCCGTTTCGGGGACGTGCGCGTGTGGATCTTAGCCATTTTCAGCTTGTAAGACCTTTTGACCCTGCCTGACAGTGACACTGGGCCACTCTTCTGTTGACCTTTTGCTTAAAATACCTGCAAACCCAGAACGAGTTGATGTTTGGTAAGAACAACAGAGAACCTCTCTCATTCACTGTCACTGGTAGGGGTTAAACATTCGATTTTGCAGTTTTCAGAGAATCCTTGCCAGTCTTCTCATTACTAATTTTGTGTGCGTTTCTGTGTATCCCTTTACATAGCACCTCAGGCAAGTAGGAGTGGCCGGAAAGTTTGTTGAGTTTTTTGGAAGTGGAGTTTCACAGTTATCTATAGTGGATCGGACTACAATAGCAAACATGTGTCCAGAGTACGGTGCTACCCTCAGCTTTTTCCCTGTTGACAATGTGACATTAAAACATTTAGAACATACAGGTAAGATGACATATCGGCAGGGCAAGCGTGTTACTGTCTCCAGCGTGTTTGTCTGAAATAACTTGTAACAAACAACTACCTTGTGCAGGTTATTGAATATTCAGGAAATTGTTACGTTGCAACTGGCTTTCAAATAAACTGCCTCGCATTCTTGAAAGAGTATTGTGTTCTCAAAACCTGGTCCCCTGTGGCCCGTCTGCAGTATTTTAAAGGAATTACTCAAACTGCAGATCCTCACCTCACTTGTTCCAGGAATGACGGCCGCCACACCCTTCTTAGGGACAAAGGCTGCAGTTTAGTGGAAGTCAGGCTGGCGCATGTGTGCAGCTGTCCCCTTAACAGGAACAGAGGAGCCACCACACAAAGGCTGGGGACCGGCGCCCTGTCTGAAGACTAAGCACATAATCTTGTGAAAAGCAGCCTAGGATTACAGGCTCCAAATCTTTTTTATAGCTTGATTAGCAAGACGTTTGACCGTCTTCTATTGACGGTTTAATGTAGAAATACCTGTAAGACCAGGATGTGCTCATGTTTCTTAAGACCCCGGCTCTCCTTTTTATGTGGTCCACTTCCCTTTTTAAGAGGCCATTGCTGAACTAATCTCTCGTCATAAGTGTACTTGGGGGGGTGAGGTCTAGTATTCTTCAGTTGGGGGGAAGATTTTATAAATTCGTAAGTCAAATGGCAAAATGGACACTTGGTCACTTGGAACGTTGGAGGGAACGATTCTCACTGAATGCGGAGCTTTCTCTAAACTGGGTTTGTTTGTTAGAACATTTGAAAGCGAAATGGTGGAGATGTCTCCTTCCTACATGTCAGTATGAGTTGTGTAGTAATGACGTGTTGCTGCGTAAGAAATTATCCTAAAGCTTAGTGGCCCAAACCGGCAATAATCACGTGTGGCCGCGTGGTTTCAGCAAGCCCGTGGTTTAGACGGAGAGACCGCCTGTCTCTGCTCCATGGGGTCCAGGCTGTCAGACGCAGAACTTGGCGGCTCAGGCCCGCAGTCCTGACAACTGCGAGCTCGCATGTCTGGCACTGAATGCTGGCCATCAGCGGGTGCTCAGCGGGGACTGTCAGCCACAGCCTCCATGTGTGCTCTCTCCGTGTAACCTGGGCTCGCTTACATGGCGGCGTTCCAAGGGTGGCTGACCTGGGAGAGAGTGTTTGCCAACGGTCGAGAGTCCCGTGGCTCAGTTTCAAGGGCCGATCTCTGCCTCTTGATGGAGGGCTGTCGATGGCACATTGTGAGAACACAGTTTGGGTGTGTGCCGTTGCACCAGCCGTTGGAAATACAGTTGGCCACAGTTACTTCTAGTCACGCTGGCTCAGAGCTGCCCAAATATTTAACTGGAGCTCTTATTGCTAACCATCTGATGGTTTTGATTTCTGGAAGATCCTGTTAGATCTCTCTCACTGCTCTGTGAACCCTTTCTTAACATTCACTTATTTTTTCATTTTGACTATTCGTATTTGTTTTTTAGGAAAAGTAATGAGTGTCCTTCGTGGTGGGTGATAAAGTGTAGTTATCGATTTATCTTCTGCAAACTGTTTTTTTGTGAGTTTTCTAGAATTGGCTCCGTATTTCTTGTCTCTGAGTAACTTTTAAAGGGGGACTGGTGTGTATTTTATAAAGCAGAGTTTTCACCAAGGGCAAAATTTTTACTGCTCTTGAGAACAGCATCAAGTGGTAGTTTGTAAAGAAATCTGTTCTGAGTAGTAATGTGTAATGTCTGTGTCTTGCTCATCATTGGAATTCAGCACCTCCAAAGATTTCTCTTACTGTATTTTTGTCGTTCTTAATCTTCATTTTAGGTTTTGACAAAGCCAAACTCGAGTCGATGGAAACATACCTTAAAGCTGTGAAGTTGTTTCGAAATGACCAGAAGAACTCAGGAGAACCTGAGTACTCCCAGGTGTGTGCAGAGAGGCCCCTCGTCGCCGTCAGGGTGTGTGTTCTGCAGCTTAGCCACCGGGTTTGAGTACCAGCTCTGGGACTTACCGGCAGGACGGCTGTGGGCATGTTATCTAGCCTTTCTGCCTCAGCTTCCTCATCTCTAAAATAGGAAGGTATTCTTAAGGGATTAAATAGGAATGTATTCGAACGGTTTTAGGGACCCAGAAAGTGCTCAGTGTCAGCTATCATTATTTAACATTTAACGAGTAAATGTTGTTTATGACCCTGCTTAGATTTTACTCAGTAGTTTTACAACATTTTGTCAAATTAATTTTTTTTCTACTTTATGAAAAAAGAGTCAGATATCCTCTGAAAATATCAATTCTGATGAGGCCTGCCTGGTTAATGTCTGTATTTATAAAAATATGTTATGAAAGGGGTATACAGTTATATGGTCTTACATGTTAAAGGTATTTTATAATCAGTCTAAGCCAATATTTCTTACCTGTTGGAAATTTATATTGAAGTAAGTAAAATTCACTTTCAGGGAAGTCTGAATTTTAATACAATTCATTTTCTAGGAGCGTGTTAAGCATCTAAAAGCACTTGGTGTTGTCATAGGTCTGGTTATCCACTTTCTCAACCCAGCTTTATTTTTCTTCATAGCATGTGTCCTTGCCTGAAATGTATTAATTTCTATACGTGTCTGCCTGCCTCCCCTGCCAGAATGCCAGTAAGAGGAGAGGAACGCTCAGTTTTGTGTGGTGCCTGCCCCCCGCCCTGGTGCGCCTGGCACAGTGCTGACTGTTGGGTGCATATGTGAGCCCACCTAGGTGTGTGGAGGGCCAGAGCAGATCATAGGGAGCGCACTTGTGTGAGCTCCTCGTTCTCTGGTCCCTTTCAGCTCTGTTTATTGTAGTGCCATGTTTTGTTTTGTTTTGTTTTGTTTTTTAAGACATAAAGGGAAAGAATAAGAAAAATTAAATGAAAAACCTTGCATTGTATAATAAAAAAGAAAAATTTGACCTATTAAAGACTTGACCAAATTTAAGAAATAAAACTTGGCACAAAAACAGACACTCAGATCAATGGAACAGAATAGAGAACCCAGAAATAGATCCCCAAACGTATGGCCAACTCATCTTTGACAAAGCAGGAAAGAATATCCAGTGGAATAAAGACCGTCTTCTCAGCAAATGGCACTGGGAAAACTGGACAGGGACAGGCAGAAAAATGAACCTGGACCACTTTCTTTTTTTTGTTTTTTTGAGGGTTTTACTTTATTTTTTTATTTTTTTTAACATTTATTTATTTTTGAGACAGAGAGAGCATGAACAGGGGAGGGTCAGAGAAAGAGGGAGACACAGAATCTGAAACAGGCTCCAGGCTCTGAGCTTGTCAGCACAGAGCCCGATGCGGGGCTCGAACCCACGGACCGTGAGATCATGACCTGAGCCGAAGTCAGACGCTTAACCGACTGAGCCACCCAGGCGCCCCTGGACCACTTTCTTACACCATACACAAAAATAAACTCAAAATGGATGAAAGACCTAAACGTAAGACAGGAAACCATCAAAATCCTCGAGGAGAAAGCAGGCAAAAACCTCTTTGACCTTGGCCGCAGCAACTTCTTACTCAACACGTCTCCGGAGGCAAGGGAAACAAAAGCAAAAATGAACTCCTGGGACCTCATCAAAATAAAAAGCTTCTGTACAGCAAAGGAAACAATCAGCAAAACTAAAAGGCAACCGACAGAATGGGAGAAGATATTTGCAAACGACAAATCAGATAAAGGGTTAGTATCCAAAATTTACAAAGAACTTAATCAAACCCAGCACCCAAAAAAACAAATAATCCAGTGAAGAAATGGGCAAAAGACATGAACAGTAGACACTTCTCCAAGGAAGACATCCAGATGGCCAACCGACACATGCAAAAATGCTCCACATCACTCATCATCAGGGAAATACAAATCAAAACCACAATGAGATACCACCTCACACCTGTCAGAATGGCTCACATTAGCAACTCAGGCAACAACAGATGTTGGCGAAGATGCGGAGAAAGAGAATTCCTTTTGCATTGTTGGTGGGAGTGCAAGCTGGTGCAGCCACTCTGGAAAACAGTATGGAGGTTCCTCGAAAAACTAAAAATAGAACTACCCTACGACCCAGCAACTGCACTACTAGGCATTTATCCACCGGATACAGGTGTGCTGTTTCGAAGGGACACACGCACCCCCATGTTTATAGCAGCACTATCGACAGTAGCCAAGGTATGGAAAGAGCCCAAGTGTCCATCAATGGATGAATGGATAAAGATGTGGTAGATATATATACAATGGAGTATCACTCTGCGATCAAAAAGAATGAAATCTTGCCGTTTGCAACTACGTGGATGCAACTAGATGGTGTTATGCTAAGTGAAATTAGTCCGAGAACTTCATGTGACTTCACTCATATGAGGACTTAAACAAAACAGATGAACATAAGGGAAGGGAAACAAAAATAATATAAAGGCAGGGAGGGGGACAAAACAGAAGAGACTCTTAAATACGGAGAACAAACTGAGGGTTACTGGAGGGGTTTGTGGGAGGGGGGATGGGCTAAATGGGTAAAGGCATTAAGGAAACTACTCCTGAAATCATTGTTGCACTATATGCTAACTTAGATGTAAACTGAAAAATAAATTAATTAAAAAATAAAACTAAAACCCATTAGCATGTTGATTTCAAGGTAAACTTGCTAAGTATGTAAAGATGAGAATCACTGGGTCCATGAAGTGATGTACAAGCAAAGCGGCGTAGCAGTTACGATTGATTAGGGTAAGCAGGGCGGTTAAATCTTGGTGAAAGGCATAGTGTAGGCAAACTTCATTTAAACTGATAAGACCCAAACGGACAGAGGAAAATGGTAGAAATGCCAGAAGAAACACACAGGAACCTAGTTGGGAGGTTGGGTTTTAAGAAAATACCATTTTTTAACCCAAGCAATGAAAGCATGGTCTCACAGGAGCCTGCCCAGCTAGATACTTGGGGACCAGGAAGAGAGAAGTCCCGCTGTGTCCCTCCAGCAGCCTGTGTTGAGCACATTGAGGAAGGAGCAGTGTTTCCTGAGCCACCTTCATCGTCACAGAGCAAGGAAGGGTGCGTGTGGAGCTTGGAGGCAGCAGATCAGTGGCTGGCACAGGCGTTGTCTTAATCGTCAGGCATCTGGATGACAGAGGAGAGAGATGGGGAGGGACGCCGTAGTCTATGTAGACCGGCTGGTTCGTGTTGGGGTGGTTTGCGTACCGATCTGCTACTCTTGCTTTTAGCAGATGCTTGTGTGTTCCGTTTCATAAATTGGGTTGTTTTCAAATCTTTATTTCTGGAGGTGTGTGTCCTGTTACAGCAAACATGAACGGACTTGTTGCGCTTCAGAAAGTAGTGCTGAATTGCAGTCTGTACTGAACAGATTCTAATTCCTCGTCTTCCTCTTCTCTCTCGTTCCCTAGGTGATCCAGATTAATCTGAATTCAATAGTTCCGTCCGTCAGCGGTCCAAAGAGACCTCAGGACAGAGTTGCCGTGGCGGATATGAAACGTGACTTCCAGGCTTGCTTGAATGAAAAGGCAGGTCTCCTCGCCACTGTCTTTGTGCGTCTTGTGCTCAGGGGTAAAGATCCGCCCGGTGGCCCGGAACCACCGTCGGCCACTGTGCTCTCGCACGTTGGCACTGGCAGCCCCCTCGGTTTCCTGCCGTCCCATGTGCGAGTTGGTCATTTGATTAGCTCGGTCCCAGGCCTGCTGTGACGATCAGACCCTGAATCTGTTATTTCGAGTTAAGGATGGAGTTTCTTGGTCGCCTCACTTCAAGCGCTGATTAGCCACCTGTGGTCATGGTGCTCTAGTGTTAGCTCAGATCGTGAGTGTGTCCGTCCTCACAGAAAGTTCTGTTGGACACACTGTTCTCGACTTCTGAACTGTGTAGTTATTCTCATAAAATCCGGTAAATGTAACTGAATGGCACGTGACCTCTTTGACTTTCTGGGTTTGTACTTTCTGTCTGAAAAGTGTGGCTAAAATGTTAACACTTTCTCTATTCTAAGAACTAGTGTCTGACTTTCTTCCCAGAGCCTTTTCATCGTTTCTTTTTTTACAATTTATTCTGAGAGCGCACCTGTGTGAATGGGGAGAGGGGCAGAGAGAGAGAGGGAGAGAGGGAATCCCAAGCAGGCTCAGTGTCAGCACAGAGCCCAACGCGGGGCTTGAACCCACAAACTGAGATCATGACCTGAGCCTAAATCAAGAGTCAGATGCTTAACCGACTGAGCCCCTCAGGCGCCCCTCTTTTTATAATTTCTTAAATTATGTTGTTGTTTTATTGCGGAAAATGTCATACTTGTGCAGGAATAAAGTGGTCTCACGGATTCCCACATACCTGCTTCAGCAGTTACCAAGTCATAGTCGGTCTTGTCTCATCCATTCCACACACATTCTCACCCAGAGGATCATGTTGAATCCAGTTGTCAGGGCCATTTTAACAGAGACCTTGCATCATCTCCTGAGGATTATCGTAAGTGGGAGGAGTAGAGAAAAACAGAGCTGGATCCCGGGTGGCTACGAGTGCCAGCAGACTTCCATCGTGACTGTCACATTCATGCTTCAGCTGAGTTACAGCTACTGAACGTCAGCTTCAACACCACTCACACGTAGTCAGAACTTGAAGTGTTAAATGTCGTTTGTCAAGAATCTGTTGTAGTTTCTACCAGTCTTTTTTTCTGTACATACCCAGAGTATTTGTATTTATGTGCACACTTGTGTAGGTCGGATTTAAAGGCTTCCAGATTGCAGCTGAAAAGCAGAACGATACTGTGTGTATTCAGTACGAAGGAAGCGAGTTCAGGCTGTGCCATGGGTCTGTGGTCGTTGCCGCGGTCATCAGTTGCACCAATAACTGCAACCCGTCCGTCATGCTCGCTGCAGGTAGGCCTCGCTTACGGCCATTTGTTCCTTTCCTGTGATGCTTTGTGTCGTAGATTATGCATGTATATCAGTGTCTGTGTTTGATATTGAGAGATTTTCTGAGATGAAAAAACAATTTTTTTTTAACATTTATTTTTTGAGAGACAGAGTTTGAGCAGGGGAGGGGCAGGGAGAGAGGGAGACACAGAATCTGAAGCAGCTCCAGGCTCCGAGCTCTCAGCACAGAGCCCAACTTGGGGCTCGAACTCATGAACCCTGAGATCATGACCTGAGCCCAAGTAGGACACTCAACCGACTTTCTGAGATTTTAATTGGGTCTTAAGGAGCCTGACCTTATGGAAACCAATTTGACAATAAATTTCATATTAAAAAAAAAAAAGGAGCCTGACTTTGACTTATGCTATTAGTTTTATTACACAGAAGGTAAATTCTTCTTATTATTACTTACATGTCTGTTAGTTTTAGGTTGTATCTGCTTCTTCTGTTAATTTAGAAGTATAGCTAATTGGGGCGCCTGGGTGGTGCAGTCGGTTAAGCGTCCGACTTCAGCCAGGTCACGATCTCGCAGTCTGTGAGTTCGAGCCCCGCGTCAGGCTCTGGGCTGATGGCTCGGAGCCTGGAGCCTGTTTCCGATTCTGTGTCTCCCTCTCTCTCTCTGCCCCTCCCCCGTTCATGCTCTGTCTCTCTCTGTCCCAAAAATAAATAAAAAACGTTGAAAAAAAAAAAAAAAAGAAGTATAGCTAATTAACAAATCTCTTGATAATCTACTAGAAGTTTACCATAGCACTGTGCTAGAGTCCACTGAGAATGTAAAGGAAGTAAAAGATTATTGACAAGGATTGTAAATGAAATTAGTTGTATGTTCATAAAACAATTCATGAATTGTACAGATTCCTGTATAATAAATGTGAAATTTTAATTTCCTACGGGGGAATTTAAAATGGTTCATTTACTAGAAAGTAAACAAATGGTTCCGCTAGTGATAGGTATTACCTGTGTGTGTCATGTTAATTATGTATCCTGTTTTTCCGTGTGTGTGTGTGTGTGTGTATGTGTGTAGGATGCCATGATATCAGGCTGTACCTTAATAATTTACAGTGTTAAGGTTTTTTATTTGTTTTAAATGAAACAAATCAACATGATAGGATGGGCAAAATAATGACAGCGAATTGATGAATTCGGACTTTTATCCTCACACGAATTGGAGGTTGTGGGTGCTGCCCTGATACGCCATTGTTTACCGTGCAGGTCTTCTGGCTAAAAAGGCCGTAGATGCCGGTCTGCGTGTTAACCCTTACATAAGAACAAGTTTATCTCCAGGCAGTGGGATGGTCACACATTACCTCAGTTCGAGCGGAGTATTACCATATCTCAGTAAGCTTGGGTAAGTGACGGTCTGCTATTTATATCGACCTTGTGTTCGGCAGTGATCGGAGCCACTTGTTAGAACCTTTCATAGGCAAAGAGAAGATAGAAAAAATACGCTTTGTTCTACCTGTTACCTTGCCGATCCAACACAGTCTTTGATGCCTTCTCCCTCGGCAGAAATTTGCTGGGCATGGGCAGACTCCAGGAACGAGGCAGCGTGTCGGCTGCCAAGAGGTCGGAGGCGTGGTCTCTAGCTCCTCGAAGGGTGGGAAGACAAACGTGAGACCAAGTAACGGGTGGTTTGAGGAATGGCACCGAGTGTGCATAGTTTCTGCGAGGGGCAGGTCAGTTTCGGAAAGAGTGAAATATACCAGCTGCATTATTACTGGGGCAAGTTGTCTTAGTTGGCGTTTTGTGAGGCTATTGGCCCTGTGAAGCACAGGTTCGTCTGTCCCTGAACTTCGTAGAGAACGCGTTCATTTCTTACATACTCGAAAAAAAAAAAAAAATAACGGAGGCCTCCTCTGTTTTCAGGGTGTATTTTGGAACCTGTTAACTTACAGAGATCAATTCCTTTGCAAGAGTGATAAATTTAAAAATTGCGCTTTTAGAAGAGTGGCTGAGAGTAATTTTGAGGGTTTTGCTTGTAAGTTTTTAGTTCTGTCATCTTGGGATTTTTGTCAGAGACTTTCTTTGAGTTTGGTTGGTTGAGAATCAAGCGGTTTACTGTTTGGGGTTCCCGTCACGGTGTCCCTTCCGAGGCCTTGCTGCACTCCTCCCACCAGTCCCTCTTAGGACTTTGGATAGAAGTACAGTATCAGTTTTTAAACGGTCAACTTAGAGCCCTGACGGTGATATTTGGGTAATTGTCTTGTGCAGGGTGCAGGTGTTGTGGCGGATTTAGGTCACCAGATCTCGGGAATGTTCTAAATATCGGGGTTCGGGCGTCCAGTACAGGTGGCATGCCTGAGGGTCAGGTTGGATTGCTCAGAAGCCATGAAACAGGTAGACACGGGGTGATCCGAGGGTCAGGAACGTTCCCTCAGGTGATCTCATTACACTGATGGAGATGAAGACCTGTGCTTTCGGTACAAGTGTTGGAATGTTCTCTTCAATAACATCTATTTTTTGAAATGCAGATTTGAAATAGTTGGCTATGGATGTTCAACATGTGTGGGGAATACAGCACCCTTATCAGAAGCAGTTTTAAATGCAATAAAACAGGTAAAATTATCCATGGGTCAGTAAGACACGGAGAGGGGTTTTCATAACTGTCTTTTATTATTAAATTATAAAATATATATATTGATGTATTTGTGTTTCTGTAGTCCTTGCACCTCTTGGGAAGAGTCCATCTTAAAATGATTGAAAAAATCCTTTTTAGGTCCTTGAAATAATCCCTTAGTAATGTAAGCAATTATTTTAGTTCAATTACAGGATTCGGTAGTTCTGTACATAACAGTTGTGGTAGTACGCTTTTGGTTATCTTGCCCTCACACGTACAATATTTCGATTGCTTCTACACATAGATCATCCAAAACATAGATTAGCATGTCTTGAGTTGAATATTTATTTGTTTACATACATTTCTTTTTCAGGGTGATTTGGTCACTTGCGGAGTTTTATCTGGAAACAGACATTTCGAAGGTCGGCTTTGTGATTGTGTGCGTGCCAATTACCTCGCCTCCCCACCCCTAGTGGTGGCATACGCCATCGCCGGCACGGTGAATATAGATTTCCAGACGGAGCCCTTAGGTATCTTTTTGCCTTTACGTACATACCTGCGCACGCTTTTCTCCACAAGCTGTATTTCTGAAATGCTCCTTAGACCGTCCACTCTGAATTATTTCAGGAAATCTTATCATGCAACTCTTCATTTCTGTACTCATGAAGAGTACAAAATGTGGAAGTAGGGGTGCCTGGCTGGCTCAGTGGGTCGAGTGTGCCACTCTTGATCTCAGAGTCATGGGTTCAAGCCCCACATTGGGCGTGGAGCTTACTTTTTAAAAAAATAAATAAATAATAAAATGTGCAAGTAATTAGTTTTTTTAGCTGCTTATGTCTGAAGCACTCACTCTGGTGTTGAGTAATTTACTTGGTTTCTATGATAGATTGGTGAGAAGATGTGAACACCTTGAGGGAATTGCTTTTCTGTTTTTTTTTTAAATTTTTTTAACGTTTGTTTATTTTTGAGAGACAGAGCGCAAGCAGGGGAGGGGTTGAGAGAGAGAGAGAGACACAGAATCCGAAGCAGGCTCCACGCTCTGAGCTGTCAGCACAGAGCCCGACGCGGGGCTCAATCCCATGAACCGCGAGATCGTGACCTGAGTTGAAGTCAGACACCCAACCCACTGAGGCACCCAGGTGCCCCGAGGGAATTGCTTTTTATGCCGAATTTCGTATTACAATTTTTTCACCAGGGACTGACGCTACCGGCAGGAACATTTACCTGCAGGATATTTGGCCCAGTCGAGAGGAAGTTCATCAGATGGAGGAAGAGCGTGTTATATTGCCCATGTTTAAAACACTGAAAGAGAAAATAGAGGTAAGAGGCTCATCTGTTTCTTAAATAGCTTAATAAATGGCAGTATTTCTTTATTTCGTGTGTCTTTCTGAATTTAATAAAAACTCAAATTATGAGGTGCCTGGGTGGCTCAGTTGGTTGAGCATCCAACTCTTAGTTTCTCCTCAGGTCATGATTTTACAGTCGTGGGTTCGAGCCCTGCGTTGGGCTCCACACTGTCAGCACGTAGCCTGCTTGGGATTCCCTCCCTCCCTCCCTCCCTCGCTCCTTCTCTCTCTCTCTCTCCCTCTCTCCCTCTCTCTCTCTCTCCCTCTCTCTCCCTCTCTCTCCCTCTCTCTCCCTCTCTCTCCCTCTCTCTCCCATCTTTCTCTCTCTCTCTCTCTCCTCTCTCCTCTCTCCTCTCTCCTCTCTCTCTCTGCCCCTGCCCCTCCCTGTCTCCTGTTTACTCACTCACTGTGCTTTCTCTCTCAAATATTTTTTAAAAAATTAAAATTACATGATTTTGAACATACAGTTTTCATTGTTAATTTTGGAGAGAGAGAGAACATGTGAGAATGGGGAAGGGGCAGAGAGAGAGAGAGGTGGGGGGTGGAGGGAATCCCAAGCAGGCTCCATACTGTCAGCAAAGAGCCCCACTCGGGGCTCCAACCCACGAACTGCGAGATCATGACCTGAGCTGAAGTCGGATGCTTCACGGACTGAGCCCTCCTAGGCCTTCCCGTGATGACGTTCTTAAAGACCAGCAGTGTACCCACCACAGTCTCTCTTTAGCTGCACATAGGACTCTTTCTAAATCCTCTACCTTTGTTTGGATTCTGTAAACGATGTCCAGTTTATATTAAAACTTAGTCTTCAGGGACTCATGAAAATCCAGAGTGCTAGAATTCATTGAGCAGATTTTCATTCATTCTGTCCGAAAATGTCTTAATTTTATAGAATGCACTATCTTAGCTTCCTTTCCAAATGAATAAGGCCTTTTTTTGGTCATTCTAACGTAAGTGCCTTTTAATTCTCTCAGTCATTTTCATAAACCTCTTTTCTGTGACTCCATTTTCGCTCTGCTCTTTGTTCACCCGCCAAACCACGTTCACAGGTGGGAAACAAGCGGTGGAACTGCTTAGAGGCACCGGATTCCACTCTGTTTCCGTGGGACTCGAAGTCTACTTATATCCGATGTCCTTCATTTTTCGACAAGCTTGTGAGTACGATTTTACTATTTGATCTTTCCAGGGTTGTTACGAACTAAAAGACCTCATCAGGAGTAAATGCCTTGAACTGTTTTCACCTTTTAGACCAAAGAGCCAGCTGCCCTCCAGCCTATTGAAAATGCCCACGTCCTCCTGTATCTGGGAGACTCCGTGACGACAGATCACATCTCACCCGCGGGCAGCATCGCCAGGAGCAGCTCGGCGGCCAAGTACTTGACCCACAGAGGGTAGGTGTGTGGCCGCGGGCGCGCACTCAGCCGCCTCGCTGACGAAGAGCGCTTACGTACTGGGCCCGTTCCTTTGCCCGGTAGACACAGTTGACCCTTGAACGGCTTCGATTTGTTTTGATAAACATGGTTCAGCACCGTAAGTCTCTTTTTCTTGCTTGTGATGCTCTGAGTAGCACTTCCTGTTCTCTAGCTGCCTTGTAAGAATGTGGAGAGAAAGCATCCAACGCAGAACAGGTGTTCATCGACTCTCTGTTCCGGGTAAGGTTTCCGGTCCACAGAAGGGTGTTAAGTTTTGGGGAGCCAGACTTTTGACTTTGTGCAGGGTCGGTTCCCCAGCCCCCCTGTTGTCCAGGGCTCAGCTGCACAGGCATCACCACAGACCGTGTCTTGTCGCTGTATCTGACTTCAGCAGTAACTGGCCTGTTCTTGCTTTTAACTTTAGGAATGGAAATTGCTGTTTTAAATTAAGCCCTTGTAGTCTAAATTAACACCTGATTGGAAACAAGAATTGTCTTTTCAGTTCTACTTTGCCAGACAGTCAGCTTGGTTTGACCCACCACACGAAGCCTGATGGTTTGGTTGGAACACCCTCCCGTTGCCGGAGTGCAGAATTTTTAAGTGTGTGTTTTGTGGACTCTGAAACCTGTGTGCTTCTGAAGCTAGGCTTGGTCTGTGTCAGATCAAAAGACAATGAATTTCTGCTCCTTGAGCTTATATTTTTACTAAAAGTGGATGTAAACATCACTGATAGAGGAGATAGAAATCTAAACCTAGAAAAATTTTATTTCATTTCTACATGATTAATAATACGGTGTTGCTCTTATCCAGAACCGTTTAGACACCAGAGACAAAGTTTTGGTAAGGGCAGAATTTCCTGTACTGGTGCCTGATTAGCTTTAGAAGCTTGAGCTGTTCAAGAGCCGACTTTTTGTCAAAGTATCGTGTAAACGTCAGTGCCGTATAGCTTGGTTGCACATGTAGTGATGCTGCAAAGCTCCTACTCTAATCTCACCAGTGCTATTTTGAAATTTGTGTTTAAATATTTTTGTGTTTAAATTTTTTCTGATTAACTAAGTTTGGTATGAATTAAAACGCATTTTGTGGGGGCGCCTGGGTGCCTCAGTCAGTTGAGCGTCTGGCTGTTGATTTCGGCTCAGGTCATGATCTCACAGTCGTGAGATCGAGCCCCCGTGTTGGGCTCTGCACTGAGTATGGAGCCTGCTTGGGATTCTCTCTGTCTCCCTCTCCCTCTGCCCCTCCCAATAAAAAAAAATAAAAATAATGTTTTTAAAAAGCCACTTTTTGGTAGGAGTTGTTAAGTCCATTTGATATAACTTGATCAAGGTGAATCTGTTTGTTATACACATGGCTTTTATTTATAGTGGTGTGAAATACAAGTTTTTAAATATTTTTTGGTCGTCATTTCTGTCTTGGTGACAATTGTGACATAGCATCCACCAAAAGAAAGTCCCCACTCTTCGCAGATACATAACTTTTACGTGTTTTTTAGTTTCTGGTATGAGTTTGTCAGTATATTTAATCCAATAGTTCTCATCAGTTAGAGTTGTTTTTAAGATCCTTCGAAACTCTCATCATCTCTATTTTGAAGTAAGAAATTTAAACGTACGGGTTTACAAAACGTATTGCCTTTACATAAGAAACCAGGTTAGAGACCTAAAAGTCGGTTGCTGGTTGTTCCTTATACTGAGTCGTTTCTTGTGTCTAGAAGGTCACGTGTGTTGTGACCAGTCCAGCAGCAGTGAAAACCCATAGCGACCAGGTTACGGTGTCTGCTGCTTCCTAGTGTCGCTGTCCCCGCTGCCTGCAAGCTGGCGTTGCACTTCGCTTGTATGAAGGACCGATGGTAGTACCGGTTTTCTCTAACTGAAAGAAATCTAAAGGTTTTTGCTTTTACGGGGAAAGGCCGTTACCACCCACATACCATGTAGGTCTTTGGTAAAACCAGAGCAGCACAATGTGAATTTCTGGAAGGAGGTGGATAATCTTCCTTTACACCATTTTGACTTAGGCGAGGTTTCATAGGAGTGCTCTGTTCTCAGCAGGGAAGCCAATACAAGCCACCGTTTTTTGGAGAAATGGTTGATTCCAGATTTGGAGGCATTTGGAATATTGACTGGCTGTTTGATTGATATTAAGAAATTGTGCTATTTTTTTTGGTATTGAGTAATATTTTTTGAGAGTTCATATATTTTAAAGAAAAATAGTGAGGTATATAGTGTTAATATACGTTACATGAGTTTGCTTCAAAATCGTCTAATAGGGGATGATCATAGAGGAGACGGGGAGAGTGGGTTGGTTGCTATAGTTTGATGATGGGCAGCTGGGCATTCACCGTGCTGTTTTCTCTACTTGTGCACACCCTTGAAATTTTCCATCATAAAAGAAGTGTTTTTGAGTAAGTTTTAAAAATCAGTAACGTGTGATTATTTCCCATCTGGAATGAAACCCACTTCACGACTCTCTTGTAGCCTTACTCCTCGTGAGTTCAACTCCTATGGAGCCCGGAGGGGCAATGACGCGGTCATGACGAGAGGCACTTTTGCAAACATCAAGCTGTTCAATAAGTTCATTGGGAAACCGGCTCCCAAAACAGTTCATTTTCCATCGGGACAGACGGTAAGGACGTTTACAAATCATCTAGGCAACTGCTTGCTAACTAGATCCGAATTTGTGTTACAGATTTTTGTGTTTGTTCTAAACAGCTAGATGTGTTTGAGGCGGCAGAGCTGTACCAGAAAGAAGGTGTCCCGCTGATTATTTTAGCAGGAAAGAAATATGGTTCAGGAAATTCAAGAGACTGGGCTGCCAAAGGACCATATTTGCTGGTATTGATTCTTACTTTTATCTTTTTTTTTTTTTTTTTTAAGTTTATTTATTTATTTTTGAAGACAGAGTGCAAGCGGGGGAGGGACGGAGGGTGGGAGAATCCCAAGCAGGCTCTGAGCTGTCAGCACAGAGCCTGACGTGGGGCTTGAACCAATGAACCGTGAGATCATGACCTGTGCTGAAGTTGGACGCTTGACCAACTGAGCCACCCAGGCGCCCCTTAAGTTTTATTTTCTTAAACTTGAGTTTCAGATCTTCCCTTTTATCAGTAACATACTATCAAAGTATATTTTGCTCATTTGGATTTCTCATGCTTATTTGGATCTCATATCCATGGGGTTTTTTAAGTAATCACTTTGTACTCAACCTGGTTGCATTGTAATACTCCTGTATCAAGCTTACTGAAGAAGTCGGTGTGGTAGAGGGAAAGGAGATCTGGTCTGAAACTGGTGGGTGCTCTGTAACGGATTACGTGTGCTCACTGCTAGTTTACGGGCCCCCTTTCCATTTACAGACTCAGACAGTGGGCCAAGTGGCCCGGTTTTACTAGTAGGAGATGATGGCACCTGGCTGCCTGCCAGGAGGGCATTTCTCATGCACCTGTGTCTTTGCCGAAGCACGGATGGGGGTCCGCTGGAGAGGATGGTCCGGACAGGTGCTTTCTACCCGGCTCTCGTGCACAGAGGCGGTCAGGACAGCCCTCATAGCTGTCATGGTCACGCGCACTTCATTCTTCTTGAATCTTTACTTTCCCCCCTAAAAATGTGAATACTCATAGTTGTAGGAATGAGCCCAATTGTCTTATCTTTCTGAGATACTAATTATAACTAATATGAATATTAATTATAAGCACAGGTTCCTTTTTTTCAGAAATCTTTTATCATCGTTTTCTTTGTTGGAGGCTTTCCTCGTATTTGATCCTAGGCTGTCTCTTCGGTCAGACATTGAAACACTGATTACAAGCTGGGGGTGCGGGCTGGGTTTTGTCAGTTGTCGGGCCTTGGCATAGATGGTTGGATTCCTTGGGAGAGCCTCGTATGTCCGTACCTGCAGGTGTTCTCTCTGAGGCCAGTTTTCCCGAAGAAGGAGCAGCACTCTGGGCACAGATTTCCAGCTGATTCCCGTTTCTGATGCTGTTCTCACCCCTGCCCCGGTGCCCGGTGCCCCTCAGTCCAGGACACCTGTTCTCCACAGGGTGACAGCAGCCACAGAGGGGTGGGAACTGTACTCCTCCTGTGTGGAAAGCCCCGGTGTACACATGGTTCTTAAACAGATCCACGGGCTGTGATTGTGGCGTTCAAGCCACGGCGGCGAGGAGGAGGTCACGGCTGGGGGTGGGCATCCGTGAGGCGCTCCTTAGGAGGACAGCGGTGGAAAAGTTGGGCAACTTGGAGCTAGAGCCTCTCCGGCTTATTTTCTCCAGAGAATAGGTTTTTAGTTGTTGAAAATGGACTTGAGCCTTATCAGTGTCACTCTCTAAATGTTACACTTGATGATTTCTGTGGTTTCAACGAGTCACTTACCTGTGACTTCTAAGCATGTTCAGAATTTACGCACCCGGTTTACTTGTTGCTGTGGGGACGTCCTTGTGTACCCCTGTGTTCTAGGGGCCGTTTAAGAGCCAGTGCTGGGGAGCGTGCACGTGGGGTCTGCCAGGATCAAACAGACCCTCCTGAGCCCTGTCGGAGTCCCAGCAGCCGCCCCGCTGCAGGGCTCTCGCTCTGGTCGATGATGGCCGAGCTCAGCCCTGGAGAGGCAGAGGGGTGGGTAGAAGTTAGGGAGCTACTTAAAGAGACAGAAAAATCTGTAAATACTTTCATACATTACTGGCCTTTAGTATGCAGTGTTCGGTTAAGAAAGTTTCATAGGCTACAGGTAGAATTTTTTTCCCTTTAAAATGCTCCAAGAAGGCAATGTTCAAGAGATGATTGGAAGAAATAAAATGCACATTTGTTACAGGGTGTGAAAGCTGTTTTGGCTGAAAGTTATGAAAAAATTCACAAAGACCACTTGATTGGAGTTGGCATAGCTCCGCTTCAGTTCCTTCCGGGAGAAAATGCAGATTCCTTGGGCCTCTCTGGCAGAGAAACATTTTCTTTAACGTTTCCTGAAGAACTATCTCCTGGAGTTACGTTAAATATAAAGGTATCTCTAAGATCCTCAAGTATGTGAGTACATGGTGTATACGTAACTAGATGGTTGTAAATTGAATAAAAACAATCATTGTGTATTGAATACTAATGTCAGCATAAATTGTAGTTTAAGATGACTGTTTCCTGTTTATTCAGACCCACGCTAATGTAGTTGGTACTCTATGAGGAAAAGTAGAAAGCACTAGACGGTCCAGAAAAAAAAGAGACACACGGGCTTCCAGTTATACGTGCCCACTCCCTTTTCTTGGTTGTCCGCTCTTTCTGTCTTGATCTGTTTTTTTAATTGTTTTCAAGTTTGTTTATTTATTTTGAGAGAGAGTGTGTGAATGGGGATGGGGCAGAGAGAGAAGGAAAGAGAATCCCAAGCAGGCTCCTCACAGAGCAGAGCCTGACACGGGGCTTGAACTCATGAACCGTGAGATCATGACCTGAGCCAAAGTCAAGAGTCAGACGCTTAACTGAGCCACCCAGGCGCCCCTGTCCTGATCTGCTTTTAATCCAGGCTTATACGTGGCTGCAGGAGAAGCCAGAGTTGAGTGTTCAGGGTTAGAGAAACACAGACCTTACAAGTAAGAAAAAAAGAAAAGTGGCCGATGTAACATGCAACGAATATTTAATATAAAATGTCGATGAATGGGGCACCTGGGGGGGCTCAGTCAGTTAAGTAGCCACTCAAGTCATGATCTCGAGGCTCATGAGTTCGAGCCCCGCGTCGGGCTCTGTGCTGACAGCTCGGAGCCTGGAGCCTGCTTCGGGTTCTGTGTCTCCCTCTCTCTCTGCCCCTCCCCTGCTCACATTCTGTTTCTGTCTCTCTCTCAAAAATAAAATAAACAGTAACATTTCTCGAGTTATAAGTCAAAATCTACGTCATTTGGGTGTTCTGGATGATACGGTAACTGTCATTTAGAAATATGGGTAAGATGACCTGATTTTCTACTTGGCCATGAAGCCCGTGGCTAGATATGTCAGGTCTTTTCCAGGCAGGAGGTTTCTCAGACAGAGTCTGGCAGGTATAGTCATTGAATGTGAGGACAGCTGGTCTGAGGGACACGGGGAAGGTTTCACCGCTCATACGAGATGTTTCTGTTTGTTTAAAGACAAGCACTGGAAAAGTATTCGGCGTGATTGCTTCGTTTGAAAATGATGTGGAAGTAACCTTATACAAACATGGAGGATTATTAAACTTTGTGGCACGAAAATTCTCATAGTATCTACTCAACACAGATACCTTTCCGAACTGGTAACTGCAAATACAAAAAGCCTTTTGTGCTGGATCCAGGAATCCTGGCCGTGGAGCCGCAGACGGTCCCGTGCGCTCCCCGATCTCACCGTGGGTGTAAATGATTATGAATCAACATAGTGACTGAAATGAAATCTTTCTGATTTTAAATAATATACGAATGGTGCTATTAACATTGCTAAAATCAACGTGTGAGGTGTGCTGTGGGAGAGGCTGTAAGTACGGGGGTATTTTATCAGACCATTTTGTAAATAAAGGCAGAATTTGAATTTGTGTTGAAGATTCTTATATGAATAACCTTCCTGAAGTTGTTTGTTTAGTTTTGCACCTACAAAACTGTGTACTACTGTTTGTTGGTTTAAGACCAGCGGGTTGAAATGTAAGAAGCCAGATTAGACTCTAAAATTGTGGAAATTGGAATCTGATCATAAATGGACTTTCAGATATATTAATTCCTTTTCAGAATTGAACTGGACATAGTTGGCATTCATGTTTGTACTATAAGCCAGGGTTATCCTAGTCCCAGTCGAACCACAAGGGACAGAACCTGTCCCTGACCAGATCACCCTGTCCGGTGTTACCAAGGGTTCCTCCAGGCCCGGAGACAGAGCTGGTTGTATAGCATCACGTGTTACCGGCGAAAATACAGATCACATACCGTTCAGTAATTTGCTCCTGTGACCCTCTGGCCGGCCTCAGATGGTATTATATTAATTGGATTAGATTATTTCGCTCACTTTATGTGATACTGTTACTTCCTATAACCTATTATTTTAGGTATCATTAACCAAAATTCCACACTCTTGTAGTTGTTAAAGAGAACGTAATCGTTAAATGCTGAAATTATTTCCTCTAGACTTTTAAATTATCCACCCTAAATTATATGGTTGCTCAACTCCTAAGAATACTTTAAATGTTGGTTATTTCTTAATTATTTAAATTGGTTTTGTGTCTTTTTGAATCCTTATTTTATCTGGGATGCATGATTCTATTAATTATGTTTTTGTTTTAACCAAAGCTGACTATCAGGATAAAACACTTAAATTGTTGCTGTCTGAATATCCCGTTTTCTCTCTGTACGTGTCTGTTTGCCACAGCAAGTGTTCTGTCAACAAGACATTTGGCCACTTTTAAGAAAAATGTTGGGTAATTAATTCTAGAAAGTCCTATGCCTTTTTTTAAATTAAGAAACTGAACCCAGCAGGCGAAAGTTTAATTGTAGAGGTGTCTTTTTACATGGGGCTCTTCTTCTGACCCAGTGAGGCCGCTGGGGCTCGGGGGCGGCTCCTGTCAGCCGGGAGGAGCCGTGTTACTAGGGTGCCGAAACCGCCAGGCCGGGTGTGACCATGGAGAGCTTTGCACACGAACAATCACACAGTCGAAACCTTTTCAAAATATTCTGCAGATTGTCTGTAGACAATTACATGGACTGGAGTCCGACAGAATGATTTTTCTTCTTTATTTAAATTTTTATAACTGTTTTTCTTTGGTACTTTCATACTGTGTTCGTGATATTTTATTATGCCTGTGTATCTGTCGGTGCATGTGTTTTTAATTTACCTGAAAACATGAATTAGGAAGGGAGGGTTTACACGTCGAATGTTAAAGTACCTGTTACATGCTTGGAAGAAGTGGTGACTCCAGACCGTGGAGACACCTCTGTGTCATTTTTCAGCCGGGCTGTATCACGTAGCTGTGGGCAGAGGCCTGGATGTTATCGGCAGCAGCCGAGACACAAGGTCACGATGACACAGGTGGTCACTGTGAACCGAGCGGTCACTTTCCAGCCCGCCTAGTCCGGGCTCTCAGCCCCTCGCCAGCGTGCGGCGGGCAGAAGGCTCTGGAGCGCGGCCACCTTCAGCGCAGAGTCCGGCTGTGCGCCCTGCGGTCCTGCCTCTGGCCACATCCTCTGTTGGCGAAGATGTGACATCTATTGGCTTTTGTTGTTTCATTTACCTCCTTTGTTGACTATCTCTGAGTAATTTTGTTTAAAAAAATGCACAGTGTTGTGGAAAGGAAGCATAATAGGCACACGAGAGCAGCAAATTAATGTTGTAAGTTAAAGTACAATTTCAAAGGTATTGCCAATAGCAGCATTGTTTTCATCTTTTAAAAAATGACGCCACCTGCCATTGCCATACTTCCTGCCTTCAGTGGTCGTTGTTCCTGTGCAGCAAAGTGCGTGGGGGTTCCCGTCCAGCCATGGAGTTGGCCATTATCACAGCTGGAAAGGTTCCAGGGTGATGGTGGTTGCTGTTACCTCTTTTGCCTCTAGGCTGACACTTGAATGAGAGGGATGCCAGTCGCCTCGGCGACTCAGTGTTTGCTGGGCAGCTGACCTCCTGGCTCCAAAGGCAGAGTGCACGTAGCTAAGAGGAAGCCAGAGCAGAGGGTGCCGGCACATGGTGACCGTGTCGCGTGAATTCGCCTTCCCGGTGGTGGGTGACAGGATGACGCGACTCTAGGACCTGATGTCTTACTGTGGTTTTAAAAAACATCTGTCTTTTGCCTTTAGGTTTAGGAGAAGGTACTGAGATGCTGGGTGTTGACTCTGTCTTAGTTTGACTTGGAGTAATAAAGAGGGGGAGAGATTTAGGCTCTGTTAGTGGCTTTTTCCCCTGAAGTGTGATAGTGCCGATGTTTCTATCAATTTTACATATATGGCTATGAAACCACATATCTCAAGTAACTATAAATCATTGTCTATTATTTAAAGCCAACAAAACAGTGTAACAGTTTTAAATTCAATAATGTTAAGTATTGTATAAAAATATATTGGAGGCAAAGTTCAGTTGATGACAATTGTGTATATGTTATTGATGCTGTAAATTATTTTTAATAAAGAAAATTGTATTATCACATCTCGTTATAAAATGTTTTGTGGTGATTAAAACTAAAACACCATAACTTAAATAGGATGGCATCCAGAAATTCCTCTTTGAGGATGTTCCCTAAGTGTTAGTCATTCCCAGTGTGGCTGCCAGAGTGTGAGCCACGGTTGTCCTTGTCCCTCTTTCCAGCCTCCCTTTCTAGTCTGGGGCCAAGGAGAATGAAAAGGTGACAAGTGTGCGGTGGGCATAGCCCGCCAGTGGGAACAATCGGTGAAGTTGAACTCGATCTGGGGGTTGTTCAACAGGTACAGAAGTTCATGGAATCCCATTTTATACTTGAGAAGCCTGCACTCTGAATGGCAGCAGGATCCCTTCTACAGGTGACAGCCAGCTGGGCAACCTGCTCTGGAACATTCATGAGGTGGAGACTGTCCGCTGTGCTAAGCAACCCTGTCCTGTTGACTGAGTCTTGATATCAAGCTGAAAATGTAACTTAAACCTACCGATTCTGGTTCTCCCTGATTCGTCTATGCCTCATAAAGCACCTCATGTATAAAGTAAACATTAAATACATAGCAGTGAAGGAGTCGGACCTCTGCACATAACTTTCATGCTATACATCTTTCATTATGGAGGTATTTTATGTTAAAGTGAACGCTTAGGACTGAATTGGCGGTCTCATGCTATAAACTGTATTATAGGAGGAAATGGCTTTTTTTTTTTAATGTTTATTTTTCAGAGAGTGCAAGCAGGGCAGGGGCAGAGAGGAAGGGGGACAGAGAATCTGAAGCAGGTTCCAGGCTCTGAGCTGTCAGCACAGAGCCCACCGCGGGGCTCAAACCCACGAACCGTGAGATCGTGACCTGAGCCAAAGTCGGACCCTTAACAGACTGAACCACCCAGGTACCCCAGAAATGGCTTTCTCTTGATGCAGGATGGAGATGCTGTGTTTTCATCGGCTTCTATGTTAGGGTCAGCTGACGGTGACACCTCTTCCCTCTGCTGGCCGCTCGTTAGTGACCCGTGAATCAGGTCATCCAGAGCTGGGAGCCAGGGCCGTGGGCCTCTGTCCCGGAGCGATGTTTTGTAAATATGGTCAGCTGCCCACTGGTCTAAAAATACCTGCCCTTACACATGCACCCCCATGTTTATAGCAGCACTGTCGACAATAGCTGAAGTATGGAAAGAGCCCAAATATCCATCGAGGGATGAACGGATAAAGATGTGGTATATATATACCATGGAGTATTACTTGGCAGTCAAAAAGAATGAAATCTTGCTATTTGCAACCACGTGGATGGAACTGGAGGGTATTGTGCTAAGCAAAATTAGTCGGAGAAAGACAAATATATGACTTCACTCATATGAGGACTTGAAGACAGAACAGATGAACATAAGGGAAGGGAAACAAAAATAATATAAAAACAGGGAGTGGGACAAAACAGAAGAGACTCAAATACGGAGAATAAACAGGGTTGCTGGAGGGGTGGTGGGAGGGGGGATGGGCTAAATGGGGAAGGGGCATTAAGGAATCTGCTCCTGAAATCGTTGCTGCACTAGATGCTAACTAATTTGGATGTAAATTTTAAAAAATGAAAAAAAAAATGAAAAAAAATAAAAATAACCTGCCCTTGCTACCACTCTTAATATAGCAACCCAAGCGAGTGAGTCAACTTTATTAAGATCTGGTGTTCGGGAACCAAGATTGGCACATGATTAGAGATGTTCTGAAGATTCCAATTCAGCGTTCTGTGAAGTTTGCATTACAAAGGCTCATCCCACACAGGCACGGGCTGGCGGTTTGGATACTAGAGCACAAAGCGAGTCTCACAGTGTGCCTCTGTTGCCAGTTTCCACTTGGTGCCAGTCTAGGTTTTAAATTATAAATTAGTGTAGCTCCAGCCTATTTGTTTTGGTTTGATGTGAGTTGTTTGATAATTTTTCAAAATACCAAACCGTTAGGCTTGTGTTCAGTGTACTTCAAAATTGGAACATGTATTGCAAAAGCAGCTGTATTATGTAATCCCCACAAAATGTGACTGTGTGGTGACGATTGTGGGGTCACTGAGTTTTGAACATTTTTAACAACCTGCAATATACTGTAAAGAAAGTTTCATAAACGGCTATTATGTGTGACAGGACATCTTATGATACAAAATCGTGGCTGCAATCTCAGCCTACAGATTGTTCATTCTGTTCCTTCCAAGTTTTGATCCCAGGTGGCCAGGTGGAGACGAAAAACATTGTTCATCCAACATTGACATGACATTTAGTAGACTGGTGGAGATTTTTACATTATGATATCCAGTACTGGCATTTTGAGGACAAACATGACTTGGCAGCATATATGAAAAGCCTTAGAAATGTTCATTCTCTTAGACCCAGTGATAGGACCGAGCAGGGTATTTCAAGGACATAAATGGAAATGCACAAAAGATTTATGTATGAGGATTTATTAAAGACAAAGATGCTCATTTAAAATGAAAGGGCGGGGGCACCTGCCTGGCTCAGTCCCTAGAGCATGCAACTTTTGATCCTGGGGTTGTGAGTTCAAGCCCCAAAATGAAAGGGCAGATGACAAAATAACAGTGTTTCTAAAGAAGACACTGTGGGTGGAAAGGAGGCCATTGTGGAGCTAGTAGCCCTGACTCTAAATCTGTCCCCATTTTCTGGCGGTTCAGTCTTCATCCCCATCCCTCATCCCACACGGGGTGGGGGCGGGGTGCTGTACCCGCACAGGGCAGCGGTGCATTACCTGCACGGGGGATGCTGTAGGCGCACAGAGGAGAGGTGCTGTACCCAAAGTGGGGGTGCAGTACCTACACGGGGGAGGGGGGATGATGCTGTACGCGCACGGGGAGGGGTGCGGTACCCGCAGGGAGCAAGAGGGGGCATAGAACCACGGAGGCCGCGCCGCAGGCCAGAGCTCTGACCCACCGAGAAGTCCTGCCTGGCGCCCCCGACCACCGGGATCCACACTCCGCGGGCACACGGCGGTTTCCTGCAGGGGATTCAGGCCCGACCTGGGCCCAGCCGCGGGAAGCCGGGGACCGCCCTCTCGCCCCCTCCATCCGCTGCTCGGCCCGCCGGCCTGGGAGCGAGTGCAAGTTGGACCGCGGCCCGAGTCCAGCCGGAGGTGAGGTCGGCGCGCGGCGGAGGGGCGCGTGGGCCCGCGGCACTAGGGAGGTAACTTCGGGCCGCGCGGGAACGGACTCCGGCGGCAGCTGGACGGAGGCCGAGGCGAGGGAAAGCAGATTACCCCGAAGTCTGGTGGAAACGGCGCTCTGAGCCGCGGAGGGACTCGACCCAACCGCGAGGTGCTCTTCCGGGGCGGAAAGGGGGCGGGGCGGAATCCACAAAAGCCAATCAGAAACAAGAGGTGCCGTTCTGTGAGAGGTAGACGGATTCTGAGTGGGGTCACCACCGAGGGAAGGCGGGATAGAGCTGCGGAGAGCCAATCCAGAAGCCGAATCTCGCGGGCCGGGGCGGTGCGGACGGCGGCCGAGCCTCGCCCCCCAGCACTCTGCGCTGACTGGCGGAGGGGGATCGCGAGGGGCCAATCAGAAGCCGGATCTCGCGGGCCGGGGCGTGGCGGACCCGCCCCCCAGCACTGTGTACTGACTGGCGGAGGGGGATGGCGAGGCGCCAATCAGAAGTTGGGGCTTGCAGGCTGGCGCTGGCCGGGGCCGACTCCGGACTGCTGGGTGAGGGTCAGCTGTGTCCTCCCGGGAACCGGGGTCGCTGCGGGTGAGCCGACCGGGGAGAGCAGGGGTCTGGGCCGAGGCACCGGCCTGGGGGTGCACTGGGGGCTCCGGGGGCCCCCTGGCGGAGGGGCGGGGTCCGGGGCTGCAGCCCCTTCCCCCTCGTCCCCTCCGCGTCCTCGGCGCCCCGCCACCAGTCCCCTGTCGCAGCGGGAAGACCACCGGAATCCCCGGCGGCGCGCTGTGGGGCTGGGCTGGGAGCTGGGGTGCAGACCTGCACGGGGCCTGGCGCGAGGACAGCGCAGAAGGAATCGGAGGGGGTGTGTGCAGGGCGCGCTGGGGTAACGTCTGGAGAGGAGGAAAAATGCAGAATAACTCCTCTGTTTCATCCGGAATTTCAAAATCTCATGTAGTTTTAAAGCTCAAATGCAGTGTGGTAGGATATATTGGTTCCCAGAGGTTTCAGGTGCAAAGATTAAGTTTCGAAACCCCATTCAGGAGTTTTTACAACATCTTTAGTGAACAAAATCTGAAAGCAAATATTCTGGTCCGAAAGTAAACATGAGAAGTGATTAGCAAGACCGTAGGAACTGTAACAGGTGGTGGAAACTGAGCAGCTGGGTCAGGCTTGGAGGTGGGAGAAATCAGTGCGGGAAAGAGGGTCGAGGAAGGCGGGGACGCGGAGGGGAATGGCATGTTAGACGAATATTCCTGTTATCGCTGGAGTCATCAGGCAACAGTGTTGGGCTGAGGCAGGAAGGGGTCACATCCTGTGTGTGCCTCCCTGAATTTTACCTCGCTGTCCTCACTGCGGTGGGCTGGGCTTTGGGTTTCATAGATCTGAATTGATTGCACACTAACAGGCATATGGTGATTTGGGGACTCTGAGAAAGCTCTAAGACGCCCCTTCAACCCTCTTCCTAGCCAGTTTCTCACACAGGCTTTTTTTTTTTTTTTTTTTTCATGTAAATTTACATTTGGTGAGATTCACAGATCTTACGCTCACTTAAGTTTTAAACTAAGTTTTGACAAATGTATACACCCATGTAACCAAAGCACAGTAAAAATATAGACATTTTCCTCCAGAAAGTTTTCTCCTGCCACCTCCCTGCCAGAAGCAACAGCTTCTTATTTCTATCAATAAGAGCTAACTGTTCATGAGATTCTTTTTATATGACACTACATCCCTTGAACAAGTCGGAATTGTGCCCTAAAATGCAACCTACCCCAATATGTTATTAATTATTTACAACTTAGTACGAAGGGAGGATTGAAATAAAACTATTTTATAAAAAGAGGGGAGTGAGGATACAAGGACCCTAACTACTTGGCCCTTGAAGTGTGTTCAGAAGCCCCACATCGCTGTATCTGTGTCACTAGATGCTTTGGGGGTGCCGGGCGTGTGAGCAGAGGGCCGTGTCAGCAAGGAGAAGAAAACACTCTCCCCCATCCTGTCTGCCCAAGTCATACTCAGTAGCTCAGTTCAGATCCCTATTGTCAAGAATGTCTTCCTCAGGCTGTATCAGTTCTCTCTCCTCCGAATCTCTATCATATATTAATTTCATACACCATTTTAGAGACTCAGTTGTAACTTCATTTTACGTAACTGCCCATAATTTTTTTTTTTTTAGAATTTAAAGGATTTCTTTTTTTTTTTAATTTTTTAAAAATGTTTATTGATTTTTGAGAGAGAGAGAGAGAGAGCATGAACGGGAGAAGGGCAGAGAGAGAGGGAGACACAGAATCTGAAGCAGGCTCCAGGCTCTGAGCTGTCAGCACAGAGCACGATGTGGGGCTCGAACCCACAAACTATATCACGACCTGAGCCAAAGCTGGCTACTTAACCGACTGAGCCACCTAGGGATCCCAGGATTTTTTTTTTTTTTTAAGTTTTATTTATTTATTTTGAGAGAGACAGAGACATTGAGAGTTGGGGAGGGGCAGAGAGAGAGGGAAGGAGGGAGAATCCCAACCAGGTCCAAACTGTCAGCACAGTGCTTGATGTGGGGCTCAAACTCATGAAACGTAAGATCATGACCTGAGCCAGAATCAGGATTGGACAGTCAACCGACAGCCACCCAGGTGCCCCTAGATTTTATTTTATTTTTTAAGTAAAAAAAAATTTTTTTTAATGTTTATTTATTTTTGAGAGAGACAGAGTGCAAGCAGGGGAGGGGCAGAGAGAGAGAGAGGGAAACACAGAATCCAAAGCAGGCACCTGGGTCTGAACTGTCAGCACAGAGCCCGAAGCGGGGCTGGAACCCAACAGACCGTGAGATCGTGACCTGAGCCGAAGTCTGACGCTTAACAGACTGAGCCACCCAGGCGCCCCCACTCTAGATTTTATTTTTAAGTGATCTCTACTCACCTCCCCCCTCAACGTGGGGCTCAAACCTATAACCCCGAGATCAAGAGTCACACGCGCCACTGACAGAGCCAGCCGGGTGCCCCACGTAACATTTTTATTTCAAGCCCTTATTCCTCTTAGCCGTGGAAAATGTATTCTTTACGAGTTAAGGTAAATGGAGTCATTCAGTGTTAATTCAGACACGTCAGGTTTGTACTTAACCCAGGGTTTCTTTGGCACCCTCCGTTTATTACTTACTGCCTTATAACCTGCTGTTTTGAATAGCTCTTAAGTTTTTTATTGTTCAGATATTTGTAAGCCAGACTTAACTTTTCTGGGGTTACAGAGCCCGCTAGGCGCGCTTTCACATCGCCACCTGTGCCTCCCATGATGCTCTGCGCGCCGGCCCACACTTGCGTACCGGGAGCATGCGTGCTAAGCTGGAGGGTGAGCCTTAGAATTCAAAGTGGGGCTAGGAGAGTAAGACCGCCGTGTTTCAGTTTATATTTTAGCCCCAAACTGATGGCAACATAGTCAAAGGGACAAAACCCTGGCTTAGGAGTGTCAAGAGCCGAGTCCTTACTGTTACATCGTATGTCACTTTGGGTGAGGCCTCTCACCTCCCAGGACCCAAATCTCCCCATAAATAAAGTGGGGGAGCAGAGCAGGAATTGGATGAGGTGATACCAGGCGCTTTCCTCATCTGTATTCTGTCCCTGGAAACATACCTTCTGTTTGCAAGGTGAGTTTAAAAGTAATTTGTGGTGCAAGGAAATTTATTCACCTGCCAAAACGCCCGCTTCTTTATCTCATTTGCTGATGTGATTTTTAACTTTATGAGTGAAAATTAATAATAAGAACTATATTGGAGCACCTGGGTGACTCAGTCGGTTAAGCGTCCGACTTTGGCTCAGGTCATGATCTCACGGTTTGTGGGTTCGAGCCCCGCGTCGGGCTCTGTGCTGACAGCTCGGAGCCTGGAGCCTGCTTCCGATTCTGTGTCTCCCTCTCTCTCTGCCCCTCCCCTGCTCACACTCTGTTTCTCTCTCTCTCAAAAATAAATAAACATCAAAATAAAATTTTTTAAATAATAAGAACTATAGAATCAATATTGAGCAACATTATTGGTCTGTCTTAAGAAACATCACTTCATTAAATATATTCATTATATGTCTCTTTCTAGTTTTTTTGTTTTCTCTAGACATAATGTCACGTGGAGATGATCTTCAGTCACAGGCTCTCACCAAGCCCGCCTTCAGTGAAACCCAAGCCTCTGCATTAGTGGAATCGGTATTTGGGTTAAAAGTTTCTGAGATCCAGCCACTTCCTAGCTACGATGACCAAAACTTTCACGTATACGTTTCAAGAACCAAAGACACTACAGATGGCCCGACTGAGTATGTCCTCAAAATAAGCAACACTGAGTCGAGCAAAACTCCAGAGCTGATTGAAGTTCAGAGTCACATCATCATGTTTCTGAGAGCCGCTGGGTTCCCAACAGCCTCTGTGTGTCGCACTAAAGGAGACAACCTAACCTCTCTTGTGTCCATAGGTAAAAAATTACCATGTCACTCGTCATCGCCTGTGCACGTACATTACTGCATTTTGGCTACAGGTGGGAATATCAAGAACAGGCTTATAGCTCCCAGTGTGGATGTGGTTATTTGTTCAGTGGCTGGGGGAGGCCACAGCATCACCCAAGTGCAGATCAGGGGCTCTGATTCCGGAGTGGTTAGGGCTGGGATCTGGTGTAACTCCTCCCCTTAGGAAGGACTTGATGGATGAGGCACTAAGGACACGTGGAGTTAGGGGAAATTGTTTTTAACAGAAAAATAATGAAAGATTTTTATTCATCAGACCAGCTGTGTATCTTGGTGCTGTGGTGTGGAAGAAAGAACACAGAACTAGAAATCAGGGATTTTAGATCCCAGCTCTGTCATTTCTGTGTATGTAACCTGGGACCCACTGCTTGATATTCCTACGACTGGAGTCCTCGTCTGTGAGACTCTGGCCCATTTCCCTCTAATTTTGCCAAAATTCTAAGCTGAACCTGTAGAGTTCTCTAAGCAGCAGCCTGAAATCAGCTCAGCCCTGGAATTTGTTAAAGGTTAAATCTCGACCATTATTTCCCTCTTATACGATCACCCATTCTGTCATAATCTGCATGGCTCCAAACAAGTGAGGCCCCATCCAGGCCCCGACACACAGGCTTTCCCCGCCGTTTGCCCCTGAAGAAGCCTCTGAAACTGTCATTTCTCTATATCACACTTTCCTCAATTATAAACTTATGAAAACATGTTTTAGGTCCATTTGCCAGACCAGGCAATTTATGTTTAGTGCCAAGGCCGGCAAAGCTGGGGCTGGAGCACTGCTGGTGTGTAAGTGCCTGGTTCCGGGCTGTGAGGTTTGTTTGTTCTGTTTGCACCGATCTGCTCAGT
Source organism: Panthera tigris (assembly GCF_018350195.1). NCBI lineage: Eukaryota > Metazoa > Chordata > Mammalia > Carnivora > Felidae > Panthera > Panthera tigris. The sequence continues at coordinate 340,606 of NC_056665.1, read as the reverse complement.
CCTGCTTCATAAAATCCTGCTGGCTGGTTTTAGGTTAGCTCATGCATTTCTCTTCTTCTGTGATTTCCGTTATTCTCTATGATAATAATTACAAAGCCAGAAAGTCCATTTTCTGGAGAATAGTTGACAGGATATAACCTTCCATCCCTCTAGATAGTGGCTCCGAAATCGCAAGCTACTTGGTGAGGCTGCTGACTTACCTCCCAGGAAGGCCTATAGCTGAGATTCCCATCAGCCCCCAGCTACTGTATGAAATTGGAAGGCTAGCTGGCAAATTGGATAAGACACTGGAGGTAAGATTTGGGGTTTTATCTTATTTATAAGAATTTTTTGTTTAGTTTTGATTTTTTTTTTTTTAAGATAGAGAGCACAAGTGAGGGAGGGGCAGAGAGAGAGAGAGAGGGAGACACAGAATCTGAAGCAGGCTCCAGGCTCTGAGCTGTCAGCACAGGGCCTGACACAGGGCTCAAACTCATGAACTGTGAGATCATGACCTGAGCCAAAGTCGGATGCTTAACCAACTGAGCCACCCAGGCGCCCCTAGTTTTGATTTATTTTACTTAAAAGATAGACCCAGTGTCAGACTCCCTTTTTATGTGTGGTGCCTCCTAAGGTTTGTGATGAAGGAAATAGGGTCTTAGATGCATGAATTTTATGACAGTAAGGCTCCTTTCTGCCCAGGTCTGTGAAATCTCCCCTGACCTTTTCTCTTCCTGTGCTGTGCATAATTGACCACTTCCTTCTCTTGCTACTTCTGAACTTGGACATCCTTCTATCACTGTACTTATTGGGCTATGTTCCAGTCAGCTAGTGCTGTGTAACAAGTCATCCCCAAACTTACTGGCTTGAAACAATAATGACTTATTTGTCATGTTTCCATGGGTTGACTGAGTGGATCTCCTGCTCTACGTGGTATTGATTGGGGTCACTCATGCAGCTGTACCCAGCTGGGAGCTCAGTCCTCCATGGGGCCTCTGCTTATCACATGGTGTCTCATCCTTCAGGATGGCTGAGCGTCTTTACAACATGGCTGCTGGTTTCCGAGAGAGTGCTCCGAGGGGACAAATCCCAGTTCACAGACAGTTATTGAGCCTGTTATTGAGTTATTGAGACAGTTTGAATCACACTAGCTAGTGCCCCATTGGCCAAAGCAAGTGACGTGTCTAATCCCAAAGTCAACTGGGAGAAGCTACATAGGGTGTGAATAAAGGAAGCATGATTCATAGGGGACATCAGAACAACAGTCTACCACATATGGTATCGTAATTATTGCATATTTGCACTTCCTGTTACATATGGTTCATGGGAAGCAGTGAGCTTCTCTTTTTATTATTATTGTTAGAGAGAGAAAGAGCACACGTGAGCAGGGGGTGGGGCAGAGAGAGAGAGAAGAAGAGAGAGAGAATCCCAAGCAGGGTCCATGCTTAGTACGCAGCCCAACGCAGGGCTCTATCCTATGACGCTGGGATCATGACCTGAGCTGAAATCAGTCAGACACTCAACCGACTGAGCCACGCAGACGACCCAGAAGCAGTGAGCTTCTTAAGAGATGGTTTATGCTTTAATTGTTTTTTTTTTTAATTTTTTTTAATGTTTATTTATTTTTGAGGTAGGGGGTGGGCAGAGAGACAGGGAGACACAGAATCTGAAGCAGGCTCCAGGCTCTGAGCTGTCAGCCCAGAGCCCAACGTGGGGCTCGAACCCAGAACCACGGGATCGTGACCTGAGCCGAAGTCGGACACTCAACTGACTGAACCACTAAGGTGCCTCTGGTTTATGCCTTAGTCATCTTTTTCCCTTGCTGTCTAACAGTGTGAAACACATAGCAGGTATTCAAGGAGGACTGGATTAAAAAAAAAAGAAGCAATTTATGAGCTGGTTCTTAAAAGTTAGGAACCCATCAGTCAGAGAAGAAGGAGGGAGGGCTTTCTAGCTAGAGGAAAGAGCATGTGAACAGCCATGCCGGTACAATGATCATGTTCCAGAACTTCTGGTAATTCGTTATGCTTGGAATACAGGGGTTAAGCCTGAGGGAGACAGAAGATAAAGTTGGAAACATCCCGTGGTCAGATTATAAGATACATCAGCATATACGATACTGAGGAGCTTAGGGACTTTGGAGGGTTTTTAAACAGGCAAAGAATTCTAGTTTGTAGCACTCTGTGGATCAGTGTGGTGGATGGATTGGCAGAAAGCCAGAATGGAGGCAGGGAGTGCATCTAGGAAGCTAATGAATAATCAGATAAACGCGGATTGAGAGCTTGAAGGTCTCCTCAAGCTTGAAGGAAAGGTTCAAGATACATTTTGGAGACAGAGCCAAGTTGGTGATTGATTTAATGTGAAGCCTGTGGGAGAGGGAGGGGCTGAGCGAGACGTGGGTTCGCACCTGTGTCTGCTGGGTCACAGCCCCGCGCACAAGTAGGCAGCATTCTCCCCTGACATCAGTCACGAGGTGGCCTTTGTAGCCCGGAGCAGAGGACAGGAGGGATGAAGAGGGGGAGAACTAGGAGAACTATCAGAGATGGGGGCTGGTGGGTGCTGAGATCTGTGCCGGCAAAGGCTTCTTGCCGTAGACGAAGCAGAGCAGCCTCCACTGAGCTCACCTTGTGCCCCTCTTGTGGCTACTGTGGTCAGCCTGCCCGAGTCACTCCTTGCTTCTGCCCACAGTTTCTTTCCATCTGGCTGGTGCTTTAGCGAGAAGAGTAAGGTGGAGACTTAGCAGGAGCTAAGAGATGGGACGGGGCTGGGAACACCCCAACAATAAGACTTAGGGGATTTTTATGCCCTCTGTCCCAGAGACTTGATATTTACAATCTCCTGAGACTGAGTGGAAAAAATTCTTGGCTGCTTTATGCCCACAGCCTCTATATTACAAGTCCTTCTTGCAAGCAGCGTGTACATGGGTCTTGCTATTTTATCCAGTCTAACCATCTGTGCCCTTCAGTCGGGATGTTTACATTTAATGCAGTAGTGATGAAACCCTCAGGAGCTCGGCGTGGCGCACCGAGGAGCCAGGAGAGAAAGCCCAGAGAAGTCGGGCGCGTTGGCTGCAACATTCATGTTCAACAAACCTTTGCTGAGCACCCGCTACGTGTGAGGTCTTGATTTGTTTCGCGTCTTAGTTTATCGGAGACGATTGGGAGGCTGGTGTTGATACTCTGATTTCACCGTCAAGGAAACAGATCCGAGATATTAAGTGGCAGAGCCTGTTGAAACCCAGCCGTGTGTGACTGACTCCTGGCCTGGATTCCGGGTGGTCTCCCACTTCTCCTGCCGGAGCCGAGAGGGTCTCCTGTGGGCTGCATGGCTAACAGTGCCACCGTTTTAGGAGCCGACTCAGAGCCTTCCCGAGTGGACCGTTGCTCCATTGGAAGCCCGGCAAGAGTGTTATATTTTACTTTCTTTAAAAATGAAAGTTAGAGGGGCGCCTGAGGGGCTCAGTCAGTTGGGCGTCCAACTCTTGGTTTCGGCTCAGGTCATGATCTCATGGCTCGTGGATTCGAGCCCCACGTCAGGTTCTAAGCTGACAGCACAGAGCCTGCTTGGGATTCTCTCTCTCTCCTCTTTCTCTCTGCCCTTCCCATGCTTGCACTTTCTCTCTCTCTCTCTCTCTCAAAATAAATAAACTTAAAAAAATGAAAGTAAGAAATATGCATGGTTGAAATTTCACACAGTACTGAAAGGCATAAAATGAACATTTTTTTCTCTTCCCTATCATCTCCATTCTTAGTTCCAGTTCTACCCCCCAGAAGGCACAGCTTCTAACAGTGTTTTAGTGCTTACTATGTAGAGTATTTTTGTGATCTGCAGTGGCACTTAACACACCAGTGGTCAGGAATTCAAAACCCTGTCATGTGAGGACTCACGGAAGGAACCAGAAAGGTTGACTCTGCAGAAGAGAAGGCTCTGAGGGGGAGGAGCCCTGTCCGGGAGTACATGGAAGACAGTCATGTGGGAGAAGCACTGACCGTGTTCCAGACGGCCCTAGACGGCCCAGCGAGACCCCACGGCAGGGACACTGTTGGCACGGATGTCCCAGTGACAGCCCACGGCAGGGACGCTATTGCTGAGACAGTTTAGCTCAGCAGAAGGAAGAGGGCAGAACCGTTCAAGGGTAAAAAGTACCTCCTGTGCGAGGTATTGAAACCGAGGCTACTTCAAGGACGTGGTGGCGAAAGCGGGGACATCAGGGGAAGGATTTGGAACCCCAGGGCTCGAGAGTGGACGTTAGAATGAATTTAGAGGGACATTTTTAAAGAAATAGAATACAATGGAGAAACACCAGAATATCTCACACATAGTAGTCTATGTATTGTTTATGGACTTTTTTTCCCCTCTCTATGTGTTGGCAGTATCCTGGGTTGTCATGTAAAGTGTATTTCTCACAGGAGAAACACTATTCCACCGGTGACCCTCCCACTCTGGGACAGGTCAGCCCTCCCTCAGCCCCCCACTAGTAACTCATTATCCTGCTCCAAACCTCAGTTTCCCCTTTTGTGCAACGATGGTCAAAGCCATTTCAAACCTCAGATAGAGTGGTCAAAATCTAAAGGCCCTGGCAGTTCTAGAATTTTCTATTGTAAGAATGCTCATTTATTCGGCAAATACTGCTTGAGCAGTGTCTTTTGTGCACCAGGCACCGTTCCAGGCGTGGGGACCAAGCACAAAACTCCTCTCTGTGGAGCTTACGTTCTAGGGAGGACGGGCAGGCGCGAGGGTGGAGTATGGTGGATGTTAGCAATACGTGCCACACCTTAAGAAGAAAAAACAAGCAGAGAAGAGGGATCTGAAGCATCGGAGAGAGGGCTGACATTTTAGATGGAGTGGTCAGGGTGCCTTCCACAGAAGGTGGTTTTTGAGTAAGGAGCTGGTAGCAATGAAGACCCTGGACCAACGGAGGTCTGGGCAAGAGTATCCCACGAGGAGGGAACAGCACACGCAGAGGCCGCGAGGTGGAGCCGTGCTTGGCGTGTTCTCCAACCGCAGGGAGGCCAGGGTGGTTGGAGGACAGTCAGCAAAAGCAGCAGAAGGTGAAGTCAGAGAGGTGATGAGGGGCCGGCAGGTCATGTGGGGAGAATAGGGTTCTCTGTACCCACCTCTGGCCCTGCCGTAGGCTGTGGCTAATCCCTGACACACCATCATGGGCGCGAAGCGAGATGGGCACGTGCCCTCAGAGCTACAAGGTCCTGTGCAAATATGCAGTCATTGTTTTGTGGGGGGATTAAATGGGGCGAGTTGGTGAGTGTGGCGCCCCTCCCGTGTGCTCCTGGGACCAGCACTGGGTTGGGGGGGTGGGTTGTGGAGCTCGAGGTAGCGGTCGCTCCGACTCTAAAGAGTTTCTTGCCTTTGATTTAGAAATTCCATCACCCAAAGTTAAGTTGCCTTCGTCGAGAAAACTTCATTTGGAATCTGAAAAACGTTCCTCTTCTGGAGAAGTACCTGTATGCCTTGGGCCAGAGCCGAAACCGAGAGATCGTCACACAGGTCATTCAGCTGTTCAAGGGCGAGGTCCTGACCAAGTTAGGTGATTTTCGAGAATGTGAGTATTCCTCTGATCAAATAAGTATTTTTTTTTTTTTTGCTATTTATATTATTTACCTTTAAAGTTTATCTTGTTTAATTATTTTTTTTAATGTTTATTCACTTTTGAGAGAGAGGGAGACAGCATGAGCAGGGGAGGGGCAGAGAGAGAGGGAGACACAGAATCGGAAGCAGGCTTTAGGCTCCGAGCTGTCAGCACAGAGCCCGACGCGGGGCTCGAACCCACGAACTGCGAGATCGTGACCCGAGCCGAAGTCTGACGCTCACCCGACGAGCCACCCAGGCACCCCTGCAACCTGCGTTTCTTATTCAGTGTTGTCTCTGGATTGATCCACTTGACACCTGTAGTTCCAGTTCATTTAGTTCACCGTTGTTAACTGCCGAATAGTATTCCAGAGTATGTACGTACCACCATTTATTTCAATGTACTGTAATTTTTACTTAGTTATTTTTGAGGGAGGGTGAGTGTGAGCAGGGGAGGGGCCGAGCGAGAGGAGAGAGGCTCGACACTGTCAGCTCAGAGCCCGACGCGGGGCTCCATCTCCTGAACCGTGAGATCACGGCCTGAACCAAAATCGAGACGCCGAACCAACTGAGCCACCAGGCTCCCCGACCATACTGTAATTTTTTTAGCCTGGTTTGTTCTTTCGTTAATAGAATTTTGTGTGGGTTCCCTTTTTTTTTTTCTGCTACATCACGGGGCTCTGGTGAGCACGCTAGTCCATATCTCCTCATAGACACGGAGAACAGTTTCTCTAGGGTGTAACCAGCCTCTTGACTGAGCGTGAAGCCTTAGTCAAAGGACAAGAAAGTAAGGGGCATTTCTAGCAAGCCTAACCTAGGCAGTACGTGTCCCTTGTGGCCTCTGCTTGGGGTGCGTTAACGAAGTACCAGGGGGCGTAGACAACAGAAATTTTTTTCTCACCGTCCTGGAGGCTGGAAATCTGAGGTGCCGTCATGGGCAGTTTCTTTCCTGGCTCACAGCCACCTTTTCTCTGTGTCAAGCATGCTCTGTGGTGTCTCTTCTTATCAGGGCATAAATCCCGTCATGAGGGCCCCACCCTCATGACCTCATCTCACCCCTGTCAACCTCCCAAAGACCCCATCTCCAATAACCACCGCACTGGGGGGTAGGGCTTCAACATGTGAATTGTTGGATCGGCGGGGCAGTCACATTTCAATCCATAGCGTTTACTTTATGTAAACATAATGCAAGGGGGTGGGGCGCCTGTGTGTCTCAGTCAGTTAAACATCTGACTCTTGATCTCAGCACAGGTCTTGATCTCAGGGTCATGAGTTCAAGCCCCATGATGGGCTCCATGCTGGGCGTGCAGCCTACTTAAAAAAAAATCAAACATGCAATGCAAGGTGGTAGCAAGAAAACAGAGTTGATTTGCCCTCAAATCTGTCCCCACAACTCATATTTGTCTCATTTAAATGTACCCACCACTCACTAGCTGGTCTGACCACAACCCTAGGACTTGGCAGCCTTGACTTTGTTCTTTCTCTCACGCCTCACATCCGATCAAATTCTACCAGCTCTAACTTCAAATGTGCCCCATTTTTACCTACTTTACCCCACCTTAACTACTACCATTTGTTCCAGGCTACCCTCATTTCTCATCTGGATTACTGAGTGTGTGACGTCATGGGTCCTGGGGTAGGACTGCTGGGTCATAGGACATGTCTATATGCAGCTTTACGAGATAATGTCAAACTGTTTTCCAAAGTGGTTGTATGTCGACTTTATGCTACTGCCGGCAGAGGATGAAAGTTTTCATGGCTCTACACCCTTGGTATCATCAGATGTTTTACTTTTCGCCCATCTGATATGAATGTAATGATTTTTTTTTTTTTTAGGTAGGTTCCATGCCCAATGTGGGGCTTGAACTCACGACCCAAGATCAAGAGTCGCAGGCTCTACGAACTAAGCCACCCAGGCACCCCTGTGATGATTTCCTGTTGGGGTTTTACTATACATTTCCCTATTTATTGGCCGTTTGGGTAAACTCTTTTGTGAAGTGTCTATGCAAGTCTTTTGCCAGTTTTTCTACTGGGATTTTTTTCTCATTGATTTCTGGATACAAATCCTTCAGTGGTTATATGTGTTACAAATATTTTGTCCCATTCTGTTGCCTTTTCACTTTCTTTATGATATATTTTGATGAACAATCCTTAATTTATTGGTTTCAAATACATCAATCTTTTACTCTATGGTTAGTGTTGTGTGTCTTGTGTAGAAATTTTTCTCTACCCTGTGGTCATGAAGATATTCTCCTATATGATCTTACTAAAATGTCATAGCTTTTGCATTTCATAATAGGTCTATAAATCATCAGGAATTTACATATGGTGTGAATTTTTCCCATGGCTGATATTTTTTTCCACCAACATTTATTAAAAAGCCATCTTTGGGGCACCTGGGTGGCTTGGTCGGTTAAGTGTCTGACTTTGGCTCAGGTCATGATCTCACGGTCCATGAGTTCGAGCCCCGTGTCGGGCTCTGTGCTGACAGCTCAGAGCCTGGAGCCTGTTTCAGATTGTGTCTCTCTCTCTCTCTGCCCCTCCCCTGTTCATGCTCTGTCTCAAAAATAAATAAACGTTTTTTTTAAAAAAATCCATCTTTCTGGGGCACCTGGGTGGCTCAATTGGTTAAGTATCTGACTTCTGCTCAGGTCATGATGTCATGGTTCATGAGCTTGAGCCCTGCATGGGGTGATCATGAGCCCCGTTTTGGGTAAACACGAGCCCTGCCTCAGGTGAGTCCCGCTTCTCTCTCTCTCTCTCTGCCCCTCACTCGCCCCCTTTCTCTTTCTCTCAAAAAAAAAAAGCCATCTTTCCTCTCTTTGTTTTGCAGTACACCTCTGCTATAAACTAAATGTTTTGGGGCTCCATTTTATTCCCCTGTTCTATTTGCCTGGGTCTCTTCCCATACCACACTGTGTATCAGCTATGCAAGGCTATGCTGTAACAAATAGCCCCCAAGTCATGTGGACTACAAAAACAAAGGTTTAGTTCTAACTCAGGCTGCATGCCTATCATGGGTTGGCTACAGTTCTGTTCTACTATTCTCACTTTGGGATTTAGATGGATGGGATTGTCACCAATTGGACTATTGCTATAGTATGGGGAGCAAGAATGTAGGGCACTGTACACTGGCCCTTAAATCTCTGCCCTAAAGTGACATCACTTCTGTTCATATGTCAATGACCAAAAAGTCACATGGCCATACACCGACATCTTGAGGAGCAGGGAAGTGCAACTCAGCGCATTCCTGGAAGGAACATGAACTGTGAGATCGTGACCTGAGCCAAAATCAAGAGTCAGACGCTTAACCAACTGAGCCATCCAGGTGCCCCGTCATAAGAAATTTTTTTGGAAATCCTAAGTTAAAATAGACACATCTAGTTCATTCTGGGACTCTTGGTGGCGGCTTCTCCTCCTCCTCCTCGCTTTCCCCCCCCCCCCTTCTTCTTCTCCAATATTGTTTAATCTCTCCACCCAATGTGGGGCTTCAACTCACAACCCCAAGATCAAGAGTTGCATGCTCTACTGACTGAGCCATCCAGGCACCCCTAGACTCCTCTTATAATAATACAAACATACATGTATTGTTTTTAAACATTTCTGGTTTGGGGTGGTTCTGCCTGTCCCTTTACGCTAACAGTCAGAACCAGGTGTTCACAGTGACTATAACCTCCATCGTCTGGCCTTGTACTGATCAGAAGCAAAGGCAAGTTCAACCATCGAATTTAGCTGCTTTTTTCGTTTTCAGAGGAAATTAGTTTATTTCAGGGAAAATAGGATTCAGCTCTACCTCTGACTGCTCATCGCATTGCTTGAGTGGCCATGCCCGAGAAAGGAGAAGTGGGAAGAATGAACTGGGGGTTAAATACCTGTTTTCACGTGGCTTAATGTTTCTCCTTTCAGGTGTCAATCACGGAGACCTTAATGACCATAACATTTTAGTGGAGGCCATCAAGTCAGCCCCTGAAGGTGCCACGTATCACGTGTCTGGGATTTTAGACTTCGGTGACATGAGCTACGGCTACTATGTGTTTGAGGTGGCCATCACCATCATGTACATGATGATTGAGAGCAAGAGTCCCCTACACGTGGGAGGCCACGTCCTTGCCGGATTTGAGAGCGTCATCCCACTGACACCTGTGGAGAGGGGCGCCTTGTTCCTCCTCGTGTGCGGTCGCTTTTGTCAGTCACTCGTCATAGCTGCACACTCTTGCCAGCTACACCCGGAGAACAAAGAATATCTCATGATCACTGCCAAAACTGGGTGGAAGCACCTGCAGCAGATGTTCGACATGGGCCAGGAAGCTGTAGAAGAAATCTGGTTTCAAACTGCCAGGTCCTACGACTCTGGGATCGCCATGTGACTAGGCGAAATTTCACATTAGCTTGGATGGTGAAGAACCCAGAAGGACCAAATCTAATTCTATGAAGGATTTCCCTGCACAGCGAAAAATGAATTGATAGAACCGATCGGTGCACATGAACCCTCCGAGCACTCTCACAACCACTTTTTAAATCTAAGAAAGTGCCCCCTGAGCAAGCGTGTCTTTCTGTGGGTCTCGCTTGCCTCATGTATAAAACACAGAGTGATGTTTTGACTCAGTCAATCTCTCAAGGTGTATGTATTCCAGCCCCAAGATCAATGACTGTTTTACACTTTGAAAGGAACACAAACGTAGACATGTTCACGCACTTTAAATTACCGAGTGTAGCACAGAGGCCTCACTGTCATATCACCAATTCTGTGAAGACTTCTCCTATTGCTCTGTGTCTCTAGAACCCTGTACTGTCTTTTCCATGGCACATCACTCGGTATCACAGATGATGGCTGCGTAGTCATGTGGCCCAAGCGCTATTTGAGGGCAGAGACTGTGAAACAATTTTTTGTCTCCCGTCTTTTTTTTCTTTTGCACCCTATACAGTGCTTTCCCCATGGTTTCAAAAAATATTTGCAAAATTCATGTATGCTAAAAGAAAGGTTGGAGAAGATAAGGCAGAGACTAAGATGCCTTAGGAGGAAACACAGATGGTGTTCCTGAGAAAAAGTCTGCATTTGAGAGGACGCTTGAAGCTGGAACTCTAGAGACCGATGCTGGAAGATACCGGACCTGCAAGGAGGTGAGAGGACACGCAGGCAGGGCCATGACTCCCGAGGCACAAATACAACGGTCAGTTTTCGACTGATACTAAGAGAGTCTCTAAGATGTCCCCCAAACCTGTCTCATTTGTGGCTCTTTACATATGAAAATGTGATGTTGGTGGGGCGCCTGGAGGGCTCAGTCAGTTGAGCGTCCGACTTTGGCTCAGGTCACGAGGGTTCGAGCCCCGTGTCGGGCTCTGTGCTGACGCCTGGCGCCTGCTTTGGATTCTGTGTCTCCCTCTTTCTCTCTGCCCCTCCCCGACTCATGCTCTGTCTCACTCTCAAAAATGATTAAAAAAACATTAAAAAAAAAAAGGGAAAATGAGATGTTGGTGAACAGTGGTTCACTGTATACTTGATGTTAATGATACCACTGTTTCCTTCACTGATTTCTCTGCACGTCTCCTTCAGTGTGATTTATTAAGTGTCTGTTGACTTATTCTTGTGGGTCTAACTATCCGTTCTCTAAGACAACTCAAGTCTACAACCCTTGCCATGCAAACCCCTGTTCAATAGCTGTCCCTTTCAGTCTATACGAATAGCTGTTGCTTCCCTGCCTCTGCAGTCGCCCTATTAGTGTGTAGTTGATAGAGGTTTATCCCCTACCATTCCAGAGATTACAAGGGTTCTAGAAGCTTTGTGCCAGAACCTGGACGAAGACTAAATCTGTATTTCTTACTATGTCATATTATTTTACATGCATTATCTCATTTTATCTCTATAACAAACCCATGAGAGAAGTAGTGCTATGATTAATCCCCATTAAAAAAATTTTTTTTAAGTTTATATTTGAGAGACAGACACACACACAGAGTGTAAGCGGGGGAGGTGCAGAGAGAGAGGGAGACACAGAATCTGAAGCAGGCTCCAGGCTCGGAGCTGTCAGAACAGAGCCCAGCACGGGGCTCGAACTCACGAATTGTGAGATCATGACCTGAGCAAAAGTCAGTGCTAAACCGACTAAGCCATCCAGGCGCCTCTAATCCCCATTTTCAGATGAGGGATTTGCTCAGAGACAGCGAGGGCCAGGGTCCCAACCCTCTCCTCCTACCCCCCCATGCAAGCGTATGCACGTGAACACGACTGTGTTGGGATCAAATGAGATCACTTACATGAAAGCACTCACACTTCCCAATTTAAGGCATTGTATTTTTCTTAAAGATTTTGTTTTATTTATTTTTTAAAGTAATCTGTACTCCCAAAGTGAGGCTCGAGCTTAAGACCCTGAGATCAAACTGACTGAATCAGACTGGCACTGCCATTTTTTGTTTGTTTGTTAATCAAGCTTGACATTCAGGAAATTAGGGACCAGAAAAAATGAACTGAATCTTGAATTTCACCCTCAGAGCACACCCTTAATAAACGGCTGGAATGAGTGCATTTCTACAAGTGCCAGTCTCTGGTCCTTTCAACCCATGAGGAGAAAACCCACTCCTAGATTTGGGGATCAGTACCATGTGCACAAGAGAGACTCTGCTCTTGCCAGTGTCTTTTTCTGTCCAGGCTCTTAAACCCTCTTGTACTGCAAGAGAACCCTACGTTCCGATATTCCTATCCTTAATCTCTCCAACCTACAGCCACCGTCCTAGAGGCAGATAACAACTCTAGCTACATATACTACCGTGTGACAATTTAACCAAGAACTTACCCTAATCGTAGGCTTAAATCTCAATCATTTTATTATCTCATGGATTCTGCAGGTATAAATTCAGACAGGCGCTGGGATGGCTTGTCTCTGCTCTACAAATGCTTGGCCCTCAGTCGGGAAGACTTGAGCACTAAGGGAGATTTGATGGTTGAGGGAAACTCACGGGGACTAAAACTTTCTGGAGCAATCTTCACTCACATACCTGGCAGGTAATCCTGGGACCTCGTCTCGGCTTGTGGCAGAATACCTCTCTGCATTCTAAGAATGACCATCCCAAGAGGACAAGGCAGAAATATATCATCTTTTATGACCGACCAGTGTAAGTCACAGGCCCACCCAGATGCAAGGCAAGGAGACACAGGACCTCTGAATGGGAAGCATTCACACCACGCTGTAAGAGGAACACGTGGGCTGGGAGATTGTGGGGCCTCACCATCCTAAAACATCACTTTGATCCTCCCTCTTACTGACGAAAAAAATTCTGGCATTGAAGGCCTCTTATAAATTGACCTCAGATGCCTTTCTGCCTTCACTTCCTTTTTGGTCCTATTTATTCTGGCCAGACTGAACTGGTCCATCCCAAACTTGTCAGGCTCATCCTTTCTTCTGCCTTTTTATCTCAACCGATCTGTCTTCTGTTGACCTGAGATTCTGCCTCTCACTTAAAACTCTGAGCTAACACTTGCTTAATTCTACAGAATGAACTAAGGTGGCAGGAATCCTCGGTGGTTCTGAGTTAGTTAACATCACCTGAGGATGCCCTCAGAGCACCAGCGGTCTGGGTGGGGCCTTTTGTCATTTTGGCTCCTGTCCTCGTGTGCCCAGGAAGCAGAAATGACAGGAAAGGCCTCAAAATACAACTCATTCCCAGGCAGCCTCCTCTTCAAAGTGCAGATCCCCCCAGGGGCGCCTGGGTGGCTCAGTCGGTTAAGCGGCCGACTTCGGCTCAGGTCGTGATCTCGCGGTCCGTGAGTTCGAGCCCCGCGTCGGGCTCTGTGCTGACAGCTCGGAGCCTGGAGCCTGTTTCCGATTCTGTGTCTCCCTCTCTCTGACCCTCCCCTGTTCATGCTCTGTCTCTTCCTGTCTCAAAAATAAATAAATGTTAAAAAAAAAAAAAAAAGTGAAGACCCCCCCCAGTAATAACTTTTCACCCAACAGGAAGAGGACAAAATCGCTGTCCTCTGGGCCTCTTCCTGGAGGAGACTAAGAGCACACGACTACATGTGAACCCAGGTCTGGTCAACCCGGGTAACACAAAGAAACTTAAAGGGTGAAGCAGTGGTTCACAGAGGGGCTGAAGTGAAGCTGGATGGGGAAAAGGGCAGGGAGGAGAGACGGGTAACGAACACACGGACAGGACAGCGTCAGTAAAGACAAATGCATGTTGATGTAGGTATTGCCTTAACTAGGGTGGTCCAGCGGATCCTTTTCGACGAGGAAGAAGGTTGAGGAGACCAAGGTAAAGTTCTCCCCAAAGGTGTGAATCCCATCAGAACTTGCTCTGTGTCCAGAAACACCTGTGCCAGCAGTAAGACGACAGATTCAGGAAGGAAGACCGGGAGGTGGGAAGCAGGGTCAAGTCTTACGAGCGTGGCACCATTTGAGAACAGGGCAGGAATAGTTAAGCAATTAACAGGTCCGCACGATTGCTACTGTGACCTTAAAAGCAAAACAGCCAGTTATTTTCCCAACACGCTGTTAGTTAGGGAACCAGCACAGAGTCACAGAGACCGAGGAAGCCGGCAGGACGGGCGAGTCCGCCCCGGGCCCCCCACGCCCCGAGCAGAGCCCCCCACCCCGCCCCGCGACCTCTCCGTCCCGAGGGTGCGCGGCCGCCCGGGAGGGGCGCTCCCAGGGGCTCCCGGCGCCGTTCAGCGTACGTCCCAGGCCTGCGGCGGATCTCGCGGAACTGGAACCCACGGTCACACTGCAAACAGGGCGCCGGGCTCAGAGAGGGGAATTCGCGACGACCACGCTTCCTCCTGTCGGGGCCGCGGCGCCCCGCCCGGCCGCGCGCCCAGCCGCCTGGACCCCGCTCCCGCCCCCGCCGCCAGCGCCGGCCCCGCTCCCGGGACTTCCGGGTCGCGGGGCGCTCTGCGCACGCGCGGGCGCCATATTGGCAGCGGCCACTCGGAGTTGGTAGTGGCGGCGGCGGTGGGTTGTGTCCCGCGAGGAGAGTGTCCTTGTAGGTCTCCACTCTTCCGCGTGTCCCTCTGGTGAGCCTTTGCCCCTGGGTGAGCCTTTGTCCGCGGAAGCCTGGCCGCTCTCCCTGCGGGCAGGGACCACGAGCGACGCGGCGGAGCACTCTCGGCCTGCAGCCGGCACCGAGGCGCCCTGGTGCCATGACTCTGCACCCGCCTCCTCGGCGACCGGCCGGCCGCCGTGGGGCTCGGCTGCGGGGGGGCGCGCGTCCGGGCAGGGGCCCTGCTGGGGTCCATACTTGGATCTCACGCGCACGTCGGGGCCGGGGTCCGGGCTGGGGTCGTAGTCGCGCAGGCGGGATGGAGGTGTCGCTTGGGAGGGCCGGTACTCGAAAGTTGTCGCGCCTGGAGGCTGTGTTCGGGGCCGTCCTTACCTTTCACCTGCCTGTTGTAACAGCCTCGTAACTGCTTACCTTTTCTTCAGTCTCTCTTCAGCCGCCGTGATATTTCTAAATGCCAGTCAGCTCCTGTGCCTCTTAAGCCCACAGTCTTTCAGTTGAGCCCCATTGCTTGGGAGATAAAATTCACAGTTTTTACTTGGGCCCGTGGACCCTTCAGGACTTGATCCCAGCATGTTTTGCCAGTCTCGATTCCCGATGCTCCGGGATTTAGGAAAATGGACTTTGCAATCTCAAGTTTGGCATTTCCATTAACTCGCGCCGAGCCCCAATTTTGACTTTTGCAGGAATAGTAATGGGGAATCTAAGATTACCATCCCCACCTGCTCTAAGTTGGGGCTCTGAATCACTCTGGAGAAAGCGTCAGCCTCTTACCTTGGCATTCAAGGCTCTGCATCTGTATACTTAGCTCTCTAGCTTCTTCAGATTCTTTTAACTTGAGCAGTTTGTCTCTTGCCCATGGAGCTGTCCTGCCTCGGTGCCCTTAGAGCAGGCTTTCTCCTCTGCCTGGACTGCTCTTCCCTTCTCCCTTCTCCTACTTTTTCTCTTAGGCCTAATGGTTCTTAGCCTTATTTCTGCCTCTCCCATGTCTCTCCAACTTGGGTTCATTTTCTTTTGTATTTGTTCCTCAAAGTGTACTTTCTTGATTTTTTTTCTCCCCATCCTGCTTCCTACTGTGCTCTTAGCACCTGTTTCCTCATTGCCTTGTAATTGTCTGTGTCTGCCTCCCTCACCTGAATACCAGACTGTAAACTCTTCAGGAAAGGGGTTGGTCTCACCCTTTTTGGTATTCCAAAATTTGGTATGCATCTAGCATAGTGCCTGGTACACTGAAAATGTTAGATGATGGAAGGGAGTGAACAAAGCAGATTTTTTTTTTTGTAAGTTACAAAATGCTCTTTAAGTTGTAAACTTCATTTTTAATAATGATCTTATTTTCTTTTTACAGGAATTTTACAAAGTTCAGAAAACATGGTGAGTTGATACATATGCCAGCAAGTTGTTGCCTCATAAATCCTAGTGCTTGCACCCGTGGACGCGCATGAGAAAATTGGAATGGAAGGAAAAAGAGCTGGAGTGGTGTCTTCTTCCTTATCGCTTTCTTCCCGTACCCTGAGCCCTGCCTGCCAGCATCTGTTTCATAAGATGGTTTCTGGGCTTGCAGGGATCGGCTTACTTTCGGCGGTAGGAGTCAACTGTATGTTTTTCCTTTGCAGTCTCGAAGATATGACTCCCGGACCACTATATTTTCTCCGGAAGGTAAAAATGGGAATTGTTTAATCTATTTCAAATAAAAAATGTCTTTAAAGAGTTTGACCTGAAAGGAGAAAAAAAATCTACAGACTTTTTTTTTTTTTTTTTTTTTTTTATTTAAGTGCTTTCTACAGCCCACGTGGGGCTCGAACCCACCACCCTGAGATCAGGAGTTGCATGCTTTTCCGACTGAGCCAGCCAGGGGCCCCTACAAACTTTTTTTAAATCCTTGCTAAGTTGTTTGTCCTTTTTGTGCTTTGGACTGATCATGGCCACCAGGTTGGCTTCGTGCCTCACACAGGGGTCACAGTGGGCCTCGTTTGCAGCCTGCAGGGTTGTTGCTGATTCTCTGGGACCAGTGGTGCTTCGCTACTCACTGCCTGTGTCTTGTAGGTCGCTTGTACCAAGTTGAGTATGCCATGGAGGCTATTGGACATGCAGGCACCTGCTTGGGGATTTTAGCCAACGATGGTGTTTTGCTTGCTGCAGAGAGACGCAACATCCACAAGCTTCTGGATGAAGTTTTTTTCTCTGAAAAAATTTACAAACTAAATGAGTAAGTGAGATCTTCGGGAAGGGAATGTAAAATGTCTCCCTTTCTCACTTAAGTGACATTGCACATATTTTGGGAGGCATTCCATGTGACATAGTAAAATTGAACAGTTGTTTTTAACCTCTGAGAATTTTTGTTTTTAATTTACCTTGTTTAAAACCTCCTTGAGGCCCAGGACAATGTGTTACTCTTTTTAAATGCAGAGCCAAGCCTTTAGTGGAGAAACCACATTGTGTAGTGATAAGAGCACAGGCTTGGTAGTCACACAAATTTGGGTTTAGTTAATTTATTCTTCTCTTCTCTTCTCTTCTTTTCTCTTCTCTTCTCCTTTTGTTTGTTTATTTTTTGAGAGAGAGAGAGAGAGACAGAGCGTGAGTGGGGAAGGGGCAGTGAGAGGAGAGGGAGGCACAGAATCCAAAGCAGGTTCCAGGCTCTGAGCTGTCAACACAGAGCCTGACATGGGGCTTGAACCCATGAACAGTGATATCATGTCCTGAGACGAAGTTGGGCATTTAACTGACTGAGCCACCCATGTGCCCCAAATTTTCGTTAAACTCTGTGTGACCCTACACTGATGTTTAACTTCTCTAGGTCTCAGCCCACTAGAGTGGTTATGGCCGTTGAGTGAATAAAATAAATCTAAGTAAACTAGCAGAGTGTCTGGCTTATAGCAGAACCTCAAAGCGTTGTTCAGAGTGACTGCTCAGGAGTTTTGTTGAGTTATATGGACTGTTACCAAACAGCAGCCCTCCTGGAGGTCTGGGAACAGTTTAGCCAAGCCCTGTACATTAGTGAGATTCCGGTACACTTGGGTGTGCGGGGCTTTGCAGCTGGCAGAGAGCAGACCTTCCCTTCGGTGATGGGCCAGATGATCGCTGGTGCAAGGCCTTTCTGATACACTCATCGAAGGAATGTTCTCCCTCCGCGGAGTCACTGTCTGCAGGTTTGCCGGGTATGACCGAGGGTGTGGAGGCTATAGGAGAGTCAGGGCAGACCTCAGGGAATGGGGACAGAGAAAGGAAGTGCACCCTCAGCGTGAGCATAGTCCTGGGTCTCCTAGGCAGGCTTATAAAATACCCTTCCCGCCGGTCCCCTCTCCTTCACCTCCATCAAGCCAGGCCTAGAGGAAAGCACACTGCTACCCGAGGGCGTGAAGTAGCCTGTCTTCCTGTTGGCCAAACCTTTGTTGTCTTTGTGGATGAGTCTTCTTGAGATTTACTTCAGCTTCTTAGTGTTACTCTTGCCCTGTTCACGGAGCAGTGATGGTAACTACGTCTGTAGAAAAATTTAAGAGCGTATTTATTTTTTATGTTGAATGACATCAGTTGAAAGTCTATAAAGATGAAACGTAAGTGGCTTTTGTTGGAAAGTGTAGTGGCTGTGGAGCCAGCATGGTGAATTTCTAACAGAACTTCACTTCTCAGTACTTGTGAATACCCCTCCCAGACATTTCCCTGCTCACTCATCAATGTCTTTCTTTTCCTCAAGGGACATGGCTTGCAGTGTGGCAGGCATAACTTCTGATGCTAATGTTCTGACTAATGAACTGAGGCTCATTGCACAGAGGTATGGTCATAAATAGCGTAATTGATGGTACGTAAATTAGTCTTGATGTTTGCAAGGAGAACTCTTATTTGCAAAGGTGGAAGATGTTAAAAAATCTATTAACTGAAAATTACACAAAAAAAATTTTAATGTTTCTTTATTTTTGAGAGAGAGAGACAGCACGAGTTGGGGAGGGGCAGAGAGAGAGGGAGACACAGAATCTGAGGCAGGTTCCAGGCTCTGTCAGCGCAGAATCTGATGTGGGACTCAAACCCGTGAACTGCGAGATCATGACCTGAGCCGAAGTCGGATGCTTGACTGACTGAGCCACCCTGGCGCCCCAAAAATTACAAAATTTTTAAAGCAAGGGTGTGAAATGTTACTTACCATGCTCTCCTCCCTGCTTCAAATTACATGGACTCTTAGTGTCCTTGTGGCACAGAATTTCTTTTCAGAGGGTATTTTGCTTAGAGTGTATCTGTGTTTTAGGGAAGGTTGTTAATATGCCAATTTCTTTATTCTAGGTATTTGTTACAGTATCAGGAGCCAATTCCTTGTGAGCAGTTGGTCACGGCACTTTGTGATATCAAACAAGCTTACACACAGTTTGGAGGTACTGGACTTTTTGGAAGTCGTGTTCCAGAAAGTTAAACCATTTTATGAGTAATGACCTTTCTGAGGTAGTAAAAAGAAATTGAAATAAGAAAACACTTTTCATACATCCCTGCTTCTTGAACTAATTGGCTTCCACTATGTAGATTGTTATACGTTTTGTTAATAGACCACTGAAAGGCCGTGATGCCATTTTCAAACCTGGAAACAAATTGCTTTTTACATAATAATGAAATTCAGCATCGCTCCTCTGTTCTTTATTCCCTTTCTTGGCTGTGTCCAAATCCCGGAAACGAAAGTGGAAGTTTGGACAGAGCTTATCACCAGCGTTCAGAAAACAAAGCAGTTTATGAACGCTTAACTTCCCAGAGCAGGGCCAGTGCCACTCGCTGGGCTCAGGTAGCAGCAGTGGTGATCTAGATGCTGTTTGTTGTGCTGTTAAAGGAAAACGTCCCTTCGGCGTGTCCCTGCTTTACATCGGCTGGGATAAGCACTACGGTTTTCAGCTCTACCAGAGTGACCCCAGCGGGAATTACGGAGGATGGAAAGCCACATGCATTGGAAATAATAGTGCTGTGAGTATTTTTGTGTTGCTGTAAAATCTAGCAAAAGATCTAATAACCACCACAATTTTGAAGTAGCAGTGAACATAATCTATTTGAAAATAGTTGCCACAACCTTATGTGATATGCAGATACCTTCACTTTCTATTGGTAATGAAGTCGCAGGTAGTGCTACTACTGGGACTTACTGTCTACGTTTATAATGGAAGGAAATGCTAATTTTTTTCTTAAGTTTATTGTTCTGAGAGAGAGGGGGCACGCACGGGGGAGGCGTGGATAAGGAGGGAGGGAGGGAGAATCCCAAGCAGGCTCTGTGCTGTCAGCAAGCAGCCCGATGCGGGGCTCGATCTCAAACTGTGAGACCAAGACCTGAGCCGAAATCAAGAATCAGACGCTTAACCAGCTGAGCCACCCAGGTGCCTGGAAATGCTAATTTTCAGTTAGAAGTCGTGAAAATAAGGTGTAATTTTTTCCACGTCCTAGTTCTCAGATCCTTTGAATTCTATCACAAGTCCCTTGGAGGTCCTGGGAGTCCTGGCTAAAGATCCCATTCATACAGCACCAACAGCCCTGTTCGCCTGTTCCGGGTCTGCCCTCCTGCCATTGAAATTGTGTGTGTTGCTTATAACGCCTGTAATAATTCAGCCATTATTATTCTGACTAGCCATTATTAGCCAATAATTAGCCATTATTACTCCTAAAAAATGTGAGAATTTAAAGAAAATTCTTTGTTGATTCTCCATTATGTTTTATAGGCAGCTGTGTCAATGTTAAAACAAGACTACAAAGAAGGAGAAATGACTTTGAAGTCAGCACTTGCTTTAGCTATCAAAGTCCTAAATAAGACCATGGATGTGAGTAAACTCTCTGCTGAAAAAGGTAATCGATGTCCACTCCTCTGATTGGTTCGCTTGTGTGAGAGAAGCAGTTGAGCAGCTCCTGTGTTAGGCCACCTTGTCAGAGTTCTTTGAAACCTCAACCTTACGAATTGGGTGGCCTTATACCTGTGTCCTAAGGGAGGACACTAGGGCTTAGTGGGGTTAAGTGACTTGACCAAGGTCAAGACCACTGGGAAGTTGTGGGGCCGTAATCCCACAGTACATCCTGAGCCTGAATGTTCTCAGTGTTCATAGCTAGAGATCTGAGTTGTGCTACTTTTAGTTGATAATTGTCTTACCAGCTTCTTGACGGTGATACCTGTGTGTGCGTACATATGATGAAGAACATGCATGTGATTAGGTATTTATACATATGTATCTTATGCTTTTTTTTTTTTTTTTTAATGTATCTTATGCTTTATCCAAGGGATGACTTTTGCAGGAGCTGTGGTATCCTCTGCTCTTTTGAATCTCCTGATCTCTCATGTGATGCCATATTTGCAATTTTAAATACTTTATGTAGCTTAAATCATATAATCACAGAAGACAATATTTCTAAGTAATGTTTTTCAAAAACTATGGTGAATTAATGTATTGATTCTGTTTAGGATAATTTAGCTCCTCTCGTTCCTTAGAAAATGCAATTTACTTGAGGCTGCCCCCTTTTTGTCTAGTTCTACCAATTTCAAGGAGGTCGTACTCCATTTCCTCTGCTCTCAAAATTCCTTCTTTGGTATCAGTTTACTTTTCTCATCTGTGGTCATGGAAACTGCTTTTCATGCCTTTGTTTTAAAAAGAGGTTTCAAAAGTCCATGAAAAATGAGTATAATCACTGGTTAGAGATTCTCTGCACCTTCAGAGGTTCCAACAGGGAGGCTGTGGTTCCATCTGGTCGTCACAGCTAATAGGCCAGAGGGGGGACACTTAAGTGAAAGGGTTGATAGGAACTTCGCAAGATGGGAGGTATTTTATTGCTGTCAGAGTACCCGTGAATCGTACACAGCACACGGCATGGAGAGTGGGGGCCTCGGCTCCAGGGAAGAGCTGGGACTGTTGAGTTTGTTTGCCGAGTGTGCCCGCCTGTAACACAAGTGCGTGTGCTCACTTCCAGTGGAAATCGCCACCCTAACAAGAGAGAATGGGAAGACGGTCATCAGAGTCCTCAAACAGAAAGAGGTGGAGCAGTTGATCAAAAACCATGAAGAAGAAGAAGCTAAAGCTGAGCGCGAGAAGAAGGAAAAAGAACAGAAAGAAAAGGAAAAATAGAAGGAAGGACCATGGGTTTTGTAACTCACCTGGGGCCATTTCAGTGTCCGTGCTGTCCTTTTCACCCTGCGAAAGCTCTGACTTGTTTCGGCTTGTGTGGTGGGAGACCAGGATGGCACCGGCTCGCGTGGGTCCTTGCTGTCTCTGTCCACTCAGATCTTGTATTGACGATCACTCGTCACGGACGCCCCAGTCCCTCCACCCTTGTTTTGGGGAATAAAACTTGGAAAGAATGGAAATGGTGAAGGAAGATATTCTCCGTAGCCGTGATCCCTGAAGGTCCGGGGATCACGAGTGAAATGTACTCTGGCGGCCTTTGCAGTCCCTTCTAGTGAGATGTCACAACTGACGGCGTGTAAACTTCATGCAAAGAGAAAGGCGGGATTGTGCACTCAGGATTTCCTTAGTTGTCCCCCTGCTATTTGGAGACCCCGTAGCCCAACTTGAGCAAAGTCGAGCCAGCCCTCTCTTGGCCTCCAATAGAGCAAGATCCGGTGACGCAAGAGTCATCTTCTTCCCCTTGGTGTTGCCAGCCTGTGCTCTTGGTGGGTAATCATCCTGGGCGTAAAATCGTGTGGGCGCACGTGCACACACATACACACGTGCGTGCGCATAGTTAACAAAGTATGAAAGGCATAATTAAAGGAAACCCTGTGTCCCTACTAAGCAGCCTCAGAAACAGTCCCCGTGAAGCCCCTGTGTGTGCCTTTCAGATCTCACCCCTGTACCCGAGATACATTATGTTCAGTTTATCCTTCCTCTCATCTGTGGGGTTTGTGTTCTGGCTTTTCGCCCCTCCACTCCAGGTGGGCTTAGCAGGTCTGTCAGTCAGAGCTGTCCTTTCACAGAGGGGCGCACACTTCTCTGGCTGGCAGGACGGCCTGTCTCCTCTCCAGGACTGTTCTGAGGAAGCACGTGAGGCCAGGCCAAGCCAGAGTTGATGTTGGGCGCACAAGGAGGGAACGCTGAGGACCCTGTGATGGGCAGGCTGCCCAAAGCCACGTGGAAGGTTTGTGCAAGAGAAATTAGGGCCACAGAGAAAAGTGAAACCAAAGAGAATAGTTTAGATTTGACAGAAGGGATTCTCATTGCCGAGTTTTGCTGTCATTTATGATAACGTTCTTTGACGGAAGTACTGTGGGGCAGTGCTATGTAAAACGTCCTTGTGGGGACCATGTCAGCATCACCTGGGAATTGACTAGAAGTGCAAATTCTGGCATCCCATCCCAGAATGACCGAGTAAAAATCTCGGAGTAGAGCCCAGCAGTCAGTGTTAACAAACTGTGTGTTCTGCGCATACTAAAGTTTGAGAATCCCTGGGAGAGCTTTTATGCCTCCTGTGCCCAGGCTGTACTCCGTATCCATGGAACCAACCTCTGGGGTGGGACCCTGACAGTAGCAGTTTTTTAAATACCACCCTCCACTCCACTCCCACCAGGGGCTTCTGCCAGGGATGAGAACCAGCGCACCCGGCCATAGCTAACCCATCTCGCCTGTTGTCAGGCAATCAGACGTGGAATCTCAGCCGAATCCCTACCACTGCTCTTAGGGAATAGCCATTTCGGGTGCTTTGTGCACACTAACCTCGTGTTCATGCTAAGGTGTTTTTTCAACCCACCTTTGACAGTGTTTTTTTTTTTTTTTTTTTTTAATGTTTATTTTGAGAGAGAGAATGTGAGTGGAGGAGGGGCAGAGAGAGGGAGACCGAGGATCCAAAGCAGGCTCTGTGCTGTCAGCAGAGAGCCTGATGCGGGGCTTGAACCCATGAACCGTGAGACCATGACCTGAGCCGAAACCAAGAGTCAACGCCTAACCGACTGAGCCCCCCAGGTGCCTCGACGTAGTGCTTTTTAAATCTAAATTGCCTTTTCTTTTTGTTTTTAGAGATCATGTGCAACTGGGGGAGGGGCAGAGAGAGGGACAGAGAATCCCAAGCAGGCTCCATGCTGTCGGCGCTGAGCCCGTTGGGCTCCATCCCATGAAACGTGAGAACATGAACTGAAACCGAGTCGATGCCTGAACAAATGAACCCCCCCCCCCCACCAGGCTCCCCTAGGTTTCCTTTTACTCTAATTTATACGGTGGGATGCTGTTACTCATAGTAGCTTTGTTCTAGAAGTTCATTATGAACACTGAATCAGCAAGTGCTGAACCGTGGCTCCTGGGGAGACCCCACGGAAGGTGCCTGTGAGTCTCTGGCCGCAACTCTTGCGTCAACCAATCAATACGTAACTTTGTTTTATGTCTCTCTTTTAAAGACCTCTTAATACATGTTGGTAATTCGTTAATCTTGAACTCAGGGCCAACAGCCGCAACACTTAAGTGAAGCTTGTCTAGTGCATTTCCTCTGTAAGGCTTAGCAGCCTTCCTGCACTTAACACTAGCCAGCGCTTCAGCACTATGCTTAGGGGCATTTCAGCACAATCACCGACAGCACAAAGATGGGAAAACTGTGGCGCAAAATAGAGCTAAAGAAAAACACTGGTTTACAGTGCCAGAGCTGAGGCGCGGGGGCAGTGTCCCCTCTTTTGATCTCAGCTGGGAACATGCACGTCAGGCAATTCAGATCATTGCACGCCTGCGGTGACGTGGGTTTGGGGTCACAAGCAAATTTGCAAATGCAGAATCTAATGAGGATCCGCTGTGTGATGTAAATCGACCCTTTCAGTCCCGCTGTGCACAGACGCAGGTAGATGGTTTGCCCGGCAGGGACCCTGTGGCCACAGTCCCACGCTGACAGTTTCAGCAGCCTTGTGACTGGTCTGCTTCCGTTTCCTTCCTGTCCTTCAGTTCCCGGGATGGCAGCCACTGTGGTACCGCTTTGCTCGAGATGCCGCGGTGGCCGTCCTTCCTGCTCAGGTGTCCTGTGTCCGGCCCCACTGCTGCCCTCTCCTCCACCAGTGCGCCCTCCTCACACTGTGTGCGTCTGGGTGAGCCTGGCTGTTCCCTGAGAGACCAAGCCTCGTCTGCCCCAGGGCCTCTGTTCTTGCCAGTCCCTCTGCCTTGAGGACACCCTTCCCTGGGAACGTCCGCATAGTCTGCTCCCTCCTGTCCGAACGTCCTCTTCTTGGGTCTTGGGCTATGTCAGGAGCAGCCACTCCCCCACGCGCTCCTCCCTCACCCTCCTGGGTGTTCCCCACGCCCTCGTCACCGTCTGGAGCGACTGCTTACCATCCGTCTGCGCCGCTGGAATACAAGCTTCCGGAGCAGGGGCTTTGGCAGCTGCGTTCCGGTACCTGGAAGGGAAATGGGCACGTAACTGTTAGGCTTCAAATAAGGATTGACGAATGAGTGGTGGCCCTTGGTTCGCTGGAGTGAAATCCTAAAATGCACTCCTTTTCCATCCAGGTTAGTAGAAGTGGGTTTTCTATACTCTGACCGCCCCTCCAGCACTTCCTATAGTTGTGGCCCCTGCAGAGGCTGTAGGGGACGAGAGCCCACCCTGTTTACCACCACGTCTGGAGCAAGTCTTCAGAACTTTATCCTAATGACGGAAAGACCTTAACGGATGCACCCTTTTGTTGAAGTAATTTCATGCTGGGGGAAAAGTAAAAGATGGGGGCAGGGCGGGGGCTGCCCTAACTGGTTTTTTCCTGCACCAAGGCTGACTAGCCTAGAATCTCTCCCACCCTCTTCTCTCCCTCCGCTCTGTGGCGTATTTTTAGCTCTGGTTTCCAGGGCCTTGCCTGGTGCATCCCGAATGTAGCTTAGCAACCATCGGGAGAACATGGGCTCTTTCTCACGGGCACGACCAATGCAGGAGAGTCTTGATAGGAATAAGTAGAAAACCAAAGAGCTAAAGGTTTAAAATCTTGATTTCATTTGGGTGAGTTACAAATCGTGTTTTTAAAAATAAATCATGTGGGGGGGGGGGAAATGTGTTCCTGTGTATAATTTGGCTTCCGTGTTTTTCTTAATCAGAAAATAAGCAAGACTCCAATTTCTACAGTCTGGCACTTTGAAAGCTCCATGAAAGTATTTGTCTTAGCAGTGCAAAAATATTCCACGTTCTGAAAAAAAAATCACAAAGTAGTTTCATTTGTATTCCTATTTACCATGTTCCTGGTAATTTTAGGTGATGGCAATTTGTGGCTGAGTAAGACACGTCCTCAGTTATTAATGTGCCGTTTGCAGGACAGGCAGGGCTGTAATCAAGCGCTTGCTAATGTGGACACGTGCTCGACCCCTGGTGGCTGTGAACTGCGGCGAGGGCGTGAAGGCCTGGCAGGGGACAGCTTCCCATGTTTATGGAAAGCCTGTAGCTGAGCAGAGCTAGAGCAGAGCTGCTCGGGGGAAGATGATCAATGACCAGAGATGAGGTTGGACAAATGTACACCAAAGAGACCAGAGAGCTTCGCAGATCCTGTGAGAGATTTGAGTGAATCAGGGACCCAGGTTACGCTCTAACTCGAGTCCGGGAGCTGGATTAAGTGGCAAGAGACAAGGAGGGAGACCAGCTGGGAGGCTTCAGAAATGGGGGGAAGGATGAGGGTCTCGGTGGTAAAGGGGACAGAGGAGGAGGAGTGCCCCGGGAATGAAGGATGAGAGAGGAGGAGGAGAGCGTGATCCAGGCCTCCGACTCCCGAAAGTAGTTACGCCCTGAGCTAAAAAGGCATCGAGAACACGGTGACCTGTCCCTAACCTTGCTTCCATTTTTGTTGTTGCTTTGGCCTGAGACGGAGGAGGCTGGTAGAAAAGAACCCTAAACAGCGAGTGAACCCATGTCAGCTTTGCCCCCTTTCTCTTCCAGAAAATTTTTTTTTCTTCTTCCGAGCTCTGCCCATCTCCTTGTCCCATTTCCTGTCCCGGCACTTAACTTAGAAGCTCATCCGCGTTACAGCACCTTCTCATTTTAGTGTTTACAGTTTTATTTTTAATGCTGATAACCGAAGGGTTTTTTGTGTTTAGGTAGGCAAAGCTCTTAATCGTGTATATTTCTTGCTAGTATGATACACATAAAGATATTGTCCACCCCAAAAACACTAATTTAAAGGAATACATGCACCCCAATGTTTACAGTATCACTATCGACAGTAGCCAAATTATGGAAGCAGCCCAAATGTCCATCGACTGATGAATGGATAAAGAAGATACGGTGTACACGTACAATGAAATAGTCCTCGGTGATGAAAAAGAATGAAACCGTGCCATTTACAACAGCATGGATGGGGCGAAGTGAAATAAATCTGTCAGAGAAAGACAAATACCATATGATCTCACTTGTATGGGGGAATTTAAGAAACAAAACAAATGAGCAAAAAAGAGAAACCAAGAAACAGACTCTTCACTACAGAGAACACAATGATGGCACCAGAGGGAGGTGGGGGGACAGGTGAGATAGGTGAAGGAGATTTAGAATATGCTTACCTTGGGGCGCCCGGGTGGCTCAGTTGGTTGAGCCACTGACTTTCGCTCGGGTCATGATCTCGTGGTCTGTGAGTTCGAGCCCTGCGTCAGGGTCTGTGCTGACAGCTCAGAGCCTGGAGCCTACTTCAGATTCTATGTCTCCCCCTCTCTCTTCCCCTCCCCTGCTCACACTCTGTGTCTCTCTGTCTCTCAATAATAAATAAACGTTAAAAAAAAAAAAAGTATACTTACCTTGATACACTGAGTAATTGAATCTCTATATTGCATACCTGGAACATAAAACACTATTTTAACTACACTGGAATTAAAATTCTTAAAAAAGTTTAAGTATGTACACGTTCCTCTAGTAAATTTGTGGTCTTACCACCTTTATCATAATTTGAAAAATATAATTGGTATCTTTTTAAAAGTCAGTATTTAGGGGCACCTGGGTCTGGGTGGCTCAGTTGGTTAAGCATCTGACTCTTGATTTGAGCTCGGGTCACGGTCTCGTGGTTTGTGGGATGGAGCCCCGCGTCGGGCTCTGCACTGACAGTGTGGAACCTGCTCGGGATTCTCTGTCCCTCTCTGCCCCTCCTCCCTGGCTTGTGCTCTCTCTCTCAGAACAAATACATAATTAAATAAGTCATTATTTAAATTATGCAACTTTAATTCTCTTGTTCAGACTAATTTTCTTGAGTTAACTCAGAATTAGATGAATACTTACCTTTCTTTCACACATTTATAGGGACGCTAATAAATAACAGTCACCTCAGCTTTATTGAGAGGTAGTTCTTATATTCCATGCAACTCGCCCATTTGAAGTGCTCACTGCAGTGGGTTTCGTTATCTTACAGAGCCGTGCGGCCAGCACCGGTCAGTTTCAGAACACTTTTGCGAACCCAAACAAGCCCCACGCCGCTTTGTGGTCACCCCAGTCCTCCAGCCCCAGGCAGCCGCTGGTCTGCTCTCTGTGTGTGCACATCGGCCTGTTCGGGACGTTTCATGTGATGCAGCTCTAGAAGCCGGTCTGCGGGCGTCTGGCGTCTTCCACGTGCTGTAGTGCTGCCAGGCTCACCAATGCTGCGGCAAATGTTGGAAATCCACAGCTTACTAGATAAGGGAAATAATAGCGGGAGTCTGTGTTTGTTATTGCCGAATAAATGTCCCTCGTGTGATTACACCGCATCTTGTTCATTCATCGGGTGGCGGACGTTGGGGTTGCCTCCGATTGAGGGCTGCTGTGAACACTCATGTACAAGTTTTGTGGGGACTTATGCTTTCCTTTTTCTTGAGTATGTACCCAAGTGGAATTGCTGGGTCATATCTTGGTTTACTTTTAATCCATCTTTGTACCAGACATTCACATTAGTGATTCACATTTTAAAAGGAGTCTGCCTTCCCCTATTTTCACCTATAACAGCCCCATGTAAATGGAAGGTGGACTGACTCTTGAGTGAATGTATATGAATTTGTTAGTTACTGTTGAAGTAGGTCTCACGGTTGGAGAGGACTTTTGATTCCTTTCATGTTGGCAGGAAGAATTTCTTCTCTAAGTTCCTTTATACCTAACACTAGGAAAGGCCAAGTCTTTGATTCTGTACCGAGAGCCTTATGTAATAGCATTCTCTGAAAAATTCTGAATCATACAGAATGAGAGAATCCAGGGTAAATTGTCTTCTGAGTCCTGAGCAATCTAATGACTGACTTTTCTGATTATAATATGCTCGCTTTGGAAAATGCACAACAGATTAAATAGAAATCGCCCGTATGATCTTCCTTAGGGTTAGCCACTGTTAACTCTCTCACTGGTCCAGTTTAGATGCTGACTTTAGATGGTGGACTGTGGCAAATTACCGGCCATCTATTTAAAAATAGTCTCCAAAAAAACAGTCTCAAAGAAGAAATTAAAATATGTTTTTTTTTCCTTCTCACTGGTCTTCGAAAGTATTTTGAAGTCTTAGAAAACCCTTTCTTGTCTACAGACATACCATCCTGAACGCGCCCGATCTCGTCTTACCTCGGAAAACCCTTTCTGTATACCACAGCAGAAAGTATCGTTTGTGAAGTAAACAGTATGTGTCAGTTACCTTATATTTGCTAATTCTCATAATAACCTTATGAAACATTTATTATAATTACAGCACTCAGTTATTGAGGGCCCACGACATGCTTGGTGATTTAGGAGCAGTCTTT
This sequence comes from Panthera tigris, assembly GCF_018350195.1. Lineage (NCBI taxonomy): Eukaryota > Metazoa > Chordata > Mammalia > Carnivora > Felidae > Panthera > Panthera tigris. Next base: position 311,438 of record NC_056665.1, on the reverse strand, counting down.
CTATTGTACAGCTGAGAAAACCAAAGCTCGGAAAAGGACAGTGACTTGTGCCCCCACACAGCTCCAGTGCCCCCAGGCTGTCCCTGCCATCCTGGCCTGGGCTTCCGTGGTGCCTCTCGCATCTGTCCCCCTTCACTGCTAGAGTGACCTTCATGTGACAGTCAGAGCACAGAGCGCATGCCATGACCCTTTCACTGGTTTCCCATCAGAGAACGTCACAAATTTACAGGGATACAAATGAAGCTTAAGCTTTGGAGCCCCTCACTTGTGTGCCCCTTCCAAGGCCCCAGGGAAGGACCCTAACAGTGTGTTCTCATGCTGACCTGCTTATGAAGTTTGCCGAAGTGAGATCTTTGGAGTGCAATTGATGAGTGCCACTGTCTATTTCCAGAGACTTCCCCTCCGTTTTGCAGTCTTTGCAGTGGTCAAGGCCGTAAAGGAATCTATTTATTCTCACTTTTGCTAATCATCCCACCGTAGAAATGGCTCCAGGGCATTTCCTTCCAACCTCTACGCCAGCCTACTCAGCATCACGACGGGAAGACGTCGCCACATGAACGGCCTCTTCCGTGATATCAGTCATTGGAAGTGTCTGGACAGGGGGAGACAAACAAGGCTGGATGGCCTGCGTCAGAATCTAGTGCACGGCAAAGTCTTCCGGTGTTCAGATGTGCAGAACTATAGGCTGAGGATTCAGTTCTCAATGCAAAACAGAAGAAAAATTACAATATAGGTGTGTCAGTTCGTCAAACCCAGTAGCTTTCCAGGCACTGCAATATTTGCCAACTTTTTAAAGACGTGTAGTTTATTGAGTCTTTTAAAATTCTAATTAAATATCCAATTTCATGCCCAAGTTTATATTTCTACTATTGTATTCTTTTGCTTTAAGAGGACTCCCACCCAAATAATATGATAATTTTCAGTATGAACCTGGGTCACCACTGCTCTCCGTTGTCCCAAGAAGGAAACCCATTCTCTTCATTCCGACCTCTCCTCACTCCCCCATCTTGATGATTCACCTCTGTCCTGCCCTCACACCAAGTTCTCTTCTACCTTAGGGCCTCGCCCAAGCTGCCCCTTCATCTGGAATGCCCCCCCGCCCGACACGCACCGGACATGACTGATGTTTTCTCTGTCTCCTAGCTCAGGCCATCTCCCCAGAACCCTCACCCCAACCGCATCACTTTCTATTTTTTCCCTCAAGAATTCTTAGCAAATTCCGAAATTATTTTGTTTATTTTCTGCCTTCCTCCCCTCAGCAGTAAGTTCCCTGAAAGCAGGGACGTATCTGTCTTGTTTACTACATCATCCCCAAAACTGGGCATGTGGTTGATTCCCAAATATCTGTTGAAAAAATAGCTAGGAAGTGACAGGGCGAGAATCCAGACTCATGTTTATTTGATATCAAAGATCAAAGGCTGTGCATTTCCCAATACGTCACCATTTTTCTGTGTTTCCTGTCTGTTATCCCAGAGCACTGGGGAGTGACTGAGAAGATCATATGTAACCAAGGACCCAAATTTCCTTTGGCATGCAGGTGGCTTCAAGTATTCTTTAGTTTTCAAAAAATTGAAAACACCTAAATTTAATCGGGCATGTTCTAGAAGGACAAGGAAAGATTGCATCTCAGGTGAGACAGCTGTGGAACTGGAAGTTACCAAATGATAACCGATTGTTGGAGACTTGGATCAGGTGGCTTAGAATTAGGTTAAAGATAATCAATTCTCTGGGACAATCATGTCATACATTACTCTAACCTTCAGAGGGAGCTTTTTGAATTGCCAAAAGATGCTCATCTGCTCTTGCTTCTCCTCCATATACAAAAACTTGACATCGGTTGGCTTCGTCTGGGAAATGAAGCTGGATGGGAAAGCCCACCCTTGCTAAATAAATATGGGTGATCCCCGAACATATTCTAGAAACTGCTCCATTTGGTTTCCTTTTATCCTCATTTCCCTAAAAGCCTGATATGGCAGCTTGCAAATTACAAATGAAAGTGAAATCTATTTAATTTTGAATTTTTTTGTGTGCTTCTGAGTTTCAGAATGTCCTACTATCCCTTGATTGGAGTGGGAATAATCTGGAACAATTAAATTGGCAAGCATTAAACTAAATTCTAAGATGGCAGTTCTCCTGGTTGGTGTTGTAGCCACAAATTTCTGGAGCATTTGTGGTCTATACCTGCAGTATAATTTGTCCTGTGAACTTATTTTTGATATATGTAGCAGTGTCTATAAAGATCTCTCAGTTCCTGAATAGAAAGTGAGTGGCATACAGGTTGTATGTTTGGTAAGAATAGTTAAATTCTACCTTTTGCACAGAATTGAACATTTACAATTGTATCTTGCAGACATTAAAATAGGGGCATAGGGGCACCTGGGTGGCTCAGTCCAGTTGAGCGTCCGACTCTTGATTTCGGCTCAGGTCATGATCTCGCAGTTCGTGGGTTTGAGCCCCGTGTCAGACTCTGCGCTGACAGTATGAAGCCTGCTTGGGATTCTCTCTCTCTCTCTCTCTCTCTCTCTCTCTCTCTCTCCCTTTACCTCTGCCCCTCCCCCACTTGCTCTCTCTCTCAAAAATAAATAAACATTAAAAAAAATAAAGACAGGGGCGCCTGGGTGGCTTGGTCGGTTAAGCGTCCGACTTCGGCTCAGGTCATGATCTCACGGTCCGTGAGTTCGAGCCCCGCGTCGGGCTCTGTGCTGACAGCTCAGAGCCTGGAGCCTGTTTCAGATTCTTTGTCTCCCTCTCTCTCTGCTCATCCCCTGTTCATGGTCTGTCTCTCTCGGTCTCAAAAATAAATAAACGTTAAAAAAAATTTTTTTTTTTTTTTAAATTTTTTTTCAACGTTTTTTAATTTATTTTTGGGACAGAGAGAGACAGAGCACGAACGGGGGAGGGGCAGAGAGAGAGGGAGACACAGAATCGGAAACAGGCTCCAGGCTCTGAGCCATCAGCCCAGAGTCTGACGCGGGGCTCGAACTCACGGACCGCAAGATCGTGACCTGGCTGAAGTCGGACGCTTAACCGACTGCGCCACCCAGGCACCCCCAAAAAATTTTTTTTTTAATAAAAAAAAATAAAGACACTGTCCTAAAAAATAAAAATAAAGTAGGGCATAAATTTATTTATTTTATAAATTTATTTATATATAAATTTTATATATTTATAAATTTATTTATTTTATTTTATAAATTTATACTAATATGCCACCTATGAAGAAGAGGTCACTTAATGCAATAAATATTTATATATAATGGGTTGTGCTTATTTAGTATACAAATGTTGAGCTTAGGTATATTTAAGTAATTGCAAATCTGCTGAAGAAATTTATCTACAGAAATCCATATTTGTATTTTTTCACTGTAGAAATTTTTATTTTTTAGCAGCTTTATTGACATAGCATTGACATATAATAATAGTATCTATGGCACCCAACTTGATGTTTAATAAATGTATACATTGTGAAATGATCACCACGATGAAGCTAAGTAACCTATCTAGAACCTCTACGTGGTTACCATTGTGTGTGTTGAGAGGATTTAATTAAGATATATCCTTTTGTATTTATGTTTTTAAATTTTTTTAAATGTTTATTTATTTCTGAAAGAGAGAGACAGAGACAGAGACAGATACAAGCAAGGAAGGGCAGAGAGAGAGAGGGAGACACAGAATCCCAAGCATGACCCAGGCTCTGAGCTGTCAGCACAGAGCCTGACGCAGGGCTCGAACTCACGAACCGTGAGATCATGACCTGAGCCAAAGTCAGACACTCAACCGACTGAGCCCCCCAGGCGCCCCTTGTTTATGTTTGTTTTAAATGAAAAATTCTTTCATGATGTGATTCATCACTCTCACATGTAAAAGTTATGACATTTAGGGGGCATGGGTAATTGTACTGCACTTTCTTTAGGTGGAAAACAGTATGTTTATTTGTAACAAGAGCTGATATTTGTCCAGGGTATCTTAATGTGTGTGTGTGTGTGTGTGTGTGTGTGTGTGTGTGCGTGTGTGCGTGCGCGCTATTATTAAAGTCTATTGAGACAGCTCAGTTATATATATGGTTTATATTTTTGTGATATGTGATTTTATGCACTACTATTCAGCTATTACAATCTAATAAAATATGGCCAATTACTTTTCTTTCTTAAAGCTCCATATATTAAAATATGTCTGCCCTTTTACATTTTGATTACAGCCATTGAAATAGCCCCTGAAAAGGAACTTTTATTTTTGTATCATTTCTTTTGAAGGATTGAATATTAATACCCTATCAATACTTGCTTTTTTTGCTTTAATCTGTGAAAACATTTAATTTCAGCAGGAAAATTGACAGCATCCATTTTTATCTTTAATTAACTTTTCAGTTTGGCTTTCATCTTAAAGGCTCATCGCAGAATTTATCACCAAACTGCAGTGGAAATGCTGAATGGGAGATTTAGAGAATCTGCCTGGCCTTGCATTTAGCTCAGTTGACCCCATTATAAGAAAGGAAGTCAACAACAACATCGGTGTGCAAGACGACTCATCGGGTCAGTCCACTTGCAGATGACAAGGCCTGTCCGACTCCTGGTTCCCTTCCTGGGTGCTCTTTTTTCCCTGCAAAGCACCAACAGCCCTTTGTTTAGGGGTTTTGTGAGTGCAAAAGCACGTCAGAGAATAATTGCCCCATAAAAGGTAACGGCTGCCAGCTACTGGACACTGGGCCAGTGGCTGAGCCCCTACAGGCTTCCTCTTCTGCCTCCAGGTTTTAAGGCACTGCTTAAAAGGTGGGGCCCAGAAAGAGAAATTTCATGTAGAATGGTTGTCTCTGAAGCCAGTCGCCTGGGCTTGAGTCCCTGCTCTGAGATCTTGGGCAAACTACCCAACGTTCATTTATTGAACCAGTAAACATCTTGAGCATCTATGCGTGCTCTATGTACGGGGCACACACTAGTGAACACCACAGACACAGCCGCTGCCCTTTGGGAACGAATTTTCTATTGGAGAAATCGCATACCGACGGGTGTGTAATCACAAGCTGTGCTGGGTGCTGAGGGGAAGTGTAGAGAGTAACAGGCAGAGGGAGTGGAGGACCCGACTTACATAGGCTGCTTTTGTCTCTCAAGTGGTGACAGTTCTGCTCACTCTTGGAGGAGTAGGAATTAGGCAGAGCAGGGGAGGTGGGGGTAGGGAGAGAGGGGCAGGCAGAGAGAGCAGGTGTGGGAAGGGCCTTGAGGGGACACTGCTGGGTGGGTCCTGCAAGGGGGAGGAGTGTGGTGTGAAGCTGGTGGGGGCAGCGGGGGCTACTCGGGGACACTGGCATGGATTTGGCCTTTGGCTTCTGTGTTGGGACGATCACTCGGGCCGCCATCTGCAGAATGTGCTAGAGAGTGCAGGGCAGCGGTCTCAGCTGGAGATCCAGCATGGACATTACCACGGCAGTAGGAAGGAGGAGTCGGGCATGAGTCAAGGTGTAGCCAAGGTGAGCAGCACGAAAGGAAAGCGGGTTAGTCGTGCTGAGTGAAGCAGGGCCGTGAGCCAAGGATGCTGTCCAGGTTTTCAGCTTGAGTCACTACTTGGACGGTGATGGCACTGAGTGAGATAGGAAGACAAAGAAGAGACGGTGGTTTGGGACACACTAAGTGACATGTTCGTCGCATACCCAGCAGGACATGCTGGAGCTCAGCGGTGAGATCAGCACCCGTGCATCTGGTTATCGTCAGCACGTGGAAGATATCTACATGCATGAGATCACAGGGAGTGGGGTGTGCACACAAGAAAACTGGTCCCAGATGCGCGAGTGTGCAGTTCCCAGCATGCAGTGAAAGAGAGGGAGCCTGCTAAGAGGACTGAGGAGAGGGCAGACAAGGGTGATACACACACTGCCCTTGTTGTCCTGCCTGAGAACGAGTGCGCAAGTGTATTTAAAAAGTGCTTCAATTATTACATCTCCCCGCTGCTTGGCGAGGTTAATAGGACAATGATTAAACTCCACTTTCTATGGCAAGGCACTGACTGGTAGTGCATATTGTAACCATGAATGAACCTAGATTCTAGTCCCACGAGCTCATTACCTAGTAGAGGACAGAAGATTTATGGAGAAATAGAGAAGAAGATGGGAAGTAGGAAGTGTTGTCAGAGAAATAAAAGTGAAGTGTTTAGGGACTTGATGGACGTGGCTGTGGCTGGGGGACCCGGCTGTGCTTCATGGGGTGAGCGGCGTTTGAGGTGGGTCTGGAGGAAAGGGTGGGTGTGGATGTTCAGAGAAGGGGAGGAGGAGGATGGACGAAGGCAGGGAAGTGTAATACAAATCCCACACAAATCAGAGGAAGTGTGTCTGGGAGGCAGGTGCACTGTGATGACTGTGCAGCAGTCCCTTGGGTCAAAGCTCAGAAAGCTGGCAGACAGATGCCACGTCAGGGGACTTGGTGGCTGCAGTAGCTGCGGTATTAATGCCTTTTGTCAGCCACGTCTCCTAGCAGTGTGAAGATGCCTCTCATCCGAGTCAGGTGCAGCCACTGCGTCCGGCAACTGGGGGTAATTGGCATATCCTTCTAGAAAAAGCCATCCAAAAAGCATACTTTATATTCCATAATTATTTGCTTGGATTGTAAAGCGCCCAACAAATTACTCACTTTGCTTTCACAACCAGTAGTCCTTTTCACAGATTATGTAAATAACCATTGTTCTTGTGGTTATTGATAGGATACCCCAGGGAGGTCCAGGAGCTGCAATTATGCTCGCTGTGGCTGAGCTAACAACCTTTTAATTCTGGTTTTTCCACTGACAGGTACTGTGACCTTCAGCAATTATTCAACCACTCTGTTTCAAGTCCCCCAGCTGTAAAAGTAGAATAACACTTGACTTTCTCAAACACTGTTAGGATGAATTGCATAAGTGTCTGTATGCCCCATATATTGTTCATAGCAAAAGAGAAAGTTGCAGTGAGGGGACGACTTCCTTCCTTCCTATGCAGGAGTGTAATTAATGACTAACCTGCTTATCATCTTATGGATCCCTTTTCTGTGGCCCCTTTGGCTTAGGCAGAGTTGCTTCATTGGATATGGTTTCCATGTTCCTGGTTGTACTTAGACATAGGAAAAAAGTCCTACCTAAATTTTATCATTTGCATTCTTTACAACCAGGTTTTTAAACAGATTTACTGAGTCTGGAGCTTGGTGTCAAATTCCTGCTCACAAGGAGTGTTAGAGGTGTCAGCTCCATAAATCTTTCTGTGAAGAATCAGTGAAACGCTCTGCCACGGAAGTTTAAAGTTAATTTGCCTGAATCTCTTCAGCCAAATGAAGCTTTCGAATCAATTACGAACAGAGAGGATGAAACGTTGGGTCTGCCGAGATAAGACACAGTCCTCCAGCCGTCAGCCCCAATCACCTTCCAAGTGGCTTCGTGTCTGGTGGATGGAGCCACCAATCTTTATAGACCTTCACTGCTGGCCACACTGCGGGGGCTGGGGGGCGGGCAATGGTTACAGATGTTCACTGCTGGCCACACGGGTGGGGAGCACTGGTTACAGACGTTCACTGCTGGCCACGTGGGGTGGGGCAGTGGTTACAGACGTTCATTGCTGGCCACATGGGTGGGGAGCACTGGTTACAGACGTTCACTGCTGGCCACATGGGGTGGGGCAGTGGTTACAGACGTTCATTGCTGGCCACATGGGTGGGGAGCACTGGTTACAGACTTTCACTGCTGGCCACGTGGGGTGGGGCACTGGTTACAGACGTTCACTGCTGGCCACAGGGGTGGGGGGCAGTGGTTACAGGTGTTCACTGCTGGCCACGAGGGGTGGGGCACTGGTTACAGACGTTCACTGCTGGCCACATGGGGTGGGGCAATGGTTACAGACATTGACTGCTGGCCACACGGGGGTGGGGGTGGTGGGCACGGCCTGTGCTGAGGAGCTGCACTTCATTTTTTGGGACGTCTGAAGGAGGGTCTGGGCTGGGCCCTCTGGTCCCCCCGCCTCGCTTCAGAGACGAGGGAGCGGGCAGGGGGAGAGCCAACCCCTCCCCCCCCCCCCCCCCCCCCCCGAGCTTCAGCCAAGAGCTCTGTTCTGGGGCAGAAACTTCCTCCAGTCCGCTGGGCGCAGTCTGTTCGTCTGCTTTCCCCGGGTGGTGAGCACAACTCAGACGTTAGTTGATGGTGGTGAACACAGGGAGGCGGGGGCCTGCCCGGGTCGCCGGAGGCCGGACGTCTCACCGGCCGGCCGACCAGCTGCACCGCCCTCTCGTCTTCTGTTTCCTGGGCCCGAACGCAGGACCCTCTCGGCGGGCTTTCGGGCCCGGGGGCGGAGCCAGCCAGGGGCGGGGCCAGGGGCGGAAAAGGCGGGGCTCTAGCTCGAAGCTGAGCGAGGCCAAAGGCGGGACCGGGAGGAGGGAGGCGGGACTCCGAGCAGACGGGGCGGGGCCAGGGCGAAGGGGCGGGGCCAGGCGCGCGAGCCTCCTCACGCGCCCCGAGCCCGCCGGAATCTTCCCCGCCGAGGTGGCCTCGCCGGCCGGGGTCTGAGGAGCCGAGCGGCCCCTCCTCGGCGGCGTCCGCTCTCCCTCGGCTCCCGCCCGCCTCCCGGCTCCGACCCTCCGGAGCCCGCGTTCCTTTCCCGCGCGGCCGTCGTGAGGCGTGTGCCCGCGTTCCCGCGTGGGTCCCGGCGATGTCGGCGTGGGGCCCTTCGCCCGCGGTCCTGGGTCTCGCGTCCCGCCCGCTCCGCCTCCTCCTCCTGTTTCAGCTGGTCGCGGGGCGCTGGGGCCCGGCCGGCGCGGGGGGCGGCGCGCCTGGAGGTGAGCCTGGGCGTCGGGGGTGGGGGGGGCGGCCGGGGGTCGCGGGGCGGCTCGGGGCCGAAAGACGTTGTCGCAGAGCGCGGTTTTCTGCTGGGGCTTGAGTGCAGTTTCGGTTTAAATGGCCAGATGCGTTCACTTAAATGCCGAGAAGGCCACTTGGGGTTTTGTTCCCTGACCTGCATCACGGCGGACTGCGGGGTGCAGAGCGTACACCTCGGTACAACTTTCTCGGGGACGGATGCCATTGTTCCCCTCGGGCTCTCAGCCGGGTTCACGGCCGGTCTGCGGCTTAGCCCCAGGCGTTGAGATGTGGTCTTCGTCCCCTCGCCGCCGGCCTCCTCCCGCGCTCGTCCCGGCAGCTCGCACGAGGGTGGCAGGTGTCAGTTGTGGACGGCGGGGCGGCCGGCCCCCGCCGCCCCCAGTCCCCCCGCACCCCGAGGTCTTCTTAGCCCCTTAGAACGTCGTGCGTGTTCAGACCCTTTGGGCAGTAGAAACGGCAAAAGAAAACGCTTGCTCAGATTCCCAGTGCTTTGGCACGTTTCAGGGTCCTCCCAGTGTCTTCGGGAAAACTTCGACCGTCGATGCAGCACCTGTGATGTGGTCTAAACACAGGAAAGGTCAGAATGCCCCGGGGGAGGTGAACGCCGACGGTCACATCAGTGTTTCAGTTCTTAGGCGTTAGTTTCTTAGAGGAGACGTTACTCGGGTGTGGGGAGAGGCTTCTCTTGTCTCCAGCTTTTTAAGCTGATTTCCGGTTCTAGGAAGTAATGATCTGGAAGGTGAGAATTGTTTGCTGCAGGACGTACCGCCTCCCCAGACTGACGACAGAGGACGTGGAGGTGATTGAGACATTTGGAGAAACTCCGGGGCGGGGGCGCCTGCGGGGCTCAGGGCGTTAAGCGTCTGGCTCTTGGCTCTTGGTTTCCGGTCGGTCACCGTCTCCCGTCTGTCGGTTCGGCCGCGTTGGGCGCTGCGCGGACAGTGCGGAGCCTGCTTGGGACTCTCTCTGTCTCTCTGTCTCTCTCTCTCCCTCTCGCTCTCTGCCCCTCCCCTGCTTGCCCAGGCTGTCCCTGAAAATAAATAAATAAACATTAAAAAAAAAAACACAAAGATTTTGGAGCCAGACACACCTGGGCTCAAACTATGACCGGTGTATTGCTTGTTTTGTTTGGCTTCCTTTGCAGAAAGGATAATATCGCTTACCTCTGAGTCATCGTCAGAATTAAGTAATAATGTGTGAAATGCCAGGTGCTGTGCCTGACAGTTCCGGAAAATGGTGCTTCCCTGCATCTTTTGCTGAAAGTGGAACTTTTCCTATGTTTTTTTTTTTTTTAAAATAATGTTTATTTATTTTTAAGAGGCAGAGCTCGAGCAGGGGAGGGGCAGCGAGAGAGGGAGACACAGAACCCAAAGCAGGCCCCAGACTCTGAGCTGTCAGCACAGAGCCCGAACCCAGGAAGCATGAGACCAGGACCTGAGCCGAAGTCCCCCGCTTAACCGGCTGAGCCGCCCAGGCGCCCCTTACCTGTTTTATTTTATTTTATTTTATTTTATTTTATTTTATTTTATTTTTTAAATTTTTTTTTCAACGTTTTTTATTTATTTTTGGGACAGAGAGAGACAGAGCATGAACGGGGGAGGGGCAGAGAGAGAGAGAGAGAGGGAGACACAGAATCGGAAACAGGCTCCAGGCTCCGAGCCATCAGCCCAGAACCCGACGCGGGGCTCGAACTCACGGACCGCGAGATCGTGACCTGGCTGAAGTCGGACGCTTAACCGACTGCGCCACCCAGGCGCCCCGCCCCTTACCTGTTTTAATATAAACCATTGCAGCCAAGCATTAGCGAGGGCCAGTGGCTGTGCGTTCCTGCCTGGTGTTCAGTGTTACCGTCAAACAATGAGGGCTGATCAGGTCCTCCTTTCTGCCCCCACGCTACTTAGCAAACGTCTCTTTTAAAATAGCTTTCACATAAGAGACTGTTAAAAACTGAGAACAAACTGAGGGTTGATGGGGGGTGGGAGGGAGGGCAGGGTGGGTGATGGGTATTGAGGAGGGCACCTTTTGGGATGAGCACTGGGTGTTGTATGGAAACCAATTTGACAGTAAATTTCATATATTAAAAAATAAAAAATAAAAAAATAAAAAATAAAATAAAATAGCTTTCATGCGGTATCACTCTTATGTTCTCTTTTCCCTTTTCCCCACACGAGCTCCTTAAGAGCTGGGATCTTTCTTTTTCAGTTTTCATTCCAGTACAGTTGACGTACCATACGACATTAGCGTCAGATGCACAATAGAGCGATTCAAGAATTATGAACGTCAGTCGGTGCTCCTGATAAGTATACCCTTCATCCCCTGCCCCTGTTTCACCTGTTCCCCCCACCTCCCTCGGGTCACCATCAGTTTGTTCTCTATAGTTAAGAGTGCGAACTGGGATCTTACCCTGTTTATCTTCGTGTCTCTAAGGGCTGGCTTATTGTAGGAGTCCCGTAAATGCTTGTGGATGAAAACGCAGCAGTAAAAATCTCTCTCTGGGTATTAGTTTACTCATGTGTAAGATGAGGGACCGTTAATGGCTCCCCAGCACTAGCTCTAACATTCCAAGACTCCGCGTGCTCTTCGTCAGTGATCATTTGTGGACACAGTGATATTAAGTGGATGACGGAATTGCACACTTGCTCCTAAAAGTTGATAGGATGTGTGTGTAACCGCCTTTGAATGTAGGGTGGCAGAAAGTACTATCTGGAGACCTGCCCACTAGCTTGCTGTTTCCTTGGGCAGATAACTTGACCTTGCTGATTTTTTATTTCTCCCTCTTTAAAATGAGAAGGTGGTAGTAGACGCGTATGTCCTTTCAGTCGTAATTAGTTTTACAATTACATTTTGTTGTTTTTATATTTATCTTAGAGTTTTAGTAGTCACTCTTTCTTATGGTTTTATGTGAGCCAGTCCTCGGGGAAAAAAAAAATGTCTTGTCTGCCAGCAGCCATACTTACATGGGTAATGGAAGATTGCAGAGTTTGAAAGTGGCTCAAGAGGCAATTTTGTCTATATTAAAGAATAATTGGTGGGGCGCCTGGCTGGCTCAGTCAGAAGAGCATGCAACTCTTGCTTTTGGGGTCATGAGTTCGAGCCCCCCATTTTGGGAGTAGAGATTACTAAAAATAAAAAACTTAAAAAAAAAAAAAGAATAATTATGCATTAAGGTAATACAAGCCTTTTAAACTGACCTGACCATCGTCGGGACAATGATTTATGGAAAATAGTCATTAGTTATATTTCTTAGCTGTGTGACATTTTAAATGGTTGAAACTTTATTTTTAGTGTGCATGGTCACTGAGTTCTGTCATTAAGAGGGAACTAAAATAACTATTTAGTAGAAAATGAGAGCTAGGAAAGATTTTTTTTCTTCTCATCTGTAGTTATTTTCATTAATATTTTCAGAAGCTGACAGAAACACACAGAGTGGCTGTCATCTCTGCTTTTGTGATTACATCCAAAAGAGTCTCTAGGTGCCTCAGGTCGTTAGGCAAACTTTTCATACTGTTTATAATTAAAAATTATTTTGGTTTCCTTGCAAATACTGAACATGCTCTATGAGCTAGTGTGCGAACACCTGGAAGGTAGGGTTGTCTGTACATTTCCTGATGTAGCTGAGTTTATTAATGTAGTCTATCAATGTTGCTTTGAAAGGTTTTCGGTCATTTGTCAGAATGGGCTTTTTTCCATTTATAATCTACAAATTAGATCTAGCAGGTAATTTTTTATAATTAGGATATGGGTTTTTAGTATAGTAATTTTAGTTCAGAACATTTTTCTTCTAATAATATTATTCTTCTCCCTTAATAATTGAAATTAATTTTTTTCAGATGTAATTTTAAATTTAATAGTAAGTAAGCATGTCTTGACAATATGAGTTGGTAAATATTGGAATAGTTTCTGAAAAAAAAAGCTTATAACTTGTTTGATTAGAAGTTTGCTCCCCAGAATAGGATAGGTATAGTTTTATAATGACAGTAGGATAGAAGAGGTTATTTTAATGATCCTTTTCTGTCTTTAACTAAAATTTTAATTTAAATGGTCAGTTTCCATTTTAGGGAAGCATGATCTTATCTCTCCTGTGTTTAATTCAGAAAATGTATACTCTTTTTTTCTTAAGTAGAATTATAAAGTCTTTTACCAGTAAAAATAGGAATTAAATATGAATATTTGAATTCTGACAAAAAGCATAGCGCGGACTTTTTTTTTGAGGAGTGTAATCTAATATGTTTTGACAGTTACATAAACAAACATTTGCACCAAAGTGTGGTAGGGGCTTTAGTAGAAACATGCCAGGCATAACAGTCTCAAAGGAAAGTGAGGTCAGGATTCTACAAAACATTCTCTCCACCTCTAGGTCTTAGCAGCCTGGCTCACCTCAAACAGATTTCTCTGTAGCCCTCTCAAATGCTGCTTTTTGCCCCATTTTTATATATGGTGGAGCCTGGAATGTGGGTATGCTAGTACTCTATTGCTACATCCACACCATTACCTCTTGTTTTTCTCACTTTTGAAAAGAGTATTCTTTTCTAGTAGGAGTTTACATGTTTTTTTTTTTTCCTAAGGCATAGTATGGACTTTTTATTCTTTGAATCAGCATTGACTTATTTTAGAACCAGATCATATAACATAGAAATGTGAAAGTTTTTGAATTTGAAAATACAAATTTATACAACATAAAATCTCAAATACACATGAAATATTCAAGTGAACAGAATTAAAATGATAAATTGCAAATTTTCAAACCTCTTTGAAATTAGTACTTAATAGTTTTAACAATATTAGCCGAACTCTTAGTATTCTTTCCTTCTTCCTTTCTTCTTCTTCTTCTCCTTCTTCTTCTTCTTCTTCTTCTTCTTCTTCTTCTTCTTCTTCTTCTTCTTCTTCTGGTTTTTCTTGTTGTCATCCTCCTCCTCCTTCTTCCTCCTCCTTCCTCCTCCTCCCCCCTCCTCCCCTTCTCCTTTTATCTCTTCTTCTGTTTCTTCTCCTTCTTTTTCTCCTCCTTCTTCCCTTTCTCCTCCCCCTCCTCCTCCCTCTCCCCTCCTCCTACTCCTCCTTTTCCTTCTCTTCTTCTTTGTCTTCGTCTTCTTCCCTTTCTTCCCCTTCTTCTTTTTGTTTATTTAAAGTTCATGTCTATAGGATAAATCCAAAGCATGCTACAGTTCATTTTACATTTTGATTCCAAACAACCTTTTATATTATTTTATTTTTTACATTTTATTTTTTAAAAATTTACATCCAAATTAGTTAGCATATAGTGCAGCAATGATTTCAGGAATAGATTCCTTAATGCCCCTTCCCCATTTAGCCCATCCCCCCTCCCACACCCCCTCTAGTAACCCTCTGTTTGTTCTCCATATTTATGAGTCTCTTCTGTTTTGTCCCCTTCCCTGTTTTTATATTATTTTTTTCCCTTATGTTCATCTCTTTTGTATCTTAAAGTCCTCATGTGAGTGAAGTCATATGATATTTGTTTTTCTCTAATTTCACTTAGCATAATGCCCTCTAGTTCCATCCACGTAGTTGCAGATGGCAAGATTTCATTCTTTTTGATCGCTGAGTAATATTCCAGTGTGTGTGTGTGTGTGTGTGTGTGTGTGTGTGTGTACACACACACACACCCCCCACATCTTTATCCATTCATCCATCAATGGACACTGGGCTCTTTCCATACTTTGGCTATTGTTGATAGTGCTGCTATAAACATTGGGGGGCATGTGTCCTTTTGAAACAGCACACCTGTATCCCTTGGATAAATACCTGGTCGTGCAGTTGCTGGGTCGTAGGGTAGTTCTATTTTTAGTTTTTTGAGGAACCTCCATACTGTTTTCCAGAATGGCTGCACCAGCTTGCATTCCCAAGGAGTTTAACATGTTTAATGCAAAAAAAAAGAAATTGGAAAGTTTGCCCTCGTACACCAACACCTGCAAGTACCAGCTAGTAACTGCTAACAATTTGGTATTAGTCCATTCATATTTTTCTCTATGCATGTGTGGTTCCCTTTGCTGTGCACAAGCTTTCAAGTATTGTGTAGTTCTATGTATTTTTGCTTATGTTAATTTTACTTTTGCTGTCAGATTCAGAAAATTATCACCAAGACCTGTGTCAGGGAGCTTACCACCAACATTTTCTTCTAGGAGTTTTGTGGTTTCAGATTAAAAAAAATTATTTTTAATGTTTATTTATTTTTGAGAGAGAGAGACAGAGCACGAATGGGAGAGGGGCAGAGAGGGAGGGAGACACAGAATCCGAAGCAGGCTCCAGACTCTGAGCTGTCAACACAGAGCCCGACGTGGGGCTCGAACCCACGAGCTGTGAGATCATAACCTGAGCCGAAGTTGGAGCCTTAACCAACTGAGCCACCTGGATGCCCCCCAATTTTTTTTCTTAACATTTATTTAAAATTTTTTTTAACATTTATTTATTTTTGAGAGAGAGACAGAATGTGAGCAGGGGAGGGGCAGAGAGAGAGAGGGAGACATGGAATCCAAAGCAGGCTCCAGGCTCTGAGCTGTGAGCACAGAGCGTGATGTGGGGCTGAAACCCACGAGCTGTGAGATCATGACCTGAGCCGAAGTCCAACACCCAACCGACTGAGCCACCCAGGCGCCCCATGGTTTTCAGCTTTTACGTTCAAGTCTTTAAACCATTTTGAGGTAGTTTTTGTGCATGGTATAAGGAAGTGGTCCAGTTTCATTCCTTTGCATCTAGTTGTCTAGTTTTCCCAACACCATTTATTTATTTATTTTTAGATGTTTATGTATTTTTTTAAATGAAATTTATTGTCAAGTTGGTTTCTATACAACACACAGTGCTTATCCCAACAGGTGCCCTCCTCAGTACCCATCACCCACACCCCCTCCCACCCCCCAGATGTTTATGTATTTTGAGAGAGAGAGAGAGAGAGCGAGCAAGCACATGCATGAACACAGGCATGGGAGAAGGGCAGAGACAGAGGGAGAAAGAAAATCTTAAGCAGGCTCTACGCTCTCTGTGTAGAGCCTGACATGGGGCTGGATCGCAAGAACCTGGGAGCATGACCTGAGTGGAAATCAAGAGTCAGACACTCAACAGACTGAGACACCCAGGTGCCCGTTACCAACATCATTTATTAGACTGTCCTTTCCTCCTTGTATATTCTTGGCTTTTTTGTCATAAATTAATTGACCATGTAAGCATGAGTTTATTTTTGAGCTCTTTATTCTGTTCCATTGATCTGTGTGTCTGTTTTTATGCCAATTCCATACTGTTTTAATTACTATAGATTTGTAATATAGTTTGAATCCAGGGAACATGATGACTCCAGCTTTGTTCTTCTTTCTCAAGGTTGCGTTGGCTATTCGGGTTTTTTTTTAATGTTTTTTTAGTATTATTTGTTCTATTTCTTTGAAAAATGCCATTAGAATTTTGATAGGGATTGTGTTGAATCTGCAGATTGTTTTGGGTAGTATAGACATTTTGACAATGTGTTCAATCCATGAGCATGGAATATCTTTCCATTTATTTCTATTGTCTTCAATTTCTTTAATATCGTGTAGTTTTCTTTTTTTTTTAATTTTTTTTAACATTTATTTATTTTTGAGACAGAGAGAGACAGAGCATGAACGGGGGAGGGTCAGAGAGAGGGAGCACAGAATCCGAAACAGGCTCCAGGCTCTGAGCTGTCAGCATAGAGCCCGACGCGGGGCTCGAACTCACGGACCGCGAGATCGTGACCTCAGCCGAAGTCGGCCGCCTAACCAACTGAGCCACCCAGGCGCCCCGTCAAGTAGTTTTCAGTATGGGTGTTTCATCTCCTTGGTTAAATCTATTCCTGGGTATTTTATTCTTTTTGATGCAGTTGTAAATGAGACTTTTTAAAAAAATTCTCTTTCTGATAGTTTGCTGTTAGTATGTAGAAATGCAGCACATGTTTTTGTGTGTGTTGATTTTGTATCCTGCAGCTTAACTAAATCTGATTTTAAATCTTAACTTTAACAGTTTTTTTGGTGGAGTCTTTATATATAACATCATGTCATCTGCAAATAGTGACAGTTTTACTTCTTCCTTACCAATGTGGATACCTTTTATTTCTTATTCTTTTTTTTTTTTTTTTTTGAGAGACAGAGAGAGAGGGAGAGAGAGAGAGGGTGCAAATGAGTGAGGGGCAGAGAGAGAGGGAGAAGTGGGGCTCACCCGCATCAGGGCTTATGCTCACCCAGTGTGGGGCTTAAGCTCACCCAATGCAGGGCTCAAACTCATCCGATGTGGGGCTTGAACTCATAAACTGTGAGATCATATCCTGAGCCGAAGTTCAGTGCTTAACTGACTGAGCCACCTAGGCACCCATTATTTCTTATTCTTGCTTTATTGCTCTGGCTAGGACTTTCAATACTATGTTGAATAAAAGTGGTGAGAGTGGGCATCCTTGTCTTGTTTTTGATCTTAGGAAAAGCTTTCAGCTTTTCATTATTGAGTTTTGTGTTAGCTGTGGGCTTGTCATATATGGCCTTTATGATGTTGAGGTAGATTTTCTCAGTGTCCACTTTGTACGAGTTTTTATCATGAATGAACATTGAATTTTGTCAAGTGCTTTTCTGTATTCAGATGATCATGTGATTTTTATCCTTTAATTTGTTAATGTGGTATATCACGTTGACTAGATTGTGGATTTTTTTAAATTTATTTTGAGAGAGAGAGAGAGAGAGAGAGAGAGAAAGCACTAGTGGGGGAGGGTCAGAGAGAGAAGAGAGCGAGAATCCCAAGCAGGCTGTGCACCAACAGTGCAGAACCCGATGTGGGGCTGGAACCCATGAACAATGATATCATGACCTATGCTGAAGTCGGATGCTCAACCAACTGAGCCACCCAGGCACACTTACTGGATTGTGGGTTTTTAAAAACAGTTTATTTATTTATTTTGAGTGAGAGAGCATGAGCAGGGGAGAGGGAGAGAGAGAGAGAGAGAGAGAGAGAGAGAGAGAGAGAGAGAGAGAATGAGAATGAATCCCAAGCAGGCTCCACGCCATCAGCACAGAGCCTGATGGGGGTCAATCTTGAAAACCACTAGATCATGACCTGAACTGAAATCAAGAGCTTGGGTGCTTAACTGACTGAGCCACCCAGGCACCCCTGGTTTGTGGATTTTAAATTATCCTTGCACCCATGGAATAAATCCCACTTGATCATGTTGAGTGATCCTTTTAAGGTGTTAGTGATTCAGTTTGCTCACATATTTTGTTGAGGGTTATTGCATCTATGTTTATTAGGAATATTGGCCTGTAATTTTCCTTTCTATGGCATCCTTGTATGGTTTTGGTATTGGGGTAATACTGGCCTCATAGGATGAATTTGAAAGTGTTCCTTTTCCTTCTATTTTTTTTTTTTTTTTGAAGAGTTTGAGAACAATTGGTATTAATTCTTCTTTGAATATTTGGTAGAATTCACCAGTGAAGCCATCTGGTTCTGGGTTTTTCTTCTTTGGGAAGCTTTTAATTACTGATTCAATCTCCTTACTAGTTATCAGTCAGCTCAGATTTTCTATTTCATCATGATTCAGTCTTGGTAAATTGTATGTTGGTAGGAATTTATCTATTCTAGGTTGTCCAATTTGTTGGCATATAACTGTTCACAACAGTCTTCTGTGATCCTTTGTATTTCTGTGGTATCATTTGTAACATCTCTTGTTTAATTCTGATTTTATTTATTTGGGTTCCCTTTTTTTTCTTGGTGAGTCTAGCTAAGTTTGTCAGTTTTATCTTACAGAGAATCAGCTCTTAGTTTCATTGGTCTTTGTTTTATTTTTTAGTCTATTTCATTTATTTCTTCTCTAAGCTTCATTATTGGGCTTTGTTCATCTTTTTCTAGCTCATTTTTTTTAATTTTTAATTTTTTATTATTTTTATTTTTTAGTTTAGAGAGAAAGAGCACAAACGGGAGAGGGGCAGAGGGAGAGAGAGAGAGAGAGAGAAAGAGAGAGAGAAAGAAGAGAGAGGGAGAATCTTAAACAGGTTCCATGCTCAGCATGGAGCCCAATGCAGGGCTTGATCCCACAACCCTGATTTCATGACCTGAGAGGAAGTCAAGAGTCTGATTGATGCTCAACTGCCTGAGCCAACTAGGCGCCCTGTCTAGCTCCTTGAAGTGTAAAGTTAGGTTGTTTTTTTTAGACTTTTCTTGTTTCTTGAGGTAGACATTTATAGCTATGAACTTCCCTTTTAAAACTGTTTTTGCTGCATCCCATAAATTTTGATATTTATATTTTCATTTTCATTTGTCTCAGGGTATTTTTTGATTTCTCTTTTGATTGCTTCTTTGACTCATTGGCTTTTTGGTAGCATGCTGTTTAATATCCGCATATCTGTGAATTTTCCAGTTTTACTCATGTAATTAATTTCTAGTTTCATGCTGTTGTATTGGTAAAGATGCTTGAGGTGATTTTAATCCTCTTAAATTTATTAAGACTTGATTTGTGGTCTACCATATGATCTATCCTGGAAAATGTTCCATGTGCATTTGAGAAGAATATGTATTCTATTGCTCTGGATGGAATGTTCTGTACATATCTAAGTCAATCTGAGCTAATGAATCCTTTAATGCTGATATTTTCTTGGTTTCTGTCTAGATGATGTATCCATTTATGTAAGTGGGATATTAAAATCTCTTACTATTATTGTGTTGCTATCTATTTCTCCATTTAGATCTGTTAATATTAGCTTTATATATTTAGGTCCCCAAAGTTGGGTGAATAAATATTAATAAATGTTACATCCTTTTTTGGATTGTACTCTTTATCATTATGTAGCAATCGTATTTGATTGTTTTGTAGTTCCTCTCTGTTTTTGCTGTCTTCCTCTGTGGTTTGATGATTTTCTTTAGTGGTATATTATATTCCTTTCTCTTTACCATTTATATATTTATAATAGGTTTTTGCTTTGTGGTTACCATGAGGCTTACATAAAACAACTTATGTGTATAACAGTCTATTTTAAATTGATAACAACTTAAGTTTGATCCCATTCCAAAGCTCAATATTTTCACTCTTTCCCTGGCCCATGTTTTACATTTTGCAATTTTTTATGTTGGGTTTCCCTTAATTAGTTATTGTAAACATTGCTGTTTTTACTATTTTTGTCTTGTAACTTTCATACTAGCTTTATAAGTAAATCCACTGTTTTTACTACGTATTTATCTTTCCAGTGAGATTTATTCTTCCATATATTTTTTTGTTACTGATTAGTGCTCTTTCTTTTCAGCTTAAAGAGGTCCCTTTAACATTTCTTGTAAGGCTGATATAGTGGTCATGAACTTCTTTAGCTTTTGCTTGTCAGGAAAACTCTTTATCTCTCCTTTAATTCTGAATGATAAATCTCCTGGGTAGCATATTCTTGGTTGGAAATTTTTCCCTTTCAGCACTTGGAATATATCATGCCATTCCCTTCTGGCCTGCAAAGTTTCTGCTGAAAAATCTGCTAGAGCTTGTTTGGGACTCTCTGGGCTTCCTGGATTGGGATGTCTGTTTCCTTCCCCAGGTTAGGGGAGTTTAGAGCCACTGTTTTTTTATTTTTCAGTAGGCTTCATGCCCAGTGGGGAGCCCAACATGGGGCTTGAACTCACGACCCTGAGGTCAAGACCTGAGCCAAGATCGAGAGTTGGACACTTAACTGACTGAGCCACCCAGGTGCCCCAGCAGCCTGTTATATTTTTAATAGCTTCCAGTAGGTGAAGATGTGCCCAAGACCTGTCAGCATACCTAAGGGGAGGATCTTAGTACCTACATTCAGAGTGTTTGGTAGCCAGACCCTCAGGTAGCAGAATTTAATTTAATTTAATTTAATTTAATTTAATTTAATTTAATTTAATTTAACTTAATTTAATTTAATATTTAACTAATTTGTTTATTCAGTTATTTAAAGTAAGCTATATGCCCATTGTGGGGTTTGAACTCATGATCAAGAGTCACATGCTCTACCAATTGAGCCAGCCAAGTGCCTCTCAGGTAGCAGCTTTTAAAAGCATGCTAATATATATAGTCCTGTGGGACCACAAGAGTTAGCCCCTTTAGCCAGGTGATCTGGCAGTATCCCCTGGGTGACAGTTGTAAAAACCAGGGCTCCGTATGAGTGTACCAGCTCTTTTGTGGGAGATGTTGGCCATCTGGAGCAAGGCAGAGGGAGAGAACCAAGATGTTGTACATAGCCAGTGTTCCTTAAGAGCATCCATAGTCCACTAGGTGTATGCTAAACCTGAAGCCTGTCTTTTACGGTAAAGCTCTGGGAGAGGCAAAGAGGCCTCCTTCACGGAAAGACTGGGGGAACACGTTGTCTTTCTGTCTGTCTGCTGTCTGGGCAGTGCCCTAGGGGTGGTGGTCTGCCAAGAACTGTCTCTTCCATTGCCATGGTCCCATGAGACCCAGGAATGCAACACTCTTCACCTCTTCCCTCGCCCAGAGCCATGTGATCATGGGGCATCCTCTGGGCAGCAGCTGCAAAAACTGGGCACCAGCTGTAAAAGGTCACCGGCCATGTGTAGAGCCTCCTTCCAGGAGATGAGACACTGGTCCTCTGGAGTGCAACAGAGGGAGAGAGCAAAGATAGTGCCTCCCCTCTGAGGTCTCTGGAAGAGTTCACATTCAGCCCTTAGATGAGTGTTTAATGAGAAATCTGCCTCTCAGGCCATAGCCATGGTGGTTAGCTAGTAGGCCTCTTTCACAGGAAGACTAAGCTCACGGTTCTGTCGCCTCTTGCTATGGCTTGGGGGCGGTAGCTGTTTGAGAACTCTTTTTCAAGCGTTTACAGTCCTGCAGGACCCATCAGCACAAGCCCCACTGGCCACCAGAGCCAGGTGATGAACAGATGTCCCTTGTCAGTAGCTGCAAAAATCAGGGTTATCAGACAGGAGTATGAACTACTTTTTGGGTGGCACCAATTGTTACAGCCCCACGGGACCAGGAGAGCAGGCTCCACTGGCCTTTAGAGCCAGGCAGTCAAGAAGCGTCCCCTGGGTGGCAGCCACAGAGACGGGGAGACCAGATGCGTGCACGCACCAGGGTACTGTTGCTCTGCATCACGACAACAGGAGAGCTCAAAGATGGCCCCCGGCAGTCTGCATCCCTGGAGACTATTCCAGTAGCCTCCGGGTGCATGTGTTACATCAGATGCCTACCCATCAGAACAGTGCTTTAAGCCAGTGAGGCTCCTTCACTTTAAGTCTGGGCAATGGGCTGCCTCTGAGCTGCTCCCTGGACTGGGTAAGTCTGCTTGCACAGGCCCTGATGAGAGCTGTCTTCCAAATTGTTACAGTCTTGTGGGTCTCAGCGTGTGAGGCCTTTTGGTTTTCAGTTAGATGTTTGGGGGCTCATTTCTCAGTTGCAGGGTCTAAATGTTAAGGTGCTCGATGTGGGATTTGAATCCTTTGCTCCTTGTGGGGAAGCTCTGGGTTTTGAGTTTTCTCCTGGTTATGGGTTGCTCTGCAGGGTTGGGGTTGATGGCAAGATCGTGTCCCAGGCTGTCTTGCCTTCTTGGATGTGGTTTTCTTCTCATTTGCCTTATGTATAGTCATAACCCAGCCAGCCTTTAGGTTTATTTAGGAAGAAATTGTCCCATATCCAGCTGTAGACTCAGTGTGTCTGTGGGAGGAGGTGAGTGCAGGATCTTCCTACATCACTATTGTGAACTGGAACCTCACAGTATGAACCCTTGATGTTTTTACTTCTCTTTATTTTACGATCAACAGTGTACAAATGGAATTGGGCAAGACTTTTTTTTTCTTAAGTCAGAGTCTCTTTTTTATGGGAGATAATCCTGTGCATTGTAAATTGTGAGGTGGCATTTCTGGCCTCTATCCACAAGATGCCTGTAGCACCCACCAAAAAATGTCTCCAGATATAGTTAAATGTGCCTTAAGGGACAAAATTGTTCACCTCACCCCTACCCTTTGAGAATCACTGCTGTAAGTCTTGCAGACTATGGCTTCCCAAACAATGTGCACTGGAATCCCCTATGTCCACTGACTGATGAATGGATAAAGAAGATGTGATTATATACATATATATATGTGTGTGTGTGTGTGTGTGTGTGTGTGTGTGTGTATAAACGTATATATATCTCCATAAAAAAGAGTGAAAGCTTGCCATTTGCAATGAAATGGATGGAACTAGAGTGTATTATTCTAAGTGAAATAAGTTAAAGACACACTATGTAATTTCACTCATGGAATTTAAGAAACAAAACAGGTGAACATAGGGGAAGAAACTAAAAATAGGGAAGCAAACCGTAAGAGACTCTAACAATAGAGAACAAACTGAGGGTTGAGGGAGAGAGATGGGTGGGGGATGGGCTAGGTGGGAGATGGGCAATAAGGAGGGCACTGTTGGGATGAGCACTGGGTGTTGTATGTAAGTGATGAATCACTAAGATCTACTCCTGAAACCAATATTACACCATATATTAACTAACTAGAATTTAAATAAAAACTGAAACAAAAACAAACAAAAGAAGAGAGAATGCAGATGCTGGTTCGGTAGGTGGATGCAGGCCCGAGATTCGCATCTCTAACGAGCACTCGGGATGTGGGTGCTGCTGGTCAGGTTTCCACACCGATTAGCAAGCTCGCCGATAGCTTTCCATCATCTCAATTGAGTGAATTTTCAAGAGGATCCGATGACAATAATTATGGAAATAGTGAATTTAGAGTAAACTATAGCCCAAACAACATGAGACCAATGGAAACCAAGAAAACAAGCACTATCCCTCCATCCTAACAAATAGCAGCTGCCTTCACTTTTCCCTGCTTCCTTCTAGCCCTCAATGTTCATTCACAATTAGAGAGCTCTGAGGAGGAGATTTGCAAGAATCAAATCAAGGTCATCTAGACTGTAGCAAACTGAGGCAACTCATATACCACCAGGTGCTATAATTTATAATACTGTAAACACACTAGCTCATAATACACATCTTTGCCTGTTGAGAGGTTTAGGGTGTCAAATTAAGACAGTGAACTCTGCATTTACCTGATCTGATGATGTTCAAACTTTCTTTTTTGTGTGAAAGTGTGTTCTCTCCTTGAGAACTATTGACTGGACCTAAATTTAACACTATCTAAGGTCATTTTCTTACTGCAGGTTTTCCGAGAGTCAGGGAAATATGTTAAATTAGGTTTATTAAAGCTTACCAGTTACAGAGAAACTTTATCCTATAATTCTGTTATAAGAATCAATAGAAAATGTAATGAAATTCCTGGAGTGAAAAAAATCCTCTGCATTTCATCTGTAATCCTTAAAATAGTGATTGGTAAGCATACTTACTTGTCACATTGAGAATGTTGGATACAGCACACATTTCTTCTCATTTACAAAATGATTGATTATGTTCACTGCTTTATCTTGCTATTGCTTAAAATAACCCTCCTAGGACTGCTGTAAAGAGGTTTATTGTTTTGTTTTTTTTTAAAGGAATACAAGTCACTTTTTGTTAAGTTAAACAGTACAAGGAGCCTGAAAAAGTGGATTAACTGCCCCAGCAATGGTTTAACCATGAACTAGGGATGTGTAAATACATTGTACGTCACTTCTATAAGCCTCTTTAGGGGCATTATCGTATTTCATTCTTGTGGCTGCCTGTGAAGAAGAAAGGGATGCCGTTGGCAGTACTCCGCAAAATTTAAAATGTGTATACCCCTGACTCAGCAGTTCTACTTCTAAGAAGTCAATGCCATAGAAACCCTTGTATAAGTGTGGAAAAATAGATGTACAAGGATGCCAACACAGCATTTTTCCCATTGGAGTGTTATTAGAAATAACCGGAAATTGAAGACTACACAGATGCCCATCAATGGTAAAAGCTTAAATAAATTATGATACACTCACAATGCACACTGCTTTGCAGCTTATGAAGGAAGAGTGGAGAAGAGTGGAGAAGAGTGGAGTGAAGAAGGAAGAGTGGAGAAGGATTATATTGATGTATAATACTGGATGAAAACAGCAAGTCACAGGACTTAAAAAGAGGAAAACATTTGCTCTTTTGCGTGTGTATTTAAAAATGTGTGTACATAGGGGCGCCTGGGTGGCTCACTCGGTTGGGTGTGCGACTTTGGCTCAGGTCATGGTCTCTAGGTTTGTGAGTTCGAGCTCCGTGCCACGCTCTGTGCTAACAACTCAGAACCTGGAGTCTGCTTTGGAATCTGTGTCTCCCGCTCTGTTTGCCCCTCCTCCACTCATACTGTCTCTCTCTCTCTCTCTCTCTTCCCCTCTCTCTTTCTCATTCTCTCTCAAAAATAAACATTAAATTTTTTTTTTAAAGTGTACACATCAAACTTAACAGTGTTTACCCTTGGAAGAAGGGATATGGGGAGGAGGATGAGAATTCCTACTTGTTATGTGCTTCAGGTTTGAATCTTGACAATGATCATATATTACTTTTGTAATTAAAGGACTATTTTGAGAAAATCGAAAACAAACTGGGTCCTAGTTCTACCCCTGCTACTTGTGTTTGACCAACGATTCTCATCTGGGGTAGTTTCGCAACACCCCTTCGCCATTCATCCGACATTTGGCATCGTCTGGAGACATTTCTGGTTGTCACGTTGTCAAGAGGGGTATGTAGCGGGTAGAAGCCAGGGATGCTGCCAAACCTCCCGCAGTGCAGTAGTGCAGAGGACGGCCCCTCCGTAACGAAGAATTACCCAGCTCCAAATGTGGGAGGTACTGAGTTAAGAAATCCTGTGTCAGACTGCAGGGCTACAGCCATGTTCAGGTATGCAGATTGTGCCTCTGACCGTATCAGGGAATGCCATTCACACTGTGAGGAAATCTCTGCACACCATGCAACGTTGTAGTTATTATCAAATGAAAAATAAACATGCAAATTTGTACCCCAGGGGGCAGGCACTGGAGTTTTCTGCTTTATCGTTAGCACCTCGCCCAGAGGCTGGCACATTAAGCAGCCACACGAATGAAGGAATTTAACTAGATATTCCACATAGGCTCTATTATACTCAGGTTGGAGCAGATGCTGAAGATTTAAGAATTTAAGGAGAAACTTAAAATTATAGCAGATGATGTCTGCTAATTTATCTTCAGTTGAGGATTGACAAATACTGCTGGTATACATATGTAGCTGTAGAACACCTTGGTTCACTTTTCCCAACGCTTTTTGATAAGAAAATCATGTTTCCTCATGAAAGAATGTCAGTAAAGGACACTATTGTGTCTTATCTTTCTAGAATCGGTTTAATTTTTTTTTAAATTTTTTTTAACGTTTATTTTTATTTATTTTTGAGACAGCGAGAGACAGAGCATGAACGGGGGAGGGAGACACAGAATCTGAAACAGGCTCCAGGCTCTGAGCAGTCAGCACAGAGCCCAAACATGGGGCTCGAACTCACAGACAGTGAGATCGTGACCTGAGCTGAATTCGGACCCAGGCGCCCCTAGAATCGGTTTTAAAAATCCCTAGCTATCTAGGGTCGTCTGGGTGGCTCGGTTGTGTCCAACTCTTGATTTTGGCGCAGGTCATGATCTCGAGGTTCATGAGTTCGAACTTCTCCCCCACCCCACCACTCCCCCTCTCAAGCTTGCACTCTCTCAAAATAAACTTAGAAAATATTAAAAAAAATTTTTTTAATGTTTGTTTATTTCTGAGACAGAGTGCGAGTAGGGGAGGGGCAGAGAGAGAGAGAGGGAGACACAGAATCCGAAGCAGGCTCCAGGCTCCGAGCTATCAGCACAGACCCTGACGTGGGGCTCGAACTCACAAACCGTGAGATCATGACCTGAGCCGAAGTCAGTTGCTCAACCGACTGAGCCACCCAGGCGCCCCACCCGACCCCCTGCCAAAAAAAATTTTTTTTAATCATTAGCCTTAGATATCTTTGGGCTGCATACTGAATTTAGTGAAGACTTTTTAAAATCATTTTATTTTAATTTATTTTTAATTTATTTTTATTTTTAAAGTAATCTCCACACCCGATATGGGGCTCGAACTCATGACTTCAAGATCAAGAGTTGCATGCTCTTCCAACTGAGTGAGTCAGGTGCCCCTTAAAAACATTTTAAACTGTAGACACTACCTGACTTTGTAAAATAATGTACATTACTTTACTTTGCGTAACAGTGAGGCAGCAAAGCAGAAGGTATTCTTTTTATAATGTTTTATAGTGGAAAAGCTGAAAAATACACAAGAATATTCAAGAATAATGGATTGAAGAGTTTTTGCCGTAGACTTTCTTTTCTTAAGTTTATTTATTTATTTTGAGAGAGAGCATGTGAGCAGGGGAGGGGCAGAGTGAGAGAGAGAGGAGGAGAGAGAGAATCCCAAGCAGGCTCCGTGCCATCAGCATGGAGCCCAACACAGGTCTCAGATTCACAAACTGTGGTATCGTGACCTGATCCCAAACCAAGTCAGGCGCTCAACTGACTGAGCCTCCCAGGCATGCCACCATACACTTTTAACAATTATTGACATTTTGCCAACGGATATCCTTATTTTAGAAAATGGTGACATATGGAGGTTAACAGATAATTAGTGTCAAGTATGTAGACTGAGTCTTTCAGCTTTGAAGTTCTGTGTCCTCTCCTATTCATCCGACTAAAAATTAAGGAGAAAGGTTACGTTTTTTTGAAAATGTATGTGGTTTCGTTGGGTAACTTGAAAGTGAAATTCTTTTGGTAAGACATTCTCATAATTCCTCCAACTTGAGACAATACTGGAGTAATGATGTTCAGAGTTAAGACTGAATTTGTAAAACCCAAATTTAAATCCTTCAGAATGTTACATTATCCATATTTGTACTTTTTAGGTATTCAATTTAGTTTTTCCCTTACTAGTTGTATCTTTACTTTGGAAGAGTCGCTCCATTTGTTTTTTGTTGTTGTTCTTATCTTATTTTTAGTGTGCTTCACTCCTTGGTTCCTTTTGTTTTTCTGAGATGTGACTTAGGATCTTTACATAGGTTGATTTCCT
Source organism: Panthera tigris (assembly GCF_018350195.1). NCBI lineage: Eukaryota > Metazoa > Chordata > Mammalia > Carnivora > Felidae > Panthera > Panthera tigris. The sequence continues at coordinate 283,683 of NC_056665.1, read as the reverse complement.
TTCTTTTCTTTTCTTTTCTTTTCTTTTCTTTTCTTTTCTTTTCTTTTCTTTTCTTTTCTTTTCTTTTCTTTTTTTTTTCCTGGGGGGGGAATAAGATTCTTTTTGTTTTGTTTTTTAAGTTTATTTATTTATTTTGAGACAGAGACAGAGAGAGAGAGAGAGAGAGAGAGAGAGAGAGAGAGATGGAGAGAGAGTGAATCCCAAGCAGGCTCTGTCCAGGAGCCCAACATGGGGCTCGAACCCATGTACTGTGAAATCATGACATGAGCTGAAATCAAGTTGGATGTTCAACCGACTGAGCCACCCAGGTGCCCCTGATTTTCTAATTATTATTATTAGCTTTACAGCATATAGATTTGAGGAAAGCTTCTAATTGAACTGTCATTGCACTGTGTCTAGAGTGCTCAATGCACAGAAAACTGCTTCCTTCTGCTTTTGCAAGGTTTTACTGCCTAGAGTAGTCTGCAGGAAGATCATCTTTGTTGGGGTATTGAGGAAGTTTTAGGTAGAAATCAGTGATTGTGGGATCTCTAACTTCAAGAAGCTATGTCTAGGGACTCGGTGGTTAAGAGCAAATTTGTGTAGCTGTGTAATCGTTGCTGAATCATTAGAGATAAATGGGAATTGTCAGATGGTGCTGATTCATTTATTCATTCATATATTCAACACACTGAGCACCTATTATGTGCCACTATGTTGTCAGGTGCTGGGGATATGATGAATAAACCACCCATTGCCATCAATTTACACCATAGTGGGGAGGACAGACATTGATCAAACACATGCAGGATTGTGTAAGTGCACCCCAGGTAAGGAACATGGTTTATGCAGAGGATCCTAATGGAGACTTTGGGGGCAGGGAAGATCCCTGAGGAAGTGATGCCTGGGCTGACACCTGCAGGCCCAGTGGGAGTTGGGTAGGTGAGGGGGAGGGAGAGTGTCTCTGACAGGGAAGAAGCACACTGCTTGCTGGAGGGAAGCCCGTGGTGAGTTCGAGCAGAGAGCACAGGGGAGAGTCACGCCAGGGGAGGCTGGTGGGGACAGACCGGGTGGGATGTGGCCTTAAGGATTTGGTCTGCCTTAATGAAAACCACGGAAGGGTTTTAAGCAAGGAGGTACCGTCAGATCTGTGTTTGGAAAGATGGCTTGGCTGTCTGCATGGAGAACTGACTGCGGGGGCTGAGGAGCCTGCTTCGGGCAGTAGGCTTGCTCTGGCCCTGATGAGAGACGCAGACAGCTCGTGCTAGGACAGCGGCAGTGGGGTGAGAAGACATGCACGGATCTGAGAAACATTTAGAGGTGAAACCAACGGTTTCCTGATGGGTTGGATATGCACGTGAGGAGAAGGTCATGTAAAGGACGACTCCTAGGTTTTAAAGTTGTAACTCGGCAGATGGTGGAAGCATTCACTGCAACGGGCAGGACAGGGAAGGTCGTGTATTTGGTTATGTGCACGTTGAGTCTGTGGTCCCTTTACCACGTGCCTGTTTCACACAGATTAGAGAATTGTGGCAAATGGAGGTTAACGGGGGGTTTAGCGGTGCCGAGTGTGCAGATTAAGGTTTTTGGCTTTGCAGCATCCCTCCCTCTTGAGCACACTAAAATGAGGGAGCAAGGTTACATTTCTTTGAAACTGTATGTGGTTTCACTATCTTGAATGAGAAATGGACATTCAGGTGTGGACTCAGAGGAGCGCTCTGTGTCGGAGACACAGGTGCCTCATGAGTGGTCTTTCCTTAAGTTCATTTTAGTTGCAGTACCCTTGGAAATGACCTTTTGGGATTGTCTGTTATAAATAAATGGAGAGCTAGAGTAGAATTCTTAGGATCTCCATTGCTGAGTGCGATTTTACAGGCCTCCTAAAACGTTTCTGCAAGTAATTGTTGGGTACCTTGAAACAAAAGTCTCTGTAAGTAAGGGTTGGAGGCACCCGTGCCAGCAGCTTCCGGGAGACTGTAGCTGGATCGGCGTTTCTGAGGTCTGTCCGATGGTCAGCACTGGAATTAGAGTTTTTTGCAAGCCACTCACAAACTTGAAATGTAAGATTAGCTATGGTTTTTCCCTTTTTGTGTTCTTAGTATTTGCCTTCTTAAGGAATGTGCGTTGAGTGAATTGACTGTCTTACCTAACACGTTAATGGTGTGGAGTTTAGCTAGACTTCATGTAATTTAAAGATTATTATTGACGTTAGCTTAGTTTGCTTTTTTTGTTACTATCGTTTTGCATATATCCCCTTTTATAAGAAGGATCTGTGGCTAACACAGTGAAAATAAATAGTAATGTACAATTCATAATTTTGCCATAAATGTAGTGTGCATACAGAGTGTAAGTCTGTATGTGGTCAGATAAATCAGTCTGCAAATATAGCGATGTCACGTGTACTCCCCAAAAAGGAAAGCAAAACCATGCTTATCTGAAAATCAGATTTAACCATATCAGTAATCCATTCCCCAGTACCCTAGGGCTATTTTACTGTGAAACTTTGTCAAATAATGGCAGCCCAGAAAGCATTTATGATGTTTGCAAAAGACAGTGCCCTCTCCGGTGAACCAATTCTTTTCTTGAATAAATAATATAAAATTGATGAATTTTGTTACCAAAGCAAGAAGAGAGACCAAGATCCCAGAGACATCATTCAAAGTAGAATGAATTCTATGTGACAAAATTGGGTTTAAGGCCTACTGTAGGTAAGAAGGTCATAAACCCAGGCACAAAGTTATTCTGCTTGAAAAGAAAGCAGGAGTGACTAATGACAAAATTCCTCTATTAAGTGACATGTTGGATATCATATTAACACGCTATGACTGAGAGCTATTACTGTCACGCGTGTGTGTGTTCTAGTTTTTTACTTTTTGGTCAGACAAAACCACTAATGTAGAGTGTGAACCACCTTCTGGCTTGTTCATGGTACACGAAGGAGGTGTGCCTGACAGCATTTTATTTTTATCAGTAAGAACTCCTAGAATAAGAGATTTTGATTTTAGTTAGGATTGTTTGTGATCGCTGGTGTAGACTGGAAAGGTGTTGAGAATGGCTCTGTGGGCAGCAGGGAAGGGCGTTGTTGGACGAGGAGGTGGCTGCGCGGGAATGCCCGTCGTGTGCCGTCACTCGCAGGTAGCAGCTGGTGGAAACAGTGCGCTTCCTGATTTTGACCGTGTCGGAGACAATAAGGAACTGAAAATAAGGTCAAGTCACAGGCACCAAGTGTGTCCGTCACTGCTGCAGGAAGAGGCGGGCGCTGTATGCAAGCCTCTGCTTTTCCACACGGAGGTACCCCGACTCTCCAGGGGAAAGTGCACACGCCAGTTCTTAAACTTGGGGGATTTGAGAGAGACATTTCTTCGTGACACTGACAAAGCCGTTTTTCTGGTTTCAAATGTTGGAAGTAGCGTAGCTCCCTGATCCAGTCATTTCTTGATAGGTAGAGTTGGGTATTCGAGGGGCAAAATGTGATTTTTAGTTTTGAGGAGATCAGTGTGACCAGATAATATTTTTGAAATATGAAATGCCCCTTTTATGTTGTTCCTGGTTTTTTTGTTTGTTTGTTTGTTTGTCTGTTTGTTTGTTTTTACGCTTTGGCCCTTCCTCCTACCTGCTCCAGTCAGGTAGTACTGTGCTCATACTTGAGATGAAGCAGGATGTGACAGCAAACAGACATAAGGAGTTAAAATTTGCCTTTTTTTTTTTTTTTTTTTTTTTTAGCTTCTAAAACCTAGTCCGCCATGGGGAACAGAAGGGACTTGGTACACACGCTATAATGGCAGTGTTACAGGAGGGTGGGAGAGACGCTGGTCCCTGTCTCTGGGGTCGAGGAGTGAATGTTGGGACAGCAGAGAGTGAGCAAAGCGGCAGTTTATTGAGCGAAAGCACACAACTCTGAGAGTTACAGGGGTCCCCACTGGGTTGATGCCAAGGATTTTTGTCCCTTTTTTTTGGGGACCTTATCAGGAACTGGATAACAGTTTGTGAGACTGCTCATGGCACACAGCACAGGCAGGTCTGTGGAATTTATCCTTTTTTTTTCCTTCCCCCAAACCTGCTGCCCTGCAGCCCCCCACCCACAGCCACAGCCAGTCCCCCTCCCCGGGGCCCCTGTCTGTCCCTGCGTGCTGTTAACCCTTTCACTACTCATCAGAACAAAGCTGCTACTTGACAGGAGAAAATAATTCCCTTGCTGAGCGGAGGAAAAGACCGAGGAGAGAAGAGAGCGAGAGGATACATGCCGCCACCGGAGTGTGCAGGCCCTGGGCCGAGGGGACGCTGGGATGACAGCCAATCTAAGCGTCACGCAGGCTCAGAGTACTCTTCAGGGACCTGAGTTGCATTTCCACATCTACCACCACTTGCTTCTGTTCCTGATAACACGTAGTTATGAGTTAGAAGTTTCTTAGTGGAAATGCAATGTAGGAAAGGGTATTCATTAAGCAGAAGCCTGAGCCGTGGCTCGAACCACCGTCATAAAGCTGGGCATGTGAGAGGAAGGGGCCATCCGCTCAGTCCTAAAGTCCAGTTCTTACGTAGAAATTCTGCTTCACTTTTCTCCTAATAACTGATACCTAAAATTTACCTAAACTTAGCACTTTGCCTGTGTGCCGAGCCCATATGAAGGTGTGGGAAGGTTTAAGAAACTTGTAGCTTATGTGAAGAGTGACTGCTTGAGAATTATGTTTTTAATTTAGTGCAGTATTTTCCCCCTTTCTTGTCTGTATTCCCCCCTCCCCACCTCTTCTGTCTCCCTCCTTTTTCTTCAGGCATGTAGAATCATAGAGCTAGGTGGATTTTAATCACGGATGGCTTTACAAGTCTTTTCTGTACCTTTTTCTCTGTAGCAGTGCCTCATGGAAATTCACATCGGCCTTTTGTTGCGCTTTGTCATTTTTTTATTTTTTGCGGCTTATTACAAACTTCTTTTGCATTTGAATTTTGAGATGTCTTTTGTGTGGGTGATAGTTTCAATTAGAGTTTTTAAAAAAGAGTTTAAAAAAGTATTTAGTTGTAAAAAAAAACCCATATAGCATAAGATTTATCATCATAACCATTTTTAAATATATGGTTCAGTACTGCGTGTTAGGTATACTCACATTGTGCTATGGATCTCCAGAACTTTTTTCTCTTGCAAAATGGAAGCTCTGTACTTGCTGAACAAAAAGTCTCCGTTTCTCCCGCTCCTTGCCCCCGGTGACCACATCCTACTTTCTGTGTCTATGAGTTTGACTGCTTCAGATGCCTCATATAAGTAGAATCATGCAGTATTTGTCTTTTTGTGACCGGCCTGTTTCACTGAGCATAATGTCCTCAGGATTCATCCGCATTGTGGCAGGTGTCCGTATTTCCTTCCTTTTTAAGGCTGAATGATATTCCAGTGTGCTGTGTGCCCCACGTTCTGTGCATCTCTTCATCTGCAGATGGACATTTGGGTGGCTTCCGTCACGTGGCTCTTGTGACTAGTGCTGCCTACACGTGGGTGTGCAAGTTATCTCAAGGTTGGCTTTCAGTTCTTTGGGATATATATGCCCAAGTGGGATTTGTGGATGCTATTGTAATTCGTTTTTAATTTTTTGAGAAACTTCCATACTATTTTCCACATTGTTGCATCATTTCACTTTCCCACTAACGGGGCACTGGGTCTCCAACTTCTCCAGTTCTCTCCCACACATGTTTTTCTTTCTTTTTTTCTTTCTTTATTTTTTGATAGAGGTGATACCTTGTGATTTCGATTTGCATTCTCTAATGATCAGTGATATTGAGCATCTGTTCACATGCTTGCCCACCATTTAAAAAAATTGTAATGTTTATTTTTGAGAAGGGGGAGGGGGAGAGAGAGGGAGACAGAATCCAAAGCAGGCTCTGAGCTGTCAACACAGAGCAGGACCTGGGGCTCAGACCCACGGACCGTGAGAAAATGACCTGAGTTGAAGTTGGACACGTAACCGACTGAGTCACCCAGGCACCCCTTGTTTCCCTTTTTAATGTCATCTTTGGAGAGGTGTCTGTTCAAATGTCTATTTGCTCATCTTTAAATTAGATTATTTGTGGGTTTTTTTGGTTGTTGAGTTGGAGTTTTTTTTGTAGTCTAGATATTAATCCTTTAGTGGATACATGATTTGCAAACATTTTCTCCCATCCCGTAGGTTGCCTTTTCACTCTGTTGATTGTGTCCTTTGATGTAGTTTTATTTTGAAACTTTAAAAAAGATATTTATTTTAACTGAGTTTGACATTTAACATTGTATAAACTGAGGATGTACAGATGTTACTATGATACATTTATATGTTGTAATAAGCAATATTTATCACATGACAAAATTACTGTGTAGTACTATCCTCTATATGTGTCATACCTTACTTTGGATCTCTATGGCTTATTTACTGCTTGTTACAAGTTTGTACCCTTGAGCACTATCAGTCTTATCCCCCCACTGATGTGCACAAGTTTTTGAGTTAGAGGTGTCCCATTTGTCTATTTTTGTTTTTGTTGCTTGTGCTTTTGTTGTCATAACCAAGAAATCATCACAAAGTCCAGTGTCATGAAGCTTTTGCCCTGTGTTTTCTTCCAGGAGTTTTTTTTTTTTAATAAATTAAAAAAAACTTATTGATTGATTGAGAGCGAGAGCGCATGCACCAGCAGGGGAGGGGCAGAGAGAGAGAGTGTGGGAGGGGTAAAGAGAGAGAGAGAGACAGGGAGAGAGAGGGAGAGAGAGAGAGAGAGATAGAGGGAGAGAGGGAGAGAGAAGGAGAGAGACAGAGAGGGAGAGAGAGAGAGAGAGGGAGAGAGAGAGGGAGGGAGAGAGAGAATGAATCCCAGGCAGGCTCCATGCTCAGCACGGAGCTCATATGGGGCTCAGTCTCATGGTGGTGGATGACCTGTGCTGAAATCAGGCTTAACCAACCACCTGGGTGCCCCTCTTCTGGGAGTTTTATGGTTTTAGTTCTTACATTTAAATGTAACTAAATCCATTTTGATTTTTATATATGGTGTAAGGTAAGGGTCCAGCTTCTTTTGTGTGTGGATATCAGTTTTCCCAATACTATTTGTTGAAGAAACTGTCCTTTCCCCATTATGAGTGGTCTTGACACCATTGTAAGCCTTTTAACAACTGCATCATGTATGTCATGGACAAACCCCACTCTCTTTGGTTGTGTTGTTTCCAGGTATTTGCTGTAATGTTCACGGAGGTAAACTTTGGTGTAAGCGTGTCCCAATGTATCGGTGCTTTTATTGCTTTGGGAGTCAGGTGTGGGGTTGCTGGATCAGAGGGATATATACTTTCTGATACATTTTGCAAGATTAAAATATTACAAGATTATTTTTCAAAGAGGCAGTAACACTTTCGTTTGTACCAGTAATGTTTGAGAGAGCGATAGTATTCTTCTTTATGTAATTCTGGGACAATTGGCATCGGGAAGGCATCAGGATCCCCTCCCAGGGGAGGGATCACATCTATGACTAAAAAACATAAAGATATTTCTCTATATCATTATATATGTTAGTGCTTAACATTTAAATGCATAAAGAATCCCTATTCTCAAATTTCTATAATCTCAGGAAACCTAAGAGGAAAGAGGACTGACCTGAGTGGCAGAGTTCTATTAACTGGCACTTAACCTAAGCAGGTGCAATCAGTTGATGTGGAAAACCATGGGCTTTGGTGACAAATCCGGCCTCACAGCCCGATGACAAGTCAGCCTCCCAGCCTTTTGGTGTACGATCCTGGGCAACCTCTCACACTTCAGCCTGTTCACCTATGAAGGGTGTCTGCGCTTTTGCTGTTGACGTTGAATGTGCAGATGACATTTTCGGGACTCCTGTGCTGTCCCGGTTGGCTCTGCTGTAACACAGTGTAACAGACTGGGCAGCTTGTGAACTACAGGGATGTATCTCTCCCACTTCCGGAGGCTGGGAGTCCGAGATGAGGGTCCTCTTCCAGGACACGTCTTGTGCCCTCACATGGCAGAAGGGGCTGGGAAGCTCTCTGGAGACTTTTTTATGAGGCACTAATTCCAGTCATGAGAGCTGCACCCTCATGACTTAAGCACTTCTCAAAGGCCCTGCCTGCTCATACCATCACCTTTGAGGGTGATGATTTGAACCTGAATGTGGGGGTAGGGGGAGGGACACAAACATTCAGACCGTAGCAAATGTCATTTTCTATTTGTCAAAACAGTCCTCAAAAATAGACTGTTAAAGATGAAACTATGGAGACAGTAAAAAAGATCAGTGGTTGCCAGGGGTTGTGGCGAGGATGGCCAAATAGGCAGAACACAGGATTTTTAAGGCGGTGAAAATACTCACTCTGATGTGGTAATGATGGATACATGCCATTATACATTGTCCAGACCCATAGAATATATAAGACTAAGGCTGAATCATAATGTGAATCATGGACTTTGGGTGATAATGAGGTATGAGTGTTGGTTCATCATTTGTAACAAATGTGCCACTCGGGTGGGGGGATGTTGGTAACGGGAAGGCTGTGCGTGTTGGGGGGCAGGGAATATGTAGGAAATCTCTATCCCTTTCCCTCAAATTTGCTATGAACCTTAAACTGCTCTACAAAATAATCTCTTAAAAACAGTTTTTAAATTATTTTTTATGATCGCCACAATAAGTCTAACTAACATCCTTCACCACGCACACTTTCAATTTTTTTTCTTCTGATGAGAATTTTCAAGGTCTACCCTCTCAGCATCTTTCAAATATGCAACACAGTATTATTACGTACAGTCACCGTGCTGCGTATTGTATCACTATGACATTTTACTTTATATCCGAAGCCTTGTACTTTCGATCCCCTTTATGCATTTTGTCCAGCCGTTCCACCCTCGCCTCTGTTAACCATCAATCTGTTTTCTGCATTTGTGACCTTTTAAAAATAAATATTCCATATATAAGTGAGGTCCTACATTGTCTGTCTTTGACTTATTTCAGTTAGTGTAATTCCCTCAAGGTCCATTCATGATGTCAGAAATGGCAAGATTTCCTTCTTCGGAGATGAGTTGGGTTAGTGTTGAATCAGTGTTTTCATTTTCTTCGGATCAATACCTAGAAGTGGGATTGCTGGATCATGTGGTGGTTCTATTATTAATTTTTTGAGGAATCTGTATACTGTTTTCCAGAATGGCCGCACTAATTTACATTCACACCAACTGCATGAGGGTTTCTCTTTCTCCACATCCTTGCCAACGCTTGTCTTTTTCTTGACTTTTTTAATGATAGCCATTCTAACAGGTGTGAGGTGGTATCTCATTGTTGTTCTGATTTGCGTTTCCCTGATCGTCAGTGATGTTGAGCACCTTTTCACGTAGCTGTTGGTGATCCGTATGTCTTCTTGGGAAAAATGTCTATTCATATTCTCTGCCCATTTTTAAATTGGATTGTTTGTTTTGCTAGTGAGCTGTAGGAGTTCCTTAAATTAAATTTTGGATATTAACCCCTTTACAGATATATGATTTGCAAATATTTTCTCCCATTCAGTAGTTGCCTTTTCATTTTGTTAATGGTTTCCCTTGCTGAGCAGAAGAATTTTGGTTTAATGTAGTTCCACTTATTTATTTTTGCTTTTGTTGCCTTTGCTTTTGGTGTTGAGGTCATAAAATCATCGCCAAGATCAATGACAAGGAGCTTATTACCTGTGTTTTCTTCTAGGAGTTTTATGGTTTCAAGTCTTACATTCAAATCTTTAATCCATTTTGAGTTAATTTTGTGTATGGTGTAACATAGTGGTCCAGTAGCATTCTTATGCATGTGGCTGTCCAGTTCTCCAAACACAATTTCTGAAGGATTGTGCTTTTCCCATTGTATATTTTTGGCTTGGCTTCTTTGTCATAAATTAATTGATCATATTTGCATGTATTTATTTCTGTGCTTTATATTCCGTCCCATTGATATCTATGTTTGTTTATATACCTAGACCACACTGTTTTGATTATATTTTACTGTAGCTTTGTAATATAGTTTGAAATCAAGGAGCATGATGCCTCCAGCTTTTTTGTTCTTTCTCAAGATTGATTTGGCTATTCAGAGTATTTTGTAGTTTCATACAAATTTTAGGATTATTTATTCTATTTCTGTGGAAAAAGACGATTGGAATTTTGATAGGGATTACATTGAACCTGTAGGTTGCTTTGGATGGTTTGGACATTTTAACAATATTGATTCTTACAATCCATGAGCATGGAATATCTTTCCATTTATTTGTATCATCTTCAACTTCTTCCATTAATATCTTATAGTTTTCAGTGTACACATCTTTCACTTCCTTGATTAAGTTTATAACTATAATTTAATGCAGTTGTAAGTGGGATTATTTACTTGTTTCTCTTTCTGATAGTTCATTATCAGTTCAGTATTGAAATGCAACAGATTTTTGTATATTGATTTATTGAATTTGTTCTAACCATTTTTAAAAAAATGTTTATTTATTTATTTTGAGGGAGAAAGTGAGAAAGGGAGGTGGAAAGAGAGGGAGAGAGACAGAATCCCAAGCTGGCTTTGTGCTGTCAGTGCAGAACCCAATGTGGTGCTTGAACCCACAAACTGTTGAGATACTGACCTGAGCTGCAACCAAGAGTCGGATGCCTAACCAACTGAACCACCCACGTGCCCCCTAACCATTTTTTTGATGGAGTCTTTAGGGTTTTCTATATATAGCATCATGTCATCTGTAAATAGTGACAGTTTTACTTCTTCCTGATTTACATACATTTTATTCCTTATTGTTGCCTCATCGCTGTGGCTAGGACTTCCAGTACTGTTTTGGATAGAAGTGGTGAGAGTGGACATCCTTGTCTTTTTCCTGATCCTAGAGAAAAAAACTTTCAGCTTTTCACTTTTGAGTATGGTGTTAACTGTAGGCTTGTCATATATGGACTTTCACTTTTAAAAGCTTATTTTGAGAGAGAGAGAGAGAGAGCGAGCGAGCAGGGGAGGGGCAGAGAGAGAAGGGGAGAGAGAGAGAATCCCAAGCAGGCTCTACACTGTCAGTACAGAGCCTGACATGGGGCTCGAACTCACCATGAGATTATAACCTGAGCCAAAATCAGGAGTCAGATGCCTAACTGACTGACCCACCCAGGCTCTCCTTTATATGACCTTTCTTATATTGAGTATGCTTCCTCTCTACTCACTTTGTTGAAAGGTTTTTTTTTTTTTTTATCATGAATGGATGTTGAAAAAAAAGATTCTTTTTTTGCATCTGTTGAGATCGGATGGTTTTTATCTTTCATTTTTTAAGTGTGGTTTATCATATTGATTTGTGGATATTGTTGATATTGAACCATGTAGCATCCCTAGAATAAATCCCACCCATTCATGGTGTATGATCCTTTTAATGTGTTGTTGATTCAATTTGCTAATGTGTTTTGTTGAGGATTATTGCATATGTGTTTATCAGGGATATTGATCTTTGGATTGGATTGGATTTTCTTTTCTGTGGAGTCCTTGTCTGGTTTTGGTATCAGGGTGATGCTGGCCTGGGAAAATGAATTTGAAAGTGTTTATTCCTCTTTTGTATTTTGAAAGAATTTGAGAAGGGTTAGTGTTAATTCTTCTTTGAATGTTTGGTAGAATTCACCAGTGTTTGTTTAGAGGAATAAAGTCTTAATTTAAAAAAAAAATAGACTATTACTAGGAAAGGTGTAAAATATTAGAAAGAAATAAAGAAAATAAGTGCAGTGGCATTGCACATTTGGTTTTATTTTTATTATTTGCAAAGGAAAACTTGTGGAATAACTATTCAAATAAAAATTTTCCAAAGGTTATAGTTATATTGCTTGTTACATGTTCTCAACTGTGATTCACTGCTGTATTGTACATGTATTTCCCAGTCATAATTCAGTCATAAAGAGGTTCTCTTTATATATATATGTATATATATGTATATATATGTATATATATATACATATATATATATATATATTTTTTTAAAGTTTATTTATTTATTTAGAGAGAATACAAGCAGGGAAAGGGCAGAGAGAGAGAATCCAAAGCAAGTTCTGCGTTATCAGTGCAGAGCCCAGCGTGGGGCTTGAACTCACAAACCGTGAGATCACAACCTGAGCCAAAATCAAGAGTAGGCTGCTTAACTGGCTGAGCCACCAAAGTGCTGTAAGTTTCTCTTTTTAGTAACAGCATTATCCATATATAATTCCCACAGCATTTAGTTCACCTATTTAAAGTGCATGATTCACTGATTTTTAGTATATTCAGGCTAGTGTGACTGTCACCAAAATTGACATTTGAACATTTTTTTCCTCCCTCTTCCCCCAAACCATCCTCTTTGCCTATTCCGGATAGTTCATGTAAATGGAATCATATAATATAATATATAGTCTTTGTGACTGGCTTCTTTTACTTAGCATAATACTTAATACTTAAAAAGTTCACCTGTATCATGTATCATTAATTCATTAATTTTAATGGCAAATTAATATTCCATTGGATATTCCACATTTTATCCATTTGTCATTTGATGGACGTTTGGGTTGTTTCCACTTTTTGGCTCTTATGAATAATGCTGTGAACAGTCGGGTGCAAGTTTTGTGTGGACAGCTGTTTTCATTTCTGTGGGGTGGGTACCAGGAATGGAATTGCTAGGTGTTGTGACCCTATATTGAACTTTTTAAGGAACTGCCAAATGTTTTCCAAAGCAACTGCACCATTTTACATTCCCATCAGGAGTGTATAAGGGTCCCAGTGTCTCCACACCCTCTCCAACACTTGTTGCTGTCTCTGTGTTTGACTGCAGCCCTCCTACTGGGTGGGAAATGGTAGCTTTGATTTGCATTTTTCTGATGGTAAAGGTGTTGGATATCTTTTCAGATACTTACTGGCTGTTCCTCTTTGGAAAAATGTCTATTCAGACCCCTTACTCATTTTAAAATTGGGTTATTTCGTCTTTTTATTATTGGTTTGTAATGGTCCTTTATGTATTCTAGATCTACGCCCCTTATATAAATGATTGCAAATACTTTCTCCTAGTTCTCTCTTTTTAAGTCAGTAAGGGAAGGAAAACTAAAATGTATTAAGGGAACTATTGTGATCAGCATTATACTTAGGGCTGTAGAAATGCTAAAGTATAGAAATGATTTTTACCTTTTAGGACATTGGTTTCTTTGGAGATCCAAGACTTATGTGATATAATTGGAAAACAGCATAGAACGGTATATGCTAAATAGTATACAATCTTGGTCAAAAATAGTATGAAAAAGAAATGCCCTGGGACTCTGAGGAAGCGAGGTTCAAAAGTAATTAAGTCATTTATTTTGAGTAGAATGAGCAAATGTTAACTATTCAAAACAAGTTTTTAAAAAGAATATTTCCGTTTGATTCAGTTTCTTTAAAAAAATTTTTTTAAGTTTATTTATTTTGAGAGAGAGAGAGAGAGAGAGAGAGAGAGAGTGAGTGGGACAGGGGCAGAGAAAGAGAGGGAGAGAGAATTCCAAGCACGTACTGTGAGATAGTGACCTGAGCTGAAACCAAAAGTTGGATGCTTAACTGACTGAGCCACCCAGGCCCCTGATTCGGTTTCTATAGAATGCAGCTTACATACAGTATCACATATACTTTGTCAGTCTTCCCTACTGTCTTTGTTTGTCCGTGTGTTCCCAGCACTTGGCATAGTGCCTAATATGAGGCACATGTCCAATAAATATTTGTTGAATGAGCAAAAATTAGTATGGGCTGGAGCTCTCAGAGAGTGCAGCGCCAATTAAGCACTTTGACAGAGTTGTCACAGGTGGAAAACGTTAGGGCGGAAGGAGCAAGAGGCGGAGGGGGGCCCTGGGTACCCTTCACAGCTCCGCCATTAACCAGCTGTCTAGTCCTGGCATCTTTGGTCATATATCCTTGTTTTCAAGTGAGGGGAATGAACTGGATCTTCTCCTTTTTAACATTCTGAGGTTTATGAGCAGCATAAACCTAAAACATTTAGAGCCAGCTGAAAATTCTCTAAGAATTGGATGCATGATTAAGGTTTTGTGCTAAAATACCACAGACATTAGTATCTGCCATTTGTGTAAAACTGTGTTAAAAAATGGTATTTATAATATTGAATGTACTAAGAAGATATTTATAAGGCAGTATCTTAAGGGTTATCATTAGTAGAATGTTGGGATTAATTTATCAATTTATTTATGTCCTATCTTCTTTTTTCCAAAGAAGATTTGAAGTGGCTATTCAAGCTAGTATCTTTTCCCCTAAGGCAAAAGGTTCTTAGGTGGTATGAAAATACATATTATTTGTTATTTTTATCCTTCAAACAACCTCAAACTTTTGGTGTTTCAGAGGCTATAATTTTTTTTTTCAGAGTCCATAAAATTTTTAAACGGGATTAGGAAAGGAGAAATGTTTCAGTAATTCTATTTTATTTAAAATTTTTAAAAATTTTAAGTAGGCTCCACACCCAACGTGGGGTTTGAACTCAGAACCCCAAGATCAAGAGTCACATGCTGTACCCACTGAGCCAGCCAGGTACCCCAGTGATAGTATTTTAACATGAAGGTCTAAAATTAATGGCTTTTAAACATTAAAAAGAATGACTCTCTAATACAAACATTCTAGTTGAATTGAAATCTCTTCAACACTGTGCATTAAAAAAAAATTTTTTTTTAACGTTTATTCATTTTTGAGAGACAGAGAGAGACAGAGTGAGAGCAGAGGAGGGGCAGGGAGAAAGGGGGACACAGAATCTGAAGCAGGTTCCAGGCTCTGAGCTGTCAGCACAGAGCCTGACACTGAGGAGGGGCTCGAACCCATGAACCGCAAGATCATGACCGGAGTTAAAGTCGGACGCTTAACCAACTGAGTCACCCAGGCACCCCACCAACGCTGTGCATTTTAACATAAGGAGTCTTTTATGGGAGGCATGGTGCAAAATCTATGGTATTTAGGGATTAAATCAAGTATCCTAAATTGCCCAGGGGAGCAAGACATAAGCTCTAGGAATAAGCTGCATTCCTGATGGAGAAATAGGCATTTCCTCTGGCTGGAGGAGTGAGATGCTCTTTGATAGCTGCACATAGAAAACATGGTCTGTTAGAATAAAGAGAGAAGATTCTGTGAAAGTGCTAATTCTCTGTCAGACCATTTTGTTGAGGTTGGGAAGGACCGTAATGAGCTATAAATCCCTGCATGTGGACTTTATGATAAATAAGCCAGTGATATTTTGGTTCAAGTAAATGTTTTTTCTTTGTAAAATCATGGGTCTTGAGTCAATGTCATGCTTGAATTTCACACATTTCAGGTATCCTAACAGAGACTCCAACCCATTCAACACTGAAACTCTCATTTCTTCAGAGATGTTTAACTAAGCTCCATAGAAGTCTGAACATAACTGTGACCCACAAATCTAACCAGTCTTTGGCTATGGCATCTAAAATTTTTAAAATTTTGTTTCTCTCTCTTTTAAGTGTTAGGTCCTAAGGTAATTTTATACAAATGGATAGCAAACAAAGGTATGACGAATCTGAATAATTCATTCAGTATTTGTCTGTTTGTATATTAAAATCATGTAAATTAAAGCTTATGTATTTTATATTTACAGTTGATAAATGAACTTTACTGGAACATCTATTTTCTAGGTTTGGAATTTTATGACAAGCAACCCCTCCAGCCCTGGTAACTTATTTAAAAGCTTAAAATCTTTTATTACAGTACTCTGTATTAAGCACTGAATGTTTCCTGAGGAACTCAGTGTACTTCCATGTGAGTCATCTGATTTAACTAAGAAATGTGTCTGAACCACAGCGTCCCTTATTGGTCATAAACATTTGTATCAGTGTTTTATTTTAAGAGCTCCATTAATAACCTAAATAATAGTTTGGTTCATTGATAAAGCCAAACATTTTTTAAAGTAGAGGTATTTGGTGGGAGAGAAGTTGATACACTAACTTTTCAAAATTTGTTGTACAGGGTTAGCCGAACCATCCTTTGTTGCAAAACATGAAGATAGTTTGTTAAAGGATTTATTTCAAGACTACGAAAGATGGGTTCGTCCTGTGGAACACCTGAATGACAAAATAAAAATAAAGTTTGGCCTGGCAATATCTCAATTAGTGGATGTGGTAGGTGTGCATATCATTACATACTCAATTTCATACAGGCTTCCTGAGAGCATCACGGGTGCCTAGGCACTGTGTTGGGAGGCACGGATTACAAAGGAGAACGAGACATAGTCATTTTCCTAAAGGAACTCAGCAGGGAAGGATAATTATTACTCAATAGACATAGACTTTTTATATATATTTTTATATAATATTTTTATATAATATTGTATATTTATATATACAATTTTTTTATATAATATTGTATATTAGAAATCATTTACTTGGTAATAGGTCAATTTAAAAAATTTTTCAAAAAATATTTATGTATTTTTGAGAGAGAGCTCTCACAAGCAGGGAGGGGCAGAGAGAGAGGGAGACAGAGAATCCCAAGTAGGCTCTGCACTGTCATTGCAAAGCCTGATGTGGGGCTCAAACCCACAAACCGTGAGATCACAACCTGAGCTGGAGTTGGATGCTCAACCAACTGAACCACCCAGGTGCCCCAAGTAATAAGTTTATTTTTAATAAGTTGAAATATATTAAGCATTTTATTTTTTTTAATTTTTTTTAATGTTTATTTCTGAGAGAGAGAGACAGAGCATGAGTGGGGGAGGGGCAGAGAGAGAGAGAGGGAGACACAGAGTCAGCACAGAACCCGACGTGGGGCTGGACCTCACAAACCGTGAGAGATCATGACCTGAGCTGAAGTTGGTCACTCAACCGACTGAGCCACCCAGGCACCCTGATATTAAACATTTTATATGGAAGTTTCTTATTAAATTTGTTTAAAGATATGATAAAAAGTCAACATTTTAAAGAGAAAAAGTCCAAGAGTAGATTTGTAGATTTTTAGGACCAAACAGTATCTCAGATCATTGTTTCAATATCACACTTAAACTATACCAGACATTTTTCAGTATGACATCCCCCAGGGAGTATCAGTTCCCTTGTAACTTGTTCTGACTGTCAAGAGATCCTTTCTATTTAAACTAAAAAGTTCATGCTAATTGTTAAATTAGTTCCTTCTTGTTCTGATCATGTCAGTCAATAGTTATTCCCCTGCTGAGTTCCCAAAACAGTGAGTGTGTGTGTGTGTGTGTGAGAGAGAGAGAGAGAGATTGTACAATAACACTTATAGGCATGCCTTTATTTTCTACATAATTTTTGTAGAGAATTTGGAAAGTGCAAATAAATACAAATAAGGAAATAAAAATTGACTGCAATTCTACCACCCAAAGATGCCTAATGATAACATTCTGCTGTTTCTCTTGCCGGTTTTTTTCTTTGTGTGTATGTTTTAAAATTGGAGTATTAATTTAGACGTAATGAAGAATGTTTTCCCTTCAATTTCTTTTCCAAAATTGAAAAATTTTAATTCCAGTTAGTTAACATACAGTGCTAGTTTCAGGAATGCAATATCTAGTGATCCAACACTTCTATGTATTAGTGCTCGTTTTCTCTCTTGTTGTTAAATGAAGAACGTTTCCCTATGTCATTACGTAATCTTCAAATATAATTTTAATGGCTATATGATATCCCATTTATAATTTATTTAAATATTCTCTTGTTGGCAGAAGTTAATTCCCAGGATTTCCTATTATAAATGACAATGATGAATATATTTGTACACAAATGTCTGATTTTCTCCTTTCTTTAAGAAAGGCAGTTAATGAATCAAAAGATATACTTTTTTATTTTTTTATTTTTATTTTTTAAAGTAAGCTCATGCCCAACATGAGGCTTGGAGTCATCTGCTCTGACCAAGGAGCCAGCCAGGCACCCCAAAGGATATACATTTTAAAAAGTCTAGTGTGTTGATGATGTCACCTTAATTGCCTCCAGAAAGATCCGTGAATATGGACTGTGTTGTGTCCTTCACCCTCTGCTGGGAGATTTTCAATATAAGTACAAATAGGGAAGTAGGAGGATGAGTGGGGCTCCCTCTCAAAGACCTGTCTTTCCAGTTGGGACTATCAGCAAGTAAGTGGAGTGACTATAGGACATTGCAGGACTCAATTGTGATACCACAAAAATCTGGGGATTCAGACTTCGATTATTTAGGTCACTAAAGAACACAGGCGGAGGCCCTCCAGCTGGCCTTGTCTGGAGTGTAGGATCGGACACGCGGAGAGGAGGGTAACAAGGAGCAGTATGATCTAGGCTGAGCAGTGAGAGGGAGCCTTTCTGTTCAGCTGTTCGGGTCAGAAGGTCACTGTTGGAGGCCACTCCCTGGGATCATCTGATGGGCGGTGGAGGGGCCTGCACTGTGCTTTCTCTCCTGCCATTTTTGGACTGGAGAGTTTTACCTCTTGGAAGAAGTCACTTATCCTTCAAGGCCCAATTTATGTGTCTGACTCTTGGTGAAATCTTTCCAGAGTTCCTAAGACAGTCTCCTCTGTTCACGTAGCCCTTTGCACTGCTGGCACCTGTGTGCCCTGGCACGGCACCCTCAGAGCAGGCTAAGCTTCATCCCTTGCTTCTGTCCCAGAGCCCAGAGTGGTTCCTGGCACATGGCAGTTGCTGAGTGAGTGGCAGATGTGACAGGCAACAGATGTGGTCACGGCAGTGCTTTAGGAAGGGCTGCAGGTCAGTTAAATACGTGGTTTTGAGGAGTGAGAGAGAGAGGAGCTTCGGAGGCTGGTTAGAAGGCCAGGCAGAAGCAAGAGCAGGTCGTGACCAATGAGCACCGAGGGAGGCATCAGATTTTGAAGCCTGAGTGGTTAGAAGAGAAGAGTGACGGATCTGGAAGATGGAATCAGTTGCTGTGGGGTAGGACAGGGAAGATGATGCTCTCCGCTGTGATGGCAGGTGATTGTGCCACATTCCTGAGGCCCTTGGAAAGTCAATGCTGGCTCTGTGGGCAGAGAGGAGCTGAGGGTGTCAGTGTGGAGACCCTGGCCCAGCTGAGCATCGAAAACATTGGACTGAGGAGTTTTAAAGTGAGCAGGGAATGCAGGCAAGTTGATCCCTGAGGAACATTCATAGAAGGTGGCGAAGGAAGGATGAGCCCAGAACAGAAGTCGGGGATGGGTTGCTTCCTGTGAGAAGAGCCCAGGACGTGTAAGGTCAGTGACGATGAGAGAGAAAGAGGACAAGAGCAGAGGGAGAGGAGGCGAGGGCCCTGGACACGGAGAGTAGAAGCTTTATGTCCCTTTAACTGCGAAGCTCTTACCCCTCTGGCTTGTGGTCATGTTTGGGGGCTCCTCCTCAAAGTTCGCTCAGATTCCTGCCTTATTTCCTACGTGTTCGAACTCTCTCTGTCTCTCAAATCCCCACGCCGGCTTGCTTGTTGGATGCTAGTTTTATGGTCAGGTTAAAAAATCTATTCGGGGTTTAAAAAAACCCCTAAAACTTTTCTGCTCTACTTACGTGTGGGCACATCTCTGTGTTAATGTGCCTCGTCCTCTTGGGTGCAGTCCTGCGTTTGTCCTTCGTCCTAGGTTTTGTTTTGGTTTTGTTTTTTGCATCCTGCGTTGTGCTGAGCACATTATAGGTGCTTGGGAGATACCTGAGGTCACCTTAAGTTAGGCTGTATCCCCTAAGGTAGTGGCTAACCCTCACATCTGGGGCCAGTTGTGAACTTAAGTATTGTTCTTGTATCTGTGTTCCTGTTGAGGATACTAAGTATTGACTGGGTCCTACTCCATAGTGCAAAATTTATGCGTGTTCACATTTTTCTGGGGAAAAGGTGTATAATTTTCATTAGCTTCTCAAAGATGACCTATTGCCTTACAGCGTCACAGGTAATAAGTATACCGGAACTTTCCTAATTGTTAATGCCTCTGTTTAGAACTTTTGCCTACTAGGAATATTCTGATGCAGAGGTCAGCACTTTCTCTGGATGGTGTGTGCCTTTGGGATAGACAGTAGAGCTGGAGGCACAGAGTTTAAACTCAGGAGCTTTGAAGTCTAACATTGGTTCTACTACCAATTGGTGGAGTGATTTTAGGCAAGTTGCCTCATTGGGCTAGTTTCTTTCTGCAGAATGAATGATTTAAGTAGATGAGATCTATAGGTCCTTTTCAGCTCTAGTGTTTTACTCAAGGACAATTGCCCTTTGGAACCACAGTGTAAGAGTGATGGCCATGCTGTATTTCCTAGTAATTGTTCCCATGTAGGGACGTCACAGATGTCTTTATCTCAAGGGATGTGCTTCCTCCGTCTTCCTTCTTTCTCCTGGGCCACTCGTGTTTTGGAATGAGCCATCTAAACCTCTGTCCTCTGTCCCCGGCCATGGGGATTGCCTTATCCTTCTGTGGGTCTGTCCTGCCCACGGTGGAATTGTGTTTGGTCATCATGATGGTCTTGTACTGGTCCAATTGGCTCCATGATATTTCAGTAAAATGTAATGGAAGAGCTATCTTTTTTTTTTTTAATTTTTATTTTTTAATGTTTATTTTTGAGAGAGAGAGAGAGAGAGTATGAGCGGGGGAGGGGCAGAGAGAGAGGGGAGACACAGAGTCTGGAGCAGGCTCCAGGCTCTGAGCTGTCCGCACAGAGCCCGATGCGGGTCTCGAACCCACGAACCGTGAGATCATGACCTGAGCCGAAGTCGGACGCTCCACCGACTGAGCCCCCCAGGCGTCCTGAGCTATCTCTTTAATTAGGCCTTGAGAATTCAGTGAAAAACTGGTCTTAGCAAAGATACAATGGCAGAATGGTGTAAGTAGCAAATATCAAAGACCCCAGTTTTCTAGAAAAGCAGGCTGTGAAAGCTTCTGAAGCTGCCACTCCGGACAGTGGCCCCAGTATTTTTTTTCTACATAGCAGCTCCTCAGAGATTCAAATCCCTGCCTCAGCAGAGGAACATAACTGCAAGTTACAGTCCCGCAGGAAGGCACAGAGACAGTGTATGTATCTCTCATTCTGATGTGCACACTCTTCCACATTTCAGCACTTCTGAAATCAAGATGTGTGTTATAATTAATGGCAACTTAAAATTCATTGTCAGCCTTTTCCTTTCTTAGTGCCAAGTACATAAACTAATGTGCGCGCCTGTTTCTTAGATTGTATCTTAGATTTCAGGATGTAGAGTGGTGGAGTGTATGAATGTTAAATCTAATGCCAGCGGTGTACTGCAGGGCGGTTCAGCTGAAATTCAGAGCATCTGGAAAGGGATAATGTGAAATTAGGCTGGAAAAACGATCCTGCGTTTCCAGACAGCCGCACCAATGAACAGGATATAGGTACTATGTGGACAGGCATGTTTGTGTAAAACTGTGAAAATTCGTATTTGAAGAAGTATTGCTTCTGTCCTTGAGATAATCAGCCTTATTTAAATTTTTGTTTCACAGGATGAGAAAAATCAGTTAATGACAACGAATGTCTGGTTGAAACAGGTGTGTATGAAGCTCAGAAGGCACCTGACTGATCACGGGTGCTGTTGTGCCTGTAGGGTTTGCAGCACAGAGAAACACGAGCATGTGGTCTTGGTGGATCGGCAGGATGCAGAGGGTGGAGGGTGGGTGGGGTTCTCGTATTCGTTCAGGCGATACTGGAGTGGCTGCCGTCTGCCCGACGCCGTTCTGGGCGCTGGGGAAACGGGCAACAAAATGGACAGAAGTCCCGGCTGGCAAGAACTCCATTCGAGTTGGGGAAGAGGAACGGGTAAGCTGTTACAGTGCCTCGGAAGTAGACAGGCTTGGAGAAGAACACGTTCGCTGTGGGTAGAGGTGAGCAGGGGTGTGTAGATGAGGTCAGAGAAGCAGTGGCAAGCCAGCGGTGTAGGCAGCGTCTAGGCCTCTGTGAGGATTGTGGTGTTTACTTGGAGCTGGATGGGAATGGGCGATGAATGAGTTCTACGTACGTAGCCCCTTTTTAGAAAAGACTGCTTTTTCTTCGATGCCATCATAGCTTTGTCCTCAGCTGCTGTTATGTGCTTCCCTTTGCTCTTTCTTTATCATCCCTAATTTTAGTACCTGCTACCAGTTCCCTGACTCTAACTCCTACGAGGCACGTATGCTTTTCTTGGTGTGCGAGTCCTAACTTGACGTGATCACAGAATTGTCACCATGTGGAGCGTGGACAAGGTGTTGAAACGTGGGCTATGTAATAAATCCAGTTCCCCTGGCGTGCACCAGTCCAGCCCATGACGATGCACCTGGAAAAGACAATGGAAAAGGTTTAAGGCCTTAAACCTGGACCTTAGATGCCCATGGCTGCGGCTCCTGGGTGTGGCCAGTTGGTGTGAGAGGAGGTGCTGAACAGAGCTGTGAACACACCCACGGCGCACACCTGTGTCTCAGGAGGACCGGGGCTGGAGTCACCACACGGGGGCAGGGCTATGCTTCTGTACTCTTAAGAAGGACTTGGAGGTGAATTTTCTCTGTGGCGAGTAGAGATGATTTTATGTCTAGGATTTCTGGACTTGGCATAAAGAGTAAAGTTTTTATGACTTATGACTATCAATTTCATCGAAACTGAGCCTGTTGTCTTTGCTCCGCAGGAGTGGAGAGATGTAAAGTTAAGATGGCGCCCTGGCGACTATGGCGGAATAAAAGTTATACGCGTCCCTTCAGACTCTCTCTGGACCCCAGACATTGTTTTGTTTGATAAGTAGGTTTTTATTTACTGAATATTACTTGATGTTTTCAAAAGAAAACGCTTATATATTAGCCACTAGTAATTTTTCTTCCTTCTGAAAATTGTTTACGTATAAAATCAAAAGACTTGATCTGTGTTCTGTTGTGAACCTCCAAATAGGTTCTTTGGGTCCTCTCCTGTTTTTGGTGTCTTTTTCCTGATCATTAAAGTGTTCTTTGCTTTCCAAAATGTGTAAAACATTTGGGAAGTCTAGAAAGGTGTAAAATTGGGGGAGGGGTGTCACCTATAATCAGTCCCATTATTCATTCCAGCATTAGAGGCAGCCATTTGCACGAGCTCACACATAGAACTTACTCTGTGCCTGGCCGCATGTGCGGTACCTTTCTGCTTTATTCATTTGATTCCCAACAGTACCTTTAAAATGGCACTTCTGACAGAGGAGGAAACAGGTGAGGGCATTATAACCTTGTCCAAGGTCGCACCGTTTGCATGTGGCAGGGTGGGGTTCACACTAGGGCAGCCCGGCATCCCTATTTACCCTCCTATTTAATAGACTATATATTTGGCAGATTGCCTTCAAGATTTTGGGGGTGTTTCAAAACTAGTTGAAGTCATACTTTATGTTCAAATGTGCATCCTTCTAATTTTGCTCAAATTCTGTATTATGATTATGCCATGATGAGGAATGTTGAGTGAACTCCTCTTAAAGGCACCCTACCTAGGTGTACTTTGAGGATGGTTTTTAACTTGGGGAAAGGATGATTCTGGGTGTGAGTTTCATTTTTTTCTAGGACAACCCCAGGGTAAATCTTGGGAATTTGTGCTTATCCTAAAGCATCGTGTATTATTTGCAAGCAGGCATTTGGCATGAAGACAGAGCAAATGCTGTGTGAAAAATATTAGTCTCTAAACACCTTTTTCCTCCATGTTTCTCAATAGGTAAAGAGGAAACAAAACTATAAGGTAGCAGGATATAGCTTCCCAGAGCACCATTTTACTCTAGGTCTTAGTAAACATTTTTTTTTAAGTTTATTTATTTATTTTGAGAGAGCGCACACATGTGAGTGGGGCAGGGGCAGAGAGAGAGGGAGAGAGAGAGAATCCCAAGCAGGCTTTGCACTGTCAGTGCAGAGCCTGATGCAGGGCTTGAACTTGCGCATTGGGAGATCCTGACCTGAGCTGAAATCAAGAGCCCGACGCTTAACTGACTTGAGCCATTGAGGCGCCCCAGTCTCTGAAAAACATTTTTACATAAACACGAGTGTATAAAACAGTAGTGTGCAAAAGTCACATGAGTGTTAAGATAAAAAACAGTATTTTATAGAAATCTTATGTTCCTACTAGACTTTTCCAGTATAGGAGCTCACATGGGGGCAGAACTCGAGAGGCACAGCTTAGAGCTAATGTTCCTTCATGCCCCTGTAGTAACTGTCCAGTATTTGTGATGGAGGAGAAGAGCACTGTGTGGAGAGCCTAGAAATGTGGATTCAGGTTCTGGCCAATATTGTATTGTTTCAATAGCCTAATTATATTTTGTACGTAAAGGGAAATCTTTCAGCCTCTAAAATCTCAGGATTCTGTGAGATAGAGATCGACTGTCAGTCCTGGAGTAGATGTGGAAGGAGTTCAGTTCTAGTAAAGTCGGATATTTACATAAGATGTCCCTAAAACAGAGTCCCCTGCACATAGCAGGTATATCTCAAGCATAATAGTTTAAAAAGTATCTCACACCATGGTGTCGACTTTCTCTCATCTCAGGCTTGTGAAGGCCTGCGTTGTGTAGTCTCTGCATTGTCACGTGCATGTGTTTATTTCAGTGCAGATGGACGTTTTGAAGGGGCCAGCACGAAAGCGGTCATCAGGTATGATGGCACCGTCACCTGGACTCCACCGGCAAACTACAAAAGTTCTTGCACCATAGATGTCACGTTTTTCCCATTCGATCTCCAAAACTGCTCCATGAAATTTGGTTCTTGGACTTACGATGGATCACAGGTTGATCTAATTTTAGAGGACCAAGATGTGGACAAGAGAGATTTTTTTGACAATGGAGAATGGGAGATTGTGAGTGCAACGGGAAGCAAAGGAAACAGAACGGATGGCTCCTGCTGGTACCCTTATGTCACCTACTCATTTGTAATTAAGCGTCTGCCTCTCTTTTACACCTTGTTCCTTATTATACCCTGTATCGGGCTCTCGTTTTTAACCGTGCTTGTCTTCTATCTCCCCTCAAACGAAGGTGAGAAGCTCAGTCTCTGCACGTCAGTCCTGGTCTCTCTGACTGTCTTCCTTCTGGTTATCGAAGAGATCATACCCTCGTCTTCCAAAGTAATACCTCTGATTGGAGAGTATCTGGTGTTCACCATGATTTTTGTGACGCTGTCAATCATGGTGACTGTCTTCGCTATCAATATCCATCATCGTTCTTCCTCAACACACGATGCAATGGCACCTTGGGTCCGCAAGGTGTTTCTCCACAAGCTTCCCAAACTGCTGTGCATGAGGAGTCACGTAGACAGGTACTTCGCTCAGAAAGAGGAAACTGAGGGCGGTAGTAGACCAGAGTCTTCTAGAAACACATTGGAAGCTGCGCTTGATTCCATCCGCTACATTACAAGACACGTCATGAAGGAGAATGACGTCCGTGAGGTTTGTGACATGTTGTGTTTACCAATGCTCATCCGCTTCCATTCTGAGTTTGGGAGTAATCAGCGTGGCCCTTGAGACTCAGTGTAGGTTGAGGGCCAGAAATGCTGACACGTTGTTTGGTGGAAGATCTTTACCAAAATCTGTTTCAGTTAAAACATCTGCCAGTGGGCATCTATGCAGATCTCACCTCTCCATTCCCCTTAGCAACTTTGCCTTGTGCCGACTGTTGTTACTCTATTCTAAAGAGTAGTAATACTGCCATTTGTTTTTTTGACTCTGACATTATTATTTTAATTCTATCTTCTGTAACTTTGTTTCTGAATTCTGTTGTAATCTGTAGGCACAATGGGCATTATAATTTATCAAAAGCTATTTTATTTTTTCAAAAATGAGCCTAATGTAGGCTCTATAAATTTCAGCCAAGGTATTTTTTCTAGAATATGTCTTTTTCTTGTTCATTTATAAGAGAATGTCAGTGAACTTGAAAGCACTAAGATATTCTTGGATGTTATATATCATATGTCAAAGTGTTCATGTGAAAGTTAGAAATAGTGCTTAGTAATATGCTTAATTTGCTTAAAACCAAAAATTTGCTTAAAACTTTATTATAGAAAAATAACTCTCATTGGCTTAAGATCAATATTTACAATGTAAGAATTGAACATGAATACATTTTACTAATGTGATGTTAAATTTTCTTTCAAAACATGTCAAATTTTAATCTCGTCACTATATTTCTATTGCGTAATATTTTTATTAAAAATTTTTTAAAATGTTTCTTTTTGAGAGTGTGAGAGAGAGAGCAAGGAGGGACAGAGAGAGAATGGGACAGAGGATCTGAAGCAGGCTCTGAGCTGTCAGCACAGAGCCCAACACGGGGCTTGAACCCATGAACTGTGAGGTCATGACTTGAGCTGAAGTTTGAGGCTTAACCCACTGAGCCACCCACACGCCCCCTACTGTGTGATATTTTTAAAGCTAGGACTATAGTAGTATTTTCATAATTGAATTTGCTTTGAATAGTCCCCATTACAATTGTATGAATTCTCATTTCCAAACCTTTTTTAAATGGAAAAATTTCTAGCAGGTTTGGGAAGCAAAGTGAATCTGGTAAAATTACAGTCCTCCTCACAGAAAGAACATATAACCGATTTCTGAAAGACTTTAAATGTTTGTGGATTTGTAAAATTTCTATTTCATGGTAGTATGATTAGTATATAAGGTCTGAAGCTATCGATGGAGTCTTTATAGATATTAGTTAAATAATGATCCGGATTATATAATATCTGGGTTAATAAATGTCTGCAAAGTATTGTGCCGAAGGGCCAGGGCTCATCCCCCTAGGGCCAGTTAATGGCATTTGTCTTCAGGGGGGTACTTAGAAAAGCAGTAGAGTGTCGACGGCTACCTAGAGTCCACGTTCTCTCATAGCTGAGGGGGCAGAGTTGTTGTGGGGGACCTCGTGCTCCGTGAAGGCAGGGGCCAGGGAAGGCCCTGTGAGGGGAGCCTCTGGCGTTCAGGGGCCTGTCTCAGCCCTTCCTTCGAGGTCACTTGGAACTGCTGAGCCGGCTCCCTGCTTAGGCTGCAAAGCGGGGTCGAAATGAGGTCCATCCAGCAGATCTGGATTCACGAGCTTAGATTAAAATAGCCCCTGGGGAATCCAAAACCAAATGATGCACGTGGTGGGGTGAGAAGATTAATAGCTAATGCCTATTATCCTTTTTTTTTTTTTAAGTTTATTTATTTTGCGGGGGAGAGAGAGGGAGAATCCCAAGCAGGCTTTCCACTGTCAGATTTCACGAACTGTGAGATCATGAGCCGAAATCAAGAGCCGGACACTTAACCGACTGAGCCACCCAGGCGCCCTCTAATCATTCTGAACCAGTTGTTAATTTGGCTTGAGATTAATCCCAGGCTGGATTCTCTTTGGAAATTAAAATAAGTAAGCACTGCTGGACAAGAAAAAATGACAGAAATAACTGTATGTAATATGAATAAAAGTGATTTTTTTAGTTTATTATAAAATATCCAAGTAGTATAAATATTCTAATTTTATTAAAAGTCTATAAAAAATGTCACTTGTAATATATTACAAGTCAAGAAGTACATTAATAGATTGTGTAGCGTCTCTGAAAGCTTGTGGAGGCTCTATGTTCTAGATTGTCAGGGGAGTGTCTGTCCCTGAGCTCCGAGTACAAGGTCACTTACGTTGTGAGGCAGTAGCGGGAGGCAGAAAGTGATCTGGCCTCTGACTCAGTGTGTGATATCTTAAAGTAATTACACAATTTTAAATTATGTATTTAAAATTTTTTTTTTTTTTTTATTGCAACAGGTGGTTGAAGATTGGAAATTCATAGCACAGGTGCTCGATCGGATGTTTCTATGGACTTTTCTTCTGGTTTCAATTGTTGGATCTCTTGGGCTTTTCGTTCCTGTTATTTATAAGTGGGCAAATATAATAGTACCAGTTCATATTGGAGATGCAAATAAGTGATCCTTCCGTAGTGGTGTCCTAGTAGGAATTTAGTTACCAAAGGCACCTATGCCTCTGGCACCCTTAAAATTAGAAAATGGAAATTGTGTTTAAAATTTGAAGCAAGCTTTGTCAGATTAACAGTTGCTAACTTTGGTTTATCTTAATAGACTGCCCTGAGAACATTTTTCCTGCATGACTGAAGTGATAGCTGACTCAGCATTTGAGCTAAAAATAGCAGCAAAATGTTATCTGAACTGTACTAGTGAAAACCTAATGTTGGTGTCCTGACAAACAGTACCAATTCGTAATCAACGGTGAAGCTCATCTTTTGATTGTATTGGAAAGTTCCTGTTGTATTTGAAGACTGATTTCAGGACTTTTTCTGCATTTGGTAAAGGTACACATTTTAAATTTCTTTCTTTCTGTCCTGTATCCACGGAGTAACAGCTAATCTCTAGCATAATATTATACTGCTATGTTAAATAAGCTAACTCCTTGGTATGATAACAATTTAATGTGATACTGCTTTTCTATAGCCAACCTTGTAAAAAATGAAACATGGGAATTCCTTTAAAGCTTACTTTATTTCTTAGATGCTTAAACTGAACAATTATTGTGTTACCTGTTTTTGTAGCTTACCTTCAATTGTAAAATCACACAATAGGTAACTTGTGGACATGCACTAGTATCTTCTTAACATTAACTTCAACGCCCTTATCCACATTTTCCACAATTAACCATCTTCTATATAAACCGTAGCATTTCTGTACCCTTCATCTTAGAAGGCGTCCTCTACAATTAAGTGAATCCCATTTTAAAAACACGTCCACGGATGCCACCAAATCATGCTGTGAAAAACCATCTTCCAAGATTGAAGATGGTTTCTAATTAGGTGGAAGCTCATTGTCACATGGCTGTCACGTATAGGTTCATCTCCTTCTTTCCAGCAGTCACAGTACTGGAGCCATAGAGTTGCAGGGCCTCTAGGTGTGGTGCAGTCTCACCGATTACTGCTCATTCAGGACCGTAGTGGCACGCGTCACAGGTAAACAGGTGAGATTCCATCTCTGAGTGCCCTGATTCAGCTACGATCAGGAATAAAACACTGTTGAAGCTCTGCATTTTATCTGGAACTCTTAGCCCTTGAGAGAACAAATGCCTTATTTATAGTAAGTAACCCATCTAAGGTCAGGTCAACACTCTTTGGAAGGCAGAGGGGATCCTGTCTCATTTGTATTTTATTGTAGGTACATGTGTAATGTCATTTAATGAGTGAAAGTCTGGTTTGATGAGTTTAAATGCCTGTTAGATCTCTTAGCATGTATATATCCCTGATTCTTCTACCTCTGTTACTGTTACTTAAAATTTCTATAGGTGAGTAAATTTTGTAGAAATCTTCCTTTGACTTACCAAAACATGAGTCACAGTTGGCTGCGGTTTTGTCAGTTTTATTTTCGCAAAGCCAAAACATCAAAATGACTAGTGAGAAGATTAAAATGGTCTCTGCAAACCCTCATCTCCTACCTATTCAGATTCAGAACTGCAGTACTCCATACTGGAATACTGTCTTCTTAATAATCTGTCTACAGCAGTGGTTCTCAATCGGGCACAGTTTTGTGCTTGAGGGACCACTTAACTTTTGGAGACATTTTTGGTTGTTATAACTGGCAAGGGACCCGGGGGTATGTTCTTGGCATCTAGTGGGTAGAGGCCAGATGGAGGCTAAAAATCCTACAGTGTCTCTCCAGCACAGAGTTATCTGGCCACAAATGCCAATAGTGCCAAGGTTGAGAAATGCTGCTCCAAAGGTTTACTGGCAATGAATGTGTGACTGGGCATACATACCTTTTCATAGCATAGTTCCTTAGGATGATGCGAGATAAAGGCTGAGGCGTTCTGTGAAGGAGGCACGGCCCTCAGACTCTTGGAAACCAATGATGAACAAGGAGTGCATGGGAGGAAATGGTAGTGGGTGGGGCATTGCTGAAATGGTACAAAACTTCAAGGAGATCACAGGCCAAGTGAGAAAACCCTTGGGAAATCTGTTGTGATACTGAACCAGATGGATTTCCACATTTGTGAGCAGCAAGTTTTCCTGTCCAATTATGCCTCAGCCAGCACAAAGGGGAAACAGTTTTCATATTTAGCCCATATTTACATATTCCTTAGTAGAGTATATTACTTCACACTGCAGAACTATATTTTGATGTTTCTCTACCTTACCAAAAAGGCTGGTTAAGTGTTCAGTTATCTATAATAAATACTCTCGACTTTTTTCTTGCACGAATCTCTTTTGATAAAAACCAAGACAAATGGATAAATAAGTAAACCTTGAAAGCTAAAAACAGTGCCAGTAACTTGATGATAGAAAGTGTGAGAAAGAGCCTAAATGTAAGAGTTAAACAGTAAAACTCCTGGAAGAAAACAGGACAGATTCTTTACAAGACTGGATTTGGTAGTGATTTCTCGGATATGACACAGAAGAACACAGCTAACAAAAAGTTGATAAACTGGACTTAATGAAAAGTTAAAAATTGTGTGCATCAGAAGACACTATCAACAGAGTGAAAAGGCACCCCAGAGAGTGGGAGAAAATATTTGCAAATCTTGTTTCTGATAGGAGATTAATATCTGGAACATATAGAGAACTCCTAAAACTTAACTAAAAACCACAATCAACCCAATTGAGAAGTGGAAAAGAAAGGGCGCCTGGGTGGCTCAGTCAGTTGAGCGTCTGACTTCAGCTCAGGTTGTGATCTCAATAGCTTGGCTTGTGAGTTTGAGCCCCGCATTGAGCTCTCTGCTGTCAGCGCAGAGCTGGCTTCAAATCCTGTCTCCTCCCTCTCTGCCCCTCACCTGCTTGTGCTCTTTAAAATAAGCTTAAAAAAAAAAAAAAAAAGTGGAAAAGGACCTGAACAGACACCTCTCCAAAGAGACACACAAACGGCCAATAAGCACAGGAGAAGATGCTTCGCATCACTAATCGTTACATAAATGCACATCAAAACCACAGTGAGATACCACCTCACACACGTTAGGATGACTATTGTAAAAAAAAAAAAAAAAAACAATACAAATGTTGATGAGGATGCGGAGAATTGGAGCCCCTGTGGGAATGCAAACTGGTGCAGCCATCCTGGAAAACAGTACGGTTGTTCCTCAGAAAGTTGAAAATAGAATTACTACAGGACCCAACAATTCCGCCTCTGGGCATATATCCTAATGAATCGAGGGCAGGGTCTCAAACAGATAATGTTGCTGTGAACATGGATGCACACGTATCTGTAACAGCCAAAATGTGGGGGCCGCCCCAGTGTCCCCTGCCAGATGAGCAGATAAGCAACATGAATAGACGTGCAATGGAACACGGCTGAGCCTTAAAAAGAAAGGAGATTCTGACGCCTGCTCCAACATGGGTGAGCCCGGAGGACATGATGCTGAATGAAACTGGCCGATCACAGAAAGACAAATAGTGTGCACTTCCGCTTATATGGTACTTAAAGGTAGTCAAAACAGTATTGGCTACTTAAAGTAGTCAAAACAGTATAATGTGGGTTTCAGGGGGAGAGGGGACAGGGAGTTAGTGTTCAGTGGGTGCGGAGATGCGGTCTTACAAGACGAAGAGTCCTGGAGATGGCGGTGGCGGCTGCACAACGATGACTATTTAACACCACCGAGCTGTGGGCCTGAACACGGTGAAGATGGTACATTTTATGGCCAAGTGTATTTTACACAATAAAAACAAACGAGTCCCCCTCTGCATGCCAGGAGGCCTCTGGCAAACACAGTTTGGTGCTTAAGCGTCATCCCTTGCCATCAAAGGTTGCAGAAACAATCCTGCTGTCCCTAGAATGCACACCAGGATGAAAACCCACAGAAAAATTCGATCAATAACCATGGCGACATACTTCCAATCATCTTGAATCTGGAAAACAAAAACAAAAGCAAAAATTGTGAAAGAGGAAAACGTAAAGCAGGAAGGGAAGGGCAGAGTGGACACATTTTCAGAACTGAATAGCGAATAAATATGTGGTGGCAGCGGAAGCCATTCTGCAAGAAACCCTGTTTCCTAATGGAGTCTGAGGAAACACTGTTCTCAAGTCCCCCTTTATGCATTACAAGAGGCAGGTATAAAATATTCACATTCGGTCTGTTTTGAATCAGAAATTTCTTGGGGCGCCTGGCTGGCTCAGGCGGTAGGGTGTAACAGCTCTTGATCTCAGGGCTGTGAGTTCAAGCCCTGAGTTGGGCATACAGCTTACTTAAAAATAAACAAAAAATGAAACAACCAGAAATGTCTTCATGTATACATAACCTATTTTTTTCTAAACTGTATTCTAATTTATAAAGTTAGGAAAACCAGTTACTTGACTTGTGGACTCCTGGACTTTGTTAGAATAACTAATACAATCCAACCATCGTTTACCATTGCTTCAAAGTGCTGGTTCTTATCCAGTGTTAGATACTAATTTCCATTTAACATCTGTTCCAAAAGGAAATAAGTAAAGCAGGGCAAGGCCATCATCTCTCTCCCTCTGCCCCCTGGCCCTGCCCAGCTAACCAAATATCTTCTTCAACACTAAGGCCAAAGTATCGTGGAACTCTGAACAGTGAGAGGACAGGCTGAAAATCAGAAATAATTGCTGACAATAAAGTAAAAGACGGTAGAAAGAGCAAGACTAATTGTCTATAATACAGCCCTAATTCAGGCTTGAAATAGGAAGGAGAATTGTATGTTAATTACACTCCTAGACAACTGGGAAGACAAGGAAACTGTAATTGAATTGAGGAAGAGAGAACCAATGAATCAACTGATTTTGAAGAAATAATCACATAAAAAAGAGGCAGCATGGGATTTGGTGATTTAATTAAATACACTGAAATGGGACCGGGAGACAAGGATTTTCTTTTACTGCCATGAACTGGAGATGTGTCCTCCTGAAGATACTAAGGAATTTGGCTAAAATTAGAATTATAACGCTAGTACTTTGTGTGAATTCCTAAGACTGGTTTCGAAGTGCCTCAAACACACAATGAACCTGTGGTTCCCACCCACCCCTACCAGCTAACCCTCCTAAGGCTGTAGCAGGTAGGCTTTGATTTTCATCGCAGCGTCTGAGAACCTGGGTAAGTTATGTGACCTCTCTTTGCCTCAATTTCCCCATCTGTGAAATGCAGATAAGAACAGTACTCCCCTCAGAGGGTTATGATGAGGATTAAGTGAAATAATGTTCTGGCACAGAGTCCTTAATGAATAGTACCTATCGATAGTCACACTGATTAAAAAAAAAAAAAAGATGACCCTCATCCAACCACAGATCTTCCTCTGATAGCAATTTGCACGGCTTTGCCTGGTGAACACAGACGGGACTCGAGTTTTCCACGTGAGCACAAATGTACTGCACAAACACAGCTGGGTGACAATTTGTGTCTAACCCTGAAAGTCCTGAAGGCATCCTATGGGCCCGGAAACTTTGGGACTAATGATAACAGAGAAGTGTCAGGCAAAACGGTGAACTAGTGCAAGCTCTTGGCTCCTTCTCCTCGCCCGGCCCTAGAGATGTCCCAGAAGCAAGGGGAGCCCATATGTTAGAGGCTGTGGCACCCGCCGGGTTCCACTAGGGGGGCCAGAGGAGGGCCTCAGGGACAGGGCGGGGGTGGGGGAGATTTGGGCTGTGCTGTTCTCACCCCTACGGCTCTGCCTCTTTGCTCCCTGCCTGGTCCCAGCCCAGAGACGCAGGTAATGTGTGAGTGAGGACAGCCTGGCTGAGGTGAAAAGCTGGGAGGTTGAGAGACATCCCTTAAGGGACAAGGTCACCTGGAGGGAAGGAAGCACCTTTGAAGGCAGGCCTAGTCCAGTCTGGCCACATGGGCCTCCTGCCTTGTGGAGCCTCCCCAAATACCATCCAGCAAGGCTGATGCCCCTGAAAAAGTGAGTTTACAGGCCTCAGAATACAAACATAACTATCTGGAAGGAAATTCACAGAACAGACAGGTTAAGGGTTTAAACTACAGAGGACACCCCAGAGATCAGAGAGAGCATAGGGAACATGAAGCAATGTCACAGAAGAACCAAGTAAAAATGTGACAGAAAAGTGGAGGAAAAGACTCAGGATGGGGACAGCTGGCAGAAAGGAACCCGTGAGGAGGGGTGAGGGTGGCAGGAAGGAAGAGGTGGGGGGCTGGAAGCAGACGTGTGCAGTTCAGGGAGAGACATGGGGGATGGGAAATCTTCACGGAGGAAACCTCGATTCCCTCAGAACCAAAGATGAAAAACCTCAGGATAAAATGGCTCCTAAGGATGCCGAACAATTTAGGAGAGATCCACACCAACAGACTGTGTTTGAGGTCACTGGATTTCTCTACAGATTCCAGTAGCTTCCAGATAGAATCGATTCATCGCAAAGAAACAGCATTCAGATTAACTTAAAACTTCATTAGTGATACTGAAGCAAAAAGGCAACGGAGGAGGGTTTTTTAAGTATTTAAGAAAAAGAACTTCTAGAATTTTGTATCCAGCTAAACTCCCTTAAAAATGAGTTTTTACACTTTTAAGCCTACAGGCCTCAGAAGGTTTAACCATGAACACTTGGGATCAAGGTGGGTCAGTGCGGAGAGAAAGCCAGGAGGGCAGGGGGGTAAGTCAGTGGTTTAGTGAAGATGACGTAAAAAAAAAAAAAAAAAAAAAAAATGATATAGACGTAAAAAAAAAAAAAAAAAATGATATAGACTAGAGAAAGGGTTGGCAAAACCCAAAGCTGTATTCCCCCAAATCCACAACTGAAGCTCTGGTCATATCCAGTGTGGCCGGGCAGTAAGGAAGACCAGAGGGGAGGACAGTGGGGTCAGGGGCAAGATGCAAAGGAGTGAGGAGACTGATCTGGAAGAGCTCGCCTGTGGGTCTAAGTCTCTGAGGCACAGCTTCCAGAACAGAAACGGAACACATGGCTTTCCAGCCAGCAGAAACAATTCAGACTTCCCAGTGCTCAGCACGAACTGAGGCAAAGAAGAAAAATGAGTGGGAGACATGCAGTAAGATGAGAGAAATTTAGCCTTGATCAAACAGTAGTTATAACAAATGGGAACTCCCAAATCACTGATCAAAAGTCAGACACTGGAAGGAATGAAAATATGCGCGTAGAGCTACACGTGCACACCTGTATACAGATGTAGACACGCAGAGACGTATCTGTGTGTGTCTATGCATGTGTGTCTCAGCCCAACAGGAAGCCAGCTATCTCAGAATGTCAGCTCAGAAGACCGTGGCTCTGGCCTGGGCACACCTCCAAGACTGAGAGAACTGCTCGCATGGTGGAGCCCGCCCCAGGGTGAAAGACATACCGCCAACAAAGAGCGCTTCCGTGCGACCCCAGTTTGCGTATTAACAGTAATTAAACTTCTTACTAATACGGCCAAACGTGAGCAAGCAGTGACCCACACGAACAGCCCGGAGAAGGGAACAGCCAAGGCAGGCAGCCACCATGGTGTTCCCCTGCCGGGAGGGCCATGGCAGTCACACACGGGCTCCCCACACCCTCAGGAGGCGGCCTGGGAAAGCAGCCCTTCAGTGAGGTTCCTGGGGGCCACGCACAGTGCGAACCAGCCATGCTGAGCTGTAGACCCAGGAAGGTAAAGCCTCTCTGGAAAACCGTGTTGGTGGCGTGGCAGTCACACAACACAGGCAAAGAAGACCTTCTTCCGATAGCTCGAGTCTTCTCAGCATGGACAGACTGCGCTCTGCTGGCCTGTGGGCCAATTTCTATTTCTGGAAAAATGGGAGAGCTATGACTGGGCCCAAGTCCCCTGTGGTGACAGATGACCAGAGATGAGCTGTGGTTGCCCCTTGAGATGAACCACTTGCCACAGTTTGCCACTAATGTATCTTCTTGGCATTTGGTTGTGACTTCCCTTTTAGTAACGATCTTTAAAACGTCCTTTTGTACAATAGGTCTTAGACCCTCGTGAAACTAACACTTTGTCAGGTGCCTAGTAAGTAATTTTTGAAATAGAGTTAATTTCTAGTAACTTGATGGAGTCTTCAGTATTTAGATCTCAATCTTTATTAAATTTTTGCTACCTGAAATGATTCTTTTCAAGATGGATAAAGAAAGGGGTAGAGAGCACCTGCAAACGTTGTCAGTGTTACACAAACGAGAGATGTTCACGGATCATTTCTTACGCTCCAGCGGTTGCTTCAGCTGAAGTTAAAGGTGTGCCTGACTTGTTGGCTAAATTACAGGCTCAGCAGGAGGCTCTGCCTTTGTAGAGTCACACGGTGGGCTCACAACTGTGCCGGTGGGTGGGGTGCATGGACAGACAGCTGTTGCTCTCTCCCTCCTGTTTCCTTCACTTTCATGTGCCATTCAGGGTATAATAAGAGGCCCCAGTCATTCCCTGTCAACGGTAATCACCTACAGTGTGTGAGGAGCTGAAATGATCAGTTAATTAGCTCTTTGCTAATAAGCAGCTTAAGGCGGAGCCAATTAATTTTAAAGCAAAACTTCTCATAAAATTATCAGATCCGATTCTGATAACCTTGGGGGTAAACAGGGTCAGGGAGCAGCCAGACATTTGATATTATTAAGTGTAAAACTTCGCTATTCCTAATACTTGACGTTAATTCTAGCATAAGATCTTCGGAGGAAATCGAAGTTCACCCAATTAAAATAAATGAGCAAAAGAGTTTGACTAGATAATTCACAAAAGAAGATGTACAAATGGCCAGTAAGCATAGGAAGAAGATTCCTAATCGTTACTCCACAGGGAAAAGCTAATTAAACGGCGATGAGGGACCCCTTCACACGTGTGGGTGAGGATGTGCGGCAAGTGGACTCTCAAACGTTGCCCAGGGTGGGGTATCAATGCATCAGACTCTTCGGAAACCTTACAGTAGCCGCTGAAGTTAAAAATACATCTCTCCAGTGATCCAGCAATCCCACCCCTAGGTGTACATTCGGGGGAGATGAGTATACGTGTTCACCAAAAGACGTGTAAGAATATTTATGGAGGCTTTCCTCACAACAGCCCCAAACTAGAAATAGCCCTTGTCCAACAACTGTAGAATAAACAAACAGAAGGTGGCCCAGCCCTAGCGTAGAATACTATCCACCAGTAAAAACCACGAAGATGATAAGCCTCAAGGCATTTTGTTGAATGAAAGAGGTCAGATGTGAAAGGGTCTGTACTATGGAGTTCCATCTACATGAGGTTCAAGAAGAGGTAAAACTAACCAATCGAGGAGGTCAGATCAGTGGTTAGCAAGGGGGAGGGGCTGCTGCCTGGGAAGGGGCACGGGACACATCCCATGTGCTTGCTGCACTCAGGGTTACATGGGAGGACACCTAATGTGAAGACGTGTACACTTAACAGGCATACACTTTATACCTCAGTAAGGGAAAAAACACAATCAGAAAGTAAAAGCTGTCAAACCGGCTGGTCTCGTGCCCTTTTCCGGCTCATCTCCTGACCGAGTGTGTTGGCACTGTCCTGATGGCCCAGACGGCTGGCAGCTCAGGGGCCAACGCCAGGGCACACTGACGGGCTCTGTCGTCCCACTGTGCGCACGAGGGGACTGGCTCCGGTAAGTGAGGCACACGTCCAGGGACCCCTACCTGGTAAATGGAGGGGCCGGTCCAAGCACAGGCTGCTGACTCCTGACCCACCTCAGATGTTTGTCGAATGAACAAACGACTGATGTAATAACACATCCTTACCTCTTTGGCTTCATTTTGTGCTTTCATGTTTTCGGCAATATACTTGACGCTCTGGATGGCGTCTTTGATTTCCGGTGACAGAGCAGATAGGGACAGCACAGCGTTGACAGTCTCAGAACTGGAGCTTCTCGGGAGGTTGGCACTGAAGTTTGAGATTTTTATTCTGCGGTGGTGGCAGTGGCCACACATCCCGTCCTGGCAGGGACAGCCTTCCTTGCAGCCTCTGGACTCCGTGCGGCTGAAGCAGTTCAGATTTGAGAGCTCAGCACTGTAGGAGGGCCTTGGCCTCTGGGTGTGGCCTTCGCTGCTCGCGGGCCTGGTCATGAACATGACCCTGGGAAGCACGTGCAGAAAAACAGTCTTCACCCATGCGGGCATGGTGTGCGTGGTCGGGGTTCTGTAGTGCACGTTGAGCACGAAGACGGTGATGACGATGGACAGGGTCACGAAAATCATGGTGAACAGGAGGTACTCGCCAATGAGGGGAATCACCAGCGAGGTGGAAGGGATCGTCTCGGTGATGACCAGGAGAAACACGGTCAGCGAGAGGAGGACCGAGATGCAGAGGGTCACCTTCTCGCCGCAGTCGGAAGGCAGGTAGAAGACCAGCACGGTCAGGAAGGAGATGAGCAGGCAGGGGATGATGAGGTTGATGGTGTAGAAGAGGGGCAGGCGTCGGATGTAGAGCGAGTACGTGATGTCGGGGTAGATCTCCTCACAGCAGTTGTACTTGATGTCGTGCTTGTAGCCCGGGGCTTTGATGACTGCCCACTCGCCGCTCTCCCAGTACTCCTTGAGGTTCATGGAAGAGCCGATCAAGACCAGGTCGATTTTTGCCTTGTCGTAGGACCAGGAGCCGAACTTCATGGTGCAGTTCTGGTAATCAAATGGAAAGTAGGTCACGTCGATTTTGCACGAGCTCTTAAAGATGGCGGGGGGCATCCAAGTCACCTCCCCTGTGTACTTGAGTAAAGCTTTGGTCTTGTCGTCCACCTGGAAGTCCCCAACAGCACTGCAGAGACAGGTGGCAAATGACACACAGTCGTTACCACGCGGTCGCCCGGGCCAGCTTCTCGCACCACCCGCAGTAGGCAGCAAGTGGTGGCTTATAAAACCACAGAACGGGAGAGCCCCATGTGCCATGCACGGTCACCCGGTTCACCTCCCCACTGACCGACGGGGACACTGAGGCCCGAGGCTCCATTCCTGCAACAATCGGACATGCTTCCCCCACCCCTGGCAGGTCACTGGTTTGTTTTCAATATAACTTGGCCTTGATATCGACAGAGACCGTCTCAAGTGCCAGAAAGGGATTTTTCCCCCTTTAAAGAAATGAGATGAATGTTGTCCTCGAGGCAGGAAACCTTTGGGGATATCTGGCCCTCCTTCTGTTGCGGTTTGGATCCCGTTAAAGCCTCGTTCAGTCTCCGCGTGGGCACCTCCTGTGTATGTGCACACACGTGCGTGAGGCCCAGCTGTGGGGAGCCCACTCCCACCATACTGAGCCCTGGCAGATGGGCTCCCACCAGACCTGAACTGTGACCCTGTGTCCCCCCCTCCCCCCCCCCCCCGGGTTGAACAATCATGTTTTCTGATGCCTTGTCTTTCAAATCCAGCACAACGGGCTCCCGTGCCTTCAGTTTCCTGATCTTTCCCTGGTTTCTCTCCAGGTCTCGTCTCCCTGCAATACCCACACTCTCCTTTTATGCAGAGACCGATGTACCAAGTCCTGCATCCGAGAGTCAGAGCAGCCGGCCCTCAAGTGGTGGCCTTGCCCGGGGCAGGCTCCACACATGTCCCTGGGTCAGCTCTGCTGGCGGCATAGAGTTCAGACCCTTTAGAAGGAGCCACCACCCATCTGCCTGAAGAGCTGACGCACGTGACAGACCCAAACATGCAGGGATCTCCGTGTGTTCCTGCCGTGATTTAGTAACACGTGGAGACAGGAGGGGACGTGTCCTGCCCATGTCCTCCATCTGCTGTCTGGCCCTCCCCTTCCTGTGCCTCCGTGGAGGACAGATGCTACCAGTTAAGACCCCAAGCTGCCGCCTCCCTCTTGTCTGGTCGGCCGGTTTGTCCAGAGGGGCCCTGCTGGCTTTGTTCATGTTTGGTCCTCACAACAGTCCTGCTGTGCCCTCCATCCTCACATGGTAAGGGGAGGGGTGCGGGGAGGGCCCACGCAGCCCTCACTGCCTTGGAAGACAGTGTCCTGGGTCAACAAAACGTCAGGACAGAAGGGGACCTCTTAGTGCGGCCCGCAGGCCTGCCCCTTCTGTGAAGACATTTACAGGGAGGCTGCTTTCAGAGGCAGAGGCCAGCCCACAGATGTAAAACACTGACCCAGTCCTTCACAGGAGCCCCATGCCAGCACCTGCCTTAGTCCAGCCCCTCGCTTTACTGACCGGGGATCAAAAGGTCAGAGCGCAGGGTCTCTGCTCTCTGCCACTGGTAGACGGGCAAGGCCAAGACCCTGCTGGGCCCTGGGGTGCGGCACAGCCTCAGCCACAGACAGGGCACCTGGTGGGTCTCGTGGACTAAAAAGAATGACCAGAAAATCCATGGTCTCGCCCTTGGGGTGTCCAGGGGATGGTCGGCAGTAAGAGCCAGCGGGTGTGGGAGGGGTCCAGGAGCCCATGTGCGAGGCTGTCAAAAAAGAGACGCCCAGGAGGGTGCACACAACCAGCTGAGGGCTCATTCTAAGGGAGACTGAGCTTTGGGGCTGGCAAGGGTGGTGAGTGGTGTGAAC
The DNA here is from genome assembly GCF_018350195.1 of Panthera tigris. Taxonomy (NCBI): domain Eukaryota; kingdom Metazoa; phylum Chordata; class Mammalia; order Carnivora; family Felidae; genus Panthera; species Panthera tigris. The sequence goes on along the minus strand of NC_056665.1, from coordinate 243,513 downwards.
ATTCTCCAAGTTCCCAGCAAAGAAGAGCCTGTGACCATGTCATCACAGTCAGGTTACATGCAGCCTCCCACGAGCGGGTGGGGTCCAGTGAGCAACCCCAGGGCAGCCTGCCTGGACCTTGCAGGATCAGCTGGAGGTGGTGGCCGCCAGGGAAAGAGCCCCAGGCACAGAAGCCACCAAGAAGCATCTGTCCCTCAGAAAAGAGGACCTCAGTCTGCGTTGACTCCTCAGCAAGGGGAACAGTGAAACACAGGCCTTACAGCTTCCAGTTTTGGGGAGGGAACCAAAAAGGTGGTGGGGCCCACTGGCGGTCTGCAGGGAAGGCCTTCGGGGGCTGGTGTGGGCTCGAGGGTTCCCCCCCGCCCCGCCCAGACTCCCTTCTGGAAGGACTGAGACCCGCCCAGAAAAACGCTGCTTAGGGTAGGACCCAAGTTAAACTAGGTCAGAAACAGGCTGAGAAGAGAAATATGGGTTACAAGCTAGAGAAGCAGGCATCCAGCAGCGGCTGGGCTCAGGCCCAGAAGCCTGCCTTCTCAGGGGCCCTCAAGCTGATGAAGAGACCCCCACCCACCCTGTTCCGTCTGGGAGCCTGTCCTAAACGTTTAGCAAAGGCCACCTATTTCAACAAGAGCAGTGGAAAAGGATTAGATTGTATTGTAAGAAATATTGTAAGAAATGCGTGAAGAGAAATATCTGAATCACAAGCAGAGAAGCCATACCCCAACAGGACAGAACAGGCCCAGAACAGGTGACAGTGATAACCTACCTGGGATTACAGATTAAGAAGTGCTAAGTGATCTCTGGAAGCCATGAAGGAGCGGCATAATCAGAAAATGTTAAATAACCTGGCCAGACAACAGCAGGTGTATCAAGAGCCGACAACTTAGGAAAGAGTCAAAAACCATCTTAGAAGCAACGGCTAAAAGAAACAAGGTGCCAGAGAAAGCGCAGTCACAGGAATGAAACCAGAGAGAGAGAACAAGTTTTACGTCAAACAGAAACAAGAACTTGAGCAAGAAGAACAGAGAATGTGGGTGAAGTTCTGACGTACACGAAGATGGAGTTCCTGGAGAGAAAAGCCAAAGCAAAAGAACAAATCCTAAGACCCAGAACCTGAAACCAGCTTTCCTGGAGTAAAGACGTGTCACATCTGTGGCACAGAGTCAAACAGCTGACTTTCCAGATGAAGGAAGAAGCCTTTGGGTGCCTGAGCTGAAAGAACACCTCCTGCCAGGATTGTGCCTCCCGGTTCGCCCAGGACAGAGCTGGTTCACTTTGTGGTCCCCACATGCTGATCGGCAGAGTGCCCCTTGTCTTCCAATGTCACCCAATTTGACTGGCATCAGATTTTGACAGCGACACTTCATACTGGAGCAGTCGGCATTTTTAGAAGATTTTCATGAAGGAAGATTTCAGCCAAGGAGTTTCTCTATCCAGCTAAGTAACCTGAACATATTCTCTAAAAAGGCTGCAGTGAATTATAAACATGTAAGAACATAAGGCATCTTGTGCCCATGAGCACTTTCTGAGGATCCTGGTAGAGAATGAACTTGAGAAAACAAACCATAGGGGAAGCTTTGGCACGAGGACGTAAAAGGTGTTTCTCCTGTCAACACGAAGAGACTCTCAACGGAGGATCCGTCCCGAGAAACGACTTCTAACTTGGAGGGGTTGGGTGACTTTCTTTACAACCTATCTTCAGTTTCAGACTCAAAGGAAATTCCTTACGATATTTGCTCCTCACCACATTCAATTTGAATCATTTCACTGTGACGCAGCACCGTTAAACTCACAGCCTGAAGTCCTCCAGCTGTTCACTCAAGATTGCCGGCTAGGAAACAGCTATAAAATTCAGATCATGACACGGGGAGCCTGGGTGGCTCAGTCGGTTAGGCATCTGACTTCAGCTCAGGTCACGATCTCACGGTCCGTGAGTTCGAGCCCCGCGTCGGGCTCTGTGCTGACTGCTCAGAGCCTGGAGCCTGCTTCCGATTCCGTGTCTCCCTCTCTCTCTGACCCTCCCCTGTTCATGTTCTGTCTCTCTCTGTCTCAAAAATAAACGTTAAAAAAAAAATTCAAATCATGACATTAAAATTTTTGCACATTTTCTTAATTCTAGCTTAGCTAAAATTCTCAACACTCTGCCCAGTTCCCTAAGAGCCTGTGGATCAGAAGACTGGTAAGACTGCTCATGTTTTGCAAACCACTTGAGTTTACCTTGTCCCAGTTCTGTGAGGACTAAATTTATAAATACAAGTTGCCTGAAAGAAACATTTGTGAATGATGTATTTCCTTGGAAAGCCAATAAATAAAACACGGCCCATCTTTGGAGTGGCTAAAGACCCTTCTTTTAGTCACTGACCAGAAAGTGGGACTCAGCCAAAAACATAGCTTCTGCAGTCCTAATAGTTAAAGCATATGAGTTTGTACTAATATGGCATAAAAACCTAAACACGGAAATGCTTTCAATCGTTAAAATCAGATTAATTCTATAGGAAGTGCTCTGCTGATAAATGCTTAATGGTTAAAACATAACCTTAGAGATAAAGCACAGGTATAAAAATGATGTTTTTCAATACCCAGAGAACAAACTAGTACATACTGTAAAACATCCATTAAATTTTATGTTTGCCGAATAACAATGCTTAAATGTGGAAAGAGGCCAGTTTAGGGGGCACCATGATGGGCAGGCTGCGCCTGGAGAGGAAGACGCTGTGAGATACAGCGGAGAGGCTTCCTGAAACTGCGGGCTCAGTCACCGGGGGGAAAGGAACCCAGTGGTCCGTGGTCCTGACCTACAGGGAAGGGCAAGTGCCAGTGAGGGCCCTGGCAGCAGACTGCCCTTCCTCCCCCCCCCCCACCCCAATCCGGTCTGTTACTGCACATTTGGATATCACAGTTCATGCCTGTCCCCCGGTGTGTGGTGAAGTCCTGGAGTCAGGGTGGCTCTCTCCGGCATCTGGCCTATAGCAGGTGCTCAGTAAACACCTGTGGAATTAACATATCAACGAAGCCCTCTTGGGAAAGGTCCCAGGAAGGCCAGGCAGTCCCTTACTTGTTATACAGCACAATGTCCGGCTTCCAGATCTTCTGTGCGGGGACACGCATGAACTCCGCCCCATCATACTCAGAGGGGTCCCACTTCAGCTTGTAGTCATTCCAAATCTGCGGGGAGCAGGCAGGGAGAGAGGAGGCAGCAGCGGAAGGACAGCACGGTCCCCTTCCTGGAGACCGGCTGTTCTGGGGAAGCCCCCACCTCCACGCTGCAGACCCCAGGAGCCCCACTTCTCACGTGGGCGCCTGTGGGGGAGATGGCACTGGGCTGGGTGTGCGAGCTGCTTCCCGGCTACCCGGAGACACTGCCTCCGTGGCTGGGCAAGCCCAGCCCCTCACCAACCAGCGAGGGTCACTAGTGCTTCCTCCAGTCAGTGCTGGTGCTGGCCAGGTCTGTGCCGTAAGCACCTGCCATTTACGTCCCTGAAACAGCTCTCCGGGAGCTTTTTCAGACGTGTTCCCCACTGGCAGGAGCAGGGTGCTAATGACACAGCCCTCTTCCACCTCCAGGTTAAGTGGGGCTGGTGTCTGAAGGGTTCTGGGGAAGGAGCCATGGTCCCACCGGGGCCTGAGAAGTGTGTGGGAATAGAGGCTGGGAGATGGGAGGAGAGACAGGTGAGCCTGTGGACAGAGTGCTGAACGGGCACCATGCCCTCCTGGCTTTCCAGCCTTCTGGGTGTGGAAAGGCTGTGTGGGCTGTCGAAGGGTCACACTGGTCCAGGGAGGTATCTGCCTAGATCCGGGCAAAGTCTTCCTGGCGGGGCGGGGGGGGGGGGGGGGGGGGCATGTGGAAGCCTGTTTCTTTGGCCTCAATCTGGACAGGAAAATCCAGAGCCCCTGCTCCCACTCTACCAAAGAAAGCAACAGCATCTGATTTGAACTGAAGGGCAAATTTTTGGCAAGAAGAAGGGAAGGAGGTGGCCTCAGGCACCAGCCCAGAGTCAGGGGCTGGGCTCCAGGCCCAGGTCTGTTCTAGTTCTAGGTCTCTCCCTCCAAGCTGCGATCTGTCATCTGTGACTTGGGGGGCTGACTTCCAGGGGGAGCGTGGAGTAGTGCATGTGACTCCAAGCCCAGGAAGAGACATACTAGGCAGTCACCCCGATCTGGGTTCACCAGAGTGAAGCTGGCTGTTTGGGCTCTTTGTGGGTCCCGCACAGCAAATACAAAAGACACCACCAGGGGGCAGCAGCGCCCAGGGTCCGCTCACTTACTTGTTTGAGCCACAGGTTGGTCTCCATGATCTGGTTTACTTCGTCCTAGAAGGAGAGAGAAAAAGTGCACAGTGAATTCAAACAGGAGGCTGGTTCTGGGGAAGCCTCTTCCAGAAGCCCCGCACCCCATGGCCATGGCCTGCGGTGCCAGCACTCACCACCTTCACCAGCTGAGACATGGACACCTCAAACTGGATGATGACGGGGTCAGACACGTTGGCTACAGGTCGGATGATCTCGTTGTAATCTTCGAACAGCCTCTCAAACAGACGGTGCTCAGCCTCGGAGGCGATGGCCACTGCAGGAAGTAATGGTCACTTTTCCCCTCACCAGGGACACCACCCACCTACAGCCTCCTTACCACGTGCTGGGGGTACTCTGTGGAGCTCCGGACTCCCAGACGAGCCCCACTCCCTCAAGTTACAGGCTGGGAAACTGAGGCCAAAAGACACACAAGGTCACACTCCTCCAGGGAGAAACTGTGGTCACAAGCCTGGGCTGGAATTTGGAAAGATCTGGTGCGAATCCTGCCAAACTACTTGAAAGCTGTGTGAGCTCAGGCAAGGGGTTTAACCTCTCTGAGCCTCGCTGTCTTTGCCTATAAAAACGCATCCACCTCACAGGGTCGTTCTAAGTGAAGTTCTCAGTGCTAGCACGCCGTAAGAGCTCAAGCACCACCCTTACCTTCAACGTCACTACGGGCATGGTGGGACGCAAACGCAGCCAGCTTAGGCCCGGCCACTTGCTACCTCCATGATGGAGAGATGGCCAGTCCACTCCGCACGCCAGGGCCGCCCAGGGTCACCCAGGGCCAGATGTTCTGCAGCCCAGGTCTGGGGCTGTCCTTCATCTGCCCAGGACCCCATGGACGTTTGGCCACCAACTCTCTGAGAAACTGGGTGTCTGCATGGCCCCCATGATCTTGAACTGAGACCCGTGGTTCCTGCTGAGTGTGTCTTTACAGGCTGAGCAAAGACCTTACCTCTCTGAAACCTTGGGGACCCCCTTTGTTCATTAGCCACACCCCAGGCCACGTGAGTCAGCTGTGTGCCTTCCCAGTTACAGAACTGAGGATAAACTGGGGGGGGGGGGGGGGGGAGGGATGAGGGGAATCCTCAGGGAAGTCGGGTTAATCTTGAAATGGGGTCTTGCCCGCTCCCCCCTCCCACACCCGGGAGAGGCCACAGAAGCTGCGCGAGCGGTGGTGGGGTCCTCAGCGTCCAGGGGTCAGAAACCGCGCGCCCTCCCAGACCGCCAGCAGGCCTTCCGGCAGGGTCAGGGCAGGCTCGTCCGGGACGCGCCCCTCTCCGAGACCCGACAGCCGACAGCCGGAGGGAGGCGCCGCCGGGGGCGCGGAGAGGCGGGCGCGCCGGCCCCCCAGCCGCGAAGCGACGCCCCTCTCCCGACGGTGACACCCGCCCAGTCTTCAGCCCTCTCCGGCCTCAGTTTCGCCATCTATTCACAGGACGAGGGGGTGGGCGGGATGCAGACAGCGGAACCGACGGCCCTCCCGGCTCGCACCCAGACGACCCGGGGAGGGGTGGCCGGAGGGGAGACGGGCCTCCCCGACCCCGCACCGCCCGGCCTGCGCCCCTTCTCTGCCCTCCCTCCCGTCCCCCCCGCAGCCTCGCCCCTCCGGCCCTCCGGCCCCGCGCCCGTACCTGGCGGCGACAGCAGCAGGAGCAGGAGCAGCGGCAGCGGCAGCGCTCGGGGCGGCGGGAGCCCCGCGACCACGGCAGCGCGCGGGTGGGCGCCCATGCTCGCGGGGGCGGGCGCGGCCAGGCGGAGGCGGACTCCCCGGCGGCTCCCGGCGCAGCCCGCCCGCTCGGAGCCGGACGCGGACGCGGAGGCGGACGCGGGGCGCGGGGCGCGGCCCTGGCCCCTCCCGCCGGCGTGGGCGCCCGAGGCTCGCGGGCTGCGCTCCGCGGAGGAGGCGGGCGGGGGGCGGGGGGCGGGGCGCGCGCGCGCGCGCGCGTGCGGGGGGCGGGCTCGGTCCGCCTCCCGCGGGGTCGCGCCCCCACCCCCTCCCGGAGCTGCGCGCGGACACGCCCTCCGAACGAGGCCTCCGCGCTCCGACGCCGCCGTTCAGTAAGCGCCAGGTGTATTGGGTGCGATACTGGGGTTCGTGTTTCGCCGGTAGTTTAGGAGGGGGCGGGGGCGTCGGAAGCAGTGTCGGCCCTGAGTTGGTAACAGTGGAGGCTCGACGCGGAGCACCTGCGGGTTCTTAGGCCACGCTGTTTTCGAATACGTTTGGAATGTTCCTTGATGAACGGTAAAGAGAAAGGAGAGAGACACACAGAAAAAAATGAGGCTTCGAAATGGAGCCATCAGAGCGGCGCCTGCGCTCCCGCCCCGCTCCCTGCAGAGCCTCCTTCTCCGCGTCTACACTGCGCGCGGGGCTTGCAGAGCCTCCTCCGTGTCGACACTGCGCTGCCCCAGGGCTTGCGGTGAGCAGGCCTCCGGACCACCCCCCAGGGCCGGACCACCTCCGGCGCCTGCAGGTGAGTCCAGAATGGGTTGCTTACCCCCATTAAAACCAAACAGAAGGAGACATCGTACGGGACTCAGAATATAAGAATTGGGGCCAATGTCTCAGGCCCCCATTTGGAGCGTTCTCATTCTCAGGGCAAAATCCCCTTCATTTGGAAAAGATTGCAAATCAGATATACAACCAGGGATTTGTACCCAGTAGATATAAAGAGCCCTCAAAACTCAGAAGTAAGAATAGATAGGTATGAGGGTCTTGGTGGGGGTGCAAATGTTCTAAAACTGGATTATGGTGATCAACTTACTAAAACTCATTGAATTGTCCACTTAAAATGGGCAAGTTTTATAATATGTACGTTATACCTTGATAAAGTTGTTTTTAAAATCTCAACACTAAAATAACTAAAGCCCGTAAGCAAAAAGAGAATTGGACACTTCACCGAAGAGGACATACGTAGGCTAAATAAATAAAATAGATCACATGAAAAGCGTTCAGTATCAGCCATTAGGGAAAAGCAAATGGAAACCTGGCTGATGCACCACCGTGCGGCCACTGCGATGGCGAAAACAAATCAAAACGGAGGGCAGACCAGGGGCCAGAGCAGCCGTCTCTCTCACACCTTGCTGGTGGGGGTGCAAACTGGCGCGGCTGCAACAGCAGGTAGTGTGACAGAGTGACAGTTAGGCGTACGTCCCCGTATAACCCAGCGATCGCACTCCTGGGTATTTATCTTGAGCAATGAGAACGCCGCTTCGCACAAACTCCCACACGTGTGAATGTTTAAAGCGGCTCTTTTCGTAGCTGCCGAAAGCTGGTGCTTCGGCCCTCGCGGGACGGAGTGCTGCGCCGCAAGACGAAGGGACAAACCCTTGCTACCCTCAGCAGCGTGGTTGAGTCTCAAAGAGGCCATGGTGCCGAGGGACAGAAGCTGCTTACTCTCTAGAGGTTACACACGTCTGACTCATCGGCATGGCATTCTCGGAAGGACCAAGCCACAGGGATGGAGAGGCGTCAGTGGTCGCTAGGGGCTTGGTGGGGAGGGAGGCGTCTGGGTGATGGGGCCCTCCTGCGTCCTGATTACACGAATCTACACACGTGTTAACATTCAGAGAACGACACATAGAAAGTCACTTTTATTATGTAATTTAAGAAATGGAATCTTTAAAAGCCCTCCTCTATTCCACGGATACTTTAAGAGCCTGTCACGTGCCAGGCACTGGGCAAAAGCAGTAGGTGGAAGGACCAGTCAGAGCATCTGGGAGCGAGACCCCTGAACCTGGCCTTGATAGAAAGCGGAAGGTGACCAGAGCTGTGGGGAGGGCCATTGTTCCAGGAGGGGAGCCAGGGGTGGCTGCTCAGGGGAGGGGCATCGGAGCTTGAAGGAGGAATAGGAGTCATCCATTCACTCAACAGACATTTATTAAGCACCTGCCGCGTGCGGAGCCGCGTCCGAGGCCCTGGGGACGGTGCACGCGAACGAAGGTCCAGGTTCCTGCTCTGACAGAGCTCATGCTCTAGTGGGTGACGTGTGGACAATGAGCTGAGGAGGGCTCGAGGCAGCTGGGGTGACTGGGGCACAAAGCGTGGATCGGAGCAGGGCCCCGGACGGGGCAGCCACCGCCGGAGCTTGGGAGGCACCGGGGGAAGAAGGTCTGGGTAGAAGGTCCAGCAGATGCAAGGGCTTTGAGCTGGGAGGGTCTGAGAGAAGACCAGCGAGCCTCGCGGGCTGGGGGAGTGGAGGGTGATGGGGTGAGAGGTGGGCGGGATGTGGCAAGAGCTCCTCCGAGGCCTTCGGAGGGGACAGTCCAGGGCTCCCATCTGTCCTCCCCCGGCCGTGGCTGTTTGAAGGGGCCGATGGCTGATGGACTCAGGTACTTGGGGCCTCCTCAGCCGTCACTCAGGAGGAAGCAGGAAACTGCCCACGTGGCCGCTCATGTCATCTCACCCCACGACCCCGGGGCCCTGGGGCGCGCAGGGCAGCTTAGGGCCCCTCAGAAGGTGTGTGGGTCTGGAAGAGGGGCGGTAGGAAGAGCCCCACTGTGCCGAGCACACACACAACCACAAAGACCCACAGGAACAGCCGGTCCACCACCATGGCCACGTACTTCCAGTCCTCAACGACCTGTGGGCGGACAGAGGGGCTGGTTACAGGTGCCCAGACCTCCCTGCTTCCACTCCTTCGTTCAAGTTGGGCCCTCACTATTGGGCAAGGCCCCGCCCCCCCCTCCCCCGCAGCCGGAGTCACCTCTGTGCCTCTCAGGTCCTCGATGCCCTCCCCCCCGCATGGCAGGGCCCCCCGACCGTCCAGGAAGCCTGGGCTAGAAAGGTTATTAATACCACACGTTGTGACTCGAGAGCCCAAATCTGTTGTAAATAAGAGGGACGCGGCCCGGGAACGCAAGGCCCCCTCTCTTACGTTCACCCTGAGCCGTGTGGGGGGCAGGCAGTGGGGCCTGCGGGACCCCTGGATGCCCTGCTGCTCAATCTGCTCACTAGTTCCTGTGACTGGGGCCCAGCCTCTGCCTCCGCGGAATCTTCTCAGGCCGCCGCGGGGTGTGGGGCCTGCTGTGAACCCTGCTGGCCTCCAGAGGCACCGCCACCTTTGCCTGGGGGACCCGGGGCCTGCTCTGTCCCCCCCGGAACGCCCTCCCCCCCCAGGCCCCAGGCTCACAGCCTTGCCCCTGTGGCCACTCTGCCTGTCTTCCCCGCCGGAAAGCGGCCTGATCAGAACCCAGCAGAGGCTCTGGGATTGGAGATGTGGGCAGCAGCGGACAAGCTGACGTCAGTGACCCAGTTTGTCCAGGTGCCTCAGGGGTGTGCGTCTGCCCTGCAGAATAGTCCTGTGTCAGGCAGCCCCCACACCCCAGCCACGCTCACGCCGCCTGTCCCCAACAGCAGCGGCTCTCCAGGCGGGCTCTCTCTGGCTTTCTTGGGTTTCGTTTTGACAGCCCCAATTTCGGATGACTTCCTTTTCAGTGTGTGCGTGTTTTCCCCTCTTTTTATATTTGTGTGCTATTTATAGTGACCAGTTGGTTACCAGGCGGGTAGAAGTGCTGAGCACGAGCTGTGCAGCCTGGGCCGGCTTTGGGGTGGCCGTGCTCGGCGGGGGGTGGGGGGGGGCGGAAGAAAGCCCAGCATGAGAACGTGGACCACCCAGTAAGTGCACGTGTGCTCAGTGCAGGGGAGGGAAGTTGAAGGACGTCAGAAAGATCTGCATGTGGAGGGGCGCCTGGGTGGCGCAGTCGGTTAAGCGTCCGACTTGGGCTCAGGTCACGATCTCGCGGTCCGTGAGTTCGAGCCCCGCGTCAGGCTCTGGGCTGATGGCTCGGAGCCTGGAGCCTGTTTCCGATTCTGTGTCTCCCTCTCTCTCTGCCCCTCCCCCGTTCATGCTCTGTCTCTCTCTGTCCCAAAAATAAAAAACGTTGAAAAAAAAAATTAAAAAAAAAAAAAAAAAGAAAGATCTGCATGTGGAGCCTGGCTCCGCCCTGTGCCGGCTGTGTGACCCTGGGCAAGTCAGTGAGCCTCTCTGAACCCGGCTTTCCCCCTTGTGAAATGAGGTCGGAGTACGTGCCACTTCCAAGGGATCCTGTCAGGTCCTGGCAGGGCCCCTCGTGTGTGCTTGCAGCTCAGTGACCCGCGATGATGATGGGGGGGGGGTCCTGCCTGGCTGCTCCCCACAAGAGGCTTTTAATTAATTGAATTAGACATGGCCAGAGGGCCCTGAGTGTCACAGGTGGCGAGAGCTTCAGAAGAGAGCACTCAGGGCGGGTGCACGGGAGACCAGTGCTGCTTGACCTGCACGTACACCGGGACCCCTGGGGGTCTGCTTTAAAATGCCGGCTCTGGGTGCCTCCTGCACAGGCCCTGGCTCACTCAGAGCGTGGCTCCGGGTGGGGGGTGGCCCCGAATTGTGAAAAGTCACCCAGAGGTTCTCACTTAGCCAGCAGGGCCCCATGCTGTGTATTAACATCTGGGACCCAATAAATCAGGTGATGCTGAGCCACCCAGTGGTCTTAAAGGGAGCACAATCAAATTAATTTTTGAGAAGGTGAAATCTGATGCTCCTCTGGGGCTTTAGGCACCGGGCTGTGCGCCTCGTGGCCTCGTGGCCTCGTGGGATCCGGTGAACACGCAGCTCCGTGTCAGCGGGGCCGGGGCTGCGTTTCTCACGCCCAGGACCCCAGGCCGAGCCGCTCACGCTCACGTCCCGCTTTCTGTTGCTTACGATTCTCTCCTTTCTGTTTCACGGTGTGATTTTGGAGTTTTCCCGGCCCGCTCCTGTCTCCTCGTGCTACTGGAGACCAGCGTGTCCCTCGAGCGTGCGGCCAGTGGGGGGTGAGACTAGGATGTGCCCTCTGTGTTTGTGCAGCCGTGTGCCTGTTGTACAGACCTGTTCAGAGCCTGGTCTGAGGAGGTGTTGAAGTGAGAATGTTCCCGGCACCGTGGGATGTGTGGGGATGTGTGACAGCCTCCAGCCGTCGCCATCGCGTTCTGCGTTCGGTGATCACAGGGTCATCCTGTGAAGTGTCGTTGGTTCAGAGCAAAATCGCTTGAGACGCCTACGCGTTAGCGCCTGTTGCTTCGTCCTGGGAAAGCCAACTTCACCTCCTTTTAAAGTCTGTAATTGTCATCGCCCTACCTGACACCGTTACGTTATTAACGTAGCGATGATAACGTTCTAATCGATGTTTCTGTACTCCTGAAAGCCCTCGTGTTTGCAGGGGTTCTGGGCAAGCCAGACGAGGATGGCAGCCGGTGCCCTTGGTGTCCGTCCCGCCCTCGTCCCTAAGGGGCTGACTTGGGGCTCCTGCCTCTCCTCCGTCCCGGGGCTTTCTCCAGCGCGGGGCTGCTGGCTGCACAGCCTGGAAGCGATGGGGAGTTGATGCCCTGGGGCCACCCTCAGCCCTAGGGGTGGGTGCTGATGCCCCCCTCAGAGGGCCTCCCGTGGACTGAGCCCCCGGAGCCCGGGGCAGTAACCAGTGACCGGCCCGCCCTCCGCAGTCTCTCTCCTCCTCACTGTGCTTCCTGAGCTCGCTTCTCAGGTAACGTGTGTCCAGGCCCTCAGCTCAGTGTCTGCTTTTGGGGACCCGAAACAAAAAGGGAGCCCTGGTACTTCCTTCCTCTTTCCCAATGCACGGAGCTGCGATAAAACTCAGGCCAGTTTGGGACTCCGTACTCCAGCCCAGAGATGGGGCGCTCTCGTCCCCTGTGAGTGCGCCGCGGGGAGTGGGGAACGGGCGGGGACAGGGACCGGGCTAGGGACTTACACTCTGGTCTCGGTCATCACTCTTCATATGCTGGGCAATAAAGCTGACGCCCTCCAAGGCCTCCTGCACGTCCTGCTGGAACCTCCCGGAAGACCTTGGCCGGAAATCCTGGAGGCCTGCGGTGCGGGAGCCCGAGCCGCCCGGGGACTGGGGGGCCGCAGAGCACATGGAGCTCCCGCAGAGGCTGGAGGTGCTGGCGGCCTCGAGCCTGGCCGGGCGAAGCTGGCCGGGCCGGGGGGCCCTCGCAGGGCTGCTGTCCGGGCGCTTCATGAACAGGAAGGTGGGCAGCTGGCGTAGGAAGCAGCGGCGGACCCAGGGCGCCATGGTGTGGGTGCCGGGCGAGCGGTGGTGCACGTTGAGCACGCACACGCTGGTGACGATGGAGAAGGTGACCAGCACCATGGTGAACATGAGGTACTTGCCGATGAGCGGCACGTCCAGCGAGGTGGGCGGCACGATCTTGGAGATGAGCAGCAGGAAGACGGTGAGCGCCAGCAGCACGGAGATGCACAGCGTCATCTTCTCGCCGCAGTCGGACGGCAGGTAGAAGACGAGGATGGCCAGCGAGGTGATGAGCACGCAGGGGACGATGAGGTTGATGGTGTAGAAGAGGGGCTTGCGCTTGATGATGAAGTCGTAGGTGACGTCCACGTAGCTGGGGTCCCGCGGGTTCACCGTCCTTCGCCCCGGCAGCGCCACGATGTCCCACTCGCCGCTGGGGGTGAAGTCGTCCATGCTGGCCGTGGGCGACTTGAGAACCATGTCGATCTCCGTGTGGTCGTAGGTCCAGGAACGGAACTTGAGGGTGCAGTTCTGCTGGTCGAAGGGGAAGTGCTTCACCTCGATCTTGCAGGCGCTCTTGTAGATGGCGGGCGGCAGCCAGAAGATGCTGCCGTTGGAGCGGACCACCACGTTGGTGTACAGGGACACCTCGTAGGTCCCGTCGGCGCTAGAGGCGTGGACAGGAGAACGGCGTGAAGTCCGCAGGCCTGGCCTTCTCTCAGAACTCGCCCACTGGCCCTGAGGATCGTTTCTCACCGGTCATCCTTCCTTCCAGCCTCTGGTGCCCTCACCGAAAAGGCCACCTTCCAGAAGGCCCTCCCCACCCCACCCCCACCCCCGTCACTCCCCACCCCCGTCACTCCCCACCCCCCCCACCCCCGTCACTCCCCACCCCCCCCACCCCCGTCACTCCCCACCCCCCCACCCCCGTCACTCCCCACCCCCCCACCCCCGTCACTCCCCACCCCCGTCACTCCCCACCCCCCCACCCCCCCCACCCCCGTCACTCCCCACCCCGCCACCCCCGTCACTCCCCACCCCCGTCACTCCCCAACCCCCCCACCCCCGTCACTCCCCACCCCCGTCACTCCCCACCCCCCCACCCCCGTCACTCCCCACCCCCCCACCCCCGTCACTCCCCACCCCCCCCCCCCCGCACCCCTGTCACTCCCCACCCCCCCACCCCCGTCACTCCCCACCCCCGTCACTCCCCACCCCCCCACCCCCGTCACTCCCCACCCCCGACACTCCCCACCCCCCCACCCCCCTCACTCCCCACCCCAGGCTGGGGTCTTCACGTGCATGAGCTTATTGAGCCTCACAGCAAGGAGCTGGGTTTTGTGGTTACCCCATTTTACAGATGGGAAAACCGAGGCTCGGGGAAGTGAAGTGAGACTACCAGCTAGGATCCCAACTCAGGTCTGTCGTCCCCAGACCACAAACGTGTTTCGTGCGTCCACTGGTAACGCTGACCTCACAAGAGTCTCTTGCTCCCTGTATGCTATTTACGCATCGTCAGCCAATGCTCCCAACGCCCAACGTTGACAAAGCAACTGAGGGTCAACGAGACAGTATGGAGGGCAGGGAGAGCCCTGCGGTGGGGTGCAGATGCCAGCCCTGGCCCCCCAGCTGTGCTGGATGAGCGAGCGAGGCCCTCCGCTTCTCGGGGCCTCCAATTCCCCGCTGGCGACAGAGGGTGCCGGCTCTGCTCGTTCCGATTCCTTTTCCAGCCTCACAGCCTAGAGGAGCGAGGGGAGCACAGCGGAGGCCGGAGGCCGGGGGCTGACTCACGACCTGCCGACCCCCAGGGGCTGGGGCTGCTGCCCCGGCCTGGCCCTCGCCGCCTCGGCAACCCTGCCACTCACTTGTTGTAAAGCACAATGTCAGGCAGCCAGATGCGCTTTGCAGGGATCCTCAGGATGTTCACGCCTTCGTAGCGGGAGCTGTTCCAGGCCAGGCGGTAGTCGGTCCACTCCTGGGCAGACAGGCAAGGCCCTGTCACTTGGAGGTCCGGAGCCACTGAGGGGCGGCCCTGGAGGAAACGTCCCCCGCGCTGCGGGGCCCGGAGGACACTTACCTGTTTCAGCCAGACGTTGGTGGTCATGATCTGTTCCCGCTCGTTCTGGGGAGGGAAATGGGGCTATGAGTTCGCAGGTAGGGGCCTCACGCTCGCTCCGGGGCTGTGTGAGCACCCCCCCCTCCCCCTGAGCGACACCACCTCCCGGGTGGCTCAGAAGGGTTTCACACCCAGCGCGTCTGAGACAAAGCTTGTGACGGTCACCCAGATCCGGTCGTCCACTGGCATTGCCTTCCCCGTGAACGGCACCCCCAGCCATGACCCCCACAAGCCAGACTGGTCTGCTTCTTCCTGTCTTGGCTGCCACCACCATCTGTCACCTGGACTACTCTAGTGGCCTCCCTCTGGTCCTCCTGCTCTGCCCCAGCCTGCCTTTGGCCTCTACTCAGCAGCAGGGGCGATCCTTTTTTTTCTTATTTTTATTCTTATTTTTATTCTTCTTTAAGTAGGCCTCATGCCCAGCATGGAGCCCAACGCGGGGCTTGAACTCATGGCCCCGAGACTACAACCTGAGCAGAGATCAAGAGTCGGACACTTAACTGAGTGAGCCACCCAGGTGCCCCCAGGTGATGCTTTTAAAAGGTTCTTCTCGACGTCTCAGACTATGGTGCTCCACTGAAACCCTGCACTCCCTCCCATCCCACCCAAAGTAAAAGCCAAAGTCCTGCTCAGGGCCCCATGGCCCTTCTCCGTCTGCCTCCCCGCCCTCCTCCCTCAGCTCTAGAACCTCATGCCCTCCCATCTGCTCATCCTGCTTCAGCTTCTTTCTTTGCTCCTGCCGTTCCCTCTTTCTGGAAACCCAGGCAGCTAATGTCTTCACTTTCTTCAGGTCCTCCCTGACCTTCCTGCACAACACAGAACCTTGTCTCTCTCCCCCTTACCCTGCTTTATTTTTCTTCATGGCTCTGGACACCATGGCTGCTGGATGCCATCTATGTGTGTGCTCTCTGCCATAGAATTTAAGTTCCTTGACGACAGAGGGCACCTGGAGGGCTACCTGGGATGTGTCAGATACTTGATGAATATTTTCTGAAGGGCATAAGAGTCCTACCACAGTCATTCAGACCACCATAATCCATCTCTCACCTAGACCACCGTAAGACCCTCCCAAGTAGTCTGTGTCTGTTCTGCACCCCGCACTCCCAACATCCGTCCTCCCTGTGTAGCCAGGTAAACTTTCCCTCTCAATCCTGTCCCTGCTCGAGTCACTTCTGTGGCTTCCTTCACATACATAATAAGAATCTAACTCCCTCAGAGGGTCTGCAAGGCCTTGCCAACTGTCTCGGCCCCATTTCACCTCCCCATGCCCCTTTATTCTGTGCTCTGCCCACCCCCGGCCTTCCTTCTCCCTGTGAATGTGTTTACAATCTATACCATTTTCCCTGCCTTCTCTTCACCAAGATAACTTCTAGCACCTTGATATCAGCTTGGGAGTCACTTCCACAAAGAGCCTTTCCTGAACCCCCACCTGGGTAAAGATATCAGTAGGATGAGTTTCAACTGTGACTAACAGAGACCCAGGGTAACACTGGCTTAGAGAAAGTTTACAGTTTGGACATATATAGTGGTTTTGCTCTACAGAACCCTTAGATACCCATGTTCCTTCCAACTCTCTTCTCTACCACACCTAGAGTGCATGGTTCAGGATGGCTGCTAGAGCTCCAACCATTGTGTCCACATTCCAGGGGTAGGTGGGAAGAAGCAAGAGAAGGATGCGTGCCAGTTGTCTTGTTTTAGAATATTTAGACCATTTACGTTTAATGTAGTGCTGATTATATTTGGGTTTAAACCTACCATCTATTTCCTGTACATTTCCTTTTCTTTTTCTTGCTGTATTTTAATTATTTTATTATGCCATTTTCTCTGTATATTTTTTTAAATTTTTTTTTAACGTTTATTTATTTTTGAGACAGAGAGAGACACAGCATGAACGGGGGAGGGGCAGAGAGAGAGGGAGACACAGAATTGGAAGCAGGCTCCAGGCTCTGAGCCATCAGCCCAGAGCCCGACGTGGGGCTCGAACCCACGGACCGCGAGATCGTGACCTGAGCCGAAGTCGGACGCTTAACCGACTGAGCCACCCAGGCGCCCCATTTTCTCTGTATATTAACATGACTCTAATTTTTTTTTTAATTTTGTATATGTTTTTATTTATTTTTGAGAGAGAGACAGAGTGCGAGCAGGGGAGGGGCAGAGAGAGAGGGAGACACAGAATCCTAGGCAGGCTCCAGGCTCTGAGCTGTTGGCACACAGCCTGACGTGGGGCTCGAACTCATGAACCACAAGATCCTGACCTGAGCCGAAGTCGGATGCTCAACCGACTGAGCCACCCAGGCACTCCATGACTCTTAGTAGTTACCCTGGTGACTACAATACACATATACCTGATGTGTTAGAATCTAATATAGATTAGTGATTACCACTTCCAGAACAGGGGCAAGAACTTTAGAACATTTCAGCTCCATCTGTCCCCTCCTGACTTGTGGGTTAATGTTGTCATTATTTAATTTCTGTATTTAATTACAACCTTGTGAGTTATTGTTTTATACTGTCAATATTAATTTAAATTCGCCCATACATTTACACTTTCTGTTGTGCTCATCCTTTCCTACATTTCTGTGTTTCCTTCTGGGGTCATTTTCCTTTATGGTTAATGCCTCCTTTATATTGGGTCTTCTTATGTTAAATTCTCTATTTTTTGCTCAGAAAACATCTTTACTTAACCCTCATTTTTGAAGTTCTTACTGGGTATCCACTTCTAGGCATGCAGTTTTTTTTCTTGCAACACTTTTAAGATGTCATTCAGTTTCCTGGCTTCCGTTTTTATCTGTTGGTGTTATTATTGCCCCCACCCTGCCCCCATCCTCCCTGCGGGGACCACTTTTATGTTTTTCTCTTTGTCTTTGGTTGTTGGGAGTTGGAGTAAGATGAACCTGGGCATGGTTTTCTTTACATTTATCCCTCATGGGGTTCACAGAGACTCTTGAATCTGTAGCCTCATGTCCTTGGCCAGTTTTGGAAAATTCTGCCAGCGTCACTCACACACTGTTTCTGTCTTATTCTTTATTTTCACTTCTCCTGTAACTCCAAATACATGTGACAGAACTGACCCTTTTGTCGTGTACTACATTATATTCTTTTCTGTGTTTGCCATCCTTTTTTTCTGTCATTTGTTGATTTATTTGCTATTTGCCTCTCCTCCAGTTCATTAACCTTCTCCTGTGCTACATTACCAATCTGCTATTAAACTCATCCAATGGGGGTGCCTGGCTCTCAGTCGGTGGAGTGTGCGACTCCTGATCTTGGAGTTGTAAGTTTCAGATTAAGTAATTCTACACGTTGGGTGTAGAGATTACTTAAAGGTAACAAAATCTTTAAGAAAAAAAAACACGTAATGAATTTTAAATTCTCCATATTATAATTTTCTTGAAGGTATAGGTATTATTTTCCTTTTAAGAATATTTATTTACTTAGAAAAATTAACCTATTATTAAATTTCTTTACTATTTATTTATTTTTAATAGTGGTAAAATACACATAACATAAAATTTGCCGTGCTAATGGGAGTTGTTTTAAAGTGTGTGCCTGATCAGCCCAATATCTGAATCGTCTGTGGGTCTGTTTCCATTATCTTCTTTTTTTCTGTCTTTTCTTATTTCATCTTGTCTTTTTGTGTACCTGGTCCATTTTTATCTGACTTTATATGCCTCCAGGGAGTACTGACTTTGGCTTATTGGCAGGCAGTTACAGGAGGAGTAGATCATCTTAATCTAGTTTGTGACTGAGCTGGTTCAAAGCAGGGTTAGTTTTTGCGAGGTCTGGTCTATTTTTGATTCATTTGTACTCTTATGGGTGGTCTTTGCAGGGTCTCCACCAAGGCCCCATCTCCCCATCTCATGGGGCTCAAACTCTGGCATGTGTCCCCCAGCCCTGTGAGAGCACCAGACATTCAACTTGGCTTCCAACCTCTTAGCCCCTCAGCCCTGGGCTGTTTACTGCTCTTCATATGTGGGGGAAAGTACCAGAGACCGAAGGATCCCCTCCCAGAACCTGGTTCCTCAAGTCCTGGCTGAGCTCTCAAGAACTTCAGACGGTTTTTTGCAGGGGGAGGCATTTTTGCACAGCTTTTCTAGTTGTTCTCACGGACAAGGTGTCTTTTAAAACCTTTTTGTTTGAAGTTGAGGCATAATTTACACACCGTGAAACACACAGGTCTTAACTGTACAGTTTGATGACTTTTAACAAACATATTACCCACACAGCCCGTCTCCTTTCAAGACGTATCACTCAGAAAGTTGTCGTGGACCTCTTCCTGTCCCTCACTCCCGTTCACTCCCCAGTGGCTGCTGAACACACCTGAGGATACCAGCTCAAGACCCCAGCCACCCCAGGGAGCTGCTTCTGAGGACCTGCCCGCCTCACCCAACACATACTCCTTGCTTTCCCTCTAGAAACTGCCATCTTTAAACTGGTCATGCCCATAATCCTCCCTCCTCGAAAGCCAGACCCTGGAATACAGAAGGTAAAACCCCTAGAACTGAATATTCGTTCTGTGCACAGCTTTCAGGGTGATAACAGCACACAGGGGGACACTCCCAGGCGTAGGGCTGGAGGCTGTGTCCCCTCCTTCTGGTAACTTCTGTTATGTCACGGGGCCCACAGAGTAGATCTGGCAGGGGGTAGCCTTAGCCTGAAAGCATGACCAGAGCCACCTGCCTGCTTCCCCTAACCAGGGCAACAGCTGCATGGTGGCAGCTGGGCTCACCCCATTAAGCAAAAAGCCCTTGGCTGGACAGTAACAGACACGAGCCTGGGCCTGGCCTGAAGCCCTTATTCTTTTCAGTCGGCCTGCAGAGGGAAGAAGGACAGAGAGGCTTTCTGTCCTTCCCCCATTCTCGGGCTCTGCTTCCTCCCAGGGCTCTGCTTGGAGGGGCCGGGTTTGTGGGAGCCGGTTATGCTTGGGAGAGAGAAGGCAGCCACCTGTCCCCAGGAGGTTCAGCCCCTCGATTATCTCCTTCCCATGAGACACAGCGCCTTACAATGCTCCCCTCAGAGCTACTGCTCGGGACAGGGTCCAAGCCCGTGGGTGGGGACGCACCCACACAGGGAAGGTTAACTGTGGACCATGGTTCCTTTGGACACCCCCAGCTCAGAGGCCAGGGGGGGAGGGGGAGCTCCCTGATATCTCAGCCTCCTCAGCACCCCTACACCTGCCCCACACCCACACATCAAGAGCTGACAACCTACTTGTGAACTCTGCAACCCGTTCCTCCTTTCCAGGGCTGCACAGCTGCCCTCCTCTGTCCGGACTCTCACCCACTTGGCTGGGCCCATACAGCAGCTGGCCCTGTCCCACCTGGGCCTCTGCAGGCAGTTCCCACAGCCCAGCTCCCACCTCCGCCAACAAGTGGGGGAATGTGAGGTCATCTATTGAACAGGCCAGGGGAGGTGATAATAGGGTAGAGCTTCGAGGACGAGGAGGAGTTTCTGGCCATGCTGGAGGCCCATCTGCTAATGGCAAGCCCGTTGGCTGTCTACCCAACGGTCGTTCCCCCTCCACATCTCCTTTGTTAACAAAACCATGACTTTGTTAGATGTCGGACACTCATGAGCTTCACGGACCCTTCTCCAGCCTCCTTGCCATGTATCCACAAGTCTCAGCCAACTCCGGGTAAGGCCCAGGCATGAGCTGTAGCCCCGGGTGCCTACAGGGCAGGTCTCTGTTTTCCTCAGACTGAAAGCGACACCCAAGAAAGGATCCGCCACAGATGTTATCATGTGAGGATCTTCTGTTTGGAGCGGTGGCCACAGTCTTACGATCACGGGGGAGGAACAGAATCACAGAATCCTGCCATCACGGACAGCAGCCTCGGGTTCTGACACTGACATTGACACCATTGGCCTGCCCTTTTCTTGGGTTGTCCTTACTGTTTTAGCCACTTGTACTCGGATGTCCTGTGACTGGGGAGTTAAGGCACTGTCATCAATATAGAGATCATGGGCTAGCAGGTGGCTCCAAGCTGTGGACTAGTGTGCACAGACGGGCAGGGCACGCCCAGCAGAAAGAACACACACAAAGGCACAGACTGGAGCAAAAAAGTCATGACTTAGAGGCAGTCGGGACCTTCTGAGTTTAGGCAGATTCCTTAATTTATGCATGTGGAATAGGAGCGGATGAATAATCTGAGCTTGTCTACGAGTCTGGGAAAGCTGGAGGTGAAACCCTGCACCCTCTGGCTCGGCTCTGCCCCCCACCCCCCTCCTGTGCCTGGAGCCGGGGCTGCGGAGCCATCGCTGCGGGCACCTACCACGCTGATGAGCTGGGCCAGGGAGAGCTGGAGCTGGATGGAGATGAGCTGGGCAGAGCTGGTGGCCGGGCGGATCAGGTTATTGTAGCGGGTCTTGTTCAGAAGGTCGTCCACGAGCTTCTCCTCTGCGTTGGCCACGCGGCAGTCCCCTGGGAAGACACACACAGTCAGCCCTGCTGGGCCCTGAGCTGTTGATGCCTGTCCTGGCGGTGAAGGGGCCAGCTCTGGGCCAGGGCGTGCAGGCGCCCTCCGGGCTGGCCAAAGCAGCAAGGTGCTGGCAGGCCCGCCCCTCCACGGGACCCCGTGCATCCAAGGCGGAGCTCAGCTCTGTCCCCCGTGAGCTGCCTCTTCCTCTCCCACCTCCCTCTGGGATGAATGGCAGCCCGCACGCAGATGGTTAGTCCAGAAACTGGGTGCCTCCAAGCGTCCATCCTCCCCGTCCGCCCCTCCTGTCTTGTGCCAGGTACCGTGTTACGTGCCTCGGTAACACCAAGCAGAAAGCCAGAAATGACTCCCGCCTCAGCTTCCAGCGCAGTGGTGGGGAGATGTTACTACGGGCTCTATGTGCAGAGTGTGGTGGATGGTGGTGCCTTCGCAAGGAGAGAGCAGGGCTGACTACGGGATATTTCCTGGGTTCAGACCTTCAGGGTGCAAAGTGCCTTTAAAACAGCGAATGTCGGGGTCCCTTTGGCTCCTGGTCTGGAGCTTAAAGGAGAGGCCCGGGTTCAGAGCCGTAATTAAGACGCGGGGAATACAGCCTCCTGCAGGAAGCCTGGCCTATCCACGGGCCCCCCTGAGCCCCCGCGGCCCTAGATCTCTTGCCAAGCGGTATGTGGGTCTTTGGCCCAACTCCTTCACACGTCTGGGAGTGAAGGTGAGGTTCCGGGACTTGGTCTTGTTTACTGCGGCATCTGGGAGAATGCCGAGGTGGGGGTGGTGCCCTGGAAGGAGACCCTGAGGAAGGTCGAGGACACTGGAGCAGGAGAGCAGCAGGGAAAGAGGAGGAGTTGTGCAGAGGAAGCAGAGTGGGGGCTGGAGGGCAGGTGGGAGGAGGACCGGGGAATAGGGAGGCTGAGGAGGTGGGCGTGAGGCTGCCCGGAGGGGCTGGGTCTCCTCAGGGTGGGATTCAGATGACTTCCTTCTCTGCAGGGCCTGCTCGCTTTTTGCCAAATCTCTCCCTCTGGGTGGGGCCGGTGGGCCCGTGGTGTGAATTGCCCGCTAAGCAAGTCTGAGGTGGGCTCCTGGGTGGGGGCTGGGCTGGACACGTGGCCTGGGGAGCAGCGGCCTCTCCGGTCTGCTCTGTGCACTTTCCAAGTCGCTGCCTATCTGGAACACATGCAATATTTAGTGCCTCGTGAAAGATGCTCCCGGGTGCACCTGCTACCCGCCATCCCTCCCCCCACTGCCTGGGGCTGTCCAGAGGGGGTCCTCTGGATGCTCGGCCTAGATTCTGAGCTCTGCCTCTCAAACCCTTGACCCCTCCCAGAGGCCAGCTGTTTGAATACCCTGGAAGCCAGTCTGTAGCCCCAGGCTAAAGCTCGGTCCCTCCCAGAGCCCCTCTTTAGTACGTATCTTTGGGCTGACCTGTCATTTCAGACAGTGGGGGAGTATCACTTGCTTAAGCCCATCTGGCATTTCTGAGGCAGTTGTGGGGTCAGAATCTGCAGCTCCGGGTCCTACAGGAGGGGGACGCTGGAACCCACATCTCTGCAGCCCCAGGAGGCTGGTCCACCGGGTTCCTGACAGGCCAGCGCTGCTCTGTGGGCCGTGGGGGCTTGTGTTCCAGCTCTGAGCCCAGTTGGGACGTTCCGGCTGCTCCCCTTTGGGGCTGTGTTGCCTCCTGGGCATTCAGCTGGCCTGAAAGACCCTCCCCAGTCTTGAGGATGGGCTAAAGGTTTTGAAAACCTTAGACCGTTTAGTCCAATTCCCTGGTTCTCAGCTGGGGAAACTAAGACCACGGAGGGGAAGCCCCCGCAAGTTAGAGGCAGAGCCAGGTCTCAGAGCCTCTTTCAGAGAAGGGGGCCTCCCTGCCCCCAGTGCCTTCTTTCCTGCCCTCGCTAGTTCCCCCCAAAGGAGACTGCCCCTGCAGAGGCCCTATTGGTAACCAAAGCCGAGTGTGTGTTCATGCCCATGCCTGTGTTTGCGCTTGTATGTGTGTGAGTGTGTAGGAGGGGGTGGGAATGACCAGCAGGGCTGCTGTGGGCTGGACTGTACTCCCCAAAAGTCTGTGGGAGCCCAGAACAACACATATTTAGGTTTTCCACTCTGTTCTTTTCTGCCTCTGAGTTCAAAGGACAAGGGACTGACCTCTCATCCCTACATGACAATGGTGGTCCAGAATGAGTGGAAGCCTCCAGGGCACCAGCGGGGGGTCACCTCCCAGCCCTGGGGCATACCCTGTTAACCAGAGAAGCCACCACTAGGGGTCGGTCATGACCCAGTGATTCTGATGAGTCCAGGCCTGACCCGTCTCTGTCCAGGGCCTGGCCTTCCGAGGCCTTTCCTGGAAACACTGCTCCAGAGCAGAAAGGGACTTAAAGTCTGAGAGGAAGCCATAGCTAGAATTCCAGACTGTGTTGAATGCGTATACAGGTCGAAAAAGCATGATTTAAAAATCTAATATAGGAAAACTGAAAAGATAACACCTACCGTTTGGATACAAACTAGGGAAGGAAGAAAAGACCAACAGCATACCCTTGGCATGTTGGCATCCAAAAGGCAGAGTGATTTTCAGTTTGGGGCGTGTGGTCTTAAGTGACGAAAGGAACGAGAGATTCGTATTTTTAAAACGTGGCTATAGATTTTTAAAAAAAGATCGAAGTTTTTACCTTTTACAAAAAGCTCACCATATATTATCAGTAGCTTCTCCAGTCATGTGTATGAATCACCTGGATGCTTGTATGAAGGCAGGTTCCCTGCCTCCATTTCCAGAGACTCTGATGCTGTGAGGCTAGGGTGGGGCCCAAGAATCTGCACGGGGTAATTCTGATGCAGGTGGCCCCAGGACCATGCTTAAGAAGCAGCTGACACACCCGAGTCCTCAAGTATGTAGGCAAGGTGTATTATCCCTATAGAACAGATGGGGAAACTGAGGCCCAGAGAAGGGAATGGCATGGGATCACCCAGCAAGTGGTGACGGAGCCCAGACAGACACATTGAGCGGCGACACCACCTTTGGCGAGAACTTCGTTTCCTTCTAGGAGCTTATGTGTCCTCTCCTACCTCCACCCAGTGGGGTGTCTCTGTCCGAGGAAGGTGTAGTCCTGGTTTTCTAGGCTAACTAGGGCTCAGAGGACAAGCTTGGGTGGGGCGATAGGAGCTGGAAGAGTCGTTGGAACTCAGGTGGGGAAACTGAGGCCCAGAGAAGGCAGTCCAAACCACATCTGGACTCTGCCTGGGAAGGGCTGTTGGGGTCTCCCCTTCAGCCCTCAGAGACCGGAGAGGGTCCACTTTGCCAGCCTGACCCAGCCTGACCCTGTGCAATCCAAGCCAGCCCAGCCCCAAGGGTCAGTGACCAGGAACAGTGGTGTCTTAAAAGTGTGTTTCTTGGGAGACCCTCCCCGCAACTGCAAAACTGGAGATTTTGGGCAAGTCCCTTCCCGCCTGGGCTGAGTTTCCCTGGTCTCTACCCTAACGGCAGGGAGCCCCTCTCAAGGCCGAGCAGTGGGGTGTGCTCCCTGGCGTCTACACCTGGCAGGCGACAAGCCTGCTGGGACCTGAAATCGGTGGCCCGCAGCCTCCCCTCGCGCTGGTGCGGGGCCCGTGCCACTCGGTCCCGGCTCAGCCCAAAGGTACTCGCCGCGGAGGCTGCCCGGGCAGGTGCACACACCCCCCCCCCCCCCCCGCCCCGCCCCAAACCTCACAGACCCACCGCCCTGGCCCGCCCCCGAGGCCTCGGCCAGTGGGCTCACCCCGCCCAGGCTCCCGTCCGGCCGGGACGACCTCCGGCCGCTCCCCCGGGCGCCGGCACCCTCCCCTTCCTCCCACCTGTGGCCATCGGACCCGGGCGCCCCTCCCTCCTTTCCCGAAAAAGACTCACCGCGCCGGCAAAGGGCAACCAGGGAGAAAAGGACCAGGGGCTGCGCACTCCTCATGGCGGGCGGGGGCCGGAGAGGCAGCCTCGGCGAGCCCAGCTGTCGGACCACCCGGGCGCGGGAGAGCCGCGAGCAGCGAGGGAGCGCGGGTGCCGGCCTCGGAGTCTGACGGCGCCGCCGGCGGGCACTAGGACCCAGCGGAGAGCCCGGCCGAGCCCCGCCCACCCGGGAGGGGCGGGGCCGGCTCGCGCTCCGGGACCTGCGGCCGCGGGTGGTCGCCCCCACCCGGCTCCCCGCAGCGCCGGCGGCGTAGCCTTCCCCGCGCGAGGCGGGTCGGACTCCGCCCGCGCCGCTCGTGCGGTGGGGAGACCAGGGGACGTTTGCGCGGGGCCCCTGCGTTGTTGGGGAATGTGGTTGTGGTCCAGGAGGGTCCTACCCCTGGGGTTTGCCGGAAGGAAGGAGCGTTGCAGGGAGTAGAGAGTGAGCTGGCTGGAGTGGGGCTCCGCTCTCTGCAGACGCGGGCGAGGGGGCGGGGGGGGGGGGGAAGGGGCGCTCAGGAAAAGTGTGTGCCATTGGGGAGGGTGAAATAGCTCAGGGCCCCCTGACCTAGCTTGGGGAGCTGGGAAAGCCCGGGGTGGGCTGCCTGTGTCCCCTCCCCTTCCCGCCTCGGCCTTGCAACCTGACCTGACCTGAGGCAGCTCAGGTGACTCAAGGGGGCAAACACTCTCTCCTCCTGCCTGGTGGTCCTCATCAGGTGTTGGGATCCTTCCTGGGGGTTCGGGACTTCACGGGACAGGCATGACCACCAGGGCAGCCAACCCTACCAGTGGACTTGGCCAGAATTGGTGCCTGAGTCCGGGATCTAAAAGGGCCTCGGGTGATTCCTGTAGCCCGTGGCCCACCCTGGCACCCAGCCCTCCACTGTCTCACTACCCCACCTTCTTGTGTGTCCACCTGGATCACTTTCTACAGAAAATCCTTGCAGCCAAATCCTTGTCTCAGGCTCGGCATCTAGGGGAACGCAAATGAATCCATTTTTAAGCAATAAAGGTGACATGGGGGCCGTGGGTAATGGAGCTTATTAAGACGTAGTTAGTAGTTAGATACAACGCCACAGAAGTGAAGACAGTGAAGTGTTGTCAAGGGGATGAACAAATAGACCACGGAAAGAGAATGAGAACACAGCAACGGACCCAGGACATGTGGACACTTGAAATGGACAGGGGTTGCCTTGTAGGTCAGTGGGGAAGGATGGAATCGTCGTGAATAGTATTGGGACAGGGGATTATCCATGTGAAAAGTAAATACAGTTAGATCCCTCGCTCACATCATATCAAAGATAAATGGCCAGGTTGTTTAAAGATCTAGCTGTGAAATGAAAAACTAAAAACTTTTAGAAGGGAACATGGTCCTGTGTGTGATGGTGAAAAGTTGGGAGCCTCTGGAATGTTCATCTGCAGGAACATGGAGGCATGAACTGTGGGATATTCATACATTAGAATAGGACCTAGAGCCCAGGCTGGCCCATGGCCTGGTTTTGCACAGGCCCGAGCTGAGAAGAATGGGTTTTACGTTATTAAAGGGCTGTAAAAATCAAAATAACAACAATACAAGCAAAACAAAGAATATGCAGCAAGAGACCAAATGTAGCAAAGCCTAAAATACTTACTATCTACCTTTCTACAAAAATGTTTGCTGACTCCTGATCTAGAGTTATGTTAATAACATAATTAATTCCTTTTTAAAAATTTATTTGAGAGAGAGAGAGAGAGGGAGCAAGAGCGAGAATGAGCGAGCTGGGGAGAGGGGCAGAGGGAGAGAGAGGGAATTCTTGACATGGGGCTTCATCTCACAACCCTGAGATCGTGACCTGAGCGTAAATCAAGAGTCAGATGCTTGTCCGACTGACCCCGATGTACAGAATTCTTAAATCACTATCTTGTACACCTGAAAGTAATAGAATACTGTATGTTAACTATATTGGAATTATTTTTAAAATTTTATTTATTTTTATTTATTTTTGAGAGAGAGAGAGAAAGCATGAGTGGGGGAGGGGCAGAGAGAGAGAGGGAGACACAGAATCTGAAACAGGCTCCAGGCTCCGAGCTGTCAGCATAGAGCCCAAGGGCAGGGCTTGAACCCATGAACCACGAGATCATGACCTGAGCCGAAGTCGGACGCTTAACCAACTGAGCCACCCAGGTGCCCCGGAATTAAAAAAAAATTTAATATGGAAAGAAAAAAAAATGCTTTATCTCTTTAAGAAAAGAAGGTCTATGGCAATTATGGCTAAATGTTAGTAAGTTCTGATAAAGCCAGATAGTGGTACCCAGGTGTTCATTATAGGATTTCCTACAGATTTATGTATATTTGAAGTCTTTTGTCAAAGGAGTGGCTTTTGGTGAGTGGGGCCCAGGAGAACAATGACTCGTGGACATGGCAGGGCCCTCCTGCTGAATGCCTGGGCCCTCCTGCTGAATGCCTGGTCCCTCAGACGGCCTGGCCCCAGCTGCGGGCTGAGCAGTCGTCCATGGTCCAGACAGGCTGACGTCCTAGCCAGGACTCTGCCCACGACCGCCGCATGCTCCCTCTGCAGTCGCCTTGGCAGTGGGTGAGGTTGGGTGGCTCACAGCTGAGGCCCGGCTGCGGAGGCTGTGGCCAGAGCGACAGCGTAGCAGTGCGGGATCTGCCGCGAACCTGTAGCGAGACCCAGGGCTGGTTCCTCCATCTGCAGTGGCGTGGTGGGTTTCGTGGTCTGCATGGATTCTTCCAGCCGAGTCTCCCTGGGTCTGGGGTCGGTCCCGAGGCCTGTGTCTGCTGGTGTGGGCCCCAGCCCCAGGTCATAGTGGTGAGCTGGCTGGGCTCCAAACTCCTGCCTTTTCACCCCCGTCCTGCACTGCCTTTCCCATCAGTGCTGGTCCCCACGTGGAGGAGCCTTTCCTCCTTATGGAGAAAGAAACCCTGCGCACAAGCATGCACACGCAGAACACCTGCACACGCCCGCCCGCACACGCGCACATCAGCACACACGCGTGCACATACACTCGCGCACACGTGTTCTTGGGTACCATCCAGCCACGAGAGGCCTGCTCGCCCATCCCCACTCCAAGGAGAGCTCATCTGTGGAGGCTTGTAAGTCTCCCTGCCCCCGAGGCTCCGGGTGGGACACAGAGACGTGCTGGACAGACAGACAGATGGATTGAGAGGCGAGCGAGTAAGAGCCGTGAGAGGTTAATCGTGAATCTAGTGATGGGTAGTTTGCAGTTCACCGTGAAATGCTTTAACTTTTATTTTTATTTTATTTTATTTATTTATTTTTTTTTTTAAACATAGATCAGTTGCTTTTTTTTTTTTTTAAATTTTTTTTTTCAACGTTTTTTATTTATTTTTGGGACAGAGAGAGAGACAGAGCATGAACGGGGGAGGGGCAGAGAGAGAGGGAGACACAGAATCGGAAACAGGCTCCAGGCTCCGAGCCATCAGCCCAGAGCCTGACGCGGGGCTCGAACTCACGGACCGCGAGATCGTGACCCGGTTGAAGTCGGACGCTCAACCGACTGCGCCACCCAGGCGGCCCATGCTTTAACTTTTATATTTGCTTCAAGCACAGTCGAAACACTGGTTGAAACATTTTGTGAGGCTGTTTGATAGTCGTGATGAGAGAGTGGTAGCGTCCGTGTCAGCTCGGTGCCCCGGCACCTTTGGTCTCTGTCATTCACACTGTATTCTTCCTGGTGCTTGTACAACGGCGGGGGGGTGGGGGGGAGTGTTAGGTTTGTTCTGGACATTCGCATGCGTTGTTTTGAAACTGGAGTTTATTTCAGTGTGCATCTTCGTGCTAGGTGGGTGGACGCCCAGGTGCCCGCCCGCAGGGTTGACCTCAGTCTGGCTGGGAAGGTGGGAGGGGGAGAGGAGACTCTTCCTCAGTGACCCCCGCCGTCACCCTCCCCAGTGGGGGTGCAAGGATGGAGGTGTTTGCTAATGGCAGGTGTGTGAGGCTAGAACACAGACACTGTTAATCTTTCTGTCTTGCAGGGCTATGCCTTTCCCCATCGTGTGCTTACAGAGAACAGCCTTATGGTTAGACTTTTCTGTCTGTGCCCAGTGGTGTTTCCGAGTTGCCGGCCTCTCTAGCTCCAAGCTGGGCGTGTAGCAGGCAGAAGGAAAACGCAGGGTCCTGGCCAGCCTGCCTTCTCTCTGTCTTTGGTCAAGGGGTTTTGGCTGCATTCGTGATAGGATATGGATGGGTACTGTCTTCTTTTGAAACTGCAAGTTGTGTCAACTTTTCTTTTGTTTGAAATTGTGTATAGTAAAATTTTGGGGGAAAAAAGGTGATAAGCAACCAGCACAAATTAAGGAAAAGAAAACCAAACAAAACCACCTCCAAACCAGACCTGATCAACCACTGCTGGGGATGCATGAAAGGAAGCAGGAAAAGATCAGGACAAAACTCTGGGAAGGCCATGCAGAGTCTTAAAGCAGTCTCCAGCATTTGTGACTTCTCTGCAGTCCCCAGGCCAGGGGTGGGGTGGGGGACAGGGGGATGGGTCTAGTGCTGGTCCAGTCTTAGGACAGGAGGAGGGTGCTGCTCTGGGGCATGGAAGCAGCATCCAGAGGCTGTCTCCCCACAAGCACCAAAACTTAGAAACGCTGTGTTTCCTGGCATCTCCAGTGATTCTCCACACAACCCATGTGAGGTTGTCAAATCTAGCAAAATATGCCCCAGATATAAGCATGGGGACATATTTATTCATTGTTCATTTGAAACTCAGATTTGACCGGTGTTCTGGATTTGATTTAACAACTTATCTCAAGGAAGGTCACACTTGGTTCCCTCCTCCTCCTCCTCCTCCTCCTCCTCCTCCTCCTTCTTCTTCATGTTTATTTCTGAGAGAGAGAAACAGAGCGCGAGCAGGGGAGGGGCAGAAAGAGAGGGAGACACAGAATCCGAAGTAGGTTCCAGGCTCTGAGCTGTCAGCACAGAGCTTGATGCGGGGCTCGAACCCGCAAACTGCGAGATCATGACCTGAACTGAAGTCAGATGCTGAACTGACTGAGCCACCCAGGTGCCCCAATTCTCTTCTTGTTTTATAAGAAGTCAGATGAATAATCACCTCCCTCCCTGTCCTACTCTTCTTAAATTCAAGGAGGAAACGCTTGGGGCTGAAATTTTAAATAAATCATTTTAAGAGTGCCATTTTGGGGGTGCCTGGGTGGATCAGTCGGTTAAACCTTCAACTTTTGATATTGGCTCAGGTCATGATGCCGGGGTCGTGAGATCGAGCCCTATGTCAGGGCTGCACTGACAATGAGGAGCCTGCTTGGGATTCTCTCTCTCTCTCTCTCTCTCTCTCTCTCTCTGCCCCTCCCCTTCTCACTCTTTATCTCTGTCTCTCAAAACAAATAAATAAACTTAAAAAAAAGAATGTTGTTTTGAATTTCCTTCTTTGGAATATAAAGGAATAGGTGTTCAGGGTAATGGCCCATTAAAAAAATATATATAAAGCACATTTAACACCACCTTTATATTTTTTTAAAGTTCTATTTATTTATTTTGAGAGTGGGGGGAGGGTCAGAAAGAGAGGAAGAGAGAAAGAATCCCAAGCACAGAGCTCCATGCGGGGCTCGAAATCTCGAACCATGAGATCGTGACCCGAGCTGAAACCAAGAGTTGGATGCTCAGCTGACTGAGCTGCCCAGGCCGCCCCCCCCACCTGTATTTTGTCTCTACTTAAAATTGTCTTACTGGGGACTCCTTACTGGGGGGGGGGGTTCTGCTGCAATGATGACAGTGATGACAGTGGTGACACTGACGACAGTAGTGACGGTGGTGACCGTGGTGACCATGGTGATGATGACAGTGGTGACAGCAATGATACTGATAACAATGACAGCAGTGACAGTGATGGCAGTGGTGACCATGATGACCATGACGATCGTGGTGACCGTGATGACAGTGGTGACCGTGATGTCAGTGGTGACTGTGGTGACAGTGATGACCATGGTGACCATGACAATGGTGACAGTGGTGACTGTGATGTCAGTGATGACAGTGGTGACTGTGGTGACCGTGATGTCAGTGATGACAGTGGTGACAGTGGTGACCATGATGACCATGACAACAGTGGTGACAGTGATGACCATGCAGTGGTGACAGTGGTGACTGTGATGTCAGTGATGACATTGGTGACAGTGGTGACAGTGATGACCATGATAACAGTGGTGACTGTGGTGACCGTGATGTCAGTGATGACAGTGGTGACCGTGATGACCATGACGTCAGTGGTGACAGTGGTGACTGTGATGTCAGTGATGACAGTGGTGACACTGATGACAGTAGTGACAGTGGTGACCATGGTGATGATGACAGTGGTGACAGCAATGACACTGATAACAATGACAGCAGTGACAGTAATGACCGTGATGACCATGACAGTGGTGACAGTGGTGACCGTGATGTCAATGATGACAGTGGTGACAGTGGTGACCATGATGACCATGATGACAGTGGTGACTGTGGTGACTGTGATGTCAGTGATGACCATGACGACAGTGGTGACAGTGGTGACCATGATGACAGTGGTGACTGTGGTGACCGTGATGTCAGTGATGACTGTGGTGACTGTGATGTCAGTGATGACCGTGGTGACTGTGGTGACCGTGATGTCAGTGATGACAGTGGTGACTGTGATGTCAGTGATGACCGTGGTGACTGTGGTGACCATGATGTCAGTGATGACAGTGGTGACAGTGGTGACCATGATGACCATGATGACAGTGGTGACAGTGGTGACAGTGATGACAGTGGTGACTGTGATGTCAGTGATGACCATGACGACAGTGGTGGCTGTGGTGACCGTGATGTCAGTGATGACATTGGTAACAGTGGTGACAGTGATGACCATGACGACAGTGGTGACAGTGGTGATCATGATGTCAGTGGTGACAGTGATGACAGTGGTGACTGTGGTGACTGTGATGTCAGTGATGACCATGACGACAGTGGTGACAGTGATGACCATGACGACAGTGGTGGCTGTGGTGACCGTGATGTCAGTGATGACAGTGGTGACAGTGATGACCATGATGAGCATGACGACAGTGGTGACAGTGGTGACCGTGATGACCGCAATGACCATGACGACAGTGGTGACTGATGTCAGTGATGACATTGGTGACAGTGGTGACCGTGGTGACAGTGGTGACAGTGGTGACTGTGATGTCAGTGATGACATTGGTGACAGTGGTGACAGTGATGACCATGACGACAGTGGTGACAGTGGTGATCATGATGTCAGTGATGACAGTGGTGACTGTGATGTCAGTGATGACCGTGATGACCATGACAACAGTGGTGACAGTGGTGACAGTGGGACAGTGGGCAGGGTAGGTGGGGGCGATGGTTGCGCGAACTGTGAATGCACCAAATACCATGAATTGCACGCACTAAAGTGACTTGTTAGGTGCACTCGTCCTCTGTGTGGTTTATCCTGTGTCAGCGTGGCTGAGCTGGCACTGAATTTTCCAGAATCCCCTTCCCTGTTTGGCTCTGGGCGGAGCGGGCCAAGAGAGGGATCTGCATGAGGTTTGGAAGGGGGAGGAGGCAGTCGTTACTACTGCAGGCGGCCGTGCTGATGTCCAGTGGTAGGCGGACTGGTGCCCTGGGCGTCCAGCTCTTCTTCCTGACTGCTGGCCCTGCTGGCGGGCGCTGGCCCCAGGCCACCAGCAGATGCTTCGGGGCAGACCCGCAGGTGTGGGAGCTCCCCAGCTCACAGTGGGGAGTCACGGCCGCCCACAGACCCCTTCGGGGCTTCCCTTGGGGCTTCCCACTAGGGTGGCTGGACTTGGCTTCTCCGACTGACCTCTTGGTGACCTCGTCTCCGATGGTCCGGCACCTCTGTGTCCCCGCGCTACCACGGCTGCGTGCGGTCTACTTCCTACCCTAAATCCCTTGGCCCATCCCTCCTGGTGGCCTGTTTCTTCCCTGGTGGGACCCTGACCCTCCCTCCAGGCAGGTGGAAGTGGCCGGCACTCTGCTAGAACATTCCGTCCTCCCCTCTGTCCCTCAGCAGCTCGACAGGGAGACTGGCTCCAGAGGCCCCCTTGGTGGGATTGTGGGTTTCAAGGGCCCCTTGGTGGGATTGTTTGTTCCCCCTACCAGCCTGAAAGGGCTCCGGGACAGACAGATGGGGTTCTTTGATCCTCGTTTCTTGGGGTAGGTGGGGGAGGAAGCCACAATGTGCCAGACCTCTGTGAGGTGCTACGTTTGTTTTTGTTTTTTTTTTTTATTTTGTTTTTAATCTTTATTTAAAAAATTTTTTTTTGAGAGAGAGAGAAAGAGAACAAGCAGGGGAGGAACAGAGAGAGAGAGAGGGGGAGACACAGAATCCGAAGCAGGCTCCAGGCTCCGAGCTGTCAGCACAGAGCCCGACACGGGGCTCGAACTCATGAACTGTGAGATCATGACCCGAGCAGAAGTCGGACACTCAACCAACTGAGCCCCCCAGGCCCCCTAGTGCTAGGTACTTTACGATCAATTCTCTCGTTTTGTCCTCACAAGAATTGGCTGTCCCATTTTACAGCAAACTAAGGGGAGGGTGGTTTCGGGAGCTGGTGTGTGGCCTCAGGACTACCGGGCACGAGCCCATGGCCCCTCCACGCGTCCACAGCCGGTGCGAGAGGTGGAGTCCTGATCTCCGTCCATGCCTGGCCTCTGGGCCCCACGGCCCGCTCCCTGACCCAGCTGCTCTCCGCTTCCCTCTTCCCTCCACCTGCTCCCTCTCTCCTGCAGCCCCGTTCAGTGTGGGGGCAGAGCCAGCAATGCTCCTGGCTCTGCAGCTGGGGCTCAGGGACACAGTCGGGCCTGGGGGCACAGACTCAGACTGAGACCTCACATGTGCAGCCACAAGGACCGGCTGCTGGTCCTTCCCCTCCAGCCGCCCCGACCCAGGCATCTCCGAGGGCTCGCCTCTGGCTCCGTGCCACTTCGGTGCCCGCTGCTAGCCTGACACCTCGCCAGGTCTCCATTGTCCTTCCAGGCCCAGACTCTGGGGCTTTCAGACTGTAGGGTGGTGGCTAGGCTGTGGGGTCGGCAGACAGGGGTTCCCATCCTGCTCTGCTACTCGGGAGCTACCTGCCTCCTGGTTACTTTCTCCCTGTCCTCGTACGACTGTCCCCATAGCTGTGTGAGGGACAAGGGTGAGCACAGCGACTGGGCACTTAGTGCTTGGGAGTGATGCCTGGGGTGGGGGTGGGGGCCGGTGGGGGGCAGCTATGGCTTGGGAAAGGCGCAAGAATGTTTGGTCGGCCTGACGTGGGTTCAGATCCCAGTGTGGCTACTTAGCAGCTGTGGTGGGCAACTTACCCAGGTAAGCTCACCAGCTGTGGGTGAGCTATCTTTCTGGGTCCTGGCTTTTCTATGTGTAGACAGAGGATGATAATCACAGCTGCTCCCTGCAGGGCTGGTCGGGGTCATGATGGCTGTGAAGGGCTCAGAAGGCAGCACACAGCCTTTTCCCTCTTCTTTCCTCTGTCTCTTCCATAGTCTGCAGGCACCCGGTAGGTGCTTAATAGTTGGATTATCCTTCTAAGAAGTAATCCTGACTTTTGCTTCTTCAACCCTCAGGGTCATAACTAATGATGTGGGTTTGTGTCTCGGAGTTCTGAGGGAGGCAGGAAATCAAACTCTTTTAACCCTTGGTTTAAGTCTAAAGTGTCTGCCCTGTTTTGTCCTCAGTGGTCTCCTCTGCACTTCCCGTTTATCAGACGTGTCTGGGCATTCAGGGCTCCCCTCCAGCGTCCCCTCCAGGAAGCCTGCCCTGATTACTCCCAGTCTTTATGGTCTCAGCTCCCGGCGGTCCTCCTCACTCAGTATTTCATTCTTTATATCTGATCCCACGTGCCACCCTCTCCCCCAGGTGTTCCTGGGCACCCAGGCAAAGATGGTCATTTCTTCTTCAGACACTAGGCCTCTGGGGCCTAGATGCTAGTCAGATCCTGTGTCTCCAACGGTGCTGCGAGCAGGGCAGGCAGGTGCTGGGTGTGTTTCTTCCCGTGTGGCACAGCTCCCACGATGCTCAGATCTCTAAGCGACAAGGGTGCAGTTAGCTGCCCGCCTCCCGTGGCCGGCGTCTGCCAGCCGTACCTCAGCCTGTGAATGCGGCCACGCTGGGTAGCTCCCTGCCAGGGAGTGAGCACAGCAAGGAGCCCGAGACCCCGGAGCCCCCAGAGACTTCCCCTGGCTCCAGGCACGTGCCCCCCACAGCGCCCCCCAATGCGGCACCCTCAGAGCCGAACTTCTACTTCCCCTCAAGGCTGTTTTGTATCCTGTGCTCCCTTTACAGCTCCCAAGAGGGGTAACGGGGGGTTCCCAACAAGCACTTGCTGTAAGGATGAGCGAGTGAAGGCCTGTGGTCTAGAAAGTGGTCTTTCTTGGCCTGTAGCTTCCAGGGAAGCTGCCTCAGTGAGCTGGCTTGGGAAGTCCCAGGCCT
Organism: Panthera tigris; assembly: GCF_018350195.1. Taxonomy (NCBI): domain Eukaryota; kingdom Metazoa; phylum Chordata; class Mammalia; order Carnivora; family Felidae; genus Panthera; species Panthera tigris. The sequence continues at coordinate 208,302 of NC_056665.1, read as the reverse complement.
GTTCCCGCAGTGCTGGAGGCATCACGGCTGAAATAAAGCTCCACGGAGCTCTGCGTGCCTGAGCTGCGTCACTCTGGGGCCTCAGCAAGACCGCAGCGGCCAGCAGGGACAGGCTGGGGGCATTTCTGTTGCCGGGGACACATCTGTCATTATTCCCTGTGATGGCCGCTGCCTTTTCATTTCCATGTCACCTGTGCTCAGTCCTGGAATGCAGATGATCCCAACATTCGTTTGAAGGAACGAGTCCATGATTGAGCAAAGAGAACAACCCCGTGGTCTAAGTACTAGGACTCTCTGATTATAGATGAGAAAGCAGCAATGTTGGGGTGCAAACCTAGTTATCCAGGTTCCCAGACTGTGTCCAGCCCCCACCAGGAAAGATGTGACTGCCAAGTACAGATTTCATTTCATTTTCCTTCCAACTAATGGTTCTTAAGTGCACCCTGCGTGCCAGGCATTGATAACCGGATGAATGAAGATGGCCAACGGCTGTTAATGTCCTTCTGAGAGCGCATACAGTCCGCCGCAGGACTGGGGGGACGTGCCTCTCTCCTGGGACCCTGACCTGAACCAGCTCTTGGTCATCCAAGACGGTGGTCTGCACGTAAAGATTCTCCAGGCCTCCCCTGGAAATTCACGTGTTCGTCTGGAGGTGACGTAACTCCTGCTCTGGGGTGGTTGGTGTGGTGAACAGCCAGTCTCCAGAACAGTCCAACAGGAAGGTTCCACACAGAAGCCTCACGAGGGCAAAGAGGAAGGCTGTCTTTCCTCTTTTTGTCTGCAAGTGTCGACTGCACACTTGCTGTGTCCCAGCTGGTGTTAAGTCTCAGGGATATAGTAAGGGAGAAAGTGAAGTTTTACTCTTGTTCAGGTTTGGGGGGGACGGGGGACAATGAACAAGTGAAGACACAGATGAAGAGGAGAGTGTCTGATTGTGGCGAAAGCACAGCAGATTCACGTGGCATGATGGGGGGTGGGGGGTGCTGGCTCTGTGAGGGAGACGGGGGGGGGGGGAGGACTCCGGGAAAAGGCTGATCCAGGCAGAGGGGTAGAAGATGGCCCCTCTGCACAGAAGAGCAGGCATGGCACGTGCGGCTGGCATGGTGCGAGCAAGGGGGAGAACCGTCCAGAATCGGGAGAGCGGACAGGAAGCACCTCAGTTAAGGCCTTGCAGTCGAGCCGGGGTTTAGATTTTCTTCCAGAGGGTTTTAAACAGGGAGTGTCGTGACGTGGTTGCTGTAGTTGGCTTGTCCAGGCCGCTGGATAAAGACGACAGTCTGGGCATCCAAGTGGTAGCAGGGGACCAGCTGGAGGTGATGGTGGCTCGGGCCTGGGTGGGAGAGGTGGAGACGGAGGGCAATGTCCACGCTGGAAACACAGCTGCTGGAGGTTGGAGGACAGATGTGTGGGGGAGGTGAGGAGGCAGGGAGGGTCAAGGACGACCCCTCGGTGTGAACTGGGTGATGACTCACTCAATGACATGGGAGAGCTGCGGGGTGTGCTGGGTTGGACGACACCCCCCCCAAATTCATGTTCACCCAGACTCCTCCGAGGCCTCTCTCAACTAGGCCAGAAAAACTGAAGATTCAGCCTGAACGATTTTGCCCACCCCTACCCCCCTACCCCGACACCGACAGACTTGAACACAGGCTAGCAGCTGGAGTAGCTTCTAGGAGTTTCTAACAGCACAAGGCCACGTGCCTAACATGAACCCAGCTCTGCTTCGAGTGCCTGCCCGAGAGAGCTCCAGGCTGCCAGGAGATCCGCTGTGTGTTCCAGCCGGAACCTGGTGATGGACAGGCCTCCGGAGCCTCCCCCGTCCCCCGGGGAAGTTCCGTCAGAAAGCGTGCAGTTGTAAACCTTCTCTCTAACCCTCTGAAGTGCGGATCTTCCACTTCCCAGAACCCCTTCTCTAGGGTCTGAGAGCTGTGTCTTTGAAATGGAGACCTTCAGGGAAATAACCCTTTTCCCTCCTAGCCCAGTGTGCACCTTGCTTTACTATGTCCTGTCCTGGAGGTTCTCTTCTCCTCTGTAAGCACCAGTTAACAAACCCCGTCTCTGCTGGAACCCTGGCTCATGCCATAAAATGCCTGTCATCTCTGCAGATTGGCACTGAGTTGGGGATCCTTGTCCCATTGCGATGGTTATAACCAAAGAGTCTGTTCTTACCACTTTAAGTAGCATTCAGCCTCACGTTTGACACCACCCAGGACCTGGGAATGTGACCTTTTTTGGAAACCTGATCTTTGTAGAGGTGTCCCTGAGATGCCTCAGGGGAGTCTCATCGTAGCACCTCCCCTCCATGCTATTGCAGACCACTTGTGAATCACCTGGGGATTCTGTTAAAATGCAGGTTCTGGGGGGGGGGGGGGGGGGAGAAAAAAATGCAGGTTCTGACTCAGCACAACCCAAGTGGGGTCCAGGTTTCTGATCTAACAAGTTCCCAGGTGATGTGGATGCTGCTGATCCACCTGCCACACTTTTGAGGGAGCCGTGGCTGTGGGAGCAGGTGGGGCGGGGGGAAGAGAGGGAGCCGTGGCCGTGGGAGTGGGGGGGGGGGGGGGAGAGGGAGCCATGGCTGTGGGAGCAGGGGGGCGTGGAGAGAGAGAGCTGTGGCCGTGGGAGCAGGGTGTGGGGAGAGGGAGCCGTGGCTGTGGGACAAGGGGCGGGGGGAGAGGGAGCCGTGGCCGTGGGAGCAGGTGGGGTGGGGGGAAGAGAGGGAGCCGTGGCCGTGGGAGCAGGGAAGGGGGAAGAGAGGGAGCTGTGGCCATGGGAGTGGGGTGGGGGGGGGAGAGGGAGCCATGGCCGTGGGAGCAGGGGGGCGTGGAGAGAGAGAGCTGTGGCCGTGGGAGCAGGGTGTGGGGAGAGGGAGCCGTGGCTGTGGGACAAGGGGCGGGGGGGAGAGGGAGCCGTGGCCGTGGGAGCAGGTGGGGTGGGGGGAAGAGAGGGAGCTGTGGCCATGGGAGCAGGGAAGGGGGAAGAGAGGGAGCTGTGGCCATGGGAGTGGGGTGGGGTGGGGAGAGGGAGCCGTGGCTGTAGGAGTGGGGGGGGGGGAAGAGAGAGGGAGCTGTGGCCGTAGGAGCAGGTGGGGGGAAGAGAGGGAGCCGTGGCCATGGGAGTGATGGGGGGGGGGGGAGAGGGAGCCGTGGCCGTGGGAGCAGGGCGGGGTCAAGAGAGGGAGCCGTGGCCGTGGGAGTGAGTGGGGGGAGCGAGGGCTGAGGTCTGGGTGGCTGTGCTGCGGCGTCTTTGGGCTCATTCTCACCATCTCCTTCCGGTTCTACTTGTGTTTCTCTTCTACTCTTGTAAATTGTCTTTAGAAACCTTTCTTAATCTCTCTCTGTGTCCTGCCAATGATATAAAGAGAGTTTCCTGAGCATCGGGACATCCGTGTTCCTGTCCTGTCCAGAGAAGCCCAGCCCCGCAGTTAGGACTCCAGAGTGCCAGCCAGCTGGCTCCTTCCCTCTCTCTGCAACCTTGCGCCAGGGTGGAGGCGGCCTGTTGCTGCGGGACTGTGGTGGAGCGGGGAGAGCCGAGGAGAGGCCCTTCCTACTTTTACTTTCTAGGACTCTGGTCTGGCCCACAAGGCACAGAGGATAATGAAGACAGATGAATGGCTTCCTCCTATCGGGCCTTTCAGCTCCCGGGGCCGGGAACAGAGAAGCTGGACTCCCAGCAAGGCCAGGAGCCCACCGGATCTTTCTAACGTGACCTTGGATCTTTCTCATGTGGTCTAATTGGGGCATCAGAGTCTGAGAGAGAACGAATCTGTGAATGGGAAGTTATCTTCAAGTTAGTTTGTAAGTTCTGATCTGTACCTAAAGGAATTGTTTGTGGGGAGGAGGGTGGTAGTGAACTTGATAAATCCATTGTAAACATCACTTATAGCTGGGAGAAAATAGTCAAACATTGGAAGAAAGAAAAAGGATATATTGTAGGAGGCTATGATACTTATAAAAGACATGCCAATGTAATAAAATAAAAAGGCCAGAAGTCCCAAATATACTTTATTTAGAATACAACATGGTGGCATTTCAAAGGAGGTAAGAAATGAATAAATATGGCTGAGAAAATTAAGGATTTTGTTTTCCCCCAAACGACATACTAACACAAATTCCAAATGGGATAGAGAGTTAAAAATAATAAATGATACCAAAAAGATAACAAAGTAGAGGAAAATATTTATATAATGTCAATGTTGGGGAGGCCATTCTAAGTTTGATACTGAAAGCAGAAACCAGCAAGATGTGATAGCAAAAAGGTTTTGTGCATCAAAAAATATCATGAAGTTATAAGCAAATGATAAATTGGTAGAACACAGTGTATGTCTGAGGAAGGGTTAATATTGTTGCAGTTGATAGGAAGAAGACATCCCAGAAGGGCGTGGGCATGGTGCGGGCAGGAATTTGAAAGCAAATACAAATGAGCCTGTGTAAGCATTCGTAATGATGATGGTAATAAGAGAAATTCAGCCAGGGGCGCCTGGGTGGCTCAGTAGGTCGAGCATCTGAGCCTGGAGGCTGCTTCAGATTCTGGGTCTCCGTCTCTCTCTGCCCCTCCCCTGCTCGCACTCTATCTCTCTAAAAAATAAATAAACATGAAAAAAGATTTAAAAAAGAAAGAAAGAAGGAAAGAAAGAAAGAAAGAAAGAAAGAAAGAAAGAAAGAAAGAAAGAAAGAAAGAAAGAAAGAAAAGAAAGAAAGAAAGAAATGCAGCAAAAACCACCAGGGACCTCTTTTTGCCAGCTGAACTGGCACCGATTAGAAAGACATTTTTCTAAGTCACAGCTGGGCAGGGAGAGTGTGGGTTTACAGACACCGACACTGCTGCCCGGGGCTGTGACTTTGTACAGCCGTCTGTCAGGCAAGAGTCCTGAAAACCTTCCATCTGCACCAGAAATTCCATTTCTCGAAACTGACCCTGAAGAAATGATCGGGTGTGCGGATGGAACACACGGCTGTGTACGCATGGCAGTGGCACTCACGCGTGGGAATGACAGCTGGCCCGACGTGGGTCCATGAGCGCACATGCCCCTCCACGTCCCCGGTCAGTTCCTGAGGCTTTGAGGCTTAGGGCTGCGATTCCCTGTAGGGGGGCGGCCGCCAGAGCTGTGGACCGCAGGGCCTTCCCTTAGAGCTGGGCATGCCTACCAGGACCAGAGGGAGCAGGCAGCTGCTGAGGGTTCCCTCGTGCTTTCTCTCATGGTCCTGGTGTCCAGAAGGAATAGGAAGCATTTCCTGTCTCCCCAGGGGCTTGCTTTGTTTTGAAGACCTGGCCTCTGGCTGCTCTTGGGCCCTCAGAGCCCCCCATGTGGGCTGCTCACCCTTACCCCCCACACCACTGCGAAGCCTCTTAGTAGCTCCAACTACCCCAGCCTTCATCTATCTATCTATCTATCTATCTATCTATCTATCTATCTATCTATCAATCATCCATCTCCTTCCTTCATTCCCAAGTTTTTATTTAAATTCCAGTTATTTATTTATTTATTTATTTATTTATTTATTTATTTATTTTTTAACGTATATTTATTTTTGAGACAGAGAGAGACAGAGCATGAACGGGGGAGGGTCAGAGAGAGGGAGACACAGAATCTGAAACAGGCTCCAGGCTCCGAGCTGTCAGCACAGAGCCCGACGCGGGGCTCGAACTCACCAACCACAAGATCGTGACCTGAGCTGAAGTCGGACGCCCAACCGACTGAGCCACCCAGGCGCCCCTAAATTCCAGTTATTTAAATAGCATACAGTGTATGTTACATTACAGTGTAATGTATTAAATTACATACAGTGTAATATTGGTTTCAGGTGTGTGTAGAATTTAGTGATTTATCACTCCGTTACACCCAGGACTCATCACAATACGTGCCCTCCTTGACCCCCATCACCCATCTAGTCCATGACCATCAGTGTATTCTCCAGTTAAGAGGCTGTTTCTTGTTTTTCCTCTCTTCTCTGTTCCCCCATGTTCATTTGTTTTTGCTTGTTAAATTCCACATATGAGTGAAATCATATGATATTTGTCTTTCTCTGACTGACTTATTTCACTTAGCATTATACTCTCTAGCTCCATCGATGTCATCGCAAAGGGCAAGGTTTCATTCTTTTTGTTGGATGAATAATATTCCATTGTATGGAATATTCTTCATTCATTCATCATTTGGTGGACATTTAGGGTCTTTCCATGATTAGGCTATTGTTGCTACTGCTGCTATAAACATTGGGGTGCAAGTATCCCTTCGAGTTAGTATTTTTGTATCCTTTGGGTAAATACCTAGTAGTATTTACTACATAGCGCAGGTGCTGAATCATAGGGTAGTTCTATTTTTAACTTTTTGAGGCACCTCCACACTCTTTTCCACAGTGGCTGACCAGTCTGCATTCCCACCAACAGTGCAAGAGGGTTCCCCTTTCTCTGAATGCTTGCCAACATCTGTTGGTTCCTGTGTTGTTTATTTTAGCCATTCTGACAGGTGTGAGGTGATATCTCATTGTGGTTTTGATTTGCATGTCCCTGATGATGAGTGATGTTGAGCATGTCTTCATGTGTCTGTTGGCATCTGTATATCTTCTTTGGAAAAATGTCTATTCGTGTCTTCTGTCCATTTTTTAACTGGATTGTTTTTTTGGGTGTTGAGTTTTATAAGTTCTTTATATATTTTGGATACTAACCCTTTATCCTATATGTCATTTGCAAACATCTTCTCCTATTCCGTAGGTTGTCTTTTAGTTTTGTTGATTGTTTTTTTCACTGTGCAAAGCTTTTTATTTTGATGAAGTCTCAGTAGTTTATCTTTGCTTTTATTTCCCTTGCCTCTGCAGAAGTTCCTGCAGAAGCCCTGCAGAAGTGGCTGAGGTCAAAGAGGTTGCTGCTTGTGTTCTCCTCTAGGATTTTAATGGTTTCTTATTTCACATTTAGGTCTTTAATCCATCTTAAATTTATTTTTGTGTATGGTGTAAGACAGTGGTCCGATTTCATTCTTTTGCATGTTGCTGTCCAGTTTTCCCAACACCGGCATTTGTTGAAGAGACTGTCTTTTTTCTACTGGATATTCCTTCCTGCTTTGTCAAAGATAGGTTGACCGTACAGTTGTGAGTTCATTTCTGGGTTTTCTATTCTGTTCTATTGATCTATGTGTCTCTTTTTGTGCCAATACTATATTGTCTTGATCACTACAACTTTGTGATATAAATTGAAGTCTGGAATTGGATGCCTCCAGCTTTGCTTTTCTTTTTCAAGATTGCTTTGGCTATTTGCGGTCTTTTGTGGTTCCATACAAGTTTTAGGATTGTTTGTTCTAGCTCTGTAAAAAATGCTGTTGGAACAGAGAGGGAAGCAAACCATAAGAGACGCTTATATACAGAGAAGAAACTGAGGGTTGATGGGGGTTGGGGGTTGGGGGGCAAGGAAAATGGGAGATGGGCATTGAGGAGGGCACTCGTTAGGATGAGCACTGGGTGGGTATGTAGGTGATGAATCATGGGAATCTACTCCCAAAACCAAGACTACACTGTATACACTGTATGTTAGCTAATGTGACAATAAACCATTTAAAAAATGCTGTTGGTATTTTGATAGGAGGTGCATTCAATGTGTAGATTTCATTGGGTAATATAGACATTTTAATAATATTTGTTCTTCCAACCCATGAGCATGGAATGTTTTTCTATTTCTTGGTGTCTCCTTCAATCTCTTTCATCAGTATTTTACAGGTTTCAGAGTACAGATCTTTCACCTCTTTGGTTAGGTTGATTCCTAGGTATCTTGTGGGTTTTGGTGCAATTGTAAAAGATTGATTCCTTGATTAATCTTTCTGCTGCTTCATTCAAATCTGCTACAGATTTCTGTACATTGAGTTTGACTGAATTTGTCTATCAATCCCGGCAATTTTGAGGTGGAGTCTTCTGGGTTTTCTACATAGAGTATTGTGTCATCTGCAAATAGGGAAAGTTTGACTTCTTCCTTGCTGATTTGGATGCCTTTTATTTCTTTGTGTTGTCTGCTGAGGCTAGGACTTGCGGTACTGTGTTAAATAACAGTGGTGAGAGTGGACATCCGTCTTGTTCATGAGCATAGAGGAAAAGCTCCTATCCCCATTGAGGATGATATTAGCTGTGGCTTTTGTATATGGCCTTTATTATGTGGAAGTATGTTCCCTCTAACCCTACTTTGTTGAGGGTTTTTATCATGAATGGATTTTAAACTTTTGTCAAATGCTTTTTTTGAACCTGTTGAAGGGATCATATGGTTCTTTTCTTTTCCTCATGTGGTGTATTATGTTTGCTGATTTGTGAGTCTTGCACCACCCTTGCAACCCAGGAATAAATCCCATTTGATCATGGTGAATGATTCTTTTAATGTATTGTTGGGTTCGTTTTGCTAGTATTTTATTGAGAATTTTTGCATCTGTGTTCATCAGGGGTACTAGCCTGTAGTTCTTTTTTTTAGTGGAATCTTTGTCTGGTTTTGGTATCAGATCAGATCAAAATCTACTGGTTTTGAAAATTGATCTGTTCTACTGATTGTTTTTGCTGCTGCTGTTACTATATCATTTATTTCTGCCCTAATCTTTGTTATTTCCCTCCTTCTGCTGGCTTTAGGCTTCATTTGTTATTGTTCTTCTAGCTCCTTTAGGTGTAAGGTTAGGTTGTTTATTTGAGATTTTTCTTGCTTCTTTATGTAGGCCTATATTGCTATATACTTGCCTCTTAGAACTGCTTTTGCTGCATCCTGAAGTTTTTGGACGGTTGTGTTTTCCTTTTCATTTGTTTCCTTGTATTTTTTAAAGTGTGTTCTTTGATCTTCTGGTTATCCCATTCATTCTTTTTTAAATTTTTGTTTATTTATTTTGAGAGAGAAAGATAGAGAGTGAGCAGGGGAGAGGCAGAGAGGGAGGGAGACAGAGAATCTCACGCAGGGTCTCCACTGCCAGTGCGGAGCCTGACATGGAGCTTGAACTCACCAACCATGAGATCATGACCTGAGCTAGAATCAAGAGTCAGATGCTTAACAGACTGAGCCACCCAGGTGCTCCTCCCATTCATTCTTTCATAAGATGTTCTTTAACCTCCATGTATTTGAGGGCTTCCCAAATTTGTTCTTGTGGTTGTCTTCAAATTTCATAGTGTTGTGTTCTGAAAATATGCATGCTATGGTCTCAATCTTTTTGTACCTGTTGAGAGCTGATTTGTGACCCATTACGTGATCTGTTCTGGGGAATGTTCCATGTGGACATAAAAAGGATGTATATTCTCCTGCTTTACAATGAAATGTTCTGAATATATCTGTTAAGTCCATCTGGTCCAATGTGTCATTCAAAGCCATTGTTTCCTTGTTGATTTTCTGCTTAGACGATCTGTCTATTGTTGTAAGTGGGGTGTTAAAGCCCCCTACTATTACTGTATTATTATCAATGAGTTTCTTTATGTTTGTTATAAATTGATTTATATATTCAGGTGTTCCATATTGGGTGCATACATATTTACAGTTGTTAGATCTTGTTGGATAGAGCCCTTTATTATGATATAATGCCCTTCTTCATCTCTTGTTAGTCTTGGGTATAAAATCTTATTTGTCTGATGTAAATATTGCTACTCCACCTCCTTTTTTGACGTCTGTTTGCATGATAAATGTATCCCCATCCCCCCACTTTCAATCTGCAGGTATCTATATATCTAAAATGAGTCTCTTATAGGCAGCATATAGATGGGTCTTGTTTTTTTTAAATCCATTCTGACACCCTCTGTCTTTTGATTGGAGCATTTAGTCTATTTACATTCAGAGTGATTATTGCTAGATATGTATTTAGTGCCATTTTATTAGTTGTTTTGTCATTGTTTCTGGAGATTTTCTCCGTTCCTTTTTTTTCCTTCTTTTTTAAAGCTTATTTATTTATTTTGAGAGAGAGAGAGGGAGAGTATGTGAGGGAGGGGAAGGGAGACAGAGAATCCCAATTAGGCTTCACACTGTCAGTGAAGAGCCAGGCACAGGGCTCAAACCCACTAACTGTGAGATCATGACCTGAGCTGAAATCAAGAGTCAGATGCTTAACCAACTGAGCCACACAGGCCCCTCTCATTCCTTTCTTGTTCTCTGCTACTTTTGGTCTTTTCTTTCCACTCAAAGAGCCACCTTTAAGATTTCTTGCAGGGCTGGTTTAGTGGTCACAAAGTCCTTAAATTTTTGTTTGTCTGCAAAACTCTTTATCTCTCCTACTATTCTGAAAGATAGCCTTGCTGGGTAGAGTATTCTTGACTGCATATTTTTCCCATTCAGCACACTGAATATATCATGCCACTCCTTCTGTCCTGCTGAGTTTCTGTTGAGAAATCTCCAGCCAGCCTTATGAGTCTCCTCTTGTAAGTTGGGGACTTCTTTTGTCTTGCTGCTTGTAGGATTTTTTCTTTATGGAGATATTTTGCAAATTTAATGGCAATATGTTTTGGTGTTGGCCTGCTTTTGTTGATTTTGATGGGAATTTTCTGTGCCTCCTGGATATGGATGTCTGTTTCCTTCTCCAAAATAGGGAAGTTTTCAGCTATTATTTTCTCAAATAAACCTGCCCTCTTTACTCTCTCTTCTTCTGGGACTCCTAGGATATGAATGAATGTTATTACGTTTTATGGAATCACTGGGTTTCCTAAGTCTATTCTCATGATCCATAGTTCTTTCTCTCTTTTGTTCATTATTTTTCAACAGTTTATCTTCTGTATCAAGTATTTGTTCCTCTTATTCTTCCATCCTTGTGTTCATTGCATCCAGTTGGTTTCAAATCTCACTTATTACATTTTTCATTTCTGCCTGATTGTCTTTTTTTTTAATTTGAGAGAGAGAGAGAGACAGAGAGCGTGCATACAAGTGGGGAAGAGGGGCGGGGGAGAGAGAGAGAGAGAGAGAGAGAGAGAGAGAGAGAGAGAGGGAGACGTTTAAGCAGGCTCCACACTCAGCATGGAGCCTGACATGCAGTTCTATCCTACAATCCTGGAATCATGACCTGATGAGCCGAAATCAAGAGTCGGACACTCAACTGACTGAGCCACCCGCGTGCCCCACCTGATTGTCTTTTACTCTGTTACCTCTGTGTTAAAGACCTCCCTGAAATCTTCCGTTCTTTTCTCAAGCCCAGCAGTATCCTTAGAATTATTGCTTTAAGTTCTGCGTCAGGCATATTACTTATATCTGTTTCACGTAGATCTCTGGCCCTGACCTTATCGTGTTCTTTCATTTGGGACGAATTCGTCTGTCTTCGCATTTTGTCTAAGTCTGTGCCTTCTTCTCTGTGGTAGAAAAACCCATTATGTTTCCTGCTCCTGAGATCAGTAATGGCGTTAGGAAGAAGAGGTCATATAGTATTCAGGGCCTGAATTCAGGGCCTTCTTTTAGACCCTCATTGCGTTCCCCTTGGCTTTACCCCCTTTGCCAACCCTCCTGCCTGCTTACTTCTAGGCTGAGACGTCCCTGTCTCAGAAGCCCTGCCCTATCTCAGCTTCCACGGCCTCCTTCATGGCGTATCCCAGAGGTTGCAATTGTACATCAATTTATGCAGCTGCTCGGTTTCTCCCTCCCTCTCTCTTCTCCAGGGTCCTCAAGGCCATGAGCTAGGACTCTGTCACTTTTAGCCCTAGGGTCTGCATGATTCGTAACGTACATCGGGCCTCCACGTGGCCAACCATGGCTCTAGGAAGTTTGCTTTGTCACTCCTTCAATAACCCATCCCCTTCATTTTCCTTTGCTCTCTTTCCAGATTTCCAACTGATTGGATGTTGAGCTTCTTGAATTATTCCTCTAAGTATTATCTTTCCTCTCATGTGTTTTGCTTTTGGATATTTTGTTCCACACTCTGGAGATTTCACCAACTTTATTTTCCAAACCATCTCTTAAAAGTTACTGTGGCAAGTTTATTTTTTAATTTCAAAAATTATTTGTTTTATATTTGTACATCCATGTCAGAACAGCATTATTCACAGTAGCCAAAAGGTAGGAATAACCCAAGTGTCCATCAACAATATGGCACATAGAGTCAATGGAACGTTTTTCAGTCTTAAAACCGTAGCGCATTCTGACACCTGCTACAACATGGATGAAGCTGGAAGACATTAGGGTCGAGGAACAAGCCAGTCACAAAAGGACCAAGGCTGTGACACTCGCCACTTGCCTGAGTCGTCGAGTTCCTGCAGACCGAAAGCCGATGGTGGTGCCAGGGCTGAGGGGATGGAGAGCAAGTGTTTGTTGGATACAGAGTTGTGTTTTGCAAGATGGAAAGAGTTCTGGTGATGGGTGGGGGTGATGGTTTTACAGCGGTAGGAAAGTATGCGATGCCACTGAACTGTGTGCTTAAAAATGGCTAAAATGGTAAATTTGGTAGTATGAATATGTTACCACAGTTTTTAAAAAGTTATTCCTTTCTCTAATTGCTCCCTTTTTTCTTAACCTCCTGTTTTTTCTCCGACGCGGTATTTTCTTGAGCTCTCCTGGGGGCACTGATTTCCTTTCTTTCTTTTTAAAGTGATCTTTTATTCCCTGAGTTTTTTCTGAGGACTCCTTTTACTTTCTCCTTCATGTTGGAAGCTTTTGTCAAACGTGTGGGGCTATCAGGTGTCCCTTCTTATTTGAACAGGGAGGCCTGGGGTTTAGTGCGCGTGGGCAGGGGTCGTGTGAGCAGATGGGAGGCAGTTGTTACACCCGGGAGCCCCTAAATGCACACACAGGACGTTTTCAAGAGCACTATACCCACTCTCACCAGGCAGCCTATTCAATTATTCAGAGAGGAAGCTGGGAATTTCTTCCTCGGGGGTAAGTACCCGGCTGTGTCACGAGTGGGGGTGGGGGCAGCATTAGCTCCGCACTTGGAGCTTCATGGGCTCTGTCTGGCCCAGCCTGCTTCCCTCCTGGCCCTCTGTGGTGCCGGTCTCGGAGGCTCTGCTTCGGGACTCCTGCTCCCCGTCCTCTGTCCCAAAGGCCCCCACCTACTCTTCATCTTCCAGAACCGAGCTGAGATCACTTGTGTGCTTCTGGCCCCTCCTGTCCTTTTTGTTGCTGTGGGTTTAAACCTTTTGGTCATTGATCCATCATTTGAATGAGGTGACTTCTCGGTGCCTGGAACTGGACCCTGACTGTCCTGAGACCTTACCCACCTCTTGTCCGGTTGTCACAGGGGTGGGATCCACACTAGCCTCAGCTTTGAACCCCTGAGCAGCCAATCACCAGGCTGCTCCATGAGGCTACTCTCTGTGTACCACCTGGGACTCCACCTGTTGGGCCCTCTAGCCTCCCCGCCCCCCACCCCCGTTCCCACAGCCACTGCCCTCACTCAGCCTCACTGCTCTGTCCCCCAGCCCCTCCTCCCCCACCACACGCCGCCACAGCCAGAGTGACCTTCCCAAAGGGATCTGAGCGTGGTGCTTCCCTGCGTCAACTCCTCAGTTGACCTTTAGGGCCAGCAGGATCAAATCTATGATGCTTAGGGGACACTCAAGGCCCTTGTGAGCTGGACTCTGCTGTGTCTCTAGCCTCATGTCTTTGCAGCTTCTCAGTGAGCCGTGCGGTTTCGCCCCTTCTATTCCCAGATGGTTCAAATTTGTCTGCTGGGGGAGGGACACTCCTGTCCCCTCTTGGTGCTTCCTTCAATGTGGAAGGACTCTCATCTCCTCATGACCCACTTCCCCGGGGGAGCTCTTCTGGGAGCTCTTCCCCCTGGGGTCACCTCTTCTGGAAAGCGTTTAGTGCCGGGCAGGCTGGGTTTGGCCCCTCCTCTGTCCTTCATGATCACCTGTACCCTTAGCACAGTCTTTTCTTGTTTCGTGAGCTATGATTCGGGAAGTCCCCTAGTACCTGGTATAGAATGTCTGTGGATGGTGTCAGTTTCCTGGGACACCCCAGCCCCCAACCCCACTCTGATAACACACAGAGCCTGCAGAGGGACAGGTCGGAACAAGCCCAGGCTGTACGTGCTCCTTTCTGCACAGCCCACGTTCAGCCCTTCCAGAAGGCCAGGTGTCCAAGCTCCCTCCTGGCTAGACCCTCACTCACCATGGAGGCAGCAGTGCTGGTGCCCAGGCAGCTGGCAAGTCCTTCATCCTCTTGGCTCCCCCCTCCCTCCCCCACCTGCTCTGGGCCAAGGAAGGCTGGTTAGCAGGCGGTCCTCCTACTTCCCTCCCCTCTCAGGTGGGCCTTTGTTCCCAAGACTCCAGATGCCTATAGTCCTATCACCAGAGGAGGGGTCTCCCTGGTCCCCTATAACTGATCCTGTCCTAGAAGCCAGATGAATTGTCTCCCCCCAGGACATCTTGGTGACCTGCTCTGTGTGCCCAGAACTGCACACATACCTCGTAGAAAGGTGCAGAGAACTCATTTGTGTGGATGTGTTAAAAACACCCGAAAAACAGGGTGCATATGGGACAGCATCTCCCTGCGTTGGGTCTGTGTCCGAAATAGATCTGCCACAGGCTGGGCCGGGGGCAACACTGGGTGTCTCCATGTGCCGTGTGCTTCAGGACTGCCCGCACTTAAGTTGGGTGGCCTCCACTGTTTTCCAGGAAACAACTGGCAGTCCTTATTTTGGAAAATATGCTTGCATAAAAATATGTTTTATATTCACATATAGTGGTTTGTTATTTTTTTTAAATGTTTTAATGTTTATTTACTTTTGAGAGAGAGTGAGTGAGCAGGAGTTGGGCAGAGAGAGACAGAGACACAGAATCCGAAGCAGGCTCCAGGCTCTGAGCTGTCAGCACAGAGCCCGACTTGGCCCTCGAACTCACGAACCACGAGATCTTGACCTGAGCCAAAATTGAAGACTTAACTGACTGGGCCACCCAGGTGCCCCTAGTTGTTTTTTTTTTTTTTTTTTTTTAATTTTAGAGAGAGTGAAGGTGGGGGAGAGGGGTAGAAGGAGAGAGAAAAAATCCCAAGTAGTCTCCATGCCGGGGCTCAATCTCATGGGTATGAGATCATGACCTGAGCTGAAACCAAGAGTCCAATGCTCAACTGACTGAGCTGCCCCAAATACTTACCAGTTTTAATATTGAAAATGGTAAATATCAACAGAAATATCTCTTAGAAACAAAACCTCTTTGTAATCAATTGTTTTTTTCCCCAGATTTTTTGATATATAATTGACATATAATATTGTATAAGTTTAAGGTATACAACATATTGATTTGATACATTTGTATATTACAAAGTGATTATCACTGTAGCATTGGTCAATGTCTCCATCCTGTCACATCATTACCATTCTTTTTCGTGGGGAGAACATTTAGCATCTACTCTCTTAGCAACATTCAAGTAGATGATACAGTATTATTAGCTACAATTACCTTGCTGTACATTAGATACACAAAACTTAGTCTTGTATCTGGAGGTTGGTACCCTTTGAGCCACGTCTCCCACCCTCCGCCCCTGGGGGCCACCACTCTACTGACTGTTTCTCTGAGTTTGGCTTTTTTAGATTTCACATGTGAAATCCTCGGTAATTTTTTAGTGCACCACTGCCGCCTGGGGCTGGCCTGTCTTCCTGTGGGAGAGACAGCTGCCTTGGGGTCTCTCAGAGGTGGTGGTCATGGGACCCGCTGTGGGTGGGGGAGGATGCTCCAGCCAGGCCCACCTGTTGTTGAAGATCCAGGCCCCCTGGCCCACTGTCAGACCAGAGGCAGCCTGATGAAGCTGGGGTCTGGGCCAGTCCTGGCAGGTTCAGACACAGGGCAGATTTCATTACCTCCTTCAGCCTCCCGCCAGCGCTCTCAGTGGGTAGGAGTCAGGTGGCACCTGTGGCCAAAGTGTCCCCTGTCTCCTCCTCTTGTCCTGATGTTGTTCTCAGGCCCTACTTCCTTTCCCGGGCCCTGGACCAGACGCTGACAGAGCCCCTCTCCCCAGGCCTAGTATGGACAGTCCTCCCAGTCCGCCCCCAGCAGGGAAGTTCTGGGCTAGAAGGGGCGGGAGCCCCGGGGACCCGGCAGCTCGTGACTTGGGCCTCTGGTCCGCGTGCTGCCGCCCTGCGGGCAGCTCCCTCTCTCCGTTGGTTTGGCCTCAAAATCTCACGGGCTGCACTTCTGGAACCCTCCTGGACTCCCGACTGAGGCTCCTGGTGTTTGTCGTTGTGCTCAGAGCCCAGTGGCCACCCTGGCAGATGGCGAGTGTCTGCGTGGACGCTGAGGCCCCACAGCTGCATGTGGAGGTTCCTGTTAGCTCCTGAGTTCAGGAAGCAGCCACCTGCTAGGATATGTGGGCGTGGCCTGACACGGAGGTTGCCCCTCATTGGAGCCCACTCCTCCCAGAGACTGGCAAGTGAGTACACGCAGAGGGCGGGACCCACCCAGGAGCAGCTAGCTCCCCAGTCAGACGGGGAGTAACACTGGAATCACGCCGACTTGCTGTGTGACCTCGGACAACTGGCCTCCAGTCTCTGGGCCTCAGTGTTGGACTGAGAGTGCAGCTCTGGACACAGTTTGGGACCCACTGTGGACCTAGGCATCTCCAGGCATAGGAAAGGCGGCTGTCTCCTGCCAAGCTCGTTCCTTTCTAAGAGACCAGCTTGGGAGAGGTGGCTGTTCTGGCTGAGCTCCCAGGAGGGTGGGGGTGGGGTGGAGGGAGAGGGGGTGATTCGCAGCAGAGTCGGAAAATCTTACCGGAGCCCAGTCTTTGGTTCCACCAGAAGCAGACACAGGCCTGTGACTGTGGCAAACCCGGGTCTAGAACAGCTTGGGCGTTGATGGCATCTCTGAGCTCGTTTCTCTGGGCTCTGTAGAATGGGACCAAATACTGAGGGTCAACAGGTGGGACACAGTCAGCTCTCTGAACAGAGTTGGCCGGTAAATGCGAGGTGTCTGGGGCACCCCGAGTGCTCAAAATACTTAACACTTACCAGCATCCACTGCAGCGGACAAAAACACGCACTTAGCCAGGGGTCTGTGCTGCTCCAGGGGAAAAAATGAGGGTAATTGAAATTAGATTGGCTCCTGCTGGTCTTTTTTTTCCTCCTTCTAATCACCGGGAAATCTGCTGCTGGCTGGGCAGGAGGGCCCGAGGACCAGTGCCTCCGGGAGTCCAGGGCTCAATTAAGCTGTGGCAAATTAGATTTCTGGCCGTGAGGCCACGGGCTGGGTTTGGCATTGAGGTATGATCTGCCAAATGGTATTAGGCCAAGGGCTGTCCAGATGGGTCTAGCAGCTAATTCAATCTGGCTTCCCAGAAACAAGACTTGGAAGGGCGGAGCCGTGGGCCTGGAGGCTGTGACCCTGGCTGGAAGGGCAGGGCACCCTGTGGGGCTGGGCCTCTGCCGGCCAGAGGGGGCACCATGATCCTGACCTCCAGCAATGGGTGGCAGTTTGGTGCCAGACACAGTGACACGGAGTCAGAGAGTGAGGCCGAGAGACACAGAGAAAACAGAAACACAGAGGAACAGCAGAGAGAGAGACAGTGAGACAGAGCAGGGCGGTGAGCCAAATAGACAAACTTAGGGAAACAGGAAGAAAGACGGAGAGACTGAGAGAGAGACACTGAAGCCACAGATTCACTGCAAAGTGGTATCTGAAGAGGGGAGAGGAGATTCAGACGGGAGACGGGGAAGGAGAACAGAAAAGGAGCCCGTGAGACGTGGGCACACAGAGATGGAGGGCAGGGGGAGGCAGACAGGTCCCCCAGAGAGGTGGAGGCAGTCACAGGGACCAGGGGAGGGCAGATGTGCAGCCAGTGGCTGGGGAGGGGAAGGCCGAGCGTGTCCTTGAGAGGACAGCGTGGGTAGAGGCTCTCAGGCGGAGGACGAGGAGCACCTTTCTTTCCTTCTGTGTTGAATTTTATTATCTCTTAGTGACTGTCGGCATCAGAACCTTCATTCTGTTTTCATCACAGAGAGTCCCTAACCTGGGCTCAAACCCAGCTCCCGGCCAGTCAGAGGGGGCCCGCACTTCCTCTGGAGAAGAGTGGAACCCAGGTGATGACGGACCTGACGGAGCATAAGGGAAGCTGACGGGCCGCAAACACCCACCCCCACCCAGGTGGGTTATGTGTGATATTCCTCAGGCACTCCTGGCTGCCCAAAAACAAGGAAAGGGGGCAAAAACCCCAAATGGTTAACTGCTAGAGATCATAGTCCCGCAGCACCTAAGCCTCCAGGACATGAGTCTCCATCACCCTCCGTAGTGACGTGAGGAACAAGGCAGAAGGAAATGGCAGATAGAATTAAGTTTCCTTATACCCTGCAGCCCATTAACAGATATTTGAGGCCGGCAGAGTCAAGTTCCTCCAGGAACTCCCTGCTAATGTTGATGCTTTGCTGGAGGGAAAACAACCTTCCCTTGACAACGGCCGGGCCTCCAGGATCCTGGGAATCTTTTGTAGCACATGAAAATCTCACCGGAAACTTCCCCTGGACTTTGCCTCCCCCAGGCTCTCCTCATGGTCCTGGGGCAGCATTTCCTGCCCATGGGTCCTATCCCCATGCTTTAATAAAATCACCTTTTTGTACCAAAGACCTCTTCAAGAATTCTTGGCCATCCATTCCACACCCCACAAAGCCCACTATCACCCCCAAAACCTCATCACTGGGCACAGAAGTCCAGTCTTGGATGGAGCTGGGGGGTCAGTTGTGTCCGGTGAGGCTGCCCCCCACCCCCACCCCGAGTCCCAACACAGATTCTCAGGGCCAGCGTTTTCTGGGAGTCGGCCTGCAGACCTGTCAGAGCTTCTGTGGACAGGCTGGTGGCCCTGTGGCCCTGAGTGATCGGGTCAGTCAGGGCTGGTCTCGATCAGCATGAATCCTCCCAGGGTTTCCTGTCTGCCCCTCACCACAGAGGTCACATGGTGGGAGTCCTGTGTCCTGCCTGCCCTCTGAGACCTCACACTTGTCATGTGTGAGGCCTTCAGGCTTCCCTTCCTGGGACTAGCCCAAAAGGCCCATAGAAACTGAGCTCATGCCAGGGGTCTGACAGGCATCCATCACCACCCCAAGGGACCCATTTCACATTCTCCCTCCCCACCCCATCCATTCTGCTGCTTCCAAGAGTCCCTCGCCTGCACCCGGAACTTCTAGGTCACGGAGAGCTTTGTCCCTGGTGGACGTGGTGAGCCAGAGACAGAACAGACTGGAGGAGGGGTTCTGAACCTGGCTGCCTGGTGGAATCACCTTGGCTGTGAAGGCCACCCATGCCTGGATCCCACCTCCAAGAGACGCTGCAGTACTTGGCCGGGGGCGGTCTGGACCTCAGGAGTTTTAAAAGGTCCCAAGGGATCCTAACGTGCATCTAGGGTTAAGACCAGTGTCCTTGAGCCATGGCTGGCTGAGCGAGGAAGAGCCACTCTCAAGGTCACAAAGTCAGCCAGGACCCCGCCTGGGATAGCACAGCTGGAGGGACCGAACAGTGTCTGCCAGAGTCCCTCCACACCCTGCTCTGCTCCCCACCCTGTCCGGCGCAGGGGGGCAGCCACTCTGTTACCCTTCTCTGTGTCCGCTCTGGCCTCGGGGAGCCCTGGGGTTGCGTGCTGGATCAGCCTGTCATCTACAGCGTGCTCCTAGAAGACCCTCAGTCTTCCCATCTGTAATTCAAGATGACAGCACGTGCCTCGAAAGGTCGTGGTGAAAATTAAGAGTTAGTATCATGGTGCCTGGAACTTAGTAAGCCCTCAGTAAATGTTATCTGTTAGTATTGCTGTTACTACTGAAAGTGAGCAAACAGCAGGGGCTGGATGGCAGTTTGGGGAACGGGTAACCCAGTGGCACATGCAGTGGGTTCCATGGTGGCTCCCAGAGACACGTCCCCTTCCCAGCCCCAGAGCCTGTGAACGTGACCTTATTTGGAAAGGGGGGCTTTGTACAGGTAGTTAAGGATCTCCCAATGGAATCATCCTCGGTTATCCAGGCGGGCCCTAAATCCAATGTCTCCTGAGAGACACAGGGAAAGCGAGATGACCGACATGACCATGAGTAATGTAGCCACAAGCCAAGGGCGGCCCGAAGCCAGACGTCCTTCAGGGCGTATTGGGGGAGACTCTCCTTTCCCGTGTGTCTCCTGTACTTTTATGCAGAGCGTTCCATTCCTGGTCACCAGACGTGGGGATTTTTCGCCCGCCAGGTGGCCTGCAAATAACCCCTGACACCGCCTGCCTGGAGAGAGCACCACACCCGCAGGCTGAGGCTCGTTCCTGCCACAGTCCCCACTTCAGACACCAGTCCAAGCAGCGGTCCCCAGGCTCCCCACAACTGCTGCAAATCGGATGTTTCCATAACCTCCTGCTCCTCAATTCGGTTATTTGCTAGGGCAGCTCCCAGAGCTCAGGGAAACACTTACTTTCACCAGTTTATTAAGGGGTGTGCTGAAGGGTGCGGGTGAACTGCCAGATGCAGAGATGCGGAGGGCAGAGGGCGAGGTCTGGGAGGGTCCCGGGCACAGGAGCTTCCATCCCCGTGGACTCGGGGTGTACATGGTACATGGGTGTGTTCACCAACCTGGAAGTGCTCCGAACGCCACACTAGTGGGATTTTTTTTACGGAGCCTTCATTTCCAGCCTTTTGGAGGAAGGACGGAAAATTCCAAACTTGTGACCAAGGCTCGCTATTTCCGGTGCCCGGAGCCATCCAGAGCCCAGCAGGGTCATCTCGTTAGAATAAAAGGCACTCCTATCACCCAGGACAGCACAAGGGTTCCAGGAGTCCTGTGTCGGGAGCTGGGGGCAGAAACCGACACGTATGTTTCCTATTATCTCACAGGAGGGAATGTGGTCCTGACACCTTGATTTCAGACTCTGGCCTCCAGAATGGTAAGCAAATTTCTGTTGTTTCAAGTTTGTGCTAATTTGTTACAGCAGTCACAGGACACTCATACACCATCTCCAGGGCTGAGAGTTGTTGGCTGCAGAATCCCAGACCGCGACAGCTGGCGCACAGGGCAGCAGAGGGGCCTTGGTGGCTCAGCACTGCCCTGAACCGGTCCTGCAAACAGACCCTTGGGGGCCAGGCTGCTTGCTGTGGGGGCCGCGTCCTGTTCCTTCCCCTCTTGGGCCTCAGACCCCTCCCCCAACTTCATATGCTGTGCGTCTCTGAGTCTCAGGGAGAAAATGCCCCACCGACTGGGGTGGGGGGACATCAGTGCCTTTCAGGCCAGGACTTGGCAAAGCCAATAAATAGTAGCTTTGGGGGTGATGTGGACACCCCACCTCCCTGCCCTGCCCATGACTTCAGGGCCCTGATCTCCAGAGCTGATGGCCAGCATAGCTGGAAGGAGTAAACCTATCACCCCATGCCCTCCTTCCCCCAGATGGAGTCCTTCCTGTGGGGTATTTTCAGAGCTTCCCTGAGGTCGGCTTGGGGGTGACGAGAGGCCTCTGCCTGCACTGGTGCCTCAATTTCAGCAGGCTGGGCGGGGTTCAGAGCCCCCACACCTGGCCTGTGCGGGACACGGCCTGGGCACTGTGGGCAGTTCGGTGAGGGGATTAAATAGAAAAGCACCCCTCCCACCCTCCCCGGCTCCACAGGAATATTTGCCATTTAAAGGAGTTGAGATGAGGGAAATTGCCAGGAAAACCTTTACAGAGAACAAGTAAATGTGTGAAAGACTTCGTGCTCCTGGTGTTTTTCTATTTCGGGGCTGGTGAGGAAGGAGGAAGCAGTGCCTTCAGGAGGTGAGGAGAGAGGGGTATGGCTGGGAAGTACAGGGGTGAGCAGGGGAGGGTCAGGGGGCGCAGGCAGAGTGGCCTGCTCCCGAGTAGCTGTGAGGCTGTGAGGAAGTCCTTGCTGGTCTCCACACTGAGCCAGGGTCCCCACTTGGCCGTCAGGGGCTCACAGGCCCCCTCCGCTTGTCTGATTTCTGCCGTCTCCCCTGTTCCTGGATGGTTTTTCTGGAACACCTCCTTTTGTCATTTCCTTCCATCTGTTTCTTAGCGTATGATCCTCGGGGAAATTCTCTTTGTTTACCGCTGTGGCCCCTCAGCCTGGGAGGCTCCCAGCACAGGGCGGGCACCGGAGGGCTGGAGAAGGGAAGGGAGGAAGCCAGACAAGGTCCTGGCTGTCCTCGCCATAGGTTCTGTTTATCGCTGCCAAGTAGAAATTTTGTTAATTATAGTAAAATACACGCCGCATAAAATTGACCATCTTAGCCATTTTAACATGTACAGTTTCGTGGCATTACATACCTTCGCCGTGTCCTGAGCCACCACCGCCTTCCCCGAGGCCCTGGCGACCACTGTCCTGGCTCAGTCCCCATGGGTTTGCCCATCTTGGAGTTCCACTTAAAATGCACATAACTGTAAGAGAACCTGCAATTACATTTTCAACTTCATTCATTCCAACACACCGGCTCCCCATCCCCCTCCAGTGTAGAAATCAGGGAATACCTTTGTGTTGTGCAGAAACCACTAGCCCGCCAGCCAGGAGACCTAGGTTCTAGCTCCTTCCGTCAGAAGCTCTGTGACTTCTCGGGCGCCGGGGTGGCTCGGTCGGTTGGGTGTCCGACTTCGGCTCAGGTCATGATCTCACGGTCGTGAGTTCAAGCCCCGCGTCGGGCTCTGTGCTGACAGCTCAGAGCCTGGAGCCTGTTTCAGATTCTGTGTCTCCCTCTCTCTCTGCCCCTCCCGTGTTCATGCTCTGTCTCTCTCTGTCTCAAAAATAAATAAACGTTTCAAAAAAAAAAATTAAAAAAAAAACAAACAAAAAAAGAAGCTCTGTGACTTCTGAGAGTCCCCGACTCTCTTTGGGCCTCAGCATCTCCATCTTGAGGCACAGAAGTTGGACCCCATCAATGACCTCCAGGCCCCTGCACCTCTCATCTAGCACCCTCATGGAAGTCCATTGACCCAGCCCTGTGCAGGGGGGATCCTAGGGGCCAGATGCTAGGAGGAAGCAGGAATGGGGAGCGGGAACCGCTGAGGGCTCCAGGCCCGGCCTGCTTGGCCACCGTTCAGCCCTGAGCCAACCCCATCCACATCAGCTTCCTGGCTGGTCCCAAAGCCCAGCCATCTCCTGTCGTAAGGCCTGCTCTGGGTGAGCCTTCCGGGGGCCTCCAGCAGTGGTCTCCCTGGGCAAGCCAACACAGGGAATGCCTGAGGGGGCACAGGGAGGCACAGTGGTCAGGGCATGGCTGGGCTGCAGAATGGGGTGCCAAGGTCCTCATCAAAGGCTCCCTGGCCCTCCTTGCTTGTCCCTGCGCTCTCCCCCCAGGAGCCGGTCCTGGATCTTTGCAGGACCAGGCGGGGCTCGGTGCTGCCTGTGTAAAAAGGATCTTCAAGGAAGACAGTTACAACCATGTATCTATAGTCACCACCCCCCCCCCCCCCCCCCCCCAGCCCCTCTCTAAAGGGAGGGTCCCTTGTGGGCTTTTGGTCACCTGGGAAAGTTGTGTAATGAAGGGAGAAGGGTCGAGAGGCAGAGTCATGGATGCACGTGAGGAAAGATGGGGAAGCCCCTGGAGGGAGGAGGGGGCTCCCTGGGAGGGGGAGGGGAAGGGCAGGCTTCAGCCTCAGGGTGTGGAAGGAGCAAGAGAAAACTGGAACAGGGATTTGGGCAAGGACAGGAGGGACACATTGCAGGGACAAGTGCTTGGAGGGTGCTTGGGGACATTTGTCCTATGATGTAAGGGCTGCGTAAGCCCCTTCTCCACAGCCCCAAGATACCACCACTAATGGTTCATGTTCCATTTCAGGGCTTTTGCAGTGAGATTTTGTCTTTTTTTTTAAGTAATGTGTTGGCCTGGCTCCATTTGAATTACTCAGGGACAGACGTCTTTGGCAGGTCTTGTCTCTGCTTTATTAGCTGAATATTGGGTTTCCTGTTTTGTGGGTTGACTTGACCACTTTGTAAGACCTTCTACAGTGGGAGGCTCTCAAATCACTTCTCTGACCTGCAGCTCTGTTCTCCTAGCCCTGGGGTCTCCTGGATGGGTGGCCCCATTCAGAGGGTCCTGTTTGAAGTTGGGTCCTGATCCTCCAGCTGAGGCAGCCAGCCTTCAACAGAGGCTCTCCTCACACCCCTCCCCTTGGTTTCTGCGGGGGCTGAGCTCCTACATCTTCTCGAAGTCTGCCTTGCACACACTGGAAAGTGGGCCTGATCCTTGAAGCCAGCGTGATGATCGCAGGGTACGGCCAGTGAAAGTGCTGTCAGGCCCAGCGCGGGAGAAGGAAGCACTTGGTACAAAAGTCCCTCCAAAGGGAAGTTTCCGGCAAGGGCGCAGAACCCGGGGAGGGCGTGTGATTGTGTGTCCACTCTTCCAGCTCTGGCCCATGGTGGCTTCTTGGATGCTGGTTGGTGCTGCCCTTGGAGGAGGGAGGGAGGGAGGCTCTCAGAACAGGTCCTTGGCCTGATCCCAGCCCAGCCTCCAGCTCCAGGTGCCTGCTTCTCCTTCGTCGTCGTCACCTCACCATGGCCTTGGACCCATCTGTGCCATGGGGGCTGCTGGGAGGACTAAGAATGGATGTGAAGCTCTTCACACGAGGCCCTGGTCCCAGTAGGTGCTCCCCAATGGGCCTTGAATCCCAGTCCAGGTCTCAGGTGCTCAAGAGTATCACTGGCCTTTATCTTCTCAAAGGCAGCCTTTGAGTTCTACAGCTCAACTTCCCATCCCTGTCTTGAGGTCTGTTGTGAGGTCAGGGGGCTTGGGTGGGGAGACACCTACCTATCCTTAGTCACCTTTCCACCCGGTTTGCCACCGAGACCTGCATTTTCTCTATCCATCGTTTCTGTGCGTGGCAAGCCCAGTGTGGCCGTGGAAGAGGCAAGTTGGGGGCTCGTCCTCCACTCTGCCAGACCCCTCCCATGGATGATGGGGGAATAGGGGAGACAGAAACATGAGTCAACATCTCGAAATGTGCTCCCTGCCACGGTCGTCTGTGCGTCTGCGTGTGGATCCTTCCTGGTGCTGCCCTTCTGCCACGGCGGCCGAGTCCGCAGGAGGCCGGAGGCATTTAGAAAGAGAGGAGTTCCCCGTGGGGAGAGAGATGAGGGCACCATCAGAGCCCGTCTGCCCAGTGTGCTCCCATGTCCCTGTGAGGACACAGGTGTGCGGCCCCCTCCCTAATTACTTTGCTGCCTTGAAGCCAATTAGCTGAATGGGGTAATGGGATTCCACAGTGGGGCTCCCCGGCCAGATGGCTCAGAGCCTCCCCGGGTGCCCTTTGGGAAGCTGGGGGCGACAGATGCCGTTGGTGACATTCAGGAAATGATGTCGACCTGCTGACTCGTGAACCCGGGCCCTGTTCCCAGTGGGCACGGGGAAGGCAGGGGCTGGGCGGATGGACAAGCGCGGATCAGCGATCCCGGGTGTGTGCTCTGCCCTCTGGCTTTGGACTCAAGGACCCTTTCAGTAAAGCAGAGGACAGATGTGTTTCCAGAGGGTTCACCACTCGGAGCTGCCTCGCCAAGGAAGTGGAGGAGAAACGGCCCTGGACGCGGGGTCAGAAGGCGTAGAGTGGAGCTGCTCTGTCACCTGCTTGGGCAGATCACTTCTCCGACTACGAGATGGAGAGAAAACTGCCTCCCCCGGCCGTGCGGGTTAAGTGCGATCCTGCGTGTAAATGCACCCGGCCAGCACCTGGAACAAGCGTAAATGTTTAATATATGTTGGCTGCCGCTGTTGCCCTCGCTGCCCAGGGCAATGAAAGACACTCTGAAATGGAGACACCGGCGAGGGGCGATGGCAGGAGGAACCCGCTGCCCCTCACCCCTCAGGGCACTGTGCTGCAGGAGGGGTGTGGCGCAGCCTGGAACAGGGGGTGTCAGGAGGAAGGGAGTCGGGGAAGGCGGGCCTGGTGTCTGGAGCCGTCGGGCTGAGGGCCAGGGAATGGGCTTCTTGTACGTTGTGCGTGCGATTAGAACAAGCCCTTGGAGGGGCGCCTGGGTGGCTCAGTGAATTAAGCGTCTGAATCTTGATCTTGGGGTTGTGAGCTCAAGCCCTGAGTTGGGCTCCATGTTGGGCGTGAAGCGTACTTAAAAACAAAGCAAATGAGCAAACAAACCCAAATACAAGTCCCGGGAGCCTCGTTAAGACTTTATGTATGGGGCGCCTGCGAGGCTCAGTCGGTTAAACTTCCGACTCCTGCTCAGGTCATGATCTCACGGTTCATGAGTTCAAGCCCCGTGTTGGGTTCTGTGCTGACAGCTCAGAGCCTGGAGCCTGCTTTGGATTCAGGGTTCCCCCTGTCTCTGCCCCTCCCCTGTTCACACTCTCTCAAAAATAAATAAACATTAAAGAAAAAAGGTGGACTTTATTCTGTAGGCAATGGGGAAGCTTTTGAGGTGAAAGTAGGTGATCTGTGAGAAGCACACGTCTGGTGACATGTGGAGAGAGAGAAGCTGGAGAACGGAGTCAGGAAGGACATTCATGCGGGAGGGATGGGGGGATAGGAGAGGGGTCATGAGACACGTGGTGACAGGATCAGTGGGTCTTAAGCAGTGGGCCTGGCATAGGGTGGGAGGGGCTGGCTCGGGCGGCAGTTGGGCAGCTGGTGGGGTGGGTTTGGGGGGCTGTCATAGGTGGGATGCAGGTGACAGGGAGCGGCCTGTAGAAGCAAGGTGCTGAGTTCGTATGTGGACATGGTGAGCTTGAGAAGGCAGTGGGCCAGCCAGGCAGTTACCAGCAGCAAATGTGGGTCTGCATCCGGGACATGTGTTCCGTTACCTGTTCGAGCTCCCACCTTCCTCGAGGGCAGGTGCTGGGGAGTGGGCATGCTGCTCCGTGGTCTTGGCCCCGGAGGCACCGGGGCAGCCCGGTCTGAAAGCTGCGTCCCCTGGCTGGGCTCCTTCCACTTACCTCCCATGCTGGGTGTGGGGTGGGCTAGGCAGGTGGCAGGGGATTTCCGAGGGGTGGGCTCAGCTCTCACCCTACTCTGTCACCCATCAGGGCCTGGCACTGTTGCTGTGTTCCCTGAGACTCTGTGCTCTCACCCAGCCAGGGGATCTCTGAGCTTCAGAGAGTATCCCTCAGGGGGTTTGGTCCCTACATTCTCATAAAAAAAAAAAAAAAGCCCAATACTTTCAAATTTCAATTTCTTCCTCATTTCCATTAAGCAAAACAAAAGTCATTTAAAGGTAAATTTAATATTCTTTATTGAAGCCAGTTGGTAAAAAATGGAACTGGACTTTTGATTTTCATGGTCCCTGCTGACGTGAGTTGTGCAGAGTGTGGTGCAGAGTGGGGGGCGGCCTTCAGGCTTTCACCGGCGTTCCTGGCAGAAGCAAGCTGTTCTCTGGGAAAGGTGCAGGCCAACATCTGTAATCTGTGATTTTACTGAAGGGAGAATCTGGGAAATTACCACTTCCTGGGCAACCATTCAGAGAACGGTGACCCTTTTTTTTAAAAAAAATGTTTATTTATTTTTGAGAAAGAGAGCGGGGGAGGGGCAGAGACAGAGGGGGACACGGAATCTGGAACAGGCTCCAGGCTCCGAGCTGTCAGCACAGAGCCCGATATGGGGCTCGAACTCACGGACCATGAGACCATGACCTGAGCCGAAGTCGGACGCTTAACCCACTGGCCACCCAGGCGCCCCTGACCCGTTTTAACCACACACAACTGTCTCCTTCGGTTTTATAACCTCACTCACCTGTCCTCTTCCCTCCACAAGCTCTCACTGAGCACCCCTTGTGTCAAATGTACCAGGCTTTGGGGACGTAAGTATGAAGAAGGCAGGATCCGACATGGGTGAGCCTAGACCTTAGGGTACTGAAGGGAATCACACCCTTCTGCCACCTGGGCCCAGGCCAGTCAGGGCAGAGTCTCTAGCCACAGCAATTATTTGGAAGTGGGTATTTGATCTCAAGTGTTATCATCAGAGTAAAATATCGGACTCTTGTTTGATGGTCAAAGAAAGAGAAACTTTCTTCCTCTGGAGGCTGTGAGGGTAGCTGTGAGATCTGGGACACAAGCAGTCATTTTATAGCCATGAGGGATGATGGACAGAAAAGGGAATCACACAGATGAGAGCAGAGCCTGGGGAACGCCAAGAGACAGTGCCAGGACCCTGATCAAACTCTGCCTGAAGTCTGACTGATTGCCAGACTTTGCCAGTCTGTCAGCCTACACATTCCTTTTATTTAAACCTATTTATGGACAAAAGAGTTCTCACTGAAATGGGCAGGCATTTTGTGCCTGCCATTTACATGACTAACTTAGTACCCACAGCAACCCTTTACCATACAGAATTGTAGCCCCACTTTACGGATGAAAGTAATGGAGCCAATGGTTGAGCGAGTTCCCGAGGTCACCCCATTAGCAAGTGAGGGAGTTTGTGTTCCAGCTCAAGAAGTTTGAGTCCAGAACCTCTTCTCTGCAAAACAAGGTTGACTGCTGTGCTGACAGGGGAAATGTCCTCAACTTCTCTCTCCCTCTCTGGGATCCTTTTGGAGCTGTTTTTCTGGCCTGTTTTTTTTTTTTTTTTTTTTTTTTTCCCCTAGAAGTAGGGGTCTCTCAGCTGAGAGACTCAGCGGGGTCTCTCAGCTAATTGACCAAATCCAAAGGGGAGGCAGGTTTTAGGAGGAGAGGCCATGAGCTGCAGCCGTCAGACCTCTGTAGACCGCTTGGGAAAGGCTTTGGAGGGTGTGCAGGTGCAGGGCTGGAACCACGTCTGGCTAGACCTGAAGAGGCAGGGGGCCCAGATGGGCTCTGAGCTTTGTAGATGAGATGTCTGCCCCTTGTCACGGGGACAGGCTTTCTGCAATGATGAACATCCTCATTGTTGCTTACAGAGCAGGCTTGACATTTATATAGACTAATTCTAACTTGACATTTTGACCAAAGGAACTATTAACCACCCCCGCCCCCCAGGGGAAAACAGCTTGTGGAGCCTGACCGGCAGGTGACCCCGTCAGGCTGTCCCAGCCCCTTCTCTGGCTCAACATCTGGTGGGGGTATGGACGGACGGCTTCTCCGTGATTCTGGGAGTTACGGCCAACGGGAAGCACAGTTGGTCTTTCCTGGGCTCATTTTTCATGCTGGCTGCTTTTGCTGGAGATGCAATCAGAGTTAAATCTCTATTTGTTGGGCAGGAGGGGCAGCTGGTGGCCAGCCTGCATCTGGGCTGTTAGATAAACCCCCACAGGGACTTTGGAAGCCAAATTCACATCTTAAAAGGCAAGAGCTAAATTTTGTTGACAATTGCTTTAGGATCCACTTAATAAAATGCTTTCCCTTTGTACAGAGCTTTGCACTTTCCCTCTCTTGTTCATCTGGTCCTGTCTACGGCCCTGCATGGGGACGGACACTGGCCATGATTTTCATCTCACACTGAGGATATGAAGCGCAGAGAGGTGAGGTCAGTAGCCTTGGCACACAGCCGGTCCGTGGTCACATCAGTGCTCTCAGCCCCTGACAACCAAGTGTCTTCCTACTACTCATTTTATAGCCGTGAGGCTACAGGGGGGCTCAGAGTCAGGGGGAGGCTTAAAGAATCTACCCAGCTTAAAATGTCACATGTCACACCGCCTGTCCTCTCCTCCCCCAGAAGCTCTGAATGCGCCCCCTGCTGCCTTACCACTCACCCCTCTCCCCCCTAGGACCGTGGGCTGGTCTGGGAGGCAGGATGTAGAGCAGGGCTGCCCCATGGGTCACTACTGATGTTCGCATTGGATCATCTTCTGTTTTATTGGCTGCCCTGCCCACTGCAGGACCCTAAACTGCTGTGGTGTCTGTCCATTCAGTAATGTCACCCCCTCGACACTCCCCAGACATTTCAAATCTCCCAGGTAGGAGTGAGGACTGGGGAAGGGGTGGGCAGTACCTGGATGAGAACACAGCTTTTGGAATAAGATGGCCAAGTCTTGCCTCTGCTCCCCCTGGCACAATGAACTTAGGCCTGGCTTCCTGATCTGGAACATTCTCCCCAGAGAGTCATCACGAGCATGAAATGAGCTAATGGGCCAAATGCACAAAACTCTACGCCAACATGAGATATTTTTGTTAAGTAATTAATAAAAATAACAAAATGATGTCTTGTCCTTTAAAGACCCAGCCCTACTGTGTGCATAGTAGGTGCTAAGTTAATGTGAGCTCCTTCTGCATTCTTATCTCAACAACCACATCAACCACAACGAACACTGGCTGCTTATTATGGGTAAGGCACGTGACACAGTAACCCACTTAACTCCCACAACAACCCTATCAGGTAGGTACAGCTATTGTCTCCAACTTACAAACGAAGGAACTAAGAACCGCAGAACGGAGGCTGGCAGATAACAGTGGGTCAAATCAGGCTGGCCTCTGCCACGAGAGCAGTCCATATCCCACCATGTCAGTAAAATCTCCTAGGGTCGCCCAAGCTAGTTTCTGCTTTCTTGATGTAACCCCCTGGCCATGGGACCACAGAGTTTGGAAGAGCTGGGGTGGAGAGACCCGATAATGAAGGGTAAGCCAAAGAGCTTCCCTTTCGGGGTTGCTTGGGCAGCACTTGGAACTGGCCAATCTCCTCTCCTGGGGCCGCGAGACCCTCTGGGCCAGGGTCTGGGTGGGAGTCAGGGAAGAGCCTTCTAAAGCGCCAGCTTCCAGCGAGTTGGGCCCTTTTCTGAGGGGAGTGAATTTGGACGGGCATTCACATTTATTTTTCTCTCCACGTTTTCCTTCATGGCTAAATCATTTGGTAAAACCAAAGTTATTCCCGGTCCTTCCAAAAGGAGCTTTATCATGTAAATCGGGCGCCTGCAATTCCATCTTGTGATGACTCATTTAGTCCTGGGATGGCTCCGCCTTTAACCCACTTCTCTCTCACTGCCTGGTGCCAGCAAACCCCCCACAGACCCCTCCCCGGCCTGGAGGGGTTCCCCTCGCTGTCACTGTCCCCTGTGCCCTCACCCACGGGCCCTGCTGCCTTCTGAGTGGTGGGGAGGGTTTGGCCCAGACCCTTCTGCTGAGGAACCAGGAGATGCTTCCCTAGGCAGTGCCTAGGAAGGCCCCACTGCGTTCGTTCACTGCGTTGTTCGTTCATTCACTCATCCAGTTTGTGCAGAGTTAGTGCTCTTCACGAGCCAGGCATTTCTCTTCTCGCTAGCACCTCGCAGTGGCTCTTTATGATCTAACAATAGGCGCTATTATTAGTCCCCATTTTGTGGATGAGGAAATTGGGGCTCAGAGGGATTAAGTAGCTGGGCCCGAGACTCATGGTTTGTTCTGTACCGAGACCTGGAGTCAGAATCCAGACAAGCGGCTTCCCTGGCCAAGCTCACACTGTGGGGCCAGTGCAGCCCCCAGGTCCACACTGCAAGCAGAGGAAGCTGGATTACGCGAACGCCGAGGGCTTCCCGGGGGTGCTATGTGATGCCAGGCCAGGAAGGCCCAGGAAGGAGGGCACCAACCGCCCATGGTCTGTGTGTTGGCTTCAGATCTTCAGCATCAGTGTGACAGGAGGCTCTTCAGTGACCCCAGTGGGGTCTGCTGGTAGGAATTCGGCTCCACTGTTGATTTTTGATCTCTTCCCACATTCCAGGTACAGCCCTGTCCTGATGTCCCTCCCTGTCCCCAGCTGCCACCGTGTGCTGTGTGGTCTGTGTGTCTGGGGCCCTTGGCTTGGGCTGCGCTGGCGTTGGTGGCCCATTTGGAGAGTCTTGGAGTCCCTGGGATGGCCAGCCACAAGACCGCAGTTGGGAGGGTCTCCCCTTCCCCTGCTCCCAGTCCCCGCCAGGATGGCTTCTGTTCACCTGGGTGTCCCCCTGTGCGCAGCTGAGGGCCAGCCCGGCAAGCTCTGAATAATACATCAAAGCCCTTCTCAGAGCATGGATCTGCTGAGGGGGCAGAGGAATCAGTGTGTTCCAGGAAGGGCATCAGAGACTCCTACAGGCTTTCCCAACCCTGGGTATGCGTGGGGGTCCTGGAGGGCTTGGGGCCCAACGGTCCACAGGGCGGTGTGACCCAGTAAACGGTTGAACCAAGGCAGGCTTAGGGTAACTGCAAAACCAGTAAACCCTCCAAGAAAGGGCAAAGACGTTTAGCTTTCAACTATTTCTTCAGACTTTTGCAGTTGGAAAATTTAGAAGGAAGCCATTTTGTTTTCAGCATACATATAAATTGTGTGTTTTATGGTTTATAGTTTTGTTTTTTTATTTTGAATTCCTTCCTGGAGAGAAGTAATACCTTCAGTCTTTGGACCACTGAAGGCTGAAATTCAGCCTGGAGATCCAGTCACAACTACAGAACATGGAAGGGCAGAGCTGGGAGGGCCTGCAGAGGTGACCCCTTCCCCCCACCCCACGGCCCCACAGTCTGGACAGTCCAGGCCAACTCAGGTACCCCCTTCTGATCTGTAGGGAAAGCTTCAAAGAGGGGGTGGAGAGCCTGAGCTTGAAGAAGAGAGAGGGGGTGAGTGGATGGCCAGGCCCAGGGAACTTTCGTCCCCTCCTGGAGCCATGGCCCCTCCCCTTGGGCCTGACCGGTCCCTCCCAGACCACCTGTGTGACTCAGTGACTGGCTCTCTGTGCTGGTTGTGCAGACACTGGGGGTCCTGGTTCCCTGCCTGTCTATACAGCTGCTCCTGCCCTTGTGAGCCTTTCTCCCTGTGGTCTGCAAGCTCTCAGCCCCCTATCCTTGGCCATCTTGTTCTTTCTCCTCACACCCCCTGGAATAAGCTTTTTCCCTCCTTTGGTGCCTGTTCCTGTCTGTGGCAATGGGTCTCAACCTCGGCAGGACCCTGCAGAGATTTTGAGTAATTGGCCTGGGGCACAGCCTGAGTAGTGAGCATTCTGAGAGCCCTCCAGGACATTCTAATATAGGCCACTGGGCAGGAAGGGCTCAGCGGGTCTGGGGTGCTCAGACTGCACATTCCAAAGAAAGGCCTGGCCCTTGACCACCTCTGGAGAGGAAGCCTCTCTGAGCCTTGGAATATCCTGCTTGTTAAGGGTGCTTGTATGGCTGGGGCCCTGGGCCGTGCTGGACCAGTCGGACTTGTCCAGGGGCTGGAGATGGAGTAGTTAACAGTTAGTCACCCAGGAGCCTTGTGCTCACGTGACCCCCGCCCCCTACCCTGGCTGTCAACAGCGCTTAGCCTGTGCATCACTGGTGGGAGAAGAATTCTCGTCCTTGTGATTGTGCTGGGAGGAAGGGGTACCTGGTTTCTCCTTTCGTCCCATGCTGCCTTCCCCGTTGCTGCTTTCAATCTGTATGTTTTTATTGTAATAAGCCGTGACCATGGGGATTGTAGCTTTTCTGAGTCCTTTGAATCATGCTGGCAAATCACTGAACCTGTGGCTGGTCTCGGGGACCCCAACACGACCCCCAAAGCTGGAAATACCGACTACAGCATATTCACTGGTGGGCCCCACTCCCAGGTGTTCTGATGCAGGGAGCCTGTGTGCTTAATAAGCTCCCCCAAGAGGCTGGAACAGGCAGCCCGGACCGAGAAATGTGGATTATGTGCTGGGGATTTCCGGTTGGTGTCTCAGGTTTTGGTCGGCCTGCTGTGCATGTCTGGTTGGGTTACCCCCATCCGCCCCCCACCCCCTGCCCTGCCCAGGCCCCTCTGCACATTTCAGTGAACACTCACTGCCATAGCTGTCTGTTCCCTTCGTTCCTCCCTCGTTCTTCGTTTTACCCCCAGTCCAGGCCACTTGCCATGTAGCAACCAAGCTGATCTTTCCTTTCTGCAAAGGCACTCAGTGGCTCCCTGTGTCCGTGGAGCCCGGAGTGTTGGCGGCTCTCAGGGTTTTTCTCGGCCTTTTCTGCCTCCCCTCTGGGTTCACAGAATTCCTTGCAGCCCCAGAGCAGGAGGCCTCTGTCTGTAATGCCCTTTGCCTCCCTCTGCACCCAGGGCACCCCGTGCAATCCCGTCCCTGTGTCCAGTCGCTTGTTGCCCACCTGCGCCCCTCCATCCTGGGCCATCTCAGGGCCTGGCATCTTCACATAAGTCCTTCAACAACTGTTTGCTTAAGCAGCGATGAGAATCTTGTTCACCTGAGTCCCAGGGCCCGCTGTGGTGCTTGGTGCACAGTAGGCTCAATTAACCAGAGCCGAAGGAGTGGATTCTGCCCTCCTCCGTTCCTTCTTTCCCCTCCTTCCTGTCCTTCTCCTCCATTACTGAGAACCCTAGCTGTTGTTCATGCCCCATAATTCTGCGACCCAGGCCCCAGCTGCTTCCTGGTTGTTCTTTCATCTCTGGCCCCAGGAGCTGAGGAGCTGAGAGGCAGTAAGTGGAACTTTCTAGAGTTGGACTTTCATACGACCCTCCCCCAAGCCCAGAGAGGATGGTGGCCTTCTCTCCAATTTACACATGAGGAAACTGAGGTTCAGAGAGGTTGAATGATTTGCCCAGAGTCACACAGCAGCATGGTGGTAGTGTCGCCACGGGAACACAGCCCTTCATTCCTAAATCTTTGCACTGTCTTTGTCAGTCAGACACCAGGGACCTCCAAGGCCTCAAAAAGGACCTCGGTCTTTGCATGGGTCAGTGCTACATCCCCTCTGCCAGCCTTTCCTTCGTAAAGTGCTGTTTCTCTCTGCTGGCTGATCGCTGTGAGAGGAATGCAGTTTTATCGTTTGTAAAGGCAGAGACAAGCTCAGAGCTGGGAGAGGAAGTCAAAGTCTCCTCGGAAAAGGCTTGATGGGAGGTGGTCCTCTCAGCCCACCCGGATGTGGGAAGGAGGCCCTCTCCTCGGCCACCTGCCACAGGCCAGCTCCCTCACCAGCAGCTGGAGCTTCTCCAGGCCCTGTCTTCCTCTTCTCTCCAAAGACTTCCCCTCTGTCTCAGGTCCAGCTCCCGGCAGGCATTCAAGGATTCTATGATGCCCACTGTGACCGTGGGTCAGATACACTCGAGATGGACAGAATGTAGCTGAAACCACCTCGAGTGTTTGTCGGGACTGTGGGTTTTGTGTCATGACCCTGTGGGAAAAGACCAAGGAAGCCGGTCCTGCCCCCGGCCGCCCCCAGACAAAGCAGTTAGCAGGGAGGCATGTGTCTCAGGAGCTCTGAGCCCTGGTCCTTCCTCCACTGTTGAGTTGCCTTCCCTTCTCTTGGCCCCAGTTGCTCCTTATGCCAGACAAGATGGTTGGACCAGATCACTTCACATTGTCTTATGTTGTGTTGTGTTGTATTGTAATGTACTGTATTTCATTTTAATTTTTCCTTTATTTTTTTTGAATAATAGCTTTTTAAAAAATGTTTATTTATTTTTGAGAGACAGAGACAGAATGTGAGTGGGTTAGGGGCAGAGAGAGAGGGAGACAGAATCCGAACCGGGCTCCAGGCTCCGAGCTGTCAGCACAGAGCCCAACACAGGGCTCAAACTCACGAGCTGTGAGACCATGACCTGAGCCAAAGTCGGACGCTCAACCGACTGAGCCACCCAAGCGCCCCTAAATAATAGCTTTATTGAGATATAATTCACGTGCCATAAGCACACTTTTCTTTCTGTCTTATTTCCTTTTTAAAAACATTTTTAATGCATTTATTTTTTAATTTACATCCAAGTTAGTTAGCGTATAGTGCAACAATGATTTCAGGAGTAGATTCCTTAATGCCCCTTACCCATTTAGCCCATCCCCTCTCCTACAACCCCTCCAGCTACCCTCAGTTTGTTCTTCATATTTAAGAATCTCTTATGTTTTTGTCTCCCTCCCTGTTTTTATTTGCTCCCTGTTTTCTTTTTGCTTCACTTCCCTTGTGTTCATCTGTTTTGTATCTTAAAGTCCTCATATGAGTGAAGTCATAGGATATGTCTTTCTCTGACTAATTTCGCTTAGCATAATATCCTCTATTTCCATCCATATAGTTGCAAATGGCAAGATTTCATTCTTTTTGATTGCTGAGTAATACTTCATTGTGTGTGTGTATATATGTATATATATGTATGTATATATATACATACACCACATTTTCTTTATCCATTCATCCATCGATGGACATTTGGGCTCTTTCCATATTTTAGCTATTGTTGACAGTGCTGTTATAAACATTGGGGTGCATGTGCCTGTTCAAAACAGTATACCTGTATCCCTTGGATAAATACCTAGTAGTGCAATTGCTGGGTCGTAGGTTAGTTCTATTTTTAATTTTTTGAGGAACCTCCATACTGTTTTCCAGAGCGGCTGCACCAGCTTGCATTCCCACCAGCAGTGCAAAAGATCCTGTTTCTCCGCATCTTCGCCAATATCTATTGTTGCCTAAGTTGTTGATGTTAATGAGTTGTAGGGCTGACAATAATCATCTGTACTTCGTGACAGTGTCTTAAGGGTTCAGTAATATACATGACTCACATGACTCCTTGTGTCCCATCATGCTTTTTGACCCATGGAGCTGCCCTGGAGGTTTCGTTGTAAAGGCTTGGTGCTTACTATCAGTTTTGAATCATTATGTCGAAAGGTTACCAAGACCATCCTCTGCCTTTGGGACTGGCAATAGCAAATCTTCTCTCCAGTTTGCAAATATGGTCTTTTCTTGTTTTTCTGGGGAACTTCTGCTTTGGCCAGACTGGCTTTCTCATCACCCCCAACATGCCTTTATGATCTCACTTCTGGGATCTTTTCTTTCCTTCCTTCTTTCTTTTTCTTTCTTCCTTCATTTCTTTCTTTCTTTCTTTCTTTCTTTCTTTCTTTCTTTCTTTCTTTCTTTCTCTCTGTTTAATTTTTTATATTTAGAGAGAGAGAGAGCATGAGTGGGGGAGAGGGGAAGAGAGAGAGAGAATCCCAAGCAGGCCCCATGCTCAGCATGGAGCCTGATGTGGGGCTCAATCCCATGACCTTGGAATCATAACCTGAACCGAAATCAAGAGTTGGACGCTCAACCTACTGAACCACCCAGGCACCCTTGGGATCTTTCTAATCCCTCCCCTGCCTGTTCTGACCCTCCCTGTCTTCAAGGATTTCCATAACCATGGACACCAGGAGTGGGTCCTCTCCTCTGATCTCTCATGGCATTTATTATCTGTTTAACTCCATCCAGAAAGAGAGAGAGAGAGAGAGAGAGAGAGAGAGAGAAGAAGAAGAAGAAGAAGAAGGAGGAGGAGGAGGAGGAGGAGGAGGAGGAAGGGGAGGAGGGGGAGGAGAAGGTCTTCTTTTAGGAGACAAAGTATTTATACCTGGTCCTTGGAGGATGGATATAGTTTGGTCTTGTAGAGAGGGAGGAAGAACGCATTTAGGGGAAAGTTGCAGTGTAAGTAAAGGCACTGGGGTGGTGAAGCCCAGTTTGCATGTGGGAAAAATTGGTCCAGTGTAGCAGGGCCAAGGGGAGGTGTAGTGGACTAGTGA
Source organism: Panthera tigris (assembly GCF_018350195.1). Lineage (NCBI taxonomy): Eukaryota > Metazoa > Chordata > Mammalia > Carnivora > Felidae > Panthera > Panthera tigris. The sequence goes on along the minus strand of NC_056665.1, from coordinate 171,167 downwards.
GAGGTGAGGCTACATCAGGAAGAGCCTTGAATGCCAGGCTGAGCCTGGAGATATTTCCTGCAGAGTGGAAAGTGCCTTGGGTGGGAGGGGGGTTCCACAATGGAAAGGATACCTGGGGGAATGAATCTGGTATCAGTGTGGGTAGGGGTGAGGAATGAGCAGGGCTGGAGGCTGAAATAAGCCAGGAAAATGGACATACGGCCCAGAGTGTGGTCTTGAGGCTGCTCAAGGGGCAGTCTGCACCCTGAGTTCTAACATGGAGCATGGCATGGGGCGGACGATTTAGAAGATAAAAATACCCCTCCCCATTATGGCAGTGTTTCCCAACTGAGCTCGAAGCCAGAGTTCTAGAAGTGGGGCAGCCGGCTTGCCTCTGTCTCTTGTCTTAGCATCAGAAGGAAACTCAAAGACAGTTTCAGCTACTGAACGCTGATAATTTTTGTGAGAAAACTGTCGATTGCTTATGTTAATTCCTAAAGCTCACATGACTCCATGTATCCCAATCTAGGGGAAAAACCATCTTTCTTAAACTGAGTGTGCTGTAAGTGGCCTTCAACTCTGTCTTAGCCAGTTAGAACCCCACAAGCTTGTCTCTAGTTTTCCAGAGGAAGAAGGAAACCAGAATGAAATTTGATGATAAATTGTGCCTCTCACTGAGCCCATCTCCTCTCATTGAAGAGAAGGAAATGGGATTGGGCCTATTGCTGCCCTGTCAGCAAAAGTCACAAAGTAAGCAAATAATTACTGTTTGAAACCAGAGAGTCTTATAATTTATTCATGAATGGCACACATTACACATTAGGTCTCCCACTTCAATTTAGTTGTATTCTTTGAAACAAATTGATAAGATTTGAATTATTCAGAAACGCTAATTAGAAGAAAATTTTCTCCAACTACAGGAAATATTCTACTACACACTGTGGTGTGGTGGGGAAGTGTGAGGGCCCTGAAACAGGGCCACCTGGCTTCGAGTCTTGGCTCTATGGCCTAGGGAAACTGATTTGGCCTATCTGTGACTCAACTTCCCCATCTGAAAAGTGGGGATGATAATAATCATCTGTACTTCATGATGGTGTCTTAAGGGTTCAATAATATACGTAAAGCACTTTGGATAATAGCAAGTGCTATATATTTGCTATATCTTGTTATTTCAACCCTTCAGGTTGTAAATGTTCTATTGTGTTGTCCAAGTGACAAACATCCCTGAGGTGGTGACACAATGAAGAACTTTAAAGTCCCTTAACCTTCTATCAACTTTGGGAGGAGGAGGGCCACAGATAGGAGATAGACTGAAACAGGCATGAGGAGGAAGCTTGCTTTAAGACTGGTTGGTTTAGGGTTCTTAGGTTTGTTTTGTCTTCTAAAGACTTCCTAAATTCCATTGAAAAGAAGGTTTTAAATATCAGTCTAGCCAAAAAGGACCGATAAACCCCACAAAGCATTACGTTAGACATAATGGGAGAGTAATGAACAAAATAGGGAAAGCTAGAGCAATGAGAAGTGACAACATGGATAAATCTCACACACATGCGGAGTGAAAGCAGCTAGCCACAAAAGGGCACATACAGTGTGATTTCAAATATGTGGAATCATAGATATCTCAAGAACAGGTAAAACTATGACAATAGAAGTCAGAATATTAGTTACGGAATGTTACTGGAAGGGGGCATGAGGGAGCCTTCTAAAGGGTGATGGAAACTTTCTATATTCTGATTGGGGTGGTATTTTGCATGGGTTCATACATATGTAAAAAGTAACAGAGTTGTACACTTAAGATATGTGTGCCTTGCCCTATGTCAAACGGACTTCACTAATAAAGAAAAAAAAACCTGGATAATCATGTCACTGAAAATTACAGCTTAAGATTTTATATATTTAAAGACTAATTTTCCTGTTGCTAACACACATATGTGACCATGAATGAGATTCCTAGCTGAGAAAAGTTCCATGGAAACAATTTTATCTCTCACATTATCTACTCCATTTGGATAAATCCAAATTTCTAACTTCGATTTTAGGTGAGGACTGAAATTCGTAGCCTTTTGCAGCCAATGTGAATGGTCTAGAGAGTTCCATTAATAACTAGTAGAATGAATCGAACTATAAAAATAAATTTAAGGGCACGATTCTTTACTAATGACTTCCCCAGACAAATCCTATTACTTGGATGTCAATGAATCAACTGAAAACGGAAGCGAGGAAAATTTGAGCCCTTTTTGCAACGGATGGATGTCTGTGAGGCTAAGAAATAGGGATAAATGGCATGCTAATTTGGGGTTGAATGTAAAGGGATGATCTTGGAAATGTAAGAATACTGCCTAATGGGACTGTTTGCAATTTAATAAACCAACACACTTAAAGTCAAAGAGATAAAGGACATGGGCACTCAGAACAATGAGGGCCGCTGCTCTGGGCAGACGGAGGTCCCCCGCCCCGTCCGAGTCCTGGGAAGGGTGAGTGCTGGGAAGGGTATCTCGGGAAACACAGCATTTGATTGGAAGCTAAAGCCAGTGGTTGCAGCGGGTTCACAGAGGCTCCCGCTCACACTGGAGAAGCTAAAGCAGATGCTGCAACGTGTAAAATAAACCCGGTCCAGGGGCATCCTCCAAAACTGATGCTCGAAATAGCATGTTTGACACAAAAACGAATAAAAAAAATAACGGAAACAACGAAGAGAAAATGGCCTGAAGCTGCGGTGACAGAAGGTTCAGGTTTGCGGGGATGGGTGAGTTTAAGCCTGTGGTCCCATGCGGTGAGTGACAGTGGCCCCGTCACCCCACCATAGAGAGGGCATTAGCCAGAGGCCCCCTGTGCTGTTTCCGAAGGGTATGGATTTGCCCCCCCCCCCCAGTGTTGGAGTTGCCCTGCACTACCCCCCTCCAGCCGCCCTGCTGAGCGGAGACCACCGCCCCCCTCCCCCCCACCCGCCAGCCACTTTGCTGAGCAGACAGCACCCCCCCCCCACCCCGCCTCCCACCCGGCACTCCACTCCCGCGTTGCTCTGCTGCCACCTGCAGGCCGTCTGGGAGACAGGCCTTGTCCTCCGTCGCAGCCTGGACTGCATCGTAGGCCACGGGGCGGGCTTGGACCCGGCAGCGAAGCCCAGTTACAGAATCACACGGGGCGCAGCTGCAACCAACAGAGCCAAGCTCCTCCTCTTACCCACCCCTGCCTGCGTGCCTGCCTGCCTAATTTGATAAAGTGGAGACTGAGATCTAATTTAGAGACGGGATTGGATAGGGCTGTGAAGCATGTAGCTGGAGCCTTCCCATACTACTTTCCCCATCCCATTCCCCTTTAACAAATACTTTAGGATAGTGAGGAAGGAAGGGGTTTAAACTACCAAACTCCTGTTATGTGCTGGGCATAGGGCAGGCACTTTACATACGTTATCGCCAGCCTCTCAAATCCTGGGAACCAGGTGATTATACAACAGAGACACAGGATCAGAGTGGGCTAGTCCCTTGCTCATGGGCCTTCAGCTGGAATTTGAAGGTAAGGATCTGGTACTCTATTCAGGTGTCTGAATCCAGCAATATCTGTAAAATTCACATTGTCCTATGGAAATCTAATATTGCTCCAGAGTAAGGCTGTATTGCAAACAGAAGCGTGGAGTGTCTCCTTAGGGCTGGAATGATCTCAACAAAAATTTTACTCGATGTAACATGGGATATCTCGTGGAAACTGAATGAAGCACGACTTTGAGAGCAGTTTGTTGGATAAACAAAATCTGTCCTTGTAGGTCCCGGCTAGTAGAGAAAAGAAACCATTTTGCTACACATTTTCTAAGATGATTTTTATTTTTAATTTTATTTTTTATTTTTTAAAATTTACATCCAAATTAGTTAGTATGTAGTGCAACGATTTCAGGAGTAGATTCCTTAGTGCCCCTTACCCATTTAGCCCATCCCCCCTCCCACACCCCCTCCAGCGACCCTCTGTTTGTTCTCCATATTTATGAGTCTCTTCTGTTTTGTCCCCCTCCCTGTTTTTATATTATTTTTGTTTCCCTTCCCTTATGTTCATCTGTTTTGTCTCTTAAAGTCCTCATATGAGTGAAGTCATATGATGTTTGTCTTTCACTGACTAATTTCACTTAGCGTAATACCCTCCAGTTCCACCCACGTAGTTGCAAATGGCAAGATTTCATTCTTTTTGATTGCCGAGTAATACTCCATTGTATATACATACCACCTCTTCTTTATCCATTCATCCACAGATGGACATTTGGGCTCTTTCCATACTTTGGCTATTGTTGATAGTGCTGCTATAAACATTCGGGGGCATGTGCCTGTTCAAAACAGTACACCTGTATCCCTTGGATAAATACCTAGTAGTGCAATTGCTGGGTCGTAGGGTAGGGACCTCCAAACTGTTTTTCCAGAGTGGCTGCACCAGTTTGCATTCCTACATCCCAGCAGCAGTGCAAAAGAGATCCTCTTTCTCCACATCCTTGCCAACATGTGTTGTTGCCTGAGTTGTTAATGTTAGCCATTCTGACAGGTGTGAAGTGGTATCTCATTGTGGTTTTGATTTGTATTTCTCTGATGATGAGTGATGTTGAGCATTTTTTCATGTGTCAGTTGGCCATCTGGATGTCTTCTTTGGAGAAGTGTCTGTTCATGTCTTTTGCCCATTTCTTCACTGGATTATTTGTTTTTTGGGTGTTGAGTTTGATAAGTTCTTCATAGATTTTGGATACTAACCCTTTATCTGATATGTCATTTGCAAATATCTTCTCCCATTCTGTCGGTTGCCTTTTAGTTTTGCTGATTGTTTCTTTTGCTGTGCAGAAGCTTTTTATTTCGATGAGGGCCCAATAGTTCATTTTTGCTTTTGTTTCCCTTGCCTCCAGAGACGTGTTGAGTAAGAAGTTGCTGCGGCCAAAGTTAAAGAGGTTTTTGCCTGCTTTATTCTCTAGGATTTTTATGGCTTCCTGTCTTTCATCCATTTTGAATTTATTTTTGTGTATAGTGTAAGAAAGTGGTCCAGGTTCATTCTTCTGGATGTCGCTGTCCGGTTTTCCCAGCACCACTTGCTGAAGAGACTGTCTTTATTCCATTGGATATTCTTTCCTGCTTTGTCAAAGATTAGTTGGCCATATGTCTGTGGGTCCATTTCTGGGTTCTCTATTCTGTTCCACTGATCTGAGTTTTTATGCCAGTACCATACTGTCTTGATGATTACAGCTTTGTAATACAGCTTGGTGTCTGGGATTGTGATGCCTCCTGCTTTGGTCTTCTTTTTCAAGATTGCTTTGGCTATTTGGAGTCTTTTCTGGTTCCATACAAATTTTAGGATTATTTGTTCTAGCTCTGTGAAGAATGCTGGTGTTACTTTGATAGGTCTTGCATTGAATATGTAGATTACTTTGGGTAGTATTGACATTTAACAATATTTGTTCTTCCTGTCCAGGAGCATGGAATATTTTTCCATTTTTTTTTGTGTCTTCTTCGATTTCTCTCATAAGCTTTCTATAGTCTTCAGTGTATAGATTTTTCACCTCTTTAGTTAGATATATTCCTAGGTATTTTATGGTTTTTGGTGCAATTGTAAATGGGATCGATTCCTTGATTTCTCTTTCTGTTGCTTCATTGTTGGTGTATAGGAATGCAACCTATTTTTGTGCATTGATTTTATATCCTGCAACTTTGCTGAATTCATGAATCAGTTCTAGCAGTTTTTTGGTGGAATCTTTTGGGTTTTCCATATAGAGTATCATGTCATCTGCGAAGAGTGAAAGTTTGACCTCCTCCTGGCTTATTTGGATGCCTTTTATTTCTTTGTGTTGTCTGATTGCAGAGGCTAAGACTTCCAATACTACGTTGAATAACAGTGGTGACAGTGTACATCCCTGTCTTGTTCCTGACCTCAGGGGGAAAGCTCTCAGTTTTTCCCCATTAAGGATGATACTAGCATTGGGTCGCTTGTATGTGGCTTTTATCATCTCACGATATGATTCTTCTATCCCTACCTTCTTGAGGGTTTTTATCAAGAAAGGATGCTGTATTTTGTCAAATCCTTTCTCTGCATCTATTGAGAGGATCATATGGTTCTCTTTTCTTTTATGGATGTGATGAATCACACTGATTGTTTTGCGGATATTGAACCAGCCCTGCATCCCAGGTATAAATCCCACTTGGTCGTGGTGAATAATTTTTTAAATGTATTGTTGGATCCAGTTGGTTAATATCTTATTGAGGATTTTTGCATTCATGTTCATCAATGAAATTGGTCTATAGTTCTCCTTTTTTGTGGGGTCTCTGTCTGGTTTTGGAATCAGGGTAATGCTGGCTTCATAGAAAAAGTTTGGAAGTTTTCCTTCCATTTCTATTTTTTGTAACAGTTTCAAGAGAATAGGTATTAACTCTTCCTTAAATGCTTGGTAGAATTCCCCTGGAAAGCCATCTGTCCCTGGACTCTTGTTTTTTGGCCAATTTTTGATTACTAATTCAATTTCCTTACTGGTTATGGGTCTGTTCAAATGTTCTATTTCTTCCTGTTTCAGTTTTGGTAGTGTATATGTTTCTAGGAATTTGTCCATTTCTTCCAGATTGCTCATTTTGTTGGTGTATAATTGCTCATAATATTCTCTTATTATTGTTTTTATTTCTGTTGTGTTGGTTGTGATTTCTCCTTTTTCATTCTTGATTTTACTTATTTGGGTCCTTTCCTTTTTCTTCTTGATCAAACTGGCTAGCGGTTTATCAATTTTGTTAATTCTTTCAAAGAACCAGCTTCTGGTTTCATTGATCTGTTCTACTGTTTGTTTGTTTGTTTGTTTGTTTCAATAGCATTGGTTTCTGCTCTAATTTTTATTATTTCCTCTCTTCTGCTGTTTTTGGGTTTTATTTGCTGTTCTTTTTCCAGCTTTTTAAGGAGTAAGGTTAGGTTGTGTATCTGAGATGTTTCTTCCTTCTTTAGGAAGGCCTGGATTGCTATATACTTTCCTCTTATGACCGCCTTTGCTGCATCCCAGAGGTTTTGGGTTGTGGTGCTATCATTTTCATTGACTTCCATATACTTTTTAATTTCTTCTTTAACTGCTTGGTTAGCCCATCCATTCTTTAGTAGGATGTTCTTCAGTCTCCAAGTCTTTGTTACCTTCCCAAATTTTTTCTTGTGGTTGATTTTGAGTTTCATAGCATTGTGGTCTGAATGCACGGTATGCATGGTATGATTTCGATCTTTTTGTACTTGTTGAGGGCTGATTTGTGTCCCAGTATGTGGTCTATTCTGGAGAATGTTCCATGTGCGCTGGAGAAGAATGTATGTTCTGCTGCTTTAGGATGAAATGTTCTGAATATATCTGTTAAGACCATCTGGTCCAATGTGTCATTCAAAGCCATTGTTTCCTTGTTGATTTTTTGATTAGATGATCTGTCCATTGTTGTGAGTGTGGTGTTGAAGTCTCCTACTATTATGGTATTACTATTGATGAGTTTCCTGATGTTCATGACTAATTGATGTATATATTTGGGTGCTGCCACATTTGGCGAATAAATGTTTACAATTGTTAGGTCTTCTTGGTCTATAGACCCCTTGATTATGATATAATGCCCTTCTGCATCTCTTGATACAGTCTTTATTTTAAAGTCTAGGTTGTCTGATATAAGTATGGGTACTCTGGCTTTCTTTTGTTGACTGTTAGCATGATAGATGGTTCTCCATCCCCTTATTTTCAATCTGTAGGTATCTTTAGGTCTAAAGTGGGTCTCTGGTAAACAGCATATAGATGGGTCTTGTTTTCTTATCCATTCTATTACCCTATGTCTTTTGATTGGAGCATTGAGTCCATTGACGTTTAAAGTGACTACTGAAAGATATGAATTTACTGGCGTTGTGATGGTTGTAGAGTTGGAGTTTCTGGTGGTATTCTCTGGTCCATTCTAATCTGTTGTTGCTTTTGGTGTGTGTGTGTGTGTGTGTGTGTGTATACACACATATATATATGTATGTATATATATATACACACATACATACATATATATATACATACATATATATATATATACATACATATATATATATATGTGTGTGTGTGTGTGTATATATATATATATATTCATCTTTTCTCCCCTCAGAGAGTCCCCCTTAATATATTTCTTGAAGGGCTGGTTTAGTGGTCACAAACTCCTTTAATTTTTGTTTGTCTGGGAAACTTTTTATCTCTCCTTCTATTTTGAATGACAGCCTTGCTGGATAAAGAATTCTTGGCTGCATATTTTTCTGATTCAGCACACTGAATATATCCTGCCACTCCTTTCTGGCCTGCCAGGTTTCTGTAGATAGGTCTGCTGCAAACCTGATCTGTCTTCCCTTGTAGGTTGGGGACTTTTTTTCCCTTGCTGCTTTCATGATTGTCTTCTTGCCTGCGTATTTTGTGAATTTGACTATGATATGCCTTGTTGATGGCTGGTTTTTGTTGAATTTAATGGGAGTCCTCTGTGCTTCCTGGATTTTGATGTCTGTGTCTTTCCCCAGGTTAGGAAAGATTTCTGCTATGATTTGCTCACATAACCCTTCTATCCCTATTTCTCTCTCTTCCTCCTCTGGGACCCCTATGATTCTGATGTTGTTCTTTTTTAATGAGTCACTGATTTCTCTAATTCTTAAATCGTGCTCTTTTGCCTTAATCTCCCTCTTTTTCTCTGCTTCATTAGTCTCTATAAGTTTGTCCTCTATATAGTTGATTCTCTGTTCTGCCTTGTCCATCCTTGCCACCGCTTCATCCATCCGTGATTGCAGCTTATTTGTAACATTTTAAATTTCATTCTGGCTATTTTTTACTTCTTTTATCTCTGCAGAAAGGGATTCAAATCTATTTTTGACTCCAGCTAGTATTCTTATTATTGTGATTCTAAATTCTGGTTCAGACGTCTTGCTTGTGTCTGTGTTGGTTAAGTCCCTGGCTGTCATTTCTTTGTGCTCTTTCTTTTGGTGTGAATTCTTTCATTTTGTCATTTTGAAGGGAGAAAAGGAATTAATGAGGTAGAAAAATTGAAATTAAAAACATTAAAATTAAAAAAATATTAAAATTAAAAATTAAAAACACACCCACACAAAAATTGAATAGATGATGCTAGATCCTAGGTGTGTTTTGGTCTGAGTGGAGGAAGTGGTTTGACAGATTAGGGAAACAAACAAAAAAAAAGGGGGGGAGGGAGAGAAAAAAAGGAAATTGTTTGAGAACTTGAAAAAATGAATACACTAAAGTAGACTAAAATACACAAAAGTAGAGAATATAGAAAAAAAATTATAGAAAAATATTTTTAATAAAAATTAAAAAGAAATATGAATTTTTTCATTTCTGTATTTAAGAAAAAAGAAAAGAAACGAAAAGGAGAAAAAAGATAAAAAGAGAAAAAAGGAAAAGACAAAAAAACCCAAATCGTGTGAAAATTTGAAAAAGTGAATACACTGTAGTAGACTGAAATAAAATGATGGGAGTAAGATAGAATTTGAAAAAATTTACATAAAAGCAAAAAATATAGTAATAAAAATTAAATAAAAATATTTTTAAAAGAAATTGAAAGTAAAAATGAAGTTTTTCTCTTTGTGCATTCAAGAAAAAGAAAAATGAAAAAGAAAAAAAGAAAAAGAAAGAAAAAAAGGAAATTGTTTGAAAATTTGAAAAGGTGAGTACACTGAAGTAGACTAAAATAAAATGATGGAAGTAAAGTAGAATTTGAAAAAATTTACACAAAAGTAAAAAATATAGTAATAAAAATTAAAGACAGATGTTTTTAATAAAAATTGAAAATAAAAATGAGTTTTTTCTCTTTCTGTATTCAAGAAAAAGAAAAGAATTGTAAAAGAGAAAAAGGAAAAAGAAAAAAAATTGAATAGATGAACCGGCTAACGGATTGAAGTAGGACTGAAATTGCTTTGTTTTCCCCTAGAGGCCAGTCCACGTAGCTCTTTATAGCCCATAGCTTAAGCCGGCGGTGAGGTTTGTGTTCTTCAAGAGCAAAGTTGGCCCAGTTGGGCAGGGCTCGGTGTAACAGCTCCACTCTCCCCTAGATGGCGCTGCTAGCCTACTGGGGTGGATTGTTGCGGTGCTCGTCGGTGCGCATGTGCATGTGCGGGAGCGGTGAAAAATGGCGCCATCCAGCCACCCAGTCTCTTCTCCTGGATCAGCAAATTGCGCTCCGTCCTCTGTCTTCACCTCTCATCCACTCCCCGCTTTTCGACTCTCCGTGACCAGGCCCCAGGCAGTACCTCTCTCCCGAGTTTTGTCTCAGATGTGGCTGTTTTCCCCGGCTCCTTTCTTCTGAAGGACTGAGGCTTTGACCCGCCCTGCCCCTCTGCGGGAGGGTCTCACGAGCAATGGTGAATGAGCAATGGCCGAATGTTGGCTGCACCCAGGAACACCCGCTGGACCCTGCTGCTGCCGGTGCCCTGAGACTGCAGCCAGGTGCCAGCCTGCCTCCCAAAAAATCGCAAGACAGTGTAGCCTCAGTGTTTCAGGGACCATGGAAAATCGCAACACACATCTGGCACCAGGCTTCACCCCCAACAACCTTGCCCCAGCACCAGCGAATGTGTCTGCCTTCCGGAGTCTGCTGGGACCAGGTGGCTTCAACAGTCTCTACCAAATGTCCTTCCAGCAGTGGAACCGCTTTTCCCCGTGTGGCCCACGAACCTCCCGGACCCCACTCTGTTCCTGGGGATTCACCTTTCCCACCAGAGCACCTCCAGGTATCGAGCTGCGGAGTTGCAGCCTTTGTGCTCCCCTTGTTTACAGTCTTAATGGAATTTAAACCCTCTCCTTTCTCGTCTCTCCCTTTTTAGTTTAGTCCCTGAAGCTGTTTCCAATTTTCTACTTTCTCTCCAGCTGCTTTTGGGAAGGGGTGCTTTTCCCATATGCTCCCCCCCTCCCCAGTCTCTGTCCTCTCTCCTCCTGCAAAAGGGGTTCCCTACCTTTCAGGGCTTCTTGCTCCCCAAGTTCAGCTCTTCATGTTACATACCTGCTGAATTCTGTGGTTCAGGTTGTGCAGATTGTTGTGTTAATCTTCCAATCGGTTTTCTAGGTGTGTAGGATGGTTTAGTGTTGGTCTGGCTGTGGCATGGATGTGAGACACACAAAAAGCTTCCATGCTGTTCCGCCATCTTGGCTCCTCCTGCATTCCTTTTTTTTTTTTCCAAACAAGAAAATAACAACAACAACAAAAGCAAGAGAACCAAAGCATGCACACAGGGGGAGACGACAGCCCTGGGTGGCCACCACCCCCCTAGCTAGTTCTGGGTCGTGATGGCTCACACCTCCCTGTGTACCGCGTCCGCGCCTCCAAGCCAGCGCCTGGCACTTGTGGGACGACGTGGCACCTGCCCCAGAGGGGACCACTAGGCCTCCCTCACCTGCTGCCCTGGGCTCCTCAGGCACTCCACCGGCAGCCCTAACCAGAGGGGTTCACTGGGAACGGGAAACACCATGACTGCTCAATCTGGGGCACCTGCGGAAGGACCTGGAGCCCTCCAGAGAGCCAGGGGTATGCATGGGAACAATTTCTTAAACTGCTTTTTGAATGGAATGGTTTATAACAACGCTAAGCTGTAGACGAGACATGCCAATCAGCACCAAAAATCAGTTTTTTTAAAAAAATAAAGGATGCCAAGATCACATCACCCTCTTCAATACATTAAGAGAAAAGATTCCATTCCAGATCCCACCCTTGGTCTCCATCTGCCTCCATTTATAGGAGTTTTGGTTATGGCCCAAAGCGAAATTGCCCCTTTTGATAAAAATATGGTGGTGTCTGCCATGAACCATGTTTGGAAGAAGAAGCATGATGTCAAAAAGACACGTGAAACCCAGGACCCAATCACCTGTGTCCAGCCGACAAAATAAAACCTCTCTTTTAGGTAGCAGCTACCATAGACAGCAAGAGTTCGCAACTAGAGATTCAGCTACGCTCCTGACTTAGTAACAAACAGGTAGTCGAGAGCAAAGGTGCTTCCACATCCAAAATGGTTCAACCGCATTGACAGATTGTTTCGTCCTCCCTCCCCCTTCACATCCCTTATTTCTAATTCTTTCTTGAGTTCATTGCTTCTCAATCTAACGATGCCATAAATGGCATATGCAGTTCCTTGAAATTATCCTAAAAGGGGTGTGTACATGCTAGTCATAACATGAAAAAAAAGCCTCCTCTAATTTGTTCCCATATTTGCAGCGTACATTTTCTTTAGCTAGTCTGCAGGGTCTCCTGTAAGCATTTTACTATTACTTTTAACATACTCAAACAATAACTGTTTGCATAGAGAAGGGATTCCCTTCCGTTGTACTTCAAATAGCCACCAAATGCTTTTAGTTATTCCATTTATATAGGACCTTTTTCTCTCTCTTCTAAAAGATCTTTCAATATGATCTAGGTGGGGGCAGAATTTTTTTTTTAAGTTTCATCCTAAAACACAAAGAACAAAACACAGCCAGAGAAAAGGAGAGAGCAAGTGTGAACACGTCCCTCCCATGCGGCCAGACTACATCCTCACAGGTCAATATCCCGCACATCTGTAGGGGTGCTGGCCTGGTCCAGTTCATCCTCTGACTTGGACCCATCCCCCTGGTCCTGACAGAAATACTGCAGGCCGTTGAGCAGCACCACCTCAATCTGCTCCTGGCAGGCTTTGAGGCAGTCCACATCTGTGTTGGTGATCTTGACCAGCAGATCTACCAGGGCATTACTGGTGAGCGAGCTCACGTCCTCACCCTGCTGGAGCCCATAGATGGCAACTCCAACACTTCCAGTTACAATCATCGATGGCAGGTACATGGCGAGCTTAAAGTTGGTAGCACACAGAGCAATGAAAGTCTGCACATGCTTGCGGATCGGAGACAACTTCTTGCTGGGCTGGGGCAGCTTGCGAAGGATGTGCTAGATGAGGTCGTGAGGAGTGACAGCCGCCAGGTTCCACTTCAACTTCCCCGACACCACCAGCTCCCACTCCAGCAGCTCCTGAGGTTTGATGGAGTTGTTGGTGTAAATGCACAACTTCTCTGCTGTCAGAGGGGTGGTCTCTGAGCTTGGAGGCCAGGAACATGCAGATAGCACCCAGGAGTTGGGACCCCAGCCAAGAAGTGGTCCAGGCAATTCATGGCCAAAGGTAAGACCTCTTCTTCACACTTCTGTTCCTCACGGACCTCCAGCTCCAGGTGGCACCCTTCTGCACATGTAGGGCTGGATGTCCTTCTGCACACATTTGAAGTAGGAGCACTGGGAAGATAGTGCTCCTCGATGGTGAGCAAGTTCTGTAAAACGCAGTCACCGTAGAGCAGGTTGGCGTCCGGCATGGCCCTGACGACGGGGTCCACCTTGCAGCACAGCAGGTTCGTGGTCAGCTGGGTGCCCGCTCACTCCCTTGCTTTCTCTGGATTGGAAAATTGGGGGGGAGTTTGGAGGGGGGAGGGGAGAGCTTTCCCCTTACCTCTTTCCTTTGGCTAAATAAGGGGTTTTCAGGAGAAAAGTTATGGGACAGAGAGAAAGAGGCTGGGGGAGAAGAGAAGAAAGGGATGAGCAGTGGGAGAGGAGAACCTCGGGGGCTGCTAACTCTGCCTGCCCTCCCCTTCAAACTTTACAGTCTTTGTTTTAAAATCTAGTTTGTCTGATATGAATATGGCTATTCCAGCTTTCTTTTGATGTCCATTAGCATGACAGATGATTTTCCATTCCCTCACGTTCAATCTGCAGGTGTCTTTAGGTATAAAATGCGTCTTGTAGGAAGTATATGGATGGATCTAGGGTTTTTTTTTTTTTTTAATCCATTCTGATATCCTATTTCTTTTGATTGGAGCTTTTAGTCCACTTACATTCAGGGTGATTATTGAAAGGTAGGAATTTAGTGGCATTGTATGACCTGAAGATTTGGTGTTTCTGGTGATGTCCTCTGGTCCTTTGTAGTCTTGTTGCTTTGGTCTTCCTTTTTTTTTTTTCCCTCAGATCAGAGAGTCCCCTTTAAAATTTCTTGCAGGGCTGGTTGAGTGGTCACTAACTCCTTTAGATTTTGTTTGGGAAGCTCTTTTTCTGTCCTTCTATTCTGAACAACAGCCTTGCTGGATAAAGGATTCTTGGCTGCATATTTTCCCTATTCAGCACATTGAATATTTCCTGCCACTCCCTTCTGGCCTGCCAAGTTTCAGTGGACAGGTCTGCTGCAAACCTTATGTGTCTACCCTTATAGGGACCTTTTCTCCCTAGCTGCTTTCAGAGTTCTGTCTCTTTTTAAAAAATTTTTTATTTAAAAATTTTTAATGTTTATTTATTTTTGAGAGAGAGAGAGAGAGAGAGAGAGAGAGAGGCAAAGGGAGATGGAGACACAGAATGTGAAGCAGGCTCCAGGCTCTGAGCTGTCAGCACAGAGCCTGACACGGCTCAAACTTATGAACTGTGAGATCATGACCTGAGCTGAAGTTGGATGCTTAACTGATTGAGCCACCCAGGCACCCTTCAGAGTTCTGTCTTTATCTTTGTATTTTGCAAGTTTCTGTATGATATGTCATGATGTTGACCTGTTCTTGTTGATTTTGAGGGGAGTTCTCTGTGCCTCTTGGACTTGAATGCCTGTTTCCTTCCCCAGATTAGGGACGTTCTCAGCTATAATTTGTTCAAATAAACCTTCTGCTCTTATTCCCTCTCTTCTTCTGAGACTCCTATGGTATGGATAGTGTTTCATTTCATGGAATCACTAAGTTCTCTAAGTTTCCCCTCATGATCTACTAACTACCTTGCCCTCTTTTTTTTCAGCTTCATTATTTTCCATAATTTTATCTTCTATATCACCTACTCTCTCCTGTGCTTCTTCAATCCTCACTGTGATTGTATCCAGTTGGTTTTGCATCTCAGTTATAACATTTTTTATTTCAGCCTGACTAGTTTTTAGGTCTTTGATCTCTGCAGGAAAGGTTTCCCTGGTGTCTTCTATGCTTTTTGTTGAAGCACAGCTAGTAGTCTTATGACTGTTGTTCTAAAGTCTTGTTCAGATATATGGCTTATATATGTTTTGAGCAAATCTCTGGCTGTGATTTCTTCTTGACCTTTCTTTTGGGGAGAATTCCTCTGTCTTGTCATTTTGGCTAACTTTCTGCCTGTTGCATGTTTTAAAAGCATGTTATGTTTCCTGCCCCCAGGAGTACTGCTATATTAAAAAGGTGTCATACACTGTCCAGGGTCTGGCATTTCAGGAAGTGTTTCTGACGTATGCTGTGTGCACTCTGCTGTTGCATTCTGGCTGTCCTTCCCCACTGGTCAATTCTCTGCAGACTCCTCCTTGCTTGCCGTGGGGAGTGTTTGGACCTTTAAACTAGGTGTGCTTTGATTTGTTTGTTGAAGTAAGCCTGGAAAAAACAGTGGCGGTGGCGGGGCGGGGGGGAGGCTGATCCCCAAAAAAGTGGAAAGAAAAGGGAACAACAACAAAAAAACCCAAACAGAGAATCAAAAAACTGTAAGACTGATTCAAAAGAGAAAAGAAAGGATTTTTTTTCAAAGAAAAAGGAAAGAAAAAGAAATGACTTTTTAAAAAGACCTAATCCAAAAAAAAAGAGAAAAGGAAAAAAAAAAAAAAAAGACAAGACACTGAGCCAGATTCCAAAAGAAAAAAAGAAGAAGAAAATGAAAAAAACCGTAAGACTGGTCCTATTTCCAGCAGAACTGCAGGTGACACTTTGAAGCCCTGGGTTTTCAGTGCATTTGGTGCATGGGGAGGTGCTGGGCGTGCTGTTCTGGAGACCCAGAGCCAGTCTTGCCCCAGTAAATAAGCAGTTGCCAGGGATGGGGGTTGGGTTTGGTGTGAGTGGGTCCCGCCTTCACTGGGGGCTGCTGTGTTGCTCTCTGAAGTCCCACTGTGTTGGTGTTGGGGGGAATATGGCACCTCCCCAGTCTCTTGTCCCTGGGCGGGGGATCTGACAACTTCACTGTTCAGGCAGCCCTCACAGAACAGCGAGGGCAGTCAGCTCGTCCCGCACTATAACTCTTCCGTGTTTTTTCTTTGATGTGTGAGGGAGATTCTAAGCTTGAAATCTTTAAGGACCCGGCTCAGTGCAGATCTGCTCCCCTTCTCCAGAGTAGAGCCTCTTGACGCTGTGTCTGAAGTCCTTTGTCCCTGAAATACAGTCTCATTCCTGCACAGTGCACAGAATCTGTGGTGTAGCGCCTCTAAAAGCAGCAAAGGTTATATTCCCTCTGGGGGTACCTCTGTCCCCTGCTGATGAAAGGCATTTGGCTGGTGCCTGCAGGGTCTTTTGTCCTTGGGGAGGCAATATACCCTCTTCAAAAAGTGTCCAGGAAGGGGACTGTTCTCTCCCAGTGCACACCAGAGATCCCTACACCATGCTGTACACTCAGAGGCCAGCTTCCTCCTCCCCAGGAGCCACGCCGTGGCTCTGCTCCAGAGAAAGTCGTGCACTTCCAAAACCTGAGAGTTCGAGCTCCAAACACTGTTTGCAAAAAAACCCCCTGCGACATTCAGTGTCTCTTGCTCCCCGGTCCATGGTCCCGAGAGATTTTCCTCCTGTGCAAACTCGATGCTGTGCTTTCTCAACCCCTCTCTTTCTCTGTCAGTCTTTGTGTGTCTTTAGTTCTGAAGTGAGTTGTTTTGTAGGCAGCATATAGATGAATCTTCTATTTTAAAACTCTTCTTGTTTATCAAATTTGTGAGCATAGAATTATTTAAAGTATTCCTTTATTATCTGTTTAATGTCTGTGTGATCTGTGTGTGTTGTCTCTTGTTTTATTCATATTAGTAATTTTTGTCTTCTCATTTTTTTTTTCTTATTTAGCTTGGCTGGAGGCTTATCATTTTTATTGATCTTTCAAAAACCAACTTTTGGTTTTGTTCGTTTTTTCCTCTTAATTTCCTGTTTATATTTTCATTGATCATACTCTCATTCTTTTTTCTCCCCTTTGAATACTGTTGATTTTTATTTGCTTTTACTTTTTAAAGCTGTCATAGGTATTTTCCCAGAATGCCTTACACCTGGCTTGGTAAAAAGATTTTATTTTTCATGCAAAGTATATGCAAACATTTGTTTGACCAAAGTTACACATTAAATTATAACTGTAGTTGTGATAATACTACTAAGCTAACTTTTTCTTTTGTGTTGTTGTGTTAAAAATACACATAACATAAAATTACCATCTTACCACTTTCTTAAAAAAATGTTTTTTATTTATTTTTGAGAGATAGAAAGTCAGAGCACAAGCTAGGGAGGGAGAGAGAGAGGGAGACACAGAATCCGAAGCAGGCTCCAGGTTCTGAGCTGTCAGCACAGAGCCCAACGTGGGTCTTGAACTCACAAACCATGAGATCATGACCTGAGCCAAGCACCACACTTAACTAACTGAACCATCCAGATACCCACATGTATATTTTATTTTAAAGCTACTGTTCTATTGTAAATGTGTACCCAAGATAAAGTGTTCTTCACACTGAATATTTTAAGAAATGAGTGGTTGCCATTTATGAAAGTAGCAATTAAAATGAGATTTTTAATGAAACTTTTCAGAAAACATTTGTTCTTATGTCATGTTGAACATATGAGTCCAATGTTTTGATGAGCAGTGTGAAGAGGTAAATAAAAGACTCCATTTTAAGACAAATTCTTTCTTTCTGTATAAATCAGATCATAAAATATTTTTCTTGTGAAACTGCAAAATATATCTCCTCTTATAGTAATTTAATGCTTTAATATTATTATTAAAGAGTCTTAAAAAGTTTCAATCCCAGTAACATATTTTTGCTTGATCTAAATATGTAGTTTTTTAGGGGCGTCTGGGTGGCTCAGTCGGTTGAGCGTCCGACTTCGGCTCAGGTCATGATCTCACGGTCCGTGAGTTCGAGCCCCGCGTCGGGCTCTGTGCTGACAGCTCAGAGCCTGGAGCCTGTTTCGGATTCTGTGTCTCCCTCTCTCTCTGACCCTCCCCTGTTCATGCTCTGTCTCTCTCTGTCTCAAAAAAATAAATAAACATTAAAAAAATTTTTTTAAATTATGTAGATTTTTAAAGAGCATTAAAACATAATACTAATATGTCTTTCCTTTGACATAGGATTATTCTCTTTGCCAGGTCATAGACTGGATGTTTTGTTAACTGGATGTTTCCTAAATATGAGTAATTTATGCGGTTTCTAATTGTCTATTATTGTTTAGTTATTTAGGAAAATCCTTATCTCATACCCTCCAAAAAGATGTGCATGTGTATGTATGTGTGTTTTTCCTAAAGTGCTAAAGGTGTTCATATAAAATTAAAGATTTTGTATAATAATATTCTTACTCATTTAGTAATACTGTATATTAAACTGTCTCAATTTAAAAATGCTTGACATATCATGAATATTAAGGAATTAAATTACCATTTTAGACCCTATTTATATATTGAAGCTATTTCTTCTATGTTGAGAAGATTAGGCAGGGGTCAAAGAACTGATCAATTATTATACCAATATACATTTTGAGTCAAAAGTGTTTTCTTTGGGTTTTTAGTCTTCCTGCTCCAGAGAGTATTTCATTGTCTTTAGACTTATGGAATAAACTTGGATTAGATCCACATGATAAAATCTTAGAAAAGAAATCATCAGAATTTCCCAGATTTCCTAATCAGTGGTTATTAGTGAAGGCCTCCAGGCCTTGGTCATGGGCCCTAGGTCATCCAAGGTCCGTGCAGCAGAAGGGAGGCAGATATGCTGGACAGAGTCTGGGCTGTTTCCCAAATGTCTTTTCAGTATAAATGTTTAGAGTGGCCCATCAAGGGTGTCTTGTCTGATTCTTTTTGTCACCAAAGAAGAAACTAGTGGCTGAACCACACTGCTGGCTCTTAGGTTAATATTTTCCCATCTTATTTTTGAGACCTTATACCAAAATGAAATAATTTTTAAAAAAATGATTTCAGCTATGACTGAAAAACTGACAAGGTTATTGAAAATACCTGGCAATTATAATATTAATAGAAAATTTTGTTTTGTGGTTAAATAGAAATTAATTCACTGGTTTAGGGTCAGTGTGTCTGTTATTTATTTTATGGCACAACATCCTCATCTTCTTGGTTTTTGCACTCTGCTTTTCCCTGAAAACTCCTTAAAAAATCAATATCCCTTACTTAGGAAACCATTAAATAAGAATCCAAATCCAAGTCCTAATAACCTGCATCCTGATGTCTTAAGATTTACTTTCAAGTGTTCACTGTGTATTTGCACATTAAAAAAACACACACACACGCAAATGACTGCAGTAGCCGAGGTTACTGTGAAAAGGTGCTTCTACAAAATGTTGGGCAGAAGCACTTGTGAGAGAGAGTTGGGGGTAAAGTTGCCATAAGTGAAGATATCATTTCTGTCAGAACCACCTGCCTTTGTTTCGGGAAGTTTACCTGGATGGATCTGATATTTTGCAATCCACCTTTTTTGGTTTGTTTGTTTTGATTACGCTTATGCTCAAGGTGGGGTTGAACTCACAACCCAGAGATCAAGAGTCGCATGCTCTATTGACTGAGCCAGCCAGGCACCCCCACGATCTACCTTCCTTAGTAAAAACTTGGAGGTCTCCTAAAATCAGTGAGACTTTGCAGACTGAAATGACAAATGCTTCATTTCAGTGCTCAGACATTGCTTCTGTCAAGTGGTCTTTCTGAGAGAGTTCTGTCAGGGCCTGTTGGGGTCTCCCTGGCTCATGCCAATGAGATTCAATGATATGATGCTGGTGCGATGTTTGGAAGAATGTGCTATTTACTAGCAAAATGCACACTGTAACCTTCCTCCTCCTGCCCTGTTTTTATTGGAGGAAATAGAGAAGCTACTTCAGCGTGGAAGGGGTCTCTCAGCTGACATGGTGAGGAACAGTAAATGGTCCCTGAATTTCTTCCTCCAGGGCTGTCGGCTTGTCATCAGACTTCTGTTAGGCTGAGAGGTCACAGAAACCAAACGCTGGAGGTGAAAGTGTCCAGGCCTGAGAGTGGTTTTGGAAGCAATGTGGGAGAAGGGGGAAATGGAAGAAGAGGACAGGAGATGAAGGAAGGAGATGAATTTCAGAAAAACAACAGTCTGAAGGTGATATTAATGAAGTTCTGTGTTGGGTGTACCACAAACCTTTCTTCTCTTACCATGAAAACTGTAAAACCCTCCTCACTGGTTAGTGTATTGGAACTCTAATTTCAGGGTAGGATCAGACATCTTCTTCCTCAATAAGAAAGTTCAGGTAGATCCTGGGCAGGTAACTGAGGTTCACACTTTAGGGAACACGGAACAGTTATGGTGGAATCACTTGATGTAGAAATTGGACAATGTGCAGCCCAACTGAATGTGCTCCCTTACGAATAATGAGTTGTCTGTCATTTGAGTTGGTGGCACAGAGACCAGATGGATTGCAGTGAAAACTCAAAGATCAAAAGAAAAGTTGTTTCTATTTAAGCTTGTAAATTGCAAGCATTTTGTGTTTTTATACTGTCTAAATACTGTCAGTAGTTTTGATAAACCTACCAGGTAGAAACAGGCAAGTTAAAAAACATTGGAAAAAGATGCCTACTTTGTGCAAGGTGGTATATTAGCCCTTTCACACAGGTGTTGATACCCTAGCGAACTGAGGCACAGAAGCTGTAACTGATTTTTCCAAATTTACATAGTAAGAAGGTGCCAGACCCAAGAGGTAAATTAACTTTTTTGACCTCAATCTAGTGCATACTACATAATATGCTGATTCTTAATCTGAAGCTATAGAAAGTAGACTTTCTGTTTTGAGTTGGCTGTGCATATTGCACAGGGAGATTGAAGATGGTGAATATGTTTGGATTTTTCTAGTTAATTCTCTGCTGTGTTGATTTA
Source organism: Panthera tigris (assembly GCF_018350195.1). Classification (NCBI taxonomy): domain Eukaryota; kingdom Metazoa; phylum Chordata; class Mammalia; order Carnivora; family Felidae; genus Panthera; species Panthera tigris. The sequence goes on along the minus strand of NC_056665.1, from coordinate 150,362 downwards.
CCATCTTCAAAACAGGGAGAGGGCCATCCAAAAGCCATATTCATGACTCCAAATTCTGAGGCTCGTTCTGGAAAACACCATCTATGTGACCATTGCTGTCCTAGGTTATTGAGGCAGGGTGGTGAACAAAATAAGCAAGAGCTTTATACTCATGGAGCCTGCGTGCTAGCAGAGGAAAACAGAAAAGAGACATGGAGAAAGATAGGAAATACAATTTGAGATGATGGTAAGTGATGAGAAGAAAACAAGATAGTATAGTACAGTGAGCTAGGAAGTGAGTGAGGAAGGTGATGCTAAAACACTATGGAAATCATTATCATAAGTAGATGACTCATCTTCCCATTAACACTTTCCAGCCTCCTTGCCTTGATTTACCATTAATTTAACAACAGCTCTCTCTCTGATGTGAGATATTTGCCTTGATAAGTTAAAATTTTCTTGGAAGATATATCTGTAAATATCTAAGTCATAAGTGAGATGATATATGGGGAAATTTTATAAATAAAATCCTATGCTTATGCTAAATAAAACACAATGTTGCTTTTCCCTCCAGACTTTTATTGTGGTTTTCAACAATTAAAACCAATGTTATTAGATAGAGATACCCAGTCATAAAGGAAGAATGACTTTGACCCTGGGCAGCAACAGTATTTTCCAGTAGCACTTTATTCATTAGCTTCAACTGGATATTGCCTTTAGAAGGGGGATAATAAATGGTACTATCCCCATAGTCAGAGCAGGGACTAGTATTGGTTATTTTGTACTTCAATTAACACATATGTCTGTGATAAATATTTATGTATAGTGACCATTCACTTGGTAGTCATTCTTCAAAACCCTATTAATTCTATGTATTCATACAGTATTGTAGAAGATAGCACTTTATACTCAATGGAAGAACACGTTTGTATCCTCCAAAGTCTTGCACAGGTTGGCTTTCAGTCAGTTATGTCTGTAGCCTGACACTAACCTCTTGATGATATTGCTTAGCTTTCCCATGCACAGGAAATTCCAGTATTTGCTAGCTTTGATTTGCTCTGATAGTAAGTCATTCAAATCAAAGAATTCAGCAAACCTCTTCCTAGAAGACTGTAACACTGACACATGTACTGGGAGTCTATGGTCTTAAGGGACGCTTTGCTTGTGCTACAGAGATGTTCATAATAGTGAAAGACAGGCTGTGTGCACTTAGATGATGAGTTGTGTGTTGAAGCAGTCTGTGGAAGTTTAGTCCTTTGGTAAGTACTGAACGGGATATCACAATATGTCAAACTTGTATACTGTATCATTTTCTCCTCCATTTATTTTGCCCCATCCTGTGCAGAAAGCACTTAATCATTTTTGGTATGGCCCTAACATAACATGACTCTTTGAAAGAGCTTTGTGCTTTCCCCTCCTCCAGGAAGTTCTTTACTTAGTGAAATTAAATGGTGATTTCACTTCTGGCCGAATGTTAGAGTTAAAACCTGTCTGTGGGAGAACTTAACATAGGAAGGTGGGTTGTGCTCTCTTGCTACTTCAGAATCTTCCTGGTGATAGAGATTAATTACAGTGAAAATACAAAATATCAGAACTTGTGGGATGGAGTGAAGGCAATACTTAGAGAAAAATTTATAGCTGTAAACCTCTACCTTAAAATAATGAGAAAGATCTCAAATCAATAACATAACTGTTCACCTACCAGGAGGAAGGAAACATTGTAAGAGAGGTGAAGTATGCCTTTGATGGGCTAACCAGTAGGCTGAACTAAGCTAAGGAGAGAATCATGAGTCAGAAGAATAGTTAATAGAAAGTTTCAAAACTTAAATGCAAAAGACAAAAGAATTAAAACAGCAGAAGGGAATAGTCCCAAGAACCATGGGACAGTTTTGAAAGGTGTAATATATGCTCAATGGAAACACCAGAAAGAGAAGAAAGAGAAAAAGAAAAATAAATATTTTAAGGTAATGCTTCGAATTGATTGACAATTTTCCAGGTTTAGTGATACTGTATTAGTTTGTTGGGTCTACCATAACAAAGTACTACAGGACAGAAACATGCAGAAGAATAAAACTTGACCACTTTATTATACCATATACAAAAATAAATTCAAAATAGATGAAAGACCTAAATGTGAGACAAGAAATCATCAAAATCCTAGAGGAGAAAACAGGCAACAACCTCTTTGACCTCAGCCAGAGAAAATTCTTACTAGTCATGACACAAGAGGCAAGAGAAACAAAAGTAAACATGAACTATTGGGACTTCATCAAGATAAAATCTGCACAGCAAAGAAAACAATCAACACAACTAAAAGGCAACCTTCAGAATGGGAGAAGATATTTGCAAATGATATATCGGATAAAGGGTTAGTATCCAAAATATAGAAAGATCTTATAAAATTCCACACCCAGAAAACAAATAATGCAGTGAAGAAATGGGCAGAAGACATTAGTATATATTTTTTTCCCCAAGAAGACATCCAGATGACTAACAGACATGAAAAGATGCTCAACATTACTCATCATCAGGGAAGTATAAATCAAAGTCACGATGAGATACCACCTCACACCTATCAGAATGGCTAAAATTAACAACTCGGGAAACAACCGATTTTGGTGAGGATGTGGAAAAAGGGAACTCTCTTGCACTGTTGGTGGGAATGCAGACTTGTCAGAAACTGTGGAAAACAGTATGGAGGTGCCTCAAAAAGTTAAAAATAGAACTACCCCATGATCCAGCAATTATACTACTAGGCATTTACCCAAAGTATACAAAAATGCTGATTCGAAGGGGTACACGCACCTGGATGTTTATTGCAGTATTATCAACAATAGCCAAACTATGTAAAGAGCCCAAATGTCCATCAACTGATGAATGGATAAAGAAGATGTGGTGTATATATACATTGAAATACTACTCAGCCATCAAAAACAATGAAATCTCGCCATTTGCAATGGCATGGATGGAGCTAGAATGTATTATGCTAAACGAAATGTCAGAGAAAGACAAATATGATTTCATTCATATGTGGAATTTAAGAAACAAAAGAGATGAACATATGGGAAAGGGGGAAAAAGAGGAGAGAGGGAAACAAACCGTAAGATATTCTTAATGATAGACTCTGATCCAGGCGAACAGCTTTATTATTCATGATGAGAACTTCCTGAAAGAACCCATTGACTCTTCAATGGAAGACACCCAGTTTGGATGCTAAGATTCTGAGGATCCTTCCGCTTAATGTTCCCTGGATCCCTCCCTTGATGTTCCTGGATCCCAGGAAGGGATTAGGGATCCAGTCCTAATCGAAGCCTCATTTACCTGGATGTCTGATTCTCAGTGAAGTCTGACCTCACCGCCCCTTGGAGGCGCCTTTGAAGCTCTGGGGCAGCCTTCTCCAAGCAGGACACTTGGATCTCCCCACCCGCAGGTGGTGGTGGGACATCTGCGGGTCTGATCCTGACGCTCGCATGCATTTCAGGGGTGACCAAGCTTGTTTCAAATTTCGAAGTTTCTAGTAGATCAATATTACTTTTTAAATCATAAAACCGCATGGATAAGCATTACTAATCACTGAAGTGCCCCCTAATGAAAATAAGTCAGAACATGGAGGCTGAGTTCCAGGAGCCATCAGAGAACAGAGATGCACCCAGAGAGCAGTGGCGAAATTGATTCCATAAATGTTCCGAAGGCAAAAAGCACACGAGGTGGGGAGGCAGTTAGGAATCACTGGATGGAGTCATTTCAAGGGCCTGGCTCTGCCCTCTGTTCCCCAATTTCCTCCTCTTGTCGGTTGTGTGGGGTTTTCTCTGAAACAAAGCTGCTGTTCCTGGCTGGATGGCTGTGTGTCATGCAAACCCCAGCCTGCCAGTGGAGGTACCACCATCAGAGGCCCAGCTGGCGCAGGGCTGCAGGATCCTTCCCACCCCCACCCTTCCAGGCACCAAGTCACAGACCCTCACTGAAGTGAAACCTACCTTGAGCATCTTATCAGCCTTCTGAGGTATCACCACTGATTTATCTGTCAGCATAGCAACTTGAAAGTTCTAGAAGAGCCAGCCTTGTGGTATCTCCCCATGCAAAGGCTCCATCTCCCAAATAGAGGTGCCTTACACTAACTATGCAGGCTACGGCTTGAAGGACCTGGGATGCCACCAGCTGGCCGTGGCACCAGGGACGAGTTCCCTGGCCAGTCGGGCCACCCAGTGATGAAGATTAGACAGTGTTGCTTATGTCATGAGCAAGGAAAGGGACTGGCTGTGGCCAGCTGTCTTAGGATTCAGCATTGCCACACTGGACTGCTGGGCATGGAGCATCGTGTACGCAACATGAAGGTGACCCACCCCACCCTCACACGCTGCATGGGGGGTGGGACAGCCTCGGTGGTGCAGAGCAGCTCTTCTGTGATATCAGCTTTGCTAACAGCCCTCCGGGTATGTTCACACCCATGGTAGGTGGTTGTGAAGATGATGTGAACATGCCCACGCTCACAGCAGGCTTGTGTGCCAAACAAAATTCTGGGGTCAGAATTTGAATTATAAGTGCCTACCTATGCCACTAGCATTGTGACAAGTCAACCTGTGCCTTCTCAGTTCTTCCCCCAGCCCACTAAGATGGGCCATCACATTCTCCTCCCATGGACAGCGGGATCCTGCCAGGAGCCCAGGCTCAGCCTGGACCTCCTCACCCATCCCCCGTGTTATCACCGTGACACGGAGCTCACGGAGCTCACGGAGCTCAGACAGGTGGGTGTTATCCTGCCCATTTTACAGACTGCAGATCTGAGTCTCAGGGTATTAGATCCTCCTTATTGGCAAGAAATAAAGTCTGGGACGATCCCAGGTCACCCCCTTTGCCAAAGACCATGACCAGAGGCAGCAGACAGAAATCAGATCTCTGGGGATGTCCCACAGAGCACAGAGAAGAGCCACGCCAGCTTGCAGATGCCAGTGCTAGGGGCACAGTCTCATTGGCCAAATGTCTCCCCACCCCCACTGGGAGCCCAGCCCTCTAACTGCTTCTGGAGGCCAGGAGAGGCGGTTACCTCTGGGGCTGGGGAGTAACTGGACAGTGATCTGGCCGGTCGTCCAAACTAGTATGTGGAGACAGAATAATCACCCCAATAGGCATCTCTGGGGAGGACCTGCTGACCAGAACTGGGGTGCACTTTGGATTTGGGGTGTGGGGGTGTAAGAGCTTCCTCTCTTGAGCTCTCCTACTTATAGTGGGCAGTTGGTAGTGATGGACAAAAGGGCACCAGCCTCCCCTTCATCTGGTCCTTAGGCTCTGTCATGTCCCTCCCACACAGAGCAGCACTGACCCGTGTCACAATAGGACCTTGCAGATGTGACTGTGCAGGTCACACACATCATCATAAAAGACATCATCCTGCCAGGCTGTCTCTGGGGGAAGCCAGCCATCACACCCTGTGGATGCCCAAGCAGGCCTGCGAAGAGCCTCATATGGAGAGGAACCAGCTGTGGAGGGAGCCACCTGGGAAGAGAGTCCTCTGGCCCTTCAGATGAGACCACAGCCCAAACCACCCAGCCAACTTCTCCCAATTTGCAGACCCCCAGAAACACATGTTGATCATTGTATAACTGAAAGTCTCGGAGTACCTGGTTGCATAGGAGGCAGCTAGTGGTTATGCCCCCTGATGATGAGAAGGGACAATCCGTATTGTCACCTACATGCACACACACACGCATGCAGAGGTTTTAAATGGGACTGTATGATGCCATGCATGTCATTTAAGCTAACACCAGCTGCTATCTTAAATAAATCCTAAAATCTGCACAGCTAAACAAGAGGGAGGACATCGTGGAGGACACAATATGCCTGGTGGTTCTCCTCTAAGCAGGGATTCACTCGAGACCCCTGTCCTGCTGGCTCTCCAATTCACTTGGCCGGTGGGGACAGAGACCACGGGAGGGTCACACATACTTCTTGACCCTCCAGACCAGAAATGACACTTGCTGGACCCAGTCACATTCCACTGGCGAGAGGTGATTGCTGAGGACTGAGGTCCAGCTTTGGAGCCCCTGCTTGGCAACAGCAAGGTTCCATAGAATCTGTGTGGTCAGCCACCCATCTCTACTGTGTTCCTATTCTCTTGCTTCTGAAAATTAGAACCTATGCTCTGGGCATTGTGGCAGACAGACCTCAAGGTGTGACTGGATCCCTGCCTCCTGATATCATGGGAACACAACAGAGGTGATACACATATGTGATTATGTCCCATGAGAGTGTCACAGCGTCTCCAGCAGACACATTCCCCCAGTTGGCCTGAGGAAGCCTGTGGCCATGTCGAGGAAGTCTGACTCACACAGGAACTGAGCAGCCAACAGGCCTGAGTGAGGAGGTAGGTCCTGCCTCGTGGGGGCCTCAATGGGACTGCAGCCCAAGCCCACACCTTCCTCTCGGGACCCAGCTAAGCCTCACCTGGACTCCTGCCTACGGACACGATGAGATAGTAAATGTGCCTTGTTTCAAGATGCCTAGTCTGCCGTAATGTTGTTTATGCCAGGATCATGGAAGCCAGCGTCTGCCCATGTCTGGCCATATTTACATCCTTCTCTACGAAAGCCACGTGTGTCCCTGTGAAGAGGTGCCACATCGTGTATTGGTCCCTGTGGGCCACATGGAGACGGTCGCTGTGATTTCTCTGTCGCTCACAGCGGCCGAGCACATTCTATGAGGATCCTTGCAGGTGTTTGCAGGGATGACTCAACACAGGCTCAGTCACAGGCCTGCACCTGCACAATTCAGGTAGACAAACTGCCACACTGCCTCCCCAAAGGGGCATCATGATGGGTAAAGTGTCAACAGTGGAGATGCCAAGAAGAACAGAAAGAGGATTTCACTGCCTTCGCTCTGATCTGGATCTGTACTCTCTAATTGACTCATTCTTTTTTTTCCCAGCCAGCTGTGAAATCCAGCAAGAGACCCCGCAGGCAAAGCATCCCCTGCTGGAACCCACACCACACTCTCAAGCAGCAAGGACTGCCCTGAGCCAGCAAGACCTCTCCTGGGACTGACCCCAGGACAATGATGGGCCTGACCTCAGTGCCCCCCCCTACACGCACCCACTGGCCTCCACTCCCCCCTGCACGCACCACCAGCCTCACTGCCTCCTTACATGCACCCCCTGCCCCCCTGCACGCACCCACCTGACCCCTGCATGCGACCCTCCCTGCAAGCACCTGTGGACCCCCGAGCACACACCCACATGCTCCTGCATGCACCCACCCCAGCACGCACCCACCTGGTCCCCTGCATGCATCCACCTTCCTCCGACCTTGCTGCACACACCCGCCTGTCCCAATACACCCATCCACCTGCCCTCTGCATGTACCCGCAAGCACCCCTGCAATCACCACATGCCCCTGCTCCCTTGCACACACCCACCTACCCCATTGCACTCACCCAACAGTCCTCCTGCAGGTACCCAACTGCCTTCATTCCCCCTGAAGGCACCCACCTTCCCCCTGCATGCAACCACCTGCCTCCCCTGGCCTTCTGTAAACACCCCTCTGCAAGCACACAACCGCTCCTGCACATATCCACCAGCCTCAATACACCCACCCACGCGCCCCCTGCATGCACTCAGGAGCCCCACTGCAGTCACCCACCTGTCCCCTGCCCCAGTGCACGTACTCACTCACTCCCTTGCATGCACCCACCTGCCCCCCTGTACTCATCAACCTGCTTCCCGGCATGCACCCACAAGCCTCCCCTGCCCCACTGCACACATGCACCTGCCCCCCTACATACACCCACCTGGCCCCCTGTATGCACCCACCTACCCCCCTGGCCTCTGCACCACTCACCCTCCCCCTGCCTATCTTCATGCACCCACCTGCCCACCTGCAGCTACCCTCCTGACCCTCTGCATGCACCACCTGTCCCCCTGCATGCACTCACCCACCTTAACTTTCTGTGCACTCACCCACCTGCCCCCCTTGCATGCTCTCACCTGTCTCCCTGACCCCTGCACCCACATGCCTGCCCCTTTGCATGAATCTACCTGCCCCCTTGCCCCCCTACATGCACCCATGAGCTCCTTGCACGCAGCCACCTGCCCCACTATACCTACCCACTGTCACTCCTCCCTTCACGCAGCCACCTGCCCCCTGCCCCTGGCAAGCACCCATGGGCACCCTTGCACACACCTACATGCACCTCTCCATGCACCCACAGACCTTCACTCTCCCTGCACATACCCACTGGCCCCCCTGCACGCACCCTCCTGCCTCCGTACATGCACCCACTGGCCCCCTGCCCACACTCAGTTGCCCTCCTGCATGCACCCATCTGCCCCTCAGCATGCACTCACCCTCTTTCAACACCCCTGCACACACCCAGGGGCCTCTGTCCCACATCTTCCTCTGGGACCCCCTTGCCCTGGTTACAGGGTACTGCAGTTGGAGGGAAGAGACGAGGCTGAGCACTCCTGGGGAGACCAGGTGCACCTGCAGAAAAATTCCGGGGTGCCACTTCCCAGGGAGGATGAAGGGGAGCCCAGGCCTGCAGCAGGTGCAGCTGAGCCCCTGATGCCCTGAGAGGCTGCACGACAAGACTGGAGCCAGGGAAGCTCTCATCCAAGTTGGAACATGAAGAGGAGAGTTTCCCTTGGGATCTTTCTGGATTCAGATCCTACGTAGCTGGAAGTTTATCTCAGGGGAAAGCCCATAAGTGGAACTTTTGACTTATTGCCCTATAACATCCTCCCTGGAGGGAACGTCTGCATGGGTGGCAAGATGATTCTTCCACACGGCTATGGACGGCTGTGGGCCTCCAGGCGGGTGCTGCTCTGCCCTCGGCAGTGTCCCTGCTCTGCTCTCACCCTGCATTCTCCTGGTGTCTGTGAAACAAGTAGAGAAATGGAAGAGAAAGTGAAACTTGGAAGAGGCTGCGTCCCCTTACGTGCTCAGGGCTGTCAGACCTGACATGCACGCAATCTACTGTGAGTGTGGACAGAGGAAACACCCACAGACACTCAAAGGCCATTGGCATGAGTCATTACTAACAGTCACAGCGACTGCAGTTTCAAGGCCTGGATCAGGTCCTCCCGAGACACACCAACAGACCAGAGGGTCTAATGGCCCCTCTGCCCATAAACATTCACAGCAGCTGGGAAGGTGCTGGTCCCACATGATGGACTGTGACAGCGTCTCTGTGACCCTTTTGCTCAGAGCAGCCTGGGCTGCAGGGACCCATTTCCAGCCTGGCCTCCCTGCCCTGCACAGCACCTTCTCTCCAGCATCTTCCCTGTTTCTGTGTCTCTCATCCCTTTCCGTCTGCCCTTCCGTCCCCTGTCCCTAACTTCCTGCGGAGTATTCCTACAAGCCAGCAGTTCAGGTTGGTGGAAAGTGGGTGGTCGGGAGAGGTTCGCCACACTCAATGAATTTCAGGACATTCTGGCTATTTCCTCCCAGGCTAAAAGACCACCCAGCTCCCCAGGTGCATCCTGGCTCTTTACTGGCAGTGAGGGCACTGTTGAAATCTTCATTATTTTAAAATAACAAGTGTTGGTGAGAATGTGGAGAAGAAGGAGGCCTCCTGAACTCTTGGTGGGAATGTAAACTGGTGCAGTCACTGTGGAGAACTGTAAGGAGGTTCCTCAAAAAGTTAAAAATAGAACCACCCGTAGATCCAGGAATTCCACTCCTGGGGATTTACCGAAGGGAAAGGAAATCACTATCTGGAAGAGATCTCTGCACATCCACGTTCATGGCAGCATTGTTCACAGTGGCCAAGTCAGGAAAACAGGTTAAGTGTCCAACCAATGAGTGACGTATATACAAAGGAATATTGCTCAGCTGTAAAAAAGAATGGGCAGATCTGGAGGATGTTATGCTGAGTGAAATAAGCCAGCCACACAAAGAAGAGCCTGTGTGGTCCCACTTACGTGTGGTATCTGAAGAACAGGCAGAAGCCAAGCACAGAACGGCGAGGGGTGGGGATGTGTCAGTCACAGGGCACACCGTGGCGGTGACGCAGGAGGAAGCCTGGAGACCTGGTGCCCAGCATGGTGACCTGCCGACAGCCCCGGACTGAGTGTGTGTGATCTCAGGTGCTACGACCACACACAGACGGTAACCGAGCAGGGAGAAGGCGGGTCCAGAGCTTGGCTCCAGCCATCATGTCACTGGTACGCGTGACTCACATCACTGTGCTGAACACCCTAAATAGATGCCGTGCTTACTAAAATGTTTTAAGTTTTAAAAGTAAAATAAAACAACCAGCCTGTGTGGAGATTTTAGGGACACTGGTGCAAAGTCCAAACATCAGGCCCACGAGACTCTGTCTCCAGTGCTCACTTTGATACCTAAAATGTCCCGAACCAATGGTGACATTGCCTGCCCTCCAGGGACTCCAGGTAGACGGATAGAGGTGGGTCAACAGAAGGGGCAGGGCCATCACCTCCTAGGACTGAAGTCCTCGTGAGCCTCTGTCTGCTAAGCTGGGGCCAATGGGAAGGAGTGGGCACCCCCATCCCATCCATCCAGGAGATCTCCCTGTGGTGGACCAGATGTGCTGCAGATTCTGCCTCAGCTGGTACGTCACTTGTGCTTGTCTTTACACTGGCCTCTTCATTGGGAGGTGGCTGAGGTGACCCTGTCTGGACCCCTGGTGCTTGGGGAAGCTGGGAATTTGAGACCCTTTCTGGGGAGAGCCTTGGGATATCCCAACATGTGCAGAGCCTGTGGCACCCCACTCAGGCCTGCCGGGGCCCGGGGGAAATCAGGGGGGACCCACTTGCCACACACAGAATTGTGCAGAAACAATACATGCCTGTTGCTTCCATCTGGGCATTTTGGTGTTTTGGATAAAGTGGTGGGTGACCCCGCAGAGTTCACTTCGGTGGTTTGAGCTCAGCTGCCCTCAGCAGCATGCATCCCTCTGGCTCTCTCGCCAGCCCTACCCTCCCCAGCCAGAGAAGCTTCTAGATGCTGGTTGGGCAGACTGAGGGCAGAGGGCCAGATGATGGATCTACTCTCTTTGCTCCACCAGGCCCCTAGACCTCCAACAGCCCAAGGTGATTCTCTGTACAGCTGCCTCAGTAGTCACCTGAGATGCAACGCAATGTCCCGGGTCAGCAGGGGTGGCCACCCTACTCTGAAGTGATCCAGTCTGGGCGCCCCCCCTTGGCATGGTAGCCAAGATCCGGGCTGCAGAGGCTGGCAAATGGCCTCTGGATGACTTGAACACAGGTCAGGCTCTGTGTATCTCTATCTCCCCATATGATCCCTCTGCTGGGTACCCTCAGAATCCAGCTTGTCACATGGATACTACCCAAGCAAGTATCCCATGAGAGGCAGGCACAGCAGCATGGCCTCCTCGATGAGAGCCTCAGGAGTCTCATGGGCCACAGATCCCTTCTGGGGAGCTCTGGGGCCCCAGAAGAGATCGACTGTCCCAAGCCCCACTCCCTCTTTAGGACACAGCTGCCTGGCCATATCCTCCCTTGCCTGCACGCAGACTCCATAATCCGCAGGACCAGGGGGCAGCTTCCCACCTCTCTCCCATCTGGAGCTGACACCCTCCAGCTCCCTTGCACCTGCCCTGTCTGCTGACAAATGATATTTACAGGGCAAAGGATGAAAAACACATCAGCCTGATTGGACAGGAATAAATGTGTCTGTGTGAAGTAATACCTACTCAGGCTGAGATCCGGTAAAGCTATTTCCAAAGAGGAAGTATGGGCACATCCTGACCTTCTGTTTACATTCCCAGCACAAGGACTTTTAACCCTCATGCTTTCTGCTTCCTAGTTACAAAATAGCTACCAGCGCTCCAGGCATGACACCAACATCCTGCACTCGAAGGAAGGGAAGTCTTGGGGATCTCCAGATTTCTTTTTTTTTTTTTTTTTAGTACCTGTGTGTACTGTAAGGAATTGGCTCACACACTTATAGAGGCTGGGAACTCCCTGACTGCAGCCGGCCCGCTGCAGACCCGGGAACTGGTGGTGTGTGTGGTGTGTGTGTATGTGGTGTGTGGGTATGTATGTGTGTGTGTACTATAAGGAATGGCTTGTGTGGCTGTGGAGGCTGGGAACCCCCTGACCTGCAGCCAGTCCACTGCAGATGCAGGAGCTGGTGGTGGGGATCAGAACCCGAGCCAGGAGGCCGGAGACTCTGAGCACAGCAGGTGCACATTCTGGTCCAGGGGCAGAGAAGCCCGGGTACTGCTCAGCAGCCAGGTGGAGAGAGATTACTCCCCTTTCTGCTGTATTCAGGTCTGAGTGCACTGGATGAGGCCCACCCTCACTGGGGAGGGCAGATCAGGTGTGAACCTCACCCAGAAGCACCTCACAGATGCACCCAGAACTTGGTTTGGCACACAGCTTGGTGCCCGTGGTCCAGTCAAGCTGCCAGTGACATCAGCCCCTACAAGAGTCTCCCAACTCTCAGACTTCTGTGACACTGTCTTCAGCAGCCCTGTTTCCATAGGTGCCTCTGCTCTCGATTGCCCAGAGGACTCTTCAGGCCTGGGATCCTCACAGTTTCAAAAGCTTTGTTCAGGAATGTTCTGATGTGGTGCCCACGTCTTCAGTTCAATAAAAAAGCTTGGTCGCCCAGGGAATGTTTGTGGTGCTCTGCCCGGTCAGGGTGGGGTAGGCAGGATGGGGGACACATGCTGACTCAGGGCCCCCTCCATCTGCCAGGCCTGCGAAGATCGCACCCTCCCTGCAGCCCGCTCTTTGTGCCCCCCCACTGGGCCTGGGCGCCTGCACAACGGGGGTAGGAGTAAGTGGGCCCCCCTAACTTCTCTGCTGGGTTTGCTGGCTGCTCCTGTCCTGGGGCTGCCTGGCCTCCCCAGCTCCTGCCAGCTGAAATTCCTGGGGAGACTATCACCAAGGCCCTCCAGCTTCTCAGTCCCCAGTGCTGACCCCACAGTAGCCCTTGTACTTCCAACGTTGCAGGGCCTGTGGGAGACTTAATGACCAGTTTGTACAGGGCATTGAAGGCCAGATGCCATGTGATGTGGGTGCTGTGGTTACAGGAGTCCTGAAGGTAGTACTTATCATTTTAGCAAATTCCCTTTTCCACTTGGCTAAATTCTATTTTGTTCCTTTGGATAGAGGCCAGGTCAAGCACTAACCACATGGTGGTTGGTTAGCAGCATTTAAATTCCAGGCTAACTTACTCAGAGTTTTCATGGCCTCTTCCTACAAGACTTCTTTCTGAGCTAGTTGCTTGTGTAGGCAATGTACATTCATTTAACTGTTTAGAAATATCAAAATACTAGTTAGAAATCTGGATAGAACAATCAGAAAATCTGCCCCTCATGTCCAGTCAAATCACATCTTCTATTGCCTACTGTCTTACGTTATTCAGGGGCCTGCTCGCCTCTCTTTTAATGTATGTAATTAGGTTTTTATTTCTCCAACAGGTGAATAATTGCATTGTTAGCAGGATATGTAGTTGTGGTCTGGCTTGTTATGCAGTTGTGGAGATGGCTCAACCCCGATTTGATGTGTGTTGGTCACACTACATCTCGATGCAGGAAGTGGGTCACGAGCAGCTTTACTGTTCAACAAGCCATGGCCTGGTCTTGCAGACATGTGTGCCAAAGCCCAAACGGGACCTGGGATTGCCCAGGTGTCTCTACTGTGTGCTCATCAACCGTAACTCAAGCTTGTGTCCTTCTCACCTTCCGAGGAGCAAGGGGATCAGTGGTCCCTGCAAATTACATCCTAGATCATCACAGTTGCAAAGGGGTGACACTGGGGACCTGGCTTCCCGATGCAATACTTTCGGACCTCAAGCTGTCTCCTCATTGGCAACCTGGTACATTTGGTAAATAGGGCCCATATTTGCTAATCTAGTTGCATCGAAGTTAAATAAGATCAAATAAGGTCCTTTTTTATTACATTAGTTGACATCAAATCCAATGAGATATTTCTGAAAATATGAGTTGCTGCCCCCACCACTGAATTTTCCAGAAAATGAGCTCTGACTCATAGAGCAGCAACTCAATGATTCGGCTTGTAGTTGAGACCCTCCTGTAAGCTCCCCTCCCATGGCTTGTGTCAGCTCTCCTGCTGCTGCCAAGCCCCAGGGTTGGCCACCTGTCCATGAACATTATACACGGTTTCAGCACAATCAGGTGGGCGGCTGGGATGGAGGCTGGAACCATGACCTGACAGCATCTGCTCCCGGATGTAACTTCTAAGGAGATCCAGTATGCTGAGCAGAGCCACCAGGTATGTGGTGCTGATGTAGAGAGATGTCCACGGTTGGAACAACCCCTGGAGAACCACCCCCCCCATCCCACCTCCTCCTGCCACCAGAAGATACTGAGAAATTCAATTACCAGGTGACTGAGGGACATCAGCCCAGGGACTTGGAGGGCAGCAAGTTGTCCCCAGCTCTGACTGCCCCCACCGTGGGCCTATCCATGGTGGCATTAAGACATCTTTGGCCCCAAACACTGTTAGGAAAACACCTGAAAAAGCCAATCTAGCATTTACTTCCAAGGTTTCCAAGCCACATCTGAGGAAGTAAAGATCAACAACAATGCAAAGACAGCCTCTCAGCCCAGCCCAGCTCACCAGCCCTGAAGTCCAGGGATCCAGGGGTCCAGGGGTCCAGGGGTCCAGGGGCCTAGGGGTCCAGAGGGAAGTACTCATGGGGTTGGGGAAGACAGTCTCCTCAGCATTTCCCCCACCGGGGTGTCACTTTCTTGGCTTATCACTCTCCAGCTTGCAGATATCCAACAGAATATGTGGGCTTTCTGGAAACTTCAAGGCTGTACTGGGTGGTGGGGACACTCTAGGCCTGTGTTTTTCAGGAAATATGCCCATGGTTAAGACCCCAGGCCTGGGTTCTCTGGGGATGGGCTGGTTGTAGGTATGTTCAGAGGTCACAGGCAATGCTCAGGGCTCTGTGGTCAGTGGTGGGCTTGGGGTCAGTGGGCCCCCTGCAATGCCCCTCCTGTACAGAGTGGGGCTTTTCTGTCTCTGTAACCCCAGTGACTGACTGGGACCTGTGCCACGACAAGCACCAGGGAGATGTTAAAAATAGAATATTAGAACTAGTCCAGTCCAGTACCCTGCTCCCCTCTCCACCCCCCAACCTCCATGCTGCTCTGGTATTCCCCTTGAGGCCTGCTTGGCACCATGTATCTGGAGAACCAGTGCCTGGGAAGGAGCTGTGCCCACCAGTGGTCAACAAGTATTCCTTGAATGCCTGATGTGTTAAGGAACTTGTCTGATCCCAGTGTGAAGGCTGAGGAGACAGTTGCTGGGGTGGAGGGGTCAGGGTGAGCAGGGGAAGTGATTGAGTTCAGTCGCTGGAACCCCCCAAGACTCTGACACTTGGAGAGGCCCAGAGATGGTATTTGTGGGTAGGGTGTGCACCTTCCCTCCCAGCCCATTTTATCCTTCTGTGGCACACCTCTCAGAAGTCTTCATGAGAGTGCCCCCTTGTAGGTAACCTTTGATGTGTTTGGTGACCAAAATGTCACCTGGAGCACATGCTTGGGCAAGGGGTTCCCTATCAGGATTTTGACCCTAACCATGAGATACATATGCAAACTTGGAACACCCCTCTCCAGGACAGCATCCTCAGTCAGGACTCAGAGAAGGAGCCCCTGGCATGCAGGCAGGTGCTTGGTCCTTGTGCCCTCAGAATAGGGCCTTTCCCATGTGCGAGGGAGGCACTTGGTGTGCTGTGTCCATCACTTCCCTGCTGTCTGGTCCTTGCTTCTCCCCACGGGGGCCCCTGCAGGATGAGGTCCTTGGGGTTCATCCCTTTCAATTTCCCTTGTCCTTCCTTCATTGAGGAAGGTTCTGAACCACATTCTCTCATTCCCCTGTAAAGCCATTGTTTCAGAGTTGGAAACATCACCAGGAGACACTTGAGCCCAGTTTTGTCTTTGCTGGTACTTAATCAGGGGAGCTTAGGAAGAAATCAGAACCACTGCAGATCCTGCCAATGTCTCAGATCCTGCCAATGTCCCCACTGGGAATGAATCCCATCAGGGCACCAGGGCTCACTGACTTCAGAGCAGCTCTGACCTCCATATGGGTGCTGCTCCTTCCTCCCAGCTGTTGTGGGTTTTTAGTTAGTTGTTGTGTGTGAAGTGAGGTAGGGGTCTGGTGTTCTGCTTGGAGCTGTCCAGTTTTCCCAGCAGCATTCATTGAAGAGACTGTCCTTTCACTATTGTGTATTCTTGGCTCCTTTCTTGTGAATTAATTGACCACGTATGTGTTGATTTGCTTCTGGGCTTTCCATTCTACTCCATTGTTTTTCTGTCTCTTAGCCCGTAGCATCCTGTTTTGGTTACTATAGCTTTGTAATATAGTTTCAGATCAGGGAATGTTATGCCTCCTGGTTTGTTCTTTGTACAGATTCTTTTGCTCTTTGTGGTCCTCTGTGGTTTCATACAGCTTTAAGGATTTTTTAGTTCTATGCAAAATGGTACTGGAATGTTGAACAGGAAGGATTACATTGAATCTGTACATCACATTTTGGTAAAATGGATAATTTTATAATATTCATTTTTATAATACATGAGCACATAATATCTTTCCATTTATTTGTGTCTTTTTCAATTTCTTCATCAATGTCCTATCGTTTTCAGGGTATAGTTTTTCCATGTCTGCGGTATAAAGTTTTTTTCTCAATTGTTTTCTTAATTTCTCCTTGTGATGGTTCAGTATGAGTTTAACCAATGTAATAATTTTTGTATCTTGATTTTGTAGCCTACAATTTCGCTAAATTTGTTTATTTGTTTTAACTTTTTTTTTTTTTTTTTTTTTTTTTGTGGAGTGATATGGTGGAAGAGTGGAAATCCAAAATGGCAAGTTTCTACCATATTCTCGGTCATCCACAACATCCAAAGCATAGTGGCCACTAATATAATTCTACCACAGTGTCATTTAATAATATGTTGCATCTTGTGAACTGTGTCCAGGTAGGGTTTGGCCTCCATTGTGAAGTTTGATGTGTTTTCTATGCTTTTCTGGTGTGTTACTGATGTTTTGAGAAGTAATGCAGTTTCCATGAATTTCCAAAGTACAGAAAGCCTGCAGTAGCAGTGGAAATCCTCTTGATCTCTATACTCAGCTTTACCAGCTGTTGTTTTACATGGTAGCCACTTCATATGACATGCTTGTTTGTTTTTTTACTCAAAGCCTTCCCCAGGAACTGTCATAGAACTCCTACACAGGGAAATCATTATGGTTTCCTCATTATAATGTAATCCAGAGGCCACTTCAACGTCATCACCTGCCCAAACTCTGTGACAATGACTTCTCCTGTTGTGACCCACTTTACTGTTCCCAAGACTTTCACTCACTTCACAACTGTGATGGATTTAAAGATCACAGAGGGCTCCAATCTGGGCAGCCTTTTCTGTGTCGCTTCTGTAATTTAGTATGTTTTCAATCTTCATTCATGGTATGACATAGTACTTCAGTCATGACTTTAATTGTGGTTCAATTTACAAAACATAATAGTGACCATTTAAAAGCTTAAAATTTTTTTAAGTATTTATTTGAGAGAGAGAGAGAGCGAGAGAGAGCGCGTGGGTGCGTGAGAGTGAGCACATGAGTAGGGGAGGGGCAGAGAGAGGGAGACAGAATCTGAAGCAGGCTTCTGCCTCTGAGCTGTCAGCACAGAGCCCTACGTGGAGCTGGAACCCACGAACCATGAAATCATGACCTGAGCTGAAGTCGGGCACTTGACCGACTGAGCTACCCAGCTGCCCCTAAAAGATTTTTTAAGTCTACAGTTGTATGCTATTAAATATATGCCCATTGTACACAAACCACCACCTTCCACGTTGAGAACGTTTAAAGTTTGACTTAGTGAAAATCTGTGTATATTAAACATTAAGTCCCCATTCCCTTTTCTCCTCTGCCTGACAACCATATTTTACTTTTTGTAGGTGAATTTGATTATTGTGGATACCTCAAACAAGTAGAATCTTATAATATTCTTCTCTGTGATTGGATGATTACCCTTGCATAGTGAATTGAAGGTTCATCCATATTGTTATATGAATCAGTACTTTAGTCCTTTGCATGTCTGGGTAATATTCCTTTGTGTATACACCACCCATTCACCCTTCAATGGAAAATTTGGTCAGCTTAGCCTCTGACTATTGTGCATGATGGTGCTATGAATTTGGGGGAAGAAATACAGAGTGAGTCCCTGCTTTCAAGTATTTAGGGTATACACCCTGAGGTACATTGTCTTTTTTGAAGATTTTGAGGAACCCCCATTCAGTTTCCCTCAGCAGCTACACAAATTTATTTCATTTCTTGATATTTTGGAAGAACATTTCAGTTTATGCATGTATCCCATGTTGTATATTCATTTACCCTTTGTGGCATGTTTGCATATTTTGTACAATTTTCTGATTGTGAATAGAATTGCTATGAATATTTATGTTGGCTTTGGTTATGATTATGGTTCTGGTTCATGATGTGTGGATCATGATTATGGTTTATTCGTATGACTTACAATATCTAGAGTTCATGGTGTATGGTTTATAGATTAAGGCATTAGGATTGTATTGTTTAATGGTGTACAGTTTTGGGTTTATGGCATATGGCTTTTTCACACGCCCTTATGATTTGGGTGTTTTAGTGTGCGGAGGTGGGAAGAAGAGTGTTATTAGGTTTGAGACAAAAATATATTGGGGGAGTGAGTGGATTAGGGGTTGAGTTGGTGGGTGTTTGTGGGGGGAGGGTTTAGGAGGTTCAGTGGGTGGTGTGTGAGGAGCTAGTGGGTTTAGAATTTGGAGGGTGATGGTTCAAGGTGAGTGAGTGAGGGTTTGGGAGGGTGATTGGTTAGGTGGTGAGGGGGTGACAGTATTGGGTGTGTGTTTAGAAGGCTTTGGGGATGATTATTAGTTGAGAGATTAGAGGTATCAGGTGGTAATGGTTTAGGTAATGAGGGTTTAGGAGATGAGGGTAGACATTAGGGTGAGCCTTGAGTCATTGGAGATAATGGTTAATGTGTTTAGACTGGGGCGGTGGAAGATCCAAGGAGAACCCGGTTGTCCAGAGGACTCATTAGGGAGAGCACTTGACTAACTGGACTTTGTGGGTTCTAACCTAGAGGTAGAAGACCTTGAGAGAGCTAGGTTTAGGATCAGGGTACATTCTCAATACAGATCATTTATCAGATACATAGTTTGCAAATATTTTCTCCCAGTTTGTGGCTTGTCTTTTGGTTCTTTGAACAACATTTATCAGGATACAAGTTTTAATTTTATAAAGTCTATATTATCAATTTTTCTCTTTTTTTGGATTGGTCTTTGTGTGTTTTATTTTTATTTTTTGATGTTTATTTATTTTGAGAGATTGGTGCTATCTGCACAGAGCCCAACATGGGGCCAGTCTCACAGATCTTGAGCAGAAATCAAGAATCAGATGCTTAACTGACTGAGCCATCCAGGCGCCCCTTGTGTTTGCATTTTATGTGGATTAATTAATTAATGCAAAAAGGTTATTAAAGCATGGGGACACGACCTGTGGACAGGGAGAGCTGCCCTGGGACTGAGAGGAAAGACTACTTACATACTATGGAGTCGGGAGGTAAAGTCCAGGGGAAGTTTCCAGTGAGACTTTCATCTGCTAAAGAAGACTCACAGGATGTTGGAGGCCTAGCTGTTGTCAAGCTAAGGTTGTTTTCCCCCTAGCAAGGCATTAGCATTAAGACAGTAGGGAGTTCCTGGAGAAACATTTTACTCTGCCTGCCTCAAGTATTTGCCAATGGGCTTCAGGTTATAAGGAAATTTAATTGTATCTGCCATTTCCTTCTGCCTTTGTTTCCCACATCATTCCCTCCCTGAGCAATTTTGACCCACAAAATCTTTGAGGTTGGGGCACCTGGGTGGCTCAGTTGGCTAAGTGTCTGACTTCGGCTCAGGTCATAATCTTGAGGTCCGTGAGTTCGAGCCCCGCATCAGGCTCTGAGCTGTCAGCACTTAGCCTGTTTCGAATTCTGTGTCTCCCTTTCTCTCTGCCCCTCTCTCACTTGTGCTCTGTCTCTGTCTCTCAAAAAAATATATACATTAAAAAAAATCTTTGAGGTTGCTGAGGGTGGAAGGTCTCATCTCTGTAACTTCTTCCTGCTGAGTAGGGGCATAGAGATGTCCCTACCTGTGGGTCAACACTGGTCAGTTGGGGAATGTATTTATATATAGGAGTTACAGGCAGAGTATATAGGAGTATATATAGGAGTATACAGGCAGAGACAGCCAATCCAAGGTAGACAGTATATAAGAACCTCCTTGAGTAGAAAGGATCATCTGTCTCCTAGAAGTTATGGCTGTGGAGGAGCTTTGGCACCAGGCAGGAAGACACCAGAAAAGACAATAAAGTAAGTTTCGTATTATGGGAAAGAGAAGCCTAAATATAAAAAAACCTTTGATAATTTTCCTTCAGTGCATTACTATCATTTGAAGAGAGATTCGAAGTCTTCCACTGGTTCACAGGAATTAGAACATGTGTCAGCTTGCATACTAGATTCCTGTGAGGAAGGTCCAGGTTTAATTCTTGATATGTGAGTCCATGAAGAATGACCTTCTAATTTTACTACAGTGGGAGTACATAATACAAACCAGTAAGGGGACCTTCCATTTTGGAATTAAAACCCCTGCTGTATTAGACTTCCAATCCTTTAAATACATCATGTCTTCTGGGTTTATATGGGGTGGGTTTCTAGTAACTGTCAGATCAGGTTCAGGAAAGCTATGACTTATATATTCATTTAGAGATGTATCAATTAACCCGGCATCAAGTGAATAATTAAGAAAACACTATCGTCTATCTATTGATAGGTCTACAGTGAGAAAAGACTTTCCATATGCAATTATTGGTGTTGTCCAACCATTTTTAGTTGTTTGAACAATCATATGCCCATGGGGTCCTGTTACTATCTGCACAGAATAACAAGGAAGAAGATTGTCCATACCTGTGCTATTGTGACATTTTTTTTCCAAGTTTATCTCAAGTTGTCCAGCTTAGGGGCAAACAACATTTGTAGACTATCAGAATGAGAATTTTACATCCACAGAGGTGCATTATTGAAACATAGTTTTTCTCTCTAAAAACCCTCATTTCTAGAGGAAGCCAAATCAAGACTAGTTTGTTTGTAAAACAAGTCCAGTTTTCACAAACTTGGCCTAATTATTTACATAAGCTCAGCAGGGTTAGTGATTGATTATATAAATCTTTGAAAGTTTGCTTTGCTGGAACCTTTCATAAGGAACCTCTAGATTGAAATTTTAGTAGCTTCTCTAGGCCAGAAGCCAAGCCAAATACTTGCCATCAGACCTGCCTGGAATACCTTCAGATTTGGGCACAATCCTCTTCATGATTACCCCAAAGTATCCTGAAGTTCCTGCAACTGCCAGGAAGTGACCTTCTTTACACACCTGGTAAGGCTGCTGGGGACACTGTAAGCAAGGTGTCAGGCCAACATTTCTTTCTTTCTTTTTTTTTTAAACTGCTCAGAGTACTTTTAATGATCAAGAATGTGTTTCCATATATAGTTTAGAAATATTGCCTTAGATTACAGTCAGTAATTTTTTGTCAATATATGAAGTTTATTGTCAAATTGGTTTCCATACAACACCCAGTTCTCATCCCAAAAGGTGCCCTCCTCAATACCCATCACCCACCCTCCCACCCCCCATCAACCCTCAGTTTGTTCTCAGTTTTTAACAGTCTCTTATGCTTTGGCTCTCTCCCACTCTAACCTCCTTTTTTTTTTTCTTCCCCTCCCCCATGGGTTTCTGTTAAGTTTCTCAGGATCCACATAAGAGTGAAACCATATGGTATCTGTCTTTCTCTGTATGGCTTATTTCACTTAGCATCACACTCTCCAGTTCCATCCAGGTTGCTACAAAGGGCCATATTTCATTCTTTCTCATTGCCACGTAGTACTCCATTGTGTATATAAACCACAATTTCTTTATCCATTCATCAGTTGATGGACATTTAGGCTCTTTCCAAAATTTGGCTATTGTTGAGAGTGCTGCTATAAACATTGGGGTACAAGTGCCCCTATGCATCAGTACTCCCATATCCCTTGGGTAAATTCCTAGCAGTGCTATTGCTGGGCCATAGGGTAGGTCTATTTTTAATTTTTTGAGGAACCTCCACTGTTTTCCAGAGTGGCTGCACCAATTTGCATTCCCACCAACAGTGCAAGAGGGTTCCCATTTCTCCACATCCTCTCCAGCATCTATAGTCTCCTGATTTGTTCATTTTGGCCACTCTGACTGGCGTGAGGTGATATCTGAGTGTGGTTTTGATTTGTATTTCCCTGATGAGGAGCGACGTTGAGCATCTTTTCATGTGCCTGTTGGCCATCCGGATGTCTTCTTTAGAGAAGTGTCTATTCATGTTTTCTGCCCATTTCTTCACTGGGTTATGTGTTTTTTGGGTGTGGAGTTTGGTGAGCTCTTTATAGATTTTGGATCCTAGCCCTTTGTCCGATATGTCATTTGCAAATATCTTTTCCCATTCCGTTGGTTGCCTTTTAGTTTTGTTGGTTGTTTCCTTTGCTGTGCAGAAGCTTTTTATCTTCATAAGGTCCCAGTAGTTCATTTTTGCTTTTAATTCCCTTGCCTTTGGGGATGTGTCGAGTAAGAGATTGCTACAGCTGAGGTCAGAGACGTCTTTTCCTGCTTTCTCCTCTAGGGTTTTGATGGTTTCCTGTCTTACATTCAGGTCCTTTATCCATTTTGAGTTTATTTTTGTGAATGGTGTGAGAAAGTGGTCTAGGCCAACATTTCTAAGGGGCTTTATTGGTGTCATGCTTCACAGTCAATCTTAGTTCCTTAAAGATGTTACCATCCTGGCCAGGGTACTAACTTCCAGCCATAAGGCAGGCTTTCTCCTCCCGGTAGAGTAGCCACAGTTGAAGGGATTGCAGCCTGAGTGATCGACATGAAAGTGTTCCAGTAAGACCATACTTCTCAAAAGGCCCTGAAATGAGGGCAAAGGAAGGAAAGAGTACTCATCAAGTTTGCACCAGCTCAGAGTCCAGATGAAAAGACTCATCGCCCCACATGATGGGCGCCATATAAATGATGAAGTTTTTGGGGTGATAGTGGGGTTTGTGGGGTCCGGAGCCCACGCCAAGAAATGATTTTTGAAAACATCTTTGGAGCAAAAAGGTGATTTTATTAAAACACAAGGACAGGTCCCATGGGCCGGAAGAGCTGCCCCTTGTGTTTGCACTTTAAATTTATCTACAGTATCCAGTGAATTTCGGTGTAGGTTGTAAAGTTTGTGTGTACGTTCCACTTCATATGGTTTCCAATTAATTGTTCGTTAACTATTTTTGGCGAAGTTGGGGGATAGTGGGTTCCATTTCAGTTTCCATTTCCAAAATGTAATGGATTCAGCGGGCAGCCAGGAGGGGGCGCTGCCTCCACAGACCTGAGCCCAGCGTGTCCTGCACTACCGCCACCGTCTGCAGGGGGCGCCGGAGCTCCGCTCCCGGACGCCGGCGCGCGCACGCGCATTCAGCCCGCCTCCCGCGTGACAGGAGCTCCGCTTCCTCAGGCCCCGCGCGGTGGGGGATTCGGGAGGATGTGGGGCCGCGTCCACGCCGACAAGAACCCGTGTCCTCAGGACCCGCCGCGGGAGGAGCAGGTGAGGAGAAAGCGAGGCCCGCGGAGGAGGAGCTTCCGGAGCGGGGACGCTGAGGGGGTCGGTGTTCAGGGGACCCGGCGGGGGACGGAACCGACGCCGCTTCGTGCGCGGTGACACCGTGTCCCCCGCGGGGCTGTGCGCGCGGCCGTCGGGTCTTCCCGCTCCGGGCTCCGGGGCCCGCTCGTCCGTGCTCCTGCTCCGCGCCGACTCCGTTCCCGCCGCGCCCTCACGCGGTTCGCGGTGCTCGCGCTCCCGCCGCTCCGGCCGCGCGCGGTCGGGGTGTCCGTCCCGTGTCTGCGACGGCGTCGTGGGGAGTTCGGTGCGATGGCCCCGCGTCTGCAGATCGCTCCGGGCAGGACGGACGTGCTCGTGGTCGCAGTGTCGGTTCCTCTACGCCCAGGAGGCCCCGCCCCCGCCGCACGTCGTTCCTTCTGATGCGGTTGCAAGTGGGACCGTCCCTTCACGTCTCCTTCCGACGGGTGGTCGGGAGTGTGTAGATGCGCACGTGGTGTTTGTGTGTTGATCTCGTGTCCTGCGGGTGCGCTTATTTATTAGTTCTGCTGACCTGAGAAACAACACCGCCAGTTTCTGCCGGCAGAAACGGTGTGTTTGGCAGGAAGAGAGTATCCGTCCCCCTGTGACTGGCGTATTTCCCTGGGCACGAGGGCTGCAAGCTTCGGTCCGCGTCGTGGCAGGTGTCAGAAGTCCCGCCCTTGGTGAGGCCGAGCCCCTTCCGTCGCGTAGAGAGCGCATCTCGGTTATTTATTCGTCTGGCCGCGGTCGCTCCGGTTGCTTCCACGTGTGTGGGCTCCTGGGAAGAGGCTGCTTTATGAACCCGGAAACAGGAAATGTGCGCTCAAGGCTTCGCTTTCCATTTCCGGGCGTGTTGCAGAGGTGGAGTCTGTGTCAGTTTCCCGAGGAACCGCGCACTGTTCTCTGCGGCCGCGCGGTGTTACTTCATTCCTTTGCAGGACAGAATGATACTGCCGTTCACGGGTCCGCCCCGGGTTGTTGATCCGTTCACCCACCGCGGGGTTATTTGCGTAGTTTCTACCGTTCGGCCGTTGTGAGCAGTGCTGCTGTGTATGTTTGTGCACACGTTGGTTTGTTAAACTACTGTTTGCGGTTCTTTGGGGTCTACATCGAGGAGTAGAGTTGTTGACCCAAATGGTAATTCTCTGTTTTTATCTTTTTTTTTTTTTTAGTTTTTTTTTTTTTTAACATTTTTATTTATTTTTGAGACAGGGAGAGACAGAGCATGAACAGGGGAGGGTCAGAGAGAGGGAGACACAGAATCCGAAACAGGCTCCAGGCTCTGAGCCCTCAGCACAGAGCCCGACGCGGGGCTCGAACTCACGGAGTGTGAGATCATGACCTGAGCCGAAGTCGGCCGCTTAACCGACTGAGCCACCCAGGCGCCCCATGTGTTTTTATCTTTTTGAGGCAATGCCAAACTATTTCACACACAGGCTCCACCATTTTGCGTTTCCGCAAACACGTTTAAGGGTTCCAATTTGTCAACATCTTTGCCAACAGTAGTTATTTTGTAGTTTTCTTGATGATAGCAATTTTAGTGTGTGTAAAAGGCTATCAAACTATGGTTTAAATCTTCACTTCCATAAGGACTAATGATGTTTAACACCTTTTCATGTCTAGTCACCATTGGTATGATCTCCCTGGGGAAAGGTATATCTGAATCCTTTGTCCATTTTAAAACTTGTTTTGTTGTTGATGAGTTGTACAAGCCCTTTATATATTCTGTGTAACAGACTCTTACCAGACAAATAATGTGCAAATATTTTCTTCCATTCTGGGCATTGTCTTTTGACTTTTGGGATAGCACCTTTTGATCTACAAAGGTTTCTAATGTTGAGGAAACTAAATTTATCTATTTTTCCTTCCTTACTTGTGCTTTGGTGTCAGCTCTAAGAGCATTGTTAAACTCAATGCTCATGAAGATTTATCCCCATTTATTTCTTTTAGAGTTTACAAGTTTACCTCTTACATTGAAGCTTTTGATCCACTTTGAGTTAATGTTTGTATGTGGTGTGAGGGTAAGGGTTCACTTTCATTCCTCTGAGCATGAATTGTCTAGCACCCTTTGTTGCAAAGACCATTGTTCCCCAATGTCATGTTGTCCACCCTTGTCAAAATTCAGTTGACCGTTGATGAAAGGGTGTATTTCTGGGTTTTCAGTGAAATCCCACTGATCTGTATGTATATCTTTATGACAGTATCACAATGTTTATTTACTGTTGCATTGTTTGAAGATTTGAAATTGGGAAGTATGAGCTTCTACCTTTGATTTTTCCATTGTTTTGTTTATTTTGTGGTCCCTTCACTTGCCATATGGCTGTTAGGATTAGCTTGTGCATTTCTTCTCAGAGGCCTTTGTGAATTTTCCTGGGAATCACATTGAATCTACATGTTGCATTGTGTACTATCACCGCTTAGCTATAGTACATTTCAGATTGTCTTTAAGTTCTTTCAGCAGTGTTTTTTACATCTGTTCCCAAGTATTTTATTGTTGTTGATGTTACCTAAAATGGAATCGTTTTCTTAAATTCTTCTTCATAAGATTCATTGCTAGGCTTTACATATACGTGAGATATTTGTACATCAATATTTTGCTGTGTAACTTTCCAGAATTAGGTGACTAACTCCAATCATTTTTGTTGATTCTTTAGGAGATTCTTTACATAAGATGATGTCATCTTTGGTTTCTGAATACATGTAGTTTTACCTTTTCCTTTTACACGTGTATGCCTTTTTCTTTCCTCATTGCTCAGGGTAGAACTTTCAGTACAATATTGACTAATGGTTGAAAAGCCTGCATCTTGGCTTTGTTCCCAAAATCAGGGGAAAGCCTGCAGTCTTCAGAATTGAGAATAATGTTTTCTATAGGTTTATTACATAAGTTACCCTTTATTCCTACTTTCTTGGATGTATATCATGAACTAACATTGGATTTTGCTTAGAGCTTTTTCTGTGTCAATTAACATGATCACATGTTTTCATTTAAAAAATTGTGCTGCACAATACTGTTTGGTTTCAGTGTGTTGAATAATCCTTAAAAATCTGGAGGGAGATTTGCTTATGGTGCCCAGTACATTTATGTGCATTGGTTTTATATTGCTGTATTCTCTGGAGGATTCTTATATCTGTATTTAAAGGAACACAAGTAGGTTTTTTTCTGTTTTTAAGATACGGTGATGTGACATGAGTGGGAGAGGTATTAGAGTTAGGGTTTGGGGTTAGGGTTAGGGGTTGGGGTTAGGATTAGGGTTAGGGTTAAGGTTAGAGGGTTGGGGTTGGAAGGTTAGGGTTGCAGGGTTAGAGTTATAGGGTTAGGGATAGGGTTAAATTAGTGTTAGGAGTAGGGTTTCGTCTGAGTATGCCCTGGATCATAATCCCCAGAGGTGCAATAGTCCCCCCCCCCGGAGGAATGCGTTTTGTTTGTATGGGAGACTTCCTGTCAGGCTTAGCCTTTATCTTCCAGGGCCCGCCTCCGGTGTCAGCCACTCTCCTTCTGTGCCTCAGGAACCCCCTCGTGCACTTCCATTTGGGCTTTGGAAATAATAGGGTGATGTTCCATGTTCTCTGCATAGTGATCATGCACCGCTACCTTTCCCCATGTGCATGGTGTTTTCAGAGTTAAGGACTGGGTCCTCACTGGGATACAGCCTTAGCTAGAGTTAGGGTTTAGTCCAGGGACGTCGGCACAGCCAAAGCATCTTCAGTCCTGTGATCTCCCTAGAGGGATGAAGTGAGGGCCCTTGTGAAGGTGCAGGTCAAGTGTACAGTTAGGTTTAGAGGTAGGATTAGGTTTAGGTTGACGGTATGGTTAGGGTTACGGTAAGGTTTAGGGTTAGGTGCCAGGAGGCTCCAGGTTCTGAACCCACAGCAGTGCAGTTAGGGTTAGGGTTAGGGTTAGGGTTAGGGTTAGAGTTAGGGTTAGGGTTAGGATTAGGTCCTAGGAGGCTCCTGGCACAGAACCGACAGCACTGCGGTTAGGGTTAGGGTTAGGGTTAGGTCCTAGGAGGCTCCAGGTGCTGAACCTGCATTAATGCAGTTGTCTCCCTGAAGGGCTGAGGAGAGTGTCCAATGGAGGCTGCCAGTCAGGATTAGTCTTGGCTTCCAATGCCACACATCTCTATGGGACACTTGTCGGGTAGTCCTGGGAATCCTCTTGTGCAGCTGGCGGCGTGCTTTGTAAATCACATGGTAATATTCCTTGTTCCATGCCCAGTATTCCTGCACCACTTCTCGACCTCGTGTGCGTGTTGTTGTCAGACTTTGGAATTGGGTCCATATGGGGAGAGCCTTAGCCAGGGTTAGGGTTCAGTCCAGGGACATCTCTAGGGCCGACGTGACAGAATTCCGGTGATCTCCCTCGATTGATGAAGTGAGGGCCCATGGGTGGTGTGGGTCAGGTGTAGAGTGAGGGTTAATGATGGGGTGAGGTTTAGTTTCACGTTTATACTGAGGGTCACCGTTAAGACTACAGTTTGGTCACAGGAAGCTCTTGGCACTATACCCCCAGTAGGGCAGTGGTCTCCCTTCAGGGCTGAGTGGAGGGCTCTTGGGAGGGTCCCATTCAGGCTGAGTTTTGGGTGCCGGGGCCACTCCTCTGTTAGACCTCAAGAAGTCCCCTGTGGAGCTCCTCTGGTCTTTGGAAATGACATGGTGATATTCCAGGTTCCGTGCCGAGTAATCCTACTCCGCCTCTGGGCCCCATGTCCGTGGTATCCTGAGACTTAGGAATTGGGTCCCCATTGGGAGAAAGCTTTAGCCAAAGTTAAGGTTCAGTCCAGGGTCGTTGCCAGGGCTGAAGCGACAGCAGTGCTGTGATCACCCTGGAGGGCTGAATGAGGGTCCATGCATATGTGCAGGTCAGGTTGTAGTGTTAGGTTTAGAGTTGGGGTGAGGTTTAGTTTGAGTGGTATGCTTAGTGTCACGGTTAAGGTTAGGGTTAGGTCCCAGGAAGCTCCAAGCGCTGAGCCTCCAGCAGGGTAGTGGTTTCCCCAGAGGATTGAGTGTGGGCCTCATCGGAACGGGCTGTTCAGGCTTAGTCTTTGTGTGCCAGGGCCAACCTCGTGTATGTGCCATCTTCAGTTGGGCCTCAGCAACCCCCTGGTGCAGCTCCGTGCATTGGGCATTGGAAATGTCATGATGATGTTCCACGTTCCATGCTGAGTAATTCTGCAACGCTTTGGGCCCTTTGTTTGTAGTGTTCTCAGAGGTAGGAATTGGGTCCCCATCCAAAGAGAGCCTTAACTAGGGTTAATGTTCGGTCCAGGGACTTAACCAGTGCTGAAGTGCCACCATTCCTGTGTGTTGTGAGCGTTGGGTTAGGGTTTGGGTTTGGGTTTGGTGTTAGGGGTTAGCGTTAGGGGTTAGACTTAGGTTTATGCATTAGGGTTGGGTTTAGGGTTATGGTTAGTGTTTAGGGTTATGGTTAGGGGTTAGGGTTGGAGTGAGATTTAGGTTTAGGCGTTAGGTTTGGGCTGGGGTTAGGGTTAGGGTTAGGGTTAGGGTTTGGGATTAGGGTTATGGTAGAGGGCTAGGGTTAGGGTTAGGTGTTAGCATTAGTGTTAGGGTTTGCGTTAGGTTTAGGCTTAAGGATAGGTCTAGGTCTGGGACTTGGGTTAGGGTTAGTGGTTAGGGGTGTGGATTAGGGGTTATTGTTAGGGTTAGTGTTAGCGTGTCATGGTTAGGGTTTGGGTTAGTTTTGGTTTATAGTTTTAGGGTTAGTGGGTATAGTTAGAGCATTAAGGTTAGGGTTTTAGGGTTAGAGTTATAGTGTGAGGGTTAGTGGGTTAGTCTTTATGTTAGGGTTAGTTTGGATTATTTTTACCTTTATGGTTAGTTAGGGTTCGGTTTAAGGATCGGAATAGGTGCAGGGTTTAGCATTGTGGTTATGTTTGGGGTGTTCATGTGTGGGCACTTCCCTCCATCTGGTAGGGATTGTGTTCACGGTTTTGCCCCAGTCTGTCTGCACTGATGGTTGTTCTCACCTCGCCCCATTCCATCTTGGCTCTGTATTGTTTCCCTTGTCGGCCCGCTCTCTCTCAGTGTGGTAGGATTTCACGTACCCCAGACCATCCGTTTTTGGTGCGTGGGGTGCGTTCACACATGCGACCTTCCACATCCTCAGCATGCGAGGGTATTTTCCATGCGCGTCGCCACTCCTTAGATTGGGATTAGTGATGCCTGTATTAAATCTGATGTTTCATGAATGGCTCTGTTCACTTTCACTTCTGAAGAAGCAGGCATCTCTTAAGGTAAGGGTTGTGGTTAAGATTAGTATTAGGGTAAGTGTAAGGTTTAGGTCATGGTCAGAATCCCCCCTTGGTGCGGGAGGGCTTCATGAATGTGCCCCTTCTGCTCCCCTTTATCTGCAATGTAGTGGTGATATTCCTTTTAAATCAGATGTTTTCTTTGGTGCCTGGTGGCTCGTTGGGTTAAGCGTCCCACTTAAAGACTTAAGCGTCTTTGGTCATGGTTTCTTGGTTTCTGGTTTTGAGCCCTGGGTGGCCTCTGTGCTGATGGATCTGAATCTGGAGCCTGCTTCCAGATACTGTCTGTATCTCTCTCTCTCTGCCCCTTCCCCACTTGTGTTCTGTCTTTGTCTCTTTCAAAAATTAATGTACCTAAAAGCATTTTCAATCAGGCATTTCTTGGATGGCTCTTTTCACTTTCATTCCTGAAGAAGCAGGCATCTGTCTCGTCCATTGTTCTTTTGTTATCTTTGGCATGGGTGACGACATATACGACATTTCCCCAGCCAGCATCGGGGATGTGCAGCATTTCTTCTACCAGCTGGACACCTCTCATTCACTGTAACACTGCATTCCTTTAGCGCATCCCACATGCTCCCGGAAACTGGACTATAGCTGTGGACGGTAGCACTGTCCCATAGTCTTCTGATGGTATTTCAGGAGGCTCTTCATTCACTTCTTTGGTTACCTGAGTGTCTTCTGACATCTCTCATGTTTCCACTAGGCCGCTGCTACGACACCCAGCAGGGAACCCAAAGCAAAGAGGGATTCAGGAGCAGCCCAGCTACCGCTTGGTTCCCACAAAATGGTCACCTTGGAACTCTTTATGGAAGAGGAGAAAACACCACCACCACCACCACCACCACTGTTTCATAACCCTGCACTGAATGTGGACACAACAACCAACCACCCCCAGAAGGAAACTCTGGCAGGGTACATGTATCAAACCTATGGCATTAGTCAGGTATTTTGGATCAGTAAGTGAGGTTGTACTTTTGACTGTTAAGTGTACATCTAAATCCCTCGGAGGGGATATGATTCTCTGAGGTCACCCCAACCTAAATTGTTGGCCCATGGGGATATGTGTTGTCCCTATTCGTTGTATTGATGTAGCCTCTTTGGGCCAGTGAAATAAAGCTCCATAGGGTCTTGTCCTATTCCCACCTCTTCATGGGAAGGTCCATTTCACTGATTGGAAGAGACAGTAAAACCCTTGTGTGGCCATTCATATGAGTCACTATTTAGGGAACAAGTGATTATGCTCCTTTGCACGGTCAGGAGACCACTGCCGTTTCACGAATGTCCCTGGGCAGGCAGGGCCTCTAAAACTAGAAATGCTAGAGGTAATTTTATTGATAAACAGTTGGGGCTTGTGTTCGCTGAGTTCCTTTTACTTCTTTTCATCTTTCCTTGATTGCCTATCTTTGTTGGGTCAACAATTGGTTTGATATTGACTTTACAGTTAGGTTATTTTGATCTTATTGTTAACTATCCATGGTTATCTGCTCTGATAGAAGCTTACGCAAGGACAAATATTTCTTGCTGCACATACTAGCATTATTGCTTCTATTGTGAAATTCACCCAGTCGTAACTTAGGAGTTGGTTGTCTATTTTTGGTATTCTGGTCTTAAGGTCATGTACCAATGCCTGAGCCCTACTATGAACGCTCATCGCTGCAGCCCTAACAGCCGCCTACAGTACAGAAATCATATTGTTCGCCCTTCTAGGACAGCCTCGATACACCTACTCGGCGATGCAGGGGTATAATGCTCGAACCCCTCACTGGCGATGGACAGGTGTCATGCTAGCACTCCCCCATCGGCAAGGGAGTAGTGATGCCATCGCTAAATCTGAAATTTCGTGAATAGCTTTTTTCACTGTCAGAACTGAAGAAGAGTCTTATGTTACAGTTAGGTTAGGGTTAGGATTAGAGTTAGAGTTAGGGGTTAGGGTAAAGGTTAGGTCACACTTACACCCCCCTCCCCCTTAGGTGCGGGAGGGAGGCACTCACGACCTTGCCACCCCTCAGCATGGGAGGGGGTCATCCATGTGCCAGCCCCCCCCTCCCCCTTTCACTGAGGGAGTGGTGATGCCACTATTAAATTTGACATGAATGGGTCTTTCACTTTCATAGCTGAAGAAGAAGCATCTCTTGCGATAAGGGTTAGGGTTTGGAGCACCCTGAGTGTTAGGGTAAGGGGTAGGTCATGCTTGCAGCCCCCCGTTTGGCATGGGAGGAAGGTCACACCTGACCCCCGCCACCCTCGTGCGGAAGGGTGTTCACGCATGCACCCTGCTCCCCCTCCACGAGGGAGTAGTGATGCCACTCTTTAATGTGTCGTTTTATGAATGGCTCTTTTCACTTTCACGGCTGAAGAAGCAGGCATCTCTTAAGGTAAGGGTTATGGTCAGCATTGCCGTTCGTGGTTAGGGTAAGGGTTAGGTCATGCCTGCACCCTCCCTTGGAGTGGGAGGGCGTTCACACATGCGCCATCCCCCCCGCCCCCTGAGGGTGTTCACCATATGACCAGACCCCCTTTACCGGGGGTGCAGTTGACGTATGCGCCTGCACCCCTCTGCTGTGGGAGGGTGGTCACGCATGGGCACCACACCCCTGGGGGAGGGCGGGCATTTGCCCATGTGCCCTGCCCTCCTTGGCTCAGGAGGGTGTTCACGCATGCGCACAGTTCCTCCTCTGCTTGGGAGGGTGTTCATGTATGTGCACGCACCCCCGCCTCCCCGGGCTTGGGAGGTGGTTCACGCATGTGCCCTGCCCCCCTGCAGCGCTGGCGGCGGTCACCCGTGCACAGCGCCACCACTCAGCGAGGGAGTGGTGATGCCACTGTTAAATCTGACTTTCCATGGATGGCTGTTTTCACTTTCACAGCTGAAGAAGCATGCAACTCTTAAGGTAAGGGGTAGGGTTAGCATTACAGTTAGGGGTTAGGATAAGGGTTAGGTCATGCTTGCGCCTCCCCTCAGCACGGGAGGGTTTCACGCATTACCCCCCCCCCCCCCATCCTCAGCACAGGAGGGTGTTCACCCTTTCGCCCCACCCCGCCTCCTCAGCACGGTAAAATATTGAAGCTTGTGCTCTGCTGCACTTCTGCGGGGAGGGCATTCACGCATGCGCAGATCCACCCCCTTCAGGACGGAAGGTCGTTCACTCAGTGGCACACCCCACCTCCGCAAGGGAGATTGTTCATGCATGTGTCCTGCCCACCTCAGCATGGGAGGGTGTTTACACATGCGCACAGCCCCCCCTTGGTGTGGGAGGAGGTTACCCATGCGGAGCGCCACCCTTCAATGAGGGAATAGTGATGCCCCTGTTAAATGGGATGTTGCATGAATGGTTCTTTTCACTTTCACAGCTGAAGTAGCAGATACAAGGGTTAGGGTTAGCATTACCATTAACGGTTAAGGTAAGAGTTTGGTCATGCTTCCACACCCCCTCGTCACCAGAGTGTATTCACACAATAGCACCGCAGGAGAATATGCATGCATGTGCCCCGCCCTCTTCAGCCCGGGAGGGTGTCACACATGTGCCCTGTCCCCTGCCGCTTGGAAGTGCGTTCACGCATTCACACATTTGCACAGCGCCCTCCCCCGCATGGTGAGGGAGGGCGTTGGCACACGTGCCCTGTCCCCCTTGGCGTGGGAGGTGGTTCACACATGCTCCCCACCCACTCGGCGAGGGAGGGTGTCACCCATGAACAGCGCCACCCCTGGGAGAGGGAGTAGTGTTGCCACTGTTACATGTGACATTTCATGAGTGATTCTTTTCATTTTCACAGCTGAAGAAGCATGCATCACTTAAGGCAAGGGTTAGGGTTAGCATTCCATTTAGGGTTTAGGGTAAAGGTTGGGTCATGCTTGCTCCCCCTCTCTGCACGAGAGGTGTTTCACTCATGCTCCCTGCTCCGCTCCGCACGTGAGGGTGTTCACCGATGCGCATAGCCCTCCCTGGGGGTGCAACGGTGTTCTCACGCATAACCCTTCCCGGCGACGGAGGGCGTTTGCGGATGAACCCTGCCCCACTAGCGCGGTAGTTTGTTCACGTGTGTGTAAGGTCCCCCTTCCTGGCGGTAGGGCGTTCACCCATGTGCACCCCCCTTCCCCCCTCCCCCCTTTTGGCATGGGAAGGTGTTGACCTATGTGCCTTGACAGGTCAGCATGGGAGAATATTAACGCATGGACCCCGCCACCCTTGGGTGCAGGAGGGTGTTCGCGCATGCGCCCAATCCCCTTCTGCATAAGAGGTGGTTCCCGAATACGCTCCCCAACCTTCCGGAGTGGGTGGGTGTCCATGCACGTGGACAAATCCCCCTAGGTGAGGGAAGGCATTCGCCATGCGCACAGCCCCTCCTTGGTGTGGAAGGGTGTTCTCACTTACACAAAACCTCCCTCGCCAAGGCCTTTCATGCCTATGCCCCGCCCTCTTCAGCACATGAGGTGGTTCACGCATCTGTTCCGCCCCTCATGGTGCAGGAGGGTGTTCATGCATGCGCACAGCCCCGGGTCAGTGAGGGACGGTATTCACGCATGCACACAGCAGCCCCTCCATGAGGGAGGGCGTTCACGTATGTGCCATGCATCCCGCGGCAAGGGAGATGGTTCAAGCGTGTGCCCCATCCCCACTTTGGTATGGCAGTGTGTTGACCTATGCACTTCGCCCCCTCATCGTTGGAGGGTGTTCATAGATGTGCACAGCCCCCCTCATGGCCCAAGTGTGTTCATGCTTGGGAACAACCCCGGCTAAGGGAGGGATGGTGTTGGCGCATGGGCCCTGCGCCATACCGTGGGGGCCTGTTCACACATGTGCACAGCCCTTCCAACTGGCGGAAGTGTGTTCACGCATGCACACAACTCCTGCTCCCCGAAGTAGGACGTTTCACGTGCACACAACCCCCCTTGGCGAGGGAGGTCATTCGTGCATGCTCCCTGCCCCCTACCACAGGAGGCTGTACACGCATGCCCACGGCCCCCTCTACCGGCAGGTGTCATGCATGCGCACAGCCCCCTTCAATGATGAAGTCATTTGCATATGCGCCCCAATCCCCTGGGAATAGAAGGGTGTGCAGGCATGCGCACAACCCCCACCTCAGTAAGGGAGGTTGTTTGCGCATGCGCCCTGCCCCACTTAGCAAAGGAGGTGGTCCAGGCTTCCCTTTGGCCCCCTGTCAACATGTGAGTGGGTCACCCATGCACAGTGCCACCCCTCAGGGAGGAAGTAGTGATGTCACTATTAAATGTGATGTTTCATGAATGGTTCTTTTCACTTTCACAGCTGGGGTATACGCAGGAAATAGGAGAGGTTGAAAGCAAGGGAAAAGCACCAGAAAACGTATGACTTCATGAGGTGAGTATCTTGTGTTTGTTGCCAAGAGAAGCAGCTCCCCTGTGTGAGGAAAATAGTCTTACCCCACCCCCAGGACCCCTGGAGAAAAGGTTTCAATGGCTTCACCTAAGACAATACTGTCGTGACCGAGAGCAGTGGTCTTCAGGCTCCACGTCTACCATCTGTGTTTACTTCCTGGAAAATAGCGCGATTCCAGTGTACTCCAAACGGAGGTGTGGGATCAGCTCCACGCATGATCAGGTGCCCATGCAGGGGAGTTGCAGGGTATTACCACTTCGCACTGGTAGGAGACGGGGGGACGAGTATGGGAGTGGGTTCAAAGAGTATTACACCCAAGAGGGTGACATACGATAGGCCAGACATGGATACACGGTTCTTCCTGCAGGAAATGTAATTCATTGTGTTGCCTGGAGAACTGGGAATGGTCGTAATAATGACTCAATGGTTGCCTGCAGTCAACTGGGTTGAAATGCCAGAGCTTCCCTGACTTTCTCAGAGTCCGAGGGAGATGGGAATGGGGACCTGTTGTGCGCACACCTGCTCTTTTACCACAAACTTGGTGGCTTTTGAGAACAAAATCATGTTCTCTCACAGTTCTGGAGTCCAGGAACCCAAAATTCGCTTCACTGAGACTTAGGTGTCAGCAGGCCTGTACTTCCTCTGGAGACTCCAGGGCTCCAGGGGACAGTGTATCCCTTCCCTCTGGTAGCTCCCTGTGGCCACCAACCTCCCTTGGCTTGGACCACATCACCCCAGTCTGTCTCCATGGGCACAGTGCCTCCTCTTTTGTCAAGTCTCCCATTGCCTCTCTAAGGATGCTCATGATTCTGTCTAATCTAGGGCTCACTCAGACAACCCAGGACTCAAGATCCTTAACTAGATCCCATCAATGGGAGTTAGATTCCAGGTATTAGGACTTGCTTTCTTTGAGGGCCATTGCACAGCCTAGGACAACGTGTCCTTTCATAGGGAGACAGCCAAACCATGCTATCCCCGTGTGGAGAGCGATCACCTGTGAGCAGTGCCAGAGCACGCACTGCTGACAGACACTGCAGCAGGACTGAATCTCTGGAGAATTATGCCCAGAGTGGAAAATCGAATCCTAGAAATATCACATCCTTTTCGATTCCATTTGTATAATATTCTCGATGCGACAAAATCATAAAAAAGGAGAGCACATCAGGGATTGCCAGGCATCACAGAGGTGATGGGTGTAGGAAGGAGGTGGGAATATCTGCTGTAAGAGGACAACTTGGGAGTCCCTATGGAGGGCTTGATGCTCTGTTTCTCGTGTGCATCAGTATTGAAATGCTGGCCATGATCCCATTCTACAGGCAGAGACAATGAAGGGCATCTTTATCGTGTTTCCCAATCACACACATTCCCAGCAACCTCACAGCCACCCACCTTGCTACATCTATCCCCAGGGCTCTGGCTGGTGTCCCGTTGCCACAGTTGAGTCCTGTTCCCAAGGGAGGAATCCACCTCTCGCTAACACACCTCCCATACCACTTCCCTCTCTCCTGCACACCAAGGTTTTCTCGGGACCTGGCCATCCTGTGCACCTGCAGCTGTTTCTCCCGGCCCACGGGGAGCAATCACTTCCCATCCAGCGCCACCTGTTTGGTCTTCCTATGCCTAGCAGTGCACGTGCCGGTGCCTGCAGACCTTCCCTTGTTTCTCTGTCAGCTGAGTCTGAATGGGCTTCCTCTCCCACTCGTCCCTAGTTCTCATCTCTTTAATGAATGACACTCACATCGCTGAAGCTCACAGCGAAGTCTCAACCCCCAGTATGTGGACTACGTGGCACCATTTTACAGACACATATGATTACTCCCTTTCTTTAAAAATTACTTCCTTTCTCCTCCCACCGTCCGGGCGCTGCTCACCAGTGTCTGTGTTGGTTGGTCCTCATCTTCTTCCTCCCCCCCCCCATCTGCTTTCCACCCGTCCTTACTCTGGGGCGACCTCCCCCAGCCTCAGGCTTCTGTATACCAGCAGCTGGAGCCTCCGAGTCATTATGCCCTGCCCCCAGCTCTTCATGTCTCCAGACGCCTGACT
Organism: Panthera tigris; assembly: GCF_018350195.1. Classification (NCBI taxonomy): domain Eukaryota; kingdom Metazoa; phylum Chordata; class Mammalia; order Carnivora; family Felidae; genus Panthera; species Panthera tigris. Next base: position 113,046 of record NC_056665.1, on the reverse strand, counting down.
CCCAACTGTGTACCACACAGGTGCTACCCTCCCCAGCCTCTGCCACCTCCCTGAGGCCTCTCCTCTTCCCCTCCCCTTGTTTACTGGGATGCAGCCACACTGACCCCCTCCTTGCTCCCTGAGCACATCAGGCACATACTCCTGCTTCAGGTCTTTGCACTCACTTTGCCTCTCTTTGTCCGGAATATTCTCCCACATGCCAACATGACATACTCCATCATTTTCGTCACCTCTTTGCTCTGACATCACCTGCCCAGTGGAGTCTCTTCTAGCTCTCTATCTAAAACTGAAAACTGCTCCTTCTCCGACCTGAACACCCGATATCCCTTCCCTGCATTCTTTTTCTTCCCGGCCCTTGGCATCATCTGTTTTTCTTACTTGATTGCTGTCTGTCGCCTGCTTCAGTCCCTGCCAGAATGTCGGCTCCATGGGGTCCAAGACCAAACTAGCTTTGTTTAGGGCTGTTTCCTTAGGGCCCTAGAACAGTGACTGACTCCTGCAAAGGCTCAAACACCATTCACTGAGTAAATGTTGGGATTTCGTCTTAATTTGCTGAGTCTGCCATCACAAAGTACCACAGACTGGGTGGCTTAAGCAACAGAAATTGATTTATTTATTTTCTCACACTTTAGATCAAGGTGTGGCCAGGGTGGGTCTGCTCTCTCCCTGACTGGTGGACGGCCACATTCCCACTGTCTTCAGGTGGTCTTCCTTCTGTGTGTGTAGGTGCCCACTCTCTTCCTATAGGACACCAGTTATCAGAGTAGGGTCCCTCCGCCAAATGAGCTCATTCGACCTCCACTTTACCTTTCAAGATCTGGTATCCACGTATAATCACATGGGTAGTTAGGACTTCAACGTGTGGATTTTGGGGGCAAATCCATTCCATAACAGGTTTCTGTCTGTTGTACCTAGTAACTACCTACATGGGTTTTTTTTCCTTTATGCCCTTGTCCCCATTATTTGCTCACACAGCGCTAATCCCAGTTTGCCCTTAGCCCAAGTTATAACTCTGTTTATTTATTTGTATAGGCTTGCGTCTTCCCTCTACCTCTATAGTCCAAGTTCATGGATGGCACTGGAAATACATCCTTAGCATGTGCATCATAACCTCCAGGTGAGGTAAGTATGATTAGTCTCATTTCTAAAATCTACAATCTGAAGCTTAAAAGAGAGTAGGTCATGTTTCTGAGATCACAGTACTAGTAAGTGCTGTCCTTTTGATAACTTTGTTCTCGTGGGCTCCAAAGCCCACTTTCTTTCATCTACCACACTGTCCCCAAGATGAACAGGGAAAAGCCATACTTCAGCCTGATATATTATAAGCAATGGTACCTGTAAGGCTGGTGTCACATTTCAGGAAATGGGATTAAGTTTAGAATCTGAGTAATGATACCCACAGGTTGAATTTCAATGTCACATCCTTTTATTTTTTTTTACTGCTGCAATTTCTGTTATCCTTAATGATTTTCTAAATGTATTCTTCCCTTTGCAAAATTTAGCCACTAAGGATAGTAAGAGTTAGTTTCCTTTGTAAGAGGTCAGAATTATACAATGAATTCATAATGTCAAGGCAATAGCTGTTATTTTATCCTAAAATACAGAGGAAAGGGTCATTGCCTTTGTTGTAAGAGTTTACCATGTGTTCTTGATAACATGCCTGAATTCTATTGGCGAAAAACTGTCATAGACTTTGAAAGTCAGTTACTTATAGTTAAGAGAGTATCGTTCTCTCTTTGGGTGCCGCTGATTGTTTGAAATAGATCTTAGGATTTTTTCTCCATAGATTTTATATTTCAGAGTGAGCTTTGTTTTAAAAAGTATGTTATGTATGCATTCATGCAAGCTGTGCAATCATTAAATTGACAGGAAAGCAGCTGTTAGTAGTTGTCATTTGGACATGTAGATGGAAATGCTGGAGGTCATCGTGTGACTCCTTACACGTGTTGAATTCTGGTTTCGTTTGGCATTTCCAAACCATTGCCCTGAGCTTATGGATGTTGATCAAGTGGCCGTGTAATGGTTGTTTTAAATTCGTATCAGGGGTGTAGAGGTGATTCTTACGTTGTGTATGAGGAAGCTGTTGGTTTTCTGCTTCTATGTCTGTGTAGCTCCTAAAAAATAGAAGACTGGGGTATCTTATTGACATTAATTTTGTTCAAAGTAAATGCACCTTGTGAATTTGCTAAAGGCTTAGATAATAGTCAATACTTTTGGAGTCTGATACTAATTTGCGAGTTTAAAATAGGTCTAGGGACATCTGTGTGGCTCAGTTGGTTAAGCGTCTGACTTCAGCTCAGGTCATGATCTCACTGCTCATGACTTGGAGCTTTGTGTTGGGCTCTGTGCTGGCAGCTGGGAGCCTGGAGCCTGAAGCCTGTTTCAGATTCTGTGTCTCCCTCTCTCTGCCCCTCCCCGGCTCATTCTCTGTCTCTTTCTCTCTCAAATATAAACTAAAACATAGAAATTAGGTCTAGAATAAATCTGTAGACAGTAATATACTTATAATGACTGCTGATTAAAACAAAGAAATAGCCTGAATCTCCAAGCATAAATTACTGTTGTTTCCCTAGGAACCCATTATATATCAGGTTGAGGATTAAGCTGAATAATAGCATTAATCTTTTAGTAACTCGGAAGAGATAAGCATACTATGTTGGCTATATATAGGGTATATATAAGGCTATATATAAGGGTATATATATACGGTATATATATATAAGGTTTGGTATATATCATTGTGGTAGACCTATTTTCTTTAATGATCAAAAAATTAATTTGAGGTCTCTTTTATTTGGGTATTCAGCATTAAGGTAAGTAACTCAAGGCAAATGAATTAAGACCATTTTAGAACTCAGGTGGACTTAAAGAGCCAGAGACTGGAGTCATGATAAAGATAGTTTGAACATTCCAGCAATAAAAAAAATTACAGCTCCTGGATGGCAGTCATCATATTGGAGGAGAGTTTCTGGGGTTCCCTACACAAATGGTACATGATTTTGAGTCAAGAATACAGCCTCACTGACTGTACTTTTACCGAAATGATGGTTCAGATACCAAAAATGTTGTCTGTTGGAATTGTCAGTTGCAAAACTGATATCCTTTCAGTTTTTGGCTTGATTAATTTACTAAAGAGAAAAAAATGTTTCCCTCTTTCGGAAGCATAATCTCATTTGTATTTAGAATTATCATTAAACATAGTATTTCTAAAGATAGTTAATAAATTGGAAGTCAACATAAATTTGCTTGTGAAGTTATCAAATGGAAAACTTTTCCCAAAGCAGTTATTTTACATTTTATAGGAAAACTAATCTTTTATGTCCTTACTGTATTTATGTTATATCCTCTTCACTTTTGTTTCATGCTATTTGTGTGTGTGTGTGTGTGTGTGTGTGTGTGTGTGTGCGTGTGTGTTTTTGTGCGTGTGTGTGACTAAGTGAAATGTGCAATATTTGGTCATTTAAAAAGTTTCACTAATTTAGGCAAAGTCAGCCTGAAACAAATGCAATACATTATGTCCATTGTAATCAAGCAGACTTTTAATCATGTGTAATAGTTGATTTATCTCAAATGAATTTTCTTTCCTCTTTTCTTTTCTTTTTATCAAGCCAAGTCATAGGAGAATATTTTCTTTCTGCTAACCTTGAAGCAGGGCAAGAGCAGATTTGTGTCAGAGCACATTGTCTGTATTTGTGAGAAACTAGGGAAATTAAGAAATCCACTTAGTTACAAAGCTTAGTGGGGACTCATGACTGACTTGGAATTTTCAACAATATTCTGTTGGGATGTGTTTTATTTACTGGGTTAGTTTTTTTTTTAATTTTTACTTAATTTATTTTTTTAATTTACATCCAAATTAGTTAGCATAACGTGCAAAAATGATCTCAGGAGTAGATTCCTTAATGCCCCTTACCCATTTAGCACATCACCCCTCCCACAGTCCTTCCAATAACCCTCTGTTTGTTCTCCACATTTAAGAGTTTCTTATGTTTTTGTCCCCCTCCCTATTTTTGTATTTTTTTTTGCTCCCCTTTCCTTATGTTCACCTGTTTTGTATCTTAAAGTCCTCATATGAGTGAGATCCTATGATATTTATCTTTCTCTGACTAATTTCGCTTAGAATAATACCCTCTAGTTCCATCCACATAGTTTTAAATAGCAAGAATTCATTCTTTTTGATTGCTGAGTAATACTCCATGGTGTGTGTATGTATGTGTGTGTGTGTGTGTGTGTGTGTGTGTGTGTGTGTGTGTGTATGTACCACATCTTCTTTATCCATTCATCCATCGATGGACATTTGGGCTTTTTCCATACTAGCTATTGTTGATAGTGCTGCTATAAACTTTGGGCTTCATGTGTCCCTTCAAAATAGCATATCTGTATTCCTTGGATAAATAACTAGTAGTGCAACTTCTGGGTTGTAAGGTAGTCCTCTTTTTCATTTTTTGAGGAACCTACATACTGTTTTCCAGAGTGGCTGCACCAGCTTCCATTCCACCACTCATTCTTTAGTAGGATGTTCTTTAGTCTCCAAGTATTTGTTATCTTTCCAAATTTTTTCTTATGGTTGATTTCGAGTTTCATAGCATTGTGGTCTGAAAATATGCATGGTATGATCTCGATCTTTTTGTACTTGTTGAGGGCTGATTTGTGTTCCAGTATGTGATCAATTATGCAGAACATTCCATGTGCCTTGGAGAAGAATGTATATTCTGCTGCTTTAGGATGAAATGTTCTGAATATATCTGTTAAGTCCATCTGGTCCGGTGTCTCACTCAAAGCCATTGTTTGTTGATTTTCTGTTTAGATGATCTTTCCACTGCTATAAGTGGGGTGTTAAAGTCCCATACTATTATGGTTTTATTATCAATGAGCTTGTTTATATTTGTGATTAATCGATTTATTTTTTTGGGTGCTCTCACATTTGGAGCATAAATGTTTACAATTGTTAAGTCTTCTTGGTGGATAGACCCCCTTAATTATGATACAACAGCCTTCTTCGTCTCTTGTTAGAGTCTTTATTTTAATGCCTAGATTGATATGAGTATGGCTACTCTGGCTTTCTTTGTCGACCATTAGCATGATAGATGGTTCTCCATCCCCTTACTTTCAATCTGAAGGTGTCTTTAGGTCTAATGTGGGTTAATTGTAAACAGCATATAGATGGATCTTGTTTTTTTTTTTTTTTTTCCCCACTCTGTTACTCTGTGTCCTTTGATTGGAACATTTAGTCCATTGATGTTTAGAGTGAGTACTCGAAGATATAAGCTTATTGCCATTATGTGTCTTGTAGAGTTAGAGTTTGTGGTGGTGTTTTCTTGTCCTTTCCAGTCTTTGGTGCTTTGGTCTTTTTTTTTCTTTTTTTTTAATCTTTTCTCCCCTCCGAGAGGCACCCTGAAAATTCTTTGAGGGCTTGTTTAGTGGCCACGAACTCCTTTAAATTTTGTTTGTCTGGGAAACTTTTAATCTCTCCTTCTATTTTGAATGACAGACTTGCTGGATAAGGAATTCCTGGCTGCATATTTTTCTTATTCAGCACATTGAATATATCTTTCCACTCCTTTCTGGCCTGCCAAGTTTCTGTGGATAGGTCTGCTGCAAACCTGATCTGTCTTCCCTTGTAGGTTAAGGACTTTTTTCCCTTGCTGCTTTCATGATTCTTTCCTTGCCTGAGTATTTTGTGAATATGAATATGATATACCTTTTACTGGTCGGTTTTTGTTGAATCTTATGGGAGTCCTCTGTGCTTCCTGGATTTTGATGTCTGTGCTTTTCCCAGGTAAGGAAAGTTATCTGCTATGATTTGCTGACATAACCCTTCCACCCCTTTTTCTCCCTTCATCTTCTGGGAACCCTATGATTCTGATGTTGTTCCTTTTTAATGAGTCACTGATTTCTCTAATTTTTAAATCATGCTCTTTTGCCTTACTGTACCTCTTTTTTTCTGCTTCAGTATTCTCCATAAGTTTGTCCTGTCTATTGCTGATTTCCTGCTCTGCCTTATCCATCCTTGCCGCCGTGGCATTCATTCGAGATTGCATCTCAGTTATAGCATTTTTTGTTTCATCCCGACTAGCTTTTACTTCTTTTATCTCCGCAGAGAGGGATTCTAACCTATTCTCACCCCCAGCTGGTATTCTTATTATTGGGAATCTAAATTCTGGGTCAGACATCTTGCTTGTTCCTGTGTTGATTATGTTGCTGGCTGTCATTTGTTCCTGCTGTTTCTTTTAGGGTGAATTCCTGTTTCGTCATTTTGAAGGAAGAAAAGGAATTAGTAAGGTAAAAAAGTAAAATTAAAAAATTAAAAACAACACCCCCCCCCCCCCGCCACACAAATCAAATAAATGATGCTAGATCCTAGGTGTGTTTTGGTCTGGCTATTAAAAAGAGCTTGATACATTAGATTAAAAATGGGGTGAAAAAGGAAAACGTTTGAAAATTTGAGAAAATAAATACAAGGAAATGGAATAAAATGAAATGAGGGATGTAACATAGAATTTGAAGAAAAACTACAAAAAATTTAAAAATATAGCAGAAAAATACAGAAAAACATTTTAATAAAAATTGACAATAAAAATAAAATTTTCTCTTTCTATATTCAAGAAAAATAAAAGAAATTAAAAAAAAGAAAATTGAATAGATGGACCAGTGAACAGACTGAAATATGATTGAAATTACATTGCTTTCCCCTAGAAGTCAATCTATAAAGCACATTGTAGTCCATAAACTAAGCAGGCAGAGAGATTTGTGGTGTTCCTGAACAGCGAGTTTGGCCCAGTCAGGCGTGGCTTAGTGTCACGGCTCTGTTCTCCACTAGATGGTGCTGCTTATATTACTGGGGTGGAGTGCTGTAGTGCTTCGTGGTGTGTATGCACATGCAAGGGAATGGTGAAAATGGTGTCACTCAACTACCCAGTCTCTAGTATCAGAACTCTGTGCTCTCTCCGACCAGCAATCACACACCCATCCTTTGTCTGGTTTCTGTCTACCTTAACACTGTCCGTGACCAAGCCTTCAAGTTTCCAAGAGCCACCTCCCTGTTGAGTTTTATCTAACATGCGGCTGTGTTTCCCAACCCCTCACTTCTGAGGGACTGTGGCTTTGACCTGCTCAGATCCTCTGGGGGAGGGTCTCACTGATCAATTCCCGGGTTCCAGCCTCACCCAGGACCATGCTGCTACCAATGCTGAGAACTGAGGCTGGGTGCCAGCCCGCTGCAGAAAAAGTTTACCCGATCTTGCAGCAGTGGCATTTCAGGGATTATGGCAAATCACAACACACATCTGGTCCCAGACTTCATCCGCAATGACCTTGTTCCAGCACCAGCGAATGTGGTTTTTCGCTGGGGTCTGCTGGGACCAGTTGGCTCCACAGTCTCTACCAAATGTTCTTCCAGCAGTGGAACCACTTCTCCCTGGGTGGCCCAAGGACCTCCCGGGCCCCACTCTGTTCCTGGGGGTTCGCATTCCCACCAGAACACTGCCAGGTATTGAGCTGTGGAGGTTCAGACTCTGTACTCCCCCTGTTTATAGAGTCTTAATGGAATTTAAGTCCCCTCCTTTCTCCCTTTATAGTTTAGTCCCTGCAACTGTTTCCAACTTTCCACTTTCTCTCTGGCTGTTTTTGGGGGGCTGCTTTTCCCATACTGTCCCCCTACCTCTGTCCTCTCTCCACAAGCAAAAACAGCTTCCAGCCCTCTGCGGCTTCTCTCTCCCCTGTTCACCTGTCTGTGCTGTGTATCTATGGAGTTCTGTGGTTCAGGTTAAGCGGATCATTGTGTTAATCTTCAAAGAAGTTTTCTAGGTGTGCAGGATGGTTCAGTGTTGATCTGGCTGTATTTCATGAATGTGAGATGCAAAAAAAAACTTCCATGCTATTCTGCCATCTTGGCTTCTCCCCTATTGGGTTAGGTTTATAGAGCAAAATATATCTATTTTTTGGTCCTAAGAATGAGTTTGAGATACCAAAGACCTCATATCTTCACTAAAATCTTTTAGCTCATCATGTTCTTACTGACCAGAATTTTGTCAATGGCAAGCCCAATTAAATTATGCCATTGTCCTGCTTGACAAGCAGGATTAGCTTCCCTTTATCTTGTAGGTTGGAGGGCAAAATCCTTAATAGGGTTTTTATACTGTTCAACAAACCTTCCAACTCTTCACTCTCGCCTCCTCTTTCCCTGTCTTTTCCAGCTGCTTGGTCTCATTGAAATTCCTAAGTGCTAATATTAAATGGGTGGTGGTGCTGCCCTGCCATCCTACTGTGTTTCTCTGGTCTGCTCACCTACATGACTGCTCCATAGCTTTCATTCACTCCTCCAATCTCTAATACATAATTCTTTTTTGAAAAAATTTTTAATGTTTATTCATTTTTTTTTTTTTTGAGAGAGAGCGCGCAAGCAGGAGAGGGTCAAAGAGAGAGGAAGACACAGGATTTGAAGCAGACTCCAGGCTCTGGGCTGTCAGCTCAGAGCCCGACACAGGGCTCGAGCCCATGGACCATGAGATCATGACCTGAGCCAAAGTTGGTCTCTTAACCAACTGAGCCACCCAGGTGCCCCTCTGAGACATCAGTTTTAATCATTTGTCTCAGCTGATTCCTTTGTTCTCTATTCCGTTGAAAAAGCAGAAGTAGTTAGGATATATGTCTTGTTGCTCCTAGAGAGGAATTGTCCATACTTCTGCCCAAGGCCAGCCCCTACAGCCTTACATTAGATCCCGTTAGATTCACGACCTTCAATTTCTTCCCCCTTCCTTAGGATGTTGGCAACTCTCACCTCCTTCGCATGGTCAATTTCCCCCTGTTGACTGCATCATCCCCCAAAGCATATAAACATGTTGTTCCTTTTCCCCTAAGAAAAATATTCCTCTCCTGATCCCATTGGTCATTCTTAGATACCGTTCCATGTTTCTGTTCCTCTTTCTCTGCCGAAACCAGAGATACATTCATTTTTTCCAGTTTCTCTCATCCATGACCTCTAGAAGCTACTCAAATTAGGCTTCTTTTTTTCAACGTCACCAAAGACCTCCATATTGCTAAGTCCCTTGGGCAATACTAGACTTCTTTCTTTATTCTTAGTCTTCATCTTACTTGACCTATCAATATTTAGATCCATGCAAATGTTCACTGTTAGGGACTGAATGTTTATGTCCTACCCTAAATTTATATGTTAAAACTCTCCTCCCCATTATGATGGTATTAGGAGGTGGGACGTTTGGGAAGTAATTAGGATTAGATGCGGTCATGAGGATGATGTCCTTCGGGATGGGATTAGTGCTCTTGTAATGAGTCATGAGAGAGCCTGCCTCCTTTCTCTGCTTCTGCCACATGAGGATACAAAGAGAAATCCGCACCCCAGAAGAGAGCTCTCACCAGAACCTGACCAACATGCTCCTTGATCTTGGACTCGTAGACTCCAGAACTTTGAGAAGTAAGTTTGTATTGTTTATAAACCACCCAGGTGTGGTATTTCTGTTATATTAATCAGAACTGACTAAGACACTCTCCTTGATACAGCTTCATCACTTGGCTTGCAATATACCACATCGATCAAGTCTCTTCTTCCTCAGTATTTTCTTTGCTGGTTCCTGTTGTCTCCCCAAACCCTAAATATGGGAGGCTCCCTGTCTCAATCCTTACATCTCTTCTTTTCACTGTTATCACTCTCCTAAATACCTTTTCCCCTGATGACCCTCAAATTTAAATCACCAGCCCAGACCTCCCCCTGAACGCCCATCTCCTATTTCTCCACTTGATGCCCTTGCTTGTATATCTAACAAACGTCTCAAACACATTATATTGAAAACCAAAATCATGATCCTTTTACAACCTCATTCCACAGTCCTCTTCCCATAGTAAATATAAATTGTGGGGCACCTGGGTGGCTCAGTTGGTTAGGCGTCCGACTTCAGCTCAGGACATGATCTCGTGGTTGTGAGTTCAAGCCCCACATTGGGCTCTGTGCTGACAGCTCAGAGCCTGGAACCTGATTTGGAGTCTGTGTCTCCATCTCTCTGCATCTCCCCCACTCACACTCTGTCTTTCATTCTGTCTCTTTCTCAAAAATAAATAAGCATTAAAAATTTTAAAAAATATATAAATTCTATTTTTCCAGGTGTTAAGTTTAGTATCTTGGAGTTTTTTTTGACTCCCCACTTTGTTTTATATCCTACCCTCATATCCAGCCTGTCAGCGGGTACTGTTTGCCATACCTTTATAATATATCTAAATCAGACTCCTTTTCATCCTCTCTGAAATGACCACCCTGGTCCAAGATACCATCATTCTTCATCTAAAGCATTGTAGCTGCTTTCTCATTGTTATCCTGCTTTATCCCTCTTTGACTCATAATTTTATTATTATTAGTTTAACCCAGAAGCCAAATTGGTCCTTTAAAAACTGAAGTATGACTATGTGACTCTTCCACTCACAATTCTGCATTATCTTTCGGCTCTCTTGGAGTAAAACCCAAAGTCATTACCCTGTGGCTTACGAGATCTTATATTATCTGCCCCCATCCTTGCTAGTCTTTGACCTTAGATGCTTGACCTGATTTTTTTTCTTGCCTTATTGAGATATAATTGACAAATAACATTATGTAGGTTCAAGACATACAATGTGATGATTTATTATGTACACATATATATTGTGAAATATATATTACCATAGTAAGTTTGGTCAACACATCCAATACCTCACATTGTTACCTGTTTGTGTATGTGGGGTTGGAGGTGGTAAAAATACTCTATTAGCAACTCTCATGTACACAGTACAGTATTGTTAACGTTTGTCACCATGTGGCACAATCCTCAGAACTTACTCATCTTATACTTGAAGGTTTGTCCGTTTTGACTGACATCTTTCCATCCCTAGCCCTTGGCAATCACCAATTTGCTCTCTGTTTGCTTATTTCACTTAGCATAATGCTCTCAAGGTCCATCCATGTTGTCACATATAGGAGGACTTCTTTTGTTATGCCTGAAGAATATTTCATTATATATATGATTTTCATATTACATATCATATATCCACATTATATATCACATATATGATACATATCATACATATGTATATAAAACACACAGACATACACACATATATATGTATACACGTACACACATACATATGTATACACACACACACACACACACACACACACACACACATATATACACACACACAGACACATCACATCTTTATATATTCATGTCTTGGCTATTTTGAGTAATGCTGCAGTGAACATAAAGGGGTGGATATCTCTTTGAGGTAGTGATTTTGTTTCCCAAGACAATAAACAGATTTAGTTGTATATCCAGAGTGGGTTTGCTGGATCATATGGTAGTTCTATTTTTTTTTTAATTTGTTTGTTTGTTTGTTTGTTTGTTTATGCTATCTCTACAACCAGCATGGGACTCAAACTCATGACCCTGAGATCAAGAGTTGGGTGCTCCACTGATCGAGTCAGCCAAGTGCCTTGGTAGTTCTATTTTCAAGATTCGGAGGATCCTCCACACTGTTTGCCATAGTGGTCATACTAATTTCTATTCTTAGCAGCAGTGCACACAGGTTCTCTTTTCTGTACATTCTCACCAACACTTGTTATCGCTTGTCTTTTTTTATAATAAGAATCCTAACAGGTGTGAGACAATATCTCATTATGATTTTGATTTGCACTTTCCTGATGTTAGTGATATGGAGCACCTTTCATATACCTGTAGGCCATTGTGTGCATTTGGAAACATCTTTGGGAAAATGTCCATTTGAGTTCTTTGCCCATTTTTAAAATGCATTATTTGTGGGTTCTTCTATTGAGTGATATGAGTTTTTTTTTTTTTAATTTATTTTTTTATTTTTTAATATATGAAATTTACTGTCAAATTGGTTTCCATACAACACCCAGTGCTCATCCCAAAAGGTGCCCTCCTCAATACCCATCACCCACCCTGCCCTCCCTCCCATCCTGCCCTCCCTCCCACCCCCCATCAACCCTCAGTTTGTTCTCAGTTTTTAACAGTCTCTAATGCTTTGGCTCTCTCCCACTCTAACCTCTTTTTTTTTTTTTTTTCCCTTCCCCTCCCCCATGGGTTTCTGTTATGTTTCTCAGGATCCACATAAGAGTGAAACCCTATGGTATCTGTCTTTCTCTGTATGGCTTATTTCACTTAGCATCACACTCTCCAGTTCCATCCATGTTGCTACAAAAGGCCATATTTCATTTTTTCTCATTGCCACGTAGTATTCCATTGTGTATATAAACCACAATTTCTTTATCCATTCATCAGTTGATGGACATTTAGGCTCTTTCCATAATTTGGCTATTGTTGAGAGTGCCGCTATAAACATTGGGGTACAGGTGCCCCTATGCATCAGTACTCCTGTATCCCTTGGATAAATTCCTAGCAGTGCTATTGCTGGGTCATAGGGTAGGTCTATTTTTAATTTTCTGAGGAACCTCCATACTGTTTTCCAGAGCGGCTGCACCAGCATTCTTCTCGAAACTAGAACAAGCAATCCTAAAATTCATATGGAACCACAATAGGCCCCGAATAGCCAAAGTCATTTTGGAGTGATATGAGTTTTTTATATATCTTGGATATTAACCCCTAGTTGGACATATGATTTGCAAATATTTTCTCTTGTTCTTTAGGTTTACATTGATTTTGTTGACTATTTCCTTTGCTGTGAGATGCTTCTTAGTTTCATGTAGTTCCACTTGTTTATTTGATTTTTATTGGTTGTGCTTTTGGTGTCACATCCAAAAAACGTTGTCAAGACCATTATTAAGGGGCTTTTCCTGTTGGTGTTCTTCTAGGAGGTTTACAGTTTCATGTGCAACATTTAAGTACTTTGAGTTAATGTTTGTCACTAGTATAAAATGTGAGTTCAATTCATTCTTCTGCATGTAGCTACTCAGTTTTTCCAGCACCATTTATGGACGAGACTGTCCTTTACCCATTGTATATTCTTGCCTTCTTTGTTACAAATTAATTGACTTCATATGCATGGGGGTCATTATTTTGGGGGTCTTTATTGTATTGGCCTATGTGTCTTTTTTTATGCCAGTACCATAATGTTTTGATTGCTATAACTTTGTGATACAATTTCAATCAGCATGATGCCTCTAGCTTTATATAGTTCCTCAAATTGATTTGGCTATTTGGAATCTTTTTTGGATCCACACTATTACGGAACCAGGCTGGAATCCTGGAGGAAAAACCAAGCAGCACTCGGAGATCTTGGTGGATTGGAGATTTATTTAACACCAGTGGGCTCAGAGGAGACAGTTTCTCCAAAGATCTGAGCTCTGAATTCAAGTGGGGAGGGTAAAATTACCCTATAAATATAGTCATCAGTTTCCATATCTGTGGGGGCTTTCCCGGGCACAGCAAACAAAGGAAAAAGAACACAGAGGAGGGGTCTCCAAGCAAGAGACCAGAGTCTGTTTTAGCCCCAACAGCCATCTTTGGCATACTTTATTCACTTCTGCAATAATACAAATTTTAGAGCTGTTTTTTTCTACTTACGTGACAATGCCATTTGAACCTTGATAGAGATTACATTGACCTACAGATGGCTTTAGGTACTATGGACATTTCAATGATATTAATTCTTCTGATCCATGAACATAGGATATCTTTTCATTTGTTTCTGTCTTCGTTAATTTTTCATTGAAGTTTTATAAGTTTCCGTGTACAGCCCACTGTTTCCAGAAATGTGGGTGCTACTAGGTCCTATAGAATATGTTGATCCTTCAAATTCCCCCACTCTTATTCATGTTGTGGCCCCTGTGGCCTATAGAGGAAATGGGGGAAATTCCCTCTGATGCCTAATATACAGACAGGTCTAGTTGGGGAAACCCCATACACAGAGGAACTCAAGTTGCGATTCAACCCAATACTGACTCCATCTGGATGGAAACAGGCAAAAGCTAAGCAGTCAATGGGCTGAACTCAGAGGGTTTTCACTGGTGATCACTCATGAGCTCTAGTATTTAGCAGTTTGCACTGACAGGTAGACTGTTTTAAAGAGATTAGCCTAGAATTTAGACACTGGGAAGCCAAAGGGCATATTATCATAACTAAGCCCTATGGTATCAGGATAAGGTATCAGGACATTTGGGCTCACCTACAAGAGCCTGAGGTGATCCTCACTGTTTTCTGAGTCCTGGGTGATAAAGCCCTGGTTGGTAGAAAGGAAAAGCAGAATATTAAAGGAGCAGGTTAAATTATTAATGGGGAAAACCACCTTGCTCTGGTGTACTAATGTGCTGTCACAGGCTTTAATGCATTTGAATGATCAAAGAGTAGGGTCCGTGTCCCCATATGCCAGACTGGGGACCCCTGCTGAGGCATCCAATATTATAAAGATATAGAAGTCTAGGGAGATAGTTATGGCTCCCACTCTCACTGTGGATTAATATGCCATGCTGCTGAGAACACCAAAAGGTGTTGTCTACTGGAATTTTCCATGGGATGTCCCATAGGACAGGTGAGTTACTTTGTACCCCTGGGTGAGGGGGATCTACTCAATCTCTACTGGGATCCTGTTCTGCTGAAATTCAGACCTGTGGAAATTCACTATACCTGTAATGGAGCATACCCCCACATGGTGGGGGTTTTCATGCGCACAGCAAAAAAAGGAAGAAGAAACCGGAGGAGGGGGTCTCGAAGCTAGAGATCAGAGTTTGTTTTAGTCCAATCAGCCATCTTTGGTGTACTTTATCCACTTCTCCAACTTTCCTACTTTGATGCCTTTGAAAAAAAACAACTTTTAGTGGGTATCACCTTTCAGTTTTACAGGTTTGTACTCTCAGAAGACTAAGATATGTGCAGTAGTTTGGTGAGAACCAGTGTTTTCAATAAAACATACCATGGCATTCAGTATACAAGGTCGATGGATAAAAGTAAAATTATGGAGAGGAGGGGCCCCAAGAAGGCACGAAGCCAGGATGCCCAATCGGTGAGATCCCATCCTTTCCATTGATTGATATTCTCCTGTTGTCTATGTTGAATTTTTTCCTCTAGTTCATTAACCTTAGTTGTAATTCCCGACTGGTTTCCCAAATAGCAACATTCCTCCCCCAGAAAGATGCAAGTCCCTTCTTTTTCTGATGAGAGGAGGTTGAGGGCTCGCCTACTTGGGAGGGTCACTGCCGCCAGAGAGTTTATTTGGCTTTGTAAGGTTACCAGCGAATCTGCCACCTGTTCCATGTCTTCATTTAGCTCTTGAGGTAGTCTATGGTATAGTCCTACGGATGAACCTATGCCCCCCTCTTCCAGTTCCTCTTCCCACCACAATGCCTGCTCCTATCAGAACAGGTAGCAGGATTGCCCATTTAGCCCAGGAGTTGGGGCTAAAGGCTGTTAGGAGCTCATCTTCAGTATACACGGATATCTCTGGGGTTAGGAAGATGGAATAACATAGCTGAGTCCAGTTGACCTCTAAGCATCAGTAGGCCAAATTAGAACATAGATAGAACACCCCAGGAGTTGAACATAGGGTTGTATTCCTTTTTAAGGTTATATTTCTTCCCTATAGAGAGATACCATTCATACCTTCAGGGACTGTACAGATTCGATTGTTGGCATTTGTGAGACAGATCCCAGTGGCCAAGGGTCCAATTAAGACAGAGGTGTTGGTTTTGAGATTTTCAGGAGCTTCCCAGGTCAAAGGGAGAGGAACGGCTAAGTAAGTCTTCTGGCTGAGGGGCAAGCACGTCCAGCAGGTTTGGATGTGATTATCTATTTCATGGAGGACTTGTAGAGTAGTGTTAGTCCAACGCTGGAGTGGGGAATTGGTAAGCATCTGATTGAGGTCTGGAAGGTTCAAACCCTGGTAGGCTGCCAGAGGAGCCTTTATGGCTTATATTACCATTATGGCTTATATTACCCTGTCCTGAGTGTCCTTTATCACCATTTGAAGGGCCCTGTCTTGCATCCCTTACCCATCCGAGATCCCCCACTGAGGAAGATAAGTGTAGCAAGCTTCCCTCTCTGGAGGCCCTTCTTGGGACATTTTGGGTTATCTCTATGGTCCAAACCTTAGTCCTTGGGGCACCGGGTGACTGACAGAGAGTGTCTGTTTTTCCCTTGTAGCAGTCTTTGTGGAGGGAGGTGAAGGCACTGAACGCTCTTGACCCACTTATTGTTATATAACTCCAGGGGGCAAGGTGGGTAAGCGGCATTTGTGAAGTTGAGAGAGGTTATCATAATATACAGGCAAAACTTAATAATCCTCCCATCTAGAGGAGGCATGTGAGATCCATCATGCATCTTTTGTCCCATGTCCAGCTTGTTGGTGCCGTCGCTATCAGCCCAACAGTAAGAAGTAACATCAGGGCTATGACGCCAGTGACGGGCAAGGGCTGGCAGAGTTACATCCAAACCCCTGGGCTCAGTCCACATGTTGATTCCTCAAGCTTCTTCCATGCACAGGCCAGCCAGCTTCCGGGGTGTGGCTGGAGCAGGGCTGGAGATCTCAGGGGCCAGTGTCTTTTTGAGGGTCAGTTTAAGTGGGTTGACTGGATCTGGATCATTTCACCAGGTTGAGGGTTCCTCTGAGTTGGCCTTCTTAGCTCTGGAGTGATGGACCCATGGGGTGATACCTGAAACTGAATCCTCTATTTGGTTGTATGTCTGTAAAGTCCATCTCCAAGTCTTCAAAAGGTGCGGGTTTCTGGTAACTGTGAGATCAGGTTTAGGGAAGATATGGTTTGCGTATTTAGAGATCCATCCTGTTTTCCAGTTGTTTAAATAATCATATGTCCATGGGGTCTTATTATTATCCCCATAGCATAACAAGCACAGAAGATTGCCTATATACGAAATACTGTGACAATTTTCTGAAGTTTATCTCAAGTTGTCTAGTTTAGACAAACAAACATTTAAAGTCAATCATAACTAGAATTTAACATCCATAATGGCGCATTGTTGAAACATAGTTGTTCTCTTTAAACTACCACCCCCATCTTTCCAGAGATAGTGAAATTGAGACAAATGCATCTGTAGAACAAATCCAGTCTTAACAAATCTGGCCTAATTATTTACATAAGCTCAGCAAGAATAGCGACTGATCATGAAGATCTTTTAAAGTTTGCTTTGATTAGAGACTGTTAAAAACTGAGAACAAACTGAGGGTTGATGGGGGGTGGGAGGGAGGGCAGGGTGGGTGATGGGTATTGAGGAGGGCACCTTTTGGGATGAGCACTGGGTGTTGTATGGAAACCAATTTGACAGTAAATTTCATATATTAAAAAAAATAAATAAAAAAAAATAAATAAAAAAAAAATAAATAAAGTTTGCTTTGTTGGAACCTTTTATAAGGAATCTCCGGGTTGAACTTTTAGTAGCCTCTCTAGGCCAGAATCCAAGCCAAATACTTGCCATCAGACAGGCCTGCAATACCTGTAGAATTGGGTGAATTCCTCTTCATGAGGTCCCCAGGATATCCTGAGGTTCCTGCACCTGCCAGGAAAATGACCTTCTTTACTTACCTGGTGAGGCTGCTGGGAGCTCTATAAGCAAGGCACCAGGCCAACATTTCCAAGGGGCTTTATGGCTCCATCTTTTATAAAGCCAACCCTAATTCATTGAAGCTGTCTGGTCATATCTGAGTCTATGAATGTCATCCTCAAATATGACATTCCAGTCAAAGCCTTGGTAAAATAACCAGTATTTCCAAATGGTGACCTGTTATAAAATGAACAGATTCTTACTGAACTTATGCAAACAATTGTAATTGCCATGAAAGAAAGAATACTCATTGAGAGTTTTGAATTTCAGGGGAATTATGTAGAGAGAAAAGATAAATGCTTCAGTTTATAAATGCATAATTTATGACATTTTAGTATATCATAGATATCTTAAGAGAAAATTTCCTTAATCTGGCAGAGGAAACATTAGGGAACCAGCAATGTTTTCAACAAGAATCACAAAACTATAATCTTCCTTAGTTCATTTAATCCCATGTTCGTAATTCTTGTTCATTTTGAATACAGCTTTTTAGTTCTGGAAATTTTTACCCATTTTAGTATTAACCTTAAAGATGTCGAATACCTGTATATATCCCTAAAGTCCTTTTTATAAATCTCCTTGAAGAAAAAACACGTTTTGTGAGAGAATAAAAACAATTATAAATGGCCCAATCTCAGAAATAGACATCATTAAAAATCTGATGAGAGTTCATTATGATGCAATTGACAAAGAAATTCGGTTATTTCTGTGACAAATAACATCTCAAGTAAGCAGAATATTAAGTGGTCACCTTATATCAAAACATTAAAATTTCAGGAATTGCATATATTCGGGCATTTACAGCATTTACCTGTGCAATACAATCTAAGGTTTACCATTGTATGACAGAGCTTTTCCAAGTAGCTTAACATCCCGAATAAAAGGGCCTAATTGGTCAAGAAGATTTCATTCACCATTTAAATCCTGAGAAGTTTGTTAAAGCCCCAGAAGTCCTAAGTGCATCCTAAATAGGATTACAGATCATTACAAATCTTACCATTTTTTATATTCAACCAAAGTGGCAAGAAAAGATCCAAAAGGTGAATGTATGGCATTATACAGTTGTCATCAAAACCTACCTCCTTTAACATTCAGAGGTTTTAACTAAGTAATCAAAGACCTGAAAACAGATGAGACCTAAAACTTTGATTTTCCCAGAGGATAAACCTTCGTTTGCATTGTCTTATTAAAAGCAGATCAACAGTTCAAGAAAACTTTGTCATTTGAGCAGATTGAAAAGCAGGCTTTCAACCTTATACTAGTGTACTTTTAAAATTCCCTTCATCTCAACCTTCTATAACATTCTTTTGCTACTAAATTTTGTCCCAAAGCCATTTCTTTCCAAATAACCAGTCTCATTTAGGACAAAATTACTTTCTTCTACCCTCAACAAAACTGTATTTCCATTCCATATATCTTTCTTATATACCTCCTATTTTCCTACATACAGAGTAGCTTTCTTTATTTTCATCAGTCTTAAGTAGATTTAGCAGAATGTTAGCTCTTAGGAAACCTCAGTCTCCAATTGAGGACTTGGTAACCAATTGAGAGGTGTTTACATCAGAATTTTTTTAGATGGTAAATTCATGAACCAATTAAGTACAAAGCATGTTTTCCAATAGGTCCGAATAGCCTTAGATTCTCAGCAATAAAAAGTTAAAAACACAGACCTATGTTCAATAATCAAAGCTTTAGCATTCCATCCTATTTGGAAAGTTTCAGGTTACCAAGGACCTTGAAACTTACCTTTACCCATGAAAACTTTGGGACAGACAAAATTAACTATATCATTAAGAAATTGCAACAGAGATAACATGGAGCTTATCTGACTTTTGCCAATAACTTTAAAGACAGGTCCAATAAACTTAAATTAGTTTAAACATCGAATATGTTTCACCTGCCTCCACCTAAAATCAGTCAATTTTTCTCCATTGTCAATTTTCATTTGGGGCACCAGTGGAGGTATCTGAAATGGGTGGTCCAAGGAGGGTGCACTTTGCTCCTTGACTTGGAGGGTGGGACGAGGAGCCAATGGTGCCCGAGACACCGAGGATGGTATAGGACCACACCCAAGTTGGTGCAGAAACATGAGGGGGAGGGGAAGGCAGAAGCAGCAACTGCTTGGGAATATTCCTTGAAGTCCCTGTCCCAAGGTAGACTAACCACAGTTGACTCCAATTATAGATGTAAACCTGGGAAGTGAGGGAGAGTCCCTCACATCTATTAAGCAGGGGAATAGGGAGAGAGAGTCAGTGTGCCCTTTTAGTCACGTTCTATCTTGGCTAGACTAATAAGGTCCCCTTCTCGAGGTTCCTCCTGATTTCCGCCAGGTTTTGGGGTCCTTCCCTGGTTTGCCCCAAGGCATTTATTTTTTTAATGTCCTTTCCCCCTTGCAGCTGTCATATTTATGGCCTTCTCAGCCCCTTGCTCTGATCCCCTTGAGGGCCTCTTGATATCAGCAGATGTGGACCAGCATCTGGAGAGTGCCTGCGCCTGGCCAAGGGTGCAATCTGCCTGCAGGGCCTTGTGAGGAAGGGTTTTCTGGCCTGGAAGGGGAGGAGAAATGGGTGGCTGCCAAGGCAGCGCCCTGGCTGCAGCTGCTCCAGCAGTGGCAGCAGCGAGTTGGCTGGGGGGAAGAGTTTCAAGCTCAGAGGAGGGGGAAGGGAGCCTAAAGAGTCATTAAGAGGGAAACATTAGGGGAGCGGTGGGTGGCTTCTTTGGCTCCCTGGCTGAGTCTCCAGATAAAGCAGCTAAAATCTTTGCCTGACCCTTGTGGCTCTGTCCTGACCCCACAGTGCTCTAGTGAGGCGGAGTCACAAAGACAGAGGGACAGGGGCACCTCTTCCAATGAGGACACCAGCCAGATTCCTGCCTGGCTATGTCCTGAAGGAACCCAGGTGACGCTCAGCCCCACAGGTCCCATCCCTGTGACACACGATCAGAAACCATTCTGATATCACCACAGACTGAGTGCCATGCATCATGGAATCATGGACAGTCCTCCTCAGCCTCCATGGGTCCCTGGGGACCCCAGGGGTGCCTGTCTGTGGAGCCACAGAATTGAACTCGGCAGGCAAGCTAGACCGAATTGCACATTCACATTCACATACACGCCAGAGGTTATTATATTCCCTAGCATAGAATCCCCACCTGTGAGACTTCTGAAGTCTTGGGGAGTGATCAAATCCCCCTTCCACTCTTGCCAGTAGGCCTGACATGTTGGGCCCCAGCCTTACCGGTTCCGACATTGGGTCCAGGTTCTCACCTGCCAACTCTCCTTGAGTCCGGCGGGAAAGGCAGAGTGGGGCCGGCCCTAGGAGACAGAGAAGGAAACTGCTGAAATTCAGGCAGGGTACACACTCTGTTGTGATCCCTCATTTCGTCACCGCCTCGCTGTTCTCCCAAACTGGTGGCCACAATGGGCCAGCGTGGTTGGATATCCCGGTCAGGGAACCAAATTTGTTACGGAACCAGGCTGGAACGCTGGCGGAAAAATCAAGAGTCACTCAGAGATCGTGGCGGATTGGAGATTTATGTAACACTGGCAGGCTCAGAGGAGACCACGTTTCTCCAAAGATCTGAGCCCCGAATGCAAGCAGGAAGGGTAATTTATAGTTGTCGGCCTCCATATTTGTGTGTTTAGGGGGGTAGTTTTCACATGTGCAGTAAACAAAGGAAGAAGAGCCCGGAGGAGGGGTCTCTAAGCTAGAGACCAGAGTTTGTGTTAGTCCAATCAGCCACCTTTAGTGTCCTTTCTCCACTTCTCCAACAGAACTGGTTATGTGCAACATGATAGTGCATTGCTATTCTTACATCTACTGCTGATCTCTGGATTCTGGATTGTAAGTGAGCAGTTTAAAACACCACCACCTTCTCTTACATGAAAAGAGAAACCTCTGTCTTCACCCAGCCTTCCTCTGATTGTGAAGACATGGCAATTACTATTTGAAGGCACAATTATCTGCCTATGAGTCTGATGGAAATTATTTCATCCATCTTCATCCCTAAAGCACTTTTCATTGAAAATATTACCCATGTAGAGGCAGGAAATTCATAACAGATGTGTAGCTCCCTCTAGGTATGCATTCTGACCTTGTCACATTTGTGTGATCAAACACATTACCGACAACGTGAAAAATAAGCTCTCATCATCAAGATGGTGACATTAGAGAATGTGGTAGAAAAGGAATTTTATATGTTCTCAATTAGAAATAAATTTTAATGGTGAAGGAGAAGGTTAAAGTATTGTCAAATTTTATTGACATATAGTAGACACACCATGTTGTATTAGTTTCAGGCATATATCACAGTGATTCCGTGTGTATACAATATGCTCTCCATATACCTAGACAAGTGTAGCTATCATGTGAAAGCATGCAACACTTTGTTACAGGATTGACTATATTCCATAATCTGTACCTTGTATCCCAATGACGTATTCATTCCATAGCTGGAAGCCTGTATCTCTTTCTCAAGGATGTCAATTTTTTATTCAACCCAAGTATTTTCATGGTAAACACCACTGCCTGTGGTTCATTTAGCATGTGTCAATTTGCAGTCTGTATTTCTGGGAATGCTGCTTAAAGCATTACAAATTATATCATTATATCAATAAATTCGGTTTCATTCTTCATTCAGTAAAAAGGAGAAGGAAAAGATTTCTTTGTGCCCCGGGCCCTGTCACTAAGACCCTTCCCAATCTGGAGGACACGCTTAACTAGACCAGCTACACCCTCAGTACCTCCCGCTGAGGGGCTATGTCCTTGAGCATTGCAGGAATTCCCACACCGGCCAGCACAGGGTGCGCACACTGCACTCCCAGTGAGGGGCTGGTCCTCTGCAGGTGCAGTGATGGCCAGTGAAGGCACCCATCAGGCTTTTCTGATCCAGGGTGCCTCAGAGCTGGAAAGGCTTCCTTGCTTCTGAGGACCCAGTGCCTCTGAGTGTGGGCAAAGAGCCAGAGCTGGGTTTCCAGCAGGCTCTGCCCCCGGGCCTGGGGGAGACTCTGGAGGCTTCACAGCCACTTGGTTTCTCCTCACTGTGGGGCTGAGTACTGAGGCGGGGTGCTGGGCAGCTTTCAGGAACGGCCAGATGGTCAGTGAGTAGCACAGTCCCTTGCATCTTCTGGGCTGTTCCGTGGTTTTTCCTCATTTCCCCTGCTGGTATGTGAACAAGATGTATTTCACTCAAAGATGTATGGATTAGGGGTTCCACGATGCCATATCAGAGAGTCTGGGGTTGGTTTGTTCCAGGTTCAGGCTTGTTTTGGGGGAGAAATCCTGTCACAAATTCGGAGGAACAAGAGTCGCATTCAGATGGGAAGTCAAGACACCAAATGTTGACTCTCAGGACCTTCTAGAAGAATCAGCTGGGACCCACTCTCTGAGTCCTGCTGGAACCAGAGCCAGAGGTAAAAACACAATGTGCCCTCCACATCATACATGCTTTTATTAATTTTCAGTGGGTATTTTCCTCCAAACAATGTTGTAGTCTATGAAAACATCTGAAAACCTGACAGGTACCTTGTGTCAGGCACCTCCCGTTATTTGAATGTTCAATATTGTTCCTGCGACAGAATTTGTTACAGTTATCCTTTCTTGTCTTTGTTGGAAGGAATCTCATCAATAATATCTTAAAAACATACTAGTTGCCTTATCTCTTTTTCAGTTGAGCTTTAGCATGTTTTCTAATTTCTCATGAACTCGTGAAAAACTGAAATACTTTTAAATTGGTTGCGGTTTTTACTAAATGCTGATTCACGGCATCCCTCTGAGACTGCTGCTGGTCCAGACACTAACTATAAATAGCAAACGGAGTGTTACTAGAAGGGAGGTGGGAAGGGGATGGGTTAAATGAGTGATGGGCTTGGTGAGGAACACTGGGTGTTGTATGTAAGTGATGGATGACTACATTCTATACCTGAAACTAATATTACACTGTATGTTAACCAACTGGAATTTAAATAAAAACTTGAAAAAATAAATACTAAAGAAATACGTAAATAAATTTAAAATAAAATATAATAAATACATTTTAAAATTAAAAAGAAAACTCACGTGACAATGTCAATAGACACAGAAAAAAAGTTCTGAGAAAATTTGGTATCCATTTGCGCTAAAAAACTCTTTAAAATTCAGTGTAGAAAGAACATAAGAAAGGCCGTGTATGTGAAGCCCACAGCTAATATCATACTCAATAGTGAAATTGTGAAAGATTTTCCTCTAAGATCAGGCAAAGACAAGGATTCCCCAGGTATGTGAAGGGGATTGGGTGATGCAGGCTTCTGGTTATGGAATGAATAAATCACAGGTAGAAGATATAGCATAGGGAGCATAGAGAATGGTACTGGAGTAGTGATGCATGGGGACAGATGATAGCTACACCTGTGTTAGTGTAGCAGCATGTATACACTTGTCCAATCACTATGTGGTTCATCTGAAACTAATGTAACATAGTGGTTCAGCTATTCCCAAATAAAATGATTTTTTTTAAAATAAGGTAAAGGAATGAAGTAAAAAGTTTAATGTAAAAGAACCAATTAATATCTTATCAAGAAATATAGTAGAGTTCCAAAATAGAAGGTCAGCATATCAAATTCTGTAGCATTCCTATACACTAACCAAATTATCTAAGAAGTAAAGAAAACAATCCCATTTACAATAGCATCAAAAACAATAAAATTTATAGGAATAAATTTAGCCAAGGAAGTGAAAGATCTCTCTACAGAAAACTATAAAACCTGTGTGCAGAAATGGAAGAAATTCAATTCGGATGAAAGAAACAGGAGAACACACAAGTCAGTGAAAAGCCATCCCATGCCCATCTTTTGGAGGAATTAATATAGATACAATGTCCATACTACCCAAAGCCATCTAGAGATTCAGTGCAATCTGTATCAAGACTCTGATGTAATTTTTATGCAATTAGAAAAACATATCTTCAAATGTATTTGGAACCACAAAAAGACCCCAAGTAGCCAATGCAAGAAAACAAAACAGGAGACATCACACTTCTTGATTTCAAGCTGCATTCTAACACAAAGAAATCAGTTATACCACTGGCATAAGCACACACACAAGACAATGGAACGGAAATTGAGAGCCCAAACTAAACCCATGCATGCACAGTCAACTAGTATTTGACAAGGGAGTCAAGAATACACAGTGGAGAAGAGTAGTCTCTTGAATAACTGGTGCTGGGAAAAATGGATATTCACATGTGTAAGAGTAAAGTTTAGCACCCTATGTTATACCACTCCAAGAATTAAAGTGAAATGGATTAAAGATGTAAATGAATGGCACAGAAACAAAATTCTTCCTCATCATTTCAGCTCTTATTATGCCAAGAGGAAGCTGTTGAGGTGGTGAGGGCTGGGTGGTGAGTAGTCCTGGAAATAGAAGCCTGTGTGTGTGAAACAGACTTTCTTTAGTAGTCTGGAATTACCCCTCTGATCGTTTAAGACCAGCCACTTCCTTCCCCACATTTGCAGACACAGCTAGTACCCTGCATGCTGCCAGCAATGCACTGCTTTGCCTCCCCCAACTCCTAGAAATTCTCGGTGGGACCCAGTGGGAAGGGTGGAGTTTAGTGGTACTGATGCTGCCCTGTTGAAACCAGGTGGAGAGGAAAAAGACAGGTACCATTCCAACTTCATTGGGGTTCAGGTATGTTAGTGTTGGTGTTGGTGTTGGATTTTTTACCTTTTACCCTAACACATCTCAAAAGTTTAATTTCTGTCCTGCAGGTCCACGTGGTTTCTAGGATATTTCCTCCTTTCCCATGTAATACCCCGTGGGCTGACCTTTATCACCACCCATGGGCTTTGGACCACCCCCACCTTCTCCAAACTGGGGTCCTCTGGGACCTCACCTTCCTCCTCCACCATGTGCAAAGATGATATGACCAGTATGAGTTGACTTATAAAACACGTTTTGTCTTTTACTTGTTATGTGTTGGAGAAGATGCAGTGATGGCACCACAGGGCTTTCAGGTCAGCCTGAGTGAGGACGTTGTAATGTTCTTCAAGTTTCTCAGGACATGCATGAAATGCGCAGTCATTTCCACATAGTGAGCTGGGCAACACGTGTCTCTGATAGAGAAGGAAAGAGGCCTTATACGTGCTGACAGACATAGCACTCCCTAGGATGTAGCCTGTACAGAGACCATGTGCTGGGCTCTCTGAGAGATGAGACACACCTCTAACTTATTTTCTAGTAAGTTGAGACCTGAGCTGTTCACAGCTGCTTGATTAGTTATAAAAACACCTGAACCAGGGCCCTGTAAACCTTCCTTAAGAGACATGATCAGATCTCCCTCTTGTCCTCAAGGGTCACCCGAGGCACATGAAAAACACTCTGTCCCTGGTAAGGGACCCAAGAGTGTGAATGAGTTGAATATAATGAAACATGTTCAGGATGGTTTGTTTTTCTTCCACACAGTCTATGCAAGTCAGAATCAACCTCCATCCATCTCCATCCTTTATGAGACCTAAGACGAGATGCAGCTCCAATGGGAAATATCAGTTGTGTCTCTACCACGTATGCAGAGAAAGACAAGGCAAATTCTGTTGCCCATTTCTGTTGCAATGCTTTCTGGAAACTTATCTGGCCTTGTCTGGTTTTCTATGTCCTCAGGTATCTTTACTGTTTGATTTACATCCTCACAAGCCTCCAGGCTTCTCCAGTTTAACATCATCATGTTAGCTAGCACCTCTGGAAGCCACAAGTGCATGGAGGCTGAGGACCATGTGGCTCTCACTTTGTGTTTGTGGAAATAACTTGAGGCAGATGACACTTTACTGCACCCTCAAGTCTTCTGGAGCGTCTGACTCCTTCTGCACCTTCTTTACATGGGATTATCCTTATTATTTTCATTTTTTCCTATTTCAGTGTAGGTGATGAATTTTTTCAGAATGTCTGGTATGAGCCTCGTGACTGGAAAAGATAAAAACTCTTTCCAACATTATATTGTGTGCTTTGTGCAGTGCTGAGGGTTCTTAGATAAATTTCAGAATTCATTATGGTCCTTCTGTGTTGGTAAATGTGCGATAGAGAATTTCTCCAGTTGTCCCCTAGGTGGAAACACTCCGAATTTTCAGAAGCGGCATGTGTACTCGAAAATGTACGTGGAACTGCAGTGGTGAAGGGAGAGAATCAGTGATTACCTCCAGGGCCAGTACCTCACAGAGTTCTTCAGTTGTGTTTATATGAGCAGGTTCTCTTGTGTCCCGGGAGCAGTTGTAACTGGTACTTTGTCTCATGATATCTTATGGGAGTTTTACACCTGAAATGGATACATGTTTCTGTTCATTCTTTTATGTAGAGTTTCGGCTTCCCTTTTACAATGGGACAAAATAGCTCTGCAACTCATATTGTATTTAAAAGCTGAATTACCTGTGAATTAAGATAAACATACCTGAGACCAATGAATGTGCACAGGTAACCTGTTTCTCTCAGAAAACACATTTCCAGGCCCCCTGAAGGACTCCAGGAATCCCCATCTCCTCAGAGGTCTCTGTGGCCTTGCACAGAAGATGTCTTTGTCAGGGAGGGAAGCAGAGTGAGGACAGGCATGGGATGGCAGGTAGAGCTTTGACCTTGGGGTGGCCCTGGATCTCTGTGTGGTTCTGGTCATTTCTTTCATTCCTTCATGTTCTGTCTGTTCTCAATGTGCAAATAAAAAGTCTTCAGATCTGGTGGAAGAGGACACCAGAGGGGTCCAGGACACAGATGCCTGCCTCTCTGGAATACATTCCTTTATTAGACTGGCATTACTGCCATCAATCTTCTAGAATAGGACTCCTTGGCTTTCCGCGTTTGTAAACATGGGCAGTGATGTGTGGCAACAGTAGTTTTTCCTTGTGGCATCTGGTACCTTCAGGCTGTAGGTGGGACCTCATAGGAGGTCCTTGTGAGACCTTCAGGCTGTAGGTGGGACCTCGTGGGAGGGCAGAGTTTTCTGGCACTGATGCTCTGTTCTACTGGAACCCGTGAATGAACAAGGGGCCAGGTGCCAACACCTGCTTCATTGTGTTTCAGCTCCTGTGGGTGTTCTGCCAACATACCTGGAGTGTTCTGCTCCTGTGGTCTGTCCTAGCAACATACCTGTCACTTCTGTTCTGTAGGTCTCTATGGATGGAAGAGGACCTCCTCTGTTACCAGGTCCACCCTCCAGGCCCTTCCCCACAGATCCCCTTTATCACTGTTCATGGGCTCTATGAGCCACCTCCAGCTCCTTGGTGTTCTCAGGGACTGGACCCACCACCTCCACCTCGACTATTTGTGAGATGATCTGAACAGTATGAGTTGACATGTTCAGCGTGTTCAGCTTCTGTGTTGTTGCGTCTTTGAGAAGATGTAGAGATGGCCTCACAGGCTTTGCAGTGCAAGGGTGCTGCTGGATGAGGACACTGTTAAGATTCCTCAAGTTTCTCAGGACATACACATGTTGGGCTGTGTCATTTTCCATTCCTGGGCTGGGCTGCATGTGTCTCTTGTGGAGAAGGAAAGAGTCTTTTAATACAAAAGCAGACATATCAGTTCCACAGATGTGCCTTGTATACAGTCCATGTTTCTGGCTCTGTGAGAGATAAGGCAAATCCCTACCATCAGGGGCTTCAAGTGTCCTAACGGGAAGAGAGTCACATGCATTAAATGACATAGAGCTTCTTATCTACAATAGTGGAAGCTCCAGTAATGGGTCCTCAAGTACAAGAAATGGAGACAGGTATCTCATGGGAATGAATTGGAGGAAGAACTGAGATGGTGCAGAGGGGAGGGTGTTGGACTCAGTGAGATGGAGTTGGAGGCCATTTCTGGCAGGGCCCACAACCTGGTCATGGAGAGTGAGCACAGCGTGAGGTCCACACAGAGCTGCTGCATGGGTTCAAGGACAGTTCATGCAGGTATCATCTCTGAAATGTCATTGTGGCCAGTGTGCACCTAGTTCATGATCTAAATAAGGACTGTTGTTTCCCTTGGTTTTCTGAAGGTTCTGGATCTGTGTGAAAGAATGCCCTGGAGACTTGTAGTTTAACTTGCTTCTTATGGGATGCTTTTCTGCCTAAGTTTGTGTGCCTCTGTGAGACTAAATGCATTGAAAATTGTAGATCAGCTGTGTGGCTTCCTTGGCCTTCAGCCTGAGTCAGACTCTTAGTGGGGAATTCAGGGGTTGACCGGGAAACGCCCCTGCTGGACTCCTGTCACTTCAACCCTGAACCTGCTTTCACCACCCTGCCTGAAGGTTTGTATCTCCGAAACTTCCCTCACAATTTCCTGAGGCTTTGCATGTGTTCTTGTTGTCTCAGACCTAATGCCAGCTCTCAGTGGGGAGAGCCTCAGCTCAGAGCCTCAGCTTTGAAATCTGAGAAGCAGGGATAATGTTGATCTCTGAGGTCAGTGCGATGAAGAGGTGGTTAAGCACACAGGAATTTGTAAAATATATGGGATGAGTGGGCACTCACCCTTCTCAGGGTGGAAATGAATGTATCTGCACACAGAAGGTCATCAACAGATGTTCATTCAATTTCATGAGACTAAGGGTATAATGCCTGAGGCTGGGAGATTGGCAATTCCTGTTTCAACAGATACAACAAAGACCCCTGTGTGTTTTCTGTGAAAATTCAGGTCCTACTTTACAAAGAAGGAAAAGATACATATGAGAATGTGTACATTCAGGGATCTACATCTAAGATCTGAAGATAGTCCTCTTCCATTACAGGCAGACACACAAATGCAGCCACACAAATATGTGCTCATCCAAGGCCACAGATGTATTGAAGAAGAATAAACACATAGAGAAGAACAGAAGATCCCTTGGCAATAACTCAAAATCACTTTGACACAGAGGGCAATCAGTGTGAAATTTGATGAGCACACTGAACCATTACAAACCAGCTGTGGTTATTATATATTTAGAGATGGTGTCTAATCTGCCCCTTGGTCTGAATGATTTCCCTGCCCACCCCATCCCCTCCACTTTGTCCTTCCTAATGTCCCCTAATACCCTTGTCATAGTTGTGTTTCTTTGTCAGCGTCTGCTTCCAGGAAAATCGACACTCATTCCCCATCAAGTGTACACTTTGGGGTTCCTGTACACGCAGTTAACCAACAGGTAGAATGTATAGTATTGGTGGAAGAAGACAGATCATTCTTTGGGGTTGTATTGCCTGGAAGGGACCTATAGTTCCATCTGAGGGGTTGGATACATACTTTAGGGAGCTCTGGTGGTAGTGGTTAATTCTGTACATAGGTACTCATGAGCACACGGCACACGTGCTAGTTGATGGGATTTGTGCTGTTGAGCAGGGCAGGTATCTGTCTCCAGGAAAGGGTCTATTCTGATGGTGAGGAATGGATTCAGGAGACCAGTAAGAAGGCCCTGCATTAATTCAGCTCTTGTGCCCTTGTGCACCTTACCAGCTGCCCCCAATAGCACCAATCCAGGTGGCCTCCAAAGGGGTAAATGGTGCAATTTTTGTGGTGAGTCACCTGATGTCCCGTAAAGCTCCCCCTGTTGCCGTATTGAGGCATGGGGAGGGCAGAGGTCCATTGTCTGAGATAGGTTCCTTCGACACCACCCAGGAGAGTTGGGTGTAAGCATATGGCTCCTTTTACATCAGCCCATCCTATACACTTTGCCCCAGGGACCCTGAACCCTGTGAGTCCCTTTTCCTCCCAGCTTAGGGAAGCAGCCAGCCCTCCAGCAGCTTTTGGGTCATGGCTGCGCCACCAAGGGTAAATGTCTGGCTGTCCACATGCTGCCAGCATTGCTTTAGCAAATGTCAATATGGGCAGATGTTGTATGGGGGATTCTCCTCCATTGTGATCAGGGCCTGGGACAAAACATGACAGGAGAGAGGGAGAGACAGGAGTGCCCTGTGCTCCTGGACAGGGCTGCATGCACAGAGCAGATAGCCTGAAGCCTGGGGAGAGGTGGAGAAAGAGACAGGTAAGGAGAGAGAAACTGGATGAGTGATAGGGGAATTGGGCAAGACCGAGAGAGTGAAGGGAAGAAACAGAGAGAGATGTGGTTAGAGAGAAACAGAGACAAAGAGGAAGTACAAGGAGGAAAGTAGAGACCTGGTCCAGGTATGTGGATGGGGTGAGATGGGCCAGAGGAGAGGGGATGTATGAAGTGTCTCTGAGTGCTGGGACAGAAAGGGCTGGTATCATGGGCATCAGAGTTCCGTGACTCCAAGACTCCAACATCCCTGGGGCCAAGCTCTGCAGAGGCTATTGCATTTGAAATGGTGGGTATCCCTCATTTCTCCTGGAATTGTGGGGCTCCACCTCATGTTCTGTCATGGAGAAGGATGTCTTGAGGGAGAGTGTGCTGCTCTTTGGCAGGTAAACTCCAGAGAGTGCCCTGTGGGGAGGTGACCCAGAGCCATCTCTCTCACTGTCCCAGGCCCTGTTGGATTTTCCTCCCGCCCCCCACCTGCTGGCCTTCCTCATGTTCTGAGCCCAGGCATCAGACATTGTGTTGCCCCAGGTCCTGCAGTCTGGACCTGGCAGACATGGACTGCTGATATTGATAAAAAAAATATTTGACAGTAAGGTCCATATTCTCCCTCTGGAACTAGTGGTGTGCATCCAAATTGTGGGTGGCTATCCTCCTGTCCACAACCAATCTGAGGATTCCAGAAGGTAGGTGAACCCTCTAAAACACTATAGTCTTCTCTTACATCAAATTAAAAGACATTTCTTGTCCCAGCTGTCTTTTAATTCTGAAGAGATGGCAATTAGTAATTGAAGTCATAATGGTTCTATAGAAAATTGACCTATATGACTGATAGACATTATTTCATCCATCTGTATCCCTAAAGCACATTTCATTGGAAATATTAGCCAAGGATACATACCATAAAGTTCATAACAGATGTGGAGCTCCCTGTAAGTTGCATTCTGACCTTGTCACATATGTGTCATCAAAGATATTAGCGACTATTCAGATAAGCTCTAAACATCAAGATGGTTATGTTAGAGAATCTGGTATAAATGGAATATCACAGATTCAAAGTTAGGAATGATTTTTCATTTTTAATGTTTCCTTTTTTCTTTTTTTGAGAGAGCCTGAGCTGGGGAGGGGGGAGAGAGTGGGAAACACTGAATCTGAGGCAGGCTCCAGGCTCTGAGCTCTCAGGACAGAGCCTGACGCGGGGCTCAAACTCATGGACTGCAAAATCATGACTTGAATCAACGTCGGACGCTTAACTGACTAAGCCACCCAAGCGCCCCAGGAATGATAGTTTATTGGCAAAGAAGGAGAAATTAAAGATAGTGTAAAGGATGTCTATTTTTAATTGAACTATTGTTCACACATTTGTTGTGTTAGTTTTAGGCATACATTGTAGTCATTCCATATGTCTATAAATTATGTTGTACTTAAGGACAAGTGTAGCTATCCCGTGAAAGCATGCAACAGTATTATTACAGGATTGACTCTATTCCATTGGCTGTCGCTTGTATCCCTAGGACTCATTCATTCCATAGCTGGACGCTGGTATCTCTCTCAAAGGTGTTCATTCTTTATCTACCCTAAGTATTTTGGTGGTAAACACAATTACCTCTTGGTCAGCACGTGTAAATTGGCAGTCTATTTTTCTGTGAAGCTTGCTTAAAACATTCCAAATGATGTCATTACGTTAATAAATTTGGTTTCATTCTTCACTCACAAGAAAGGAGAAGGAAAAGATTTCTTTGTGTCCCAGGCCTTGTCATTAAAACCTTTCACAATGTGGAGAACAGGCTTAGTTGCCCAGAGCAACTTCAGTCTCTCAGCTGAGTGACCACGGCCTTCCACATTGCAGGAATTCCCATGATGACCAGCAGAGAGAGCTCGAGCACCACAGACCCGGAGGGGCGGGTTCCTCTGCCTAGGCAGTGATGGCCAGCAGAGGGCGCACCATTGGCTTTTCTGATCCAGGGCACCTCGGAGCAGGAAGGGCTTCTGTTGCTTCCAGAGGACTCAGGGCCTCTGCCACTGCCTCAGTACAGAGAGCAAGGCTGCATTTCCAGCAGGTTCTGCCGCCCACCCCAGGGGAGACTTTGAGAGCTTAGCAGCAACTTGGCATGTCCTGAGTCGCCAGAGAGTATCTGCCTTGTTGTACTGAGTGCTGAGGAGGGGGCGCTGGGTGGCTTCCCTGGGCAAGCTGGTTGCTGAGCTGCACAGGCCCTTGCATTTTCTGGGCTGTTCCCGGGTTTCATTCCTCCCCTTCCCGGACAGTATTTGAACAAGACGTATTTAACTAAAGGACTCGTGGATTGCGGGGTCCCACGACATCACCTCATCGATGCAGTCGATGGTTTGTTCCAGATTCAGGCTAGTTTCCGGGAAGAAACCCTGACAGAAATTCATAAGAATGGGAGCTGCATTCAGTTAGGACGTGAATACATGAAATGCTCATCTCACGACCTCCTAGAAGAATGAGTTGGGACCCACTTTCCGAGTCCTGCTGGAATCAGAGACCGAGGTAAGGGCACAAACTGTCCCCCACATCATACATGCTTTTTAAAAAAATTTATGGTTATTTTCCCAACCCAGTGAAGTGATTGAAAACTACAGAAAACCTGGTAGGTTCCTGTCATTAACCTTATGTGATCTTTTAATTTAAATTCCAGTGAGTAAAGACACAGTGTAATATTGGTTTCAGGTGTCCAATATAGAGCAACCCTTCCACACGTCACCCGGTGCTCATCCCAGGTGCACTTCTTAATCCCCATCAGCTGTTTCACCCATTCCCCACCTCGCTGTGGAAGCCCTCAGTTTGTTTCCTGGTTAAGAGTCTGTTTGTTTGTCACTGTCTTCTTCCTCCCCGCCCCCTCTTTGTTTTGTTTTATTTCCATGTGTTAGTGAAATCATCTGGTATTTGTCTTTCTCTGACAGGTTTATTTCACCCAGCATAGCATTCTCTCTCTCCATGCACCTCGTGGCAAATGACAAGATTTCATGTTTTTACAGCTAAATAATATTACATTCCATATACTACATCTCAATTTATTCATCAGTTGATGGATGCTTGGGCAGTTTCCATAATTTGGCTGTTGTAGAAAATGCTGCTGTAAACATCACGGTGCATTTATCCCTTTGAAGAATTATTTTTGTATTCTTTGTGGAAATGCCTCGTAGTGACATTGCTGGATCGTAAGGTAGTTCTATTTCCAGTTTGTTTTTGTTTTTTGTTTTTTTTTTTGCGAATTTCCATGATGTTTTCCAGAGTGGCTGCACCAGTTTGCATTCCTACCCACAGTGCAAGAGGGTTTCTCTTTCCTCACATCCTTGGCAACACCTGCTGTTTCATCCTTCATTGATTTTAGTCATTCTGACAGATGTGGTGTGTTATCTCATTGTGGTTTTGAATTGTACTTCCTTGAAGATCAGTATTATTGAGCATCTTTTCATGTGTCTCTTGGCCTTGTGTAGGTCTTCCTTGGAAAAATATCCATTTGTGTCTTCTGCCCATTTTTAATCGGATCTCCTTTTTTTGGGTGCTGTATAACTGTACATGTTTTGGACACTAACCCTTTATCAGATGTCGTTTGCAAATAGTATTCTGTAGGTGTTTTAGTTTTGTTGATTATTTCCTTGGTGACAGAAGCTTTTTATTTTTACGAAGTCCCATTATTTTTGCTTGTGTTTCCCTTAACTCAGGAGATATATGTACAAAGACGTTTGTACAGCCAGTGTCAGATAAGATACTGCCTGTGTTAATTATCCTCTGGGAATTTTATGGTTTCAGGTTTCACACATAGGTCTTTATCCATGTTGGATTTATTTTTGTGTGTGTTGTAAGAAAGTGGTCCATTGTTGGTCTTGTTTCGTTTTGCAGTTTGCTGTCTAGTTTTTCCAAAACCACATGTTGAGGAGACTTTTTTTAAGTTTATTTATTTATTTTTGAGAGAGAGAGAGAGAGAGAGAGAGAGAGAGAGAGTGACCGCGAGCATGCAGAAGAGGGGCAGAGAGAAATGGAGAGAGAGAGTCACATACATGCTCTGCACTGCCCTGAGATCATGACCTGAGCTGAATCCACAATCACATGCTTTGGTGACTGACCCACCCATGTGTCCCAAGACTATCTTTTTTTCCCATTGGATATCCTTTCCTGCTTTGTTGATAATTAATTGACCATATAGGTGTGAGTTCATTTCTGGGTTTCCATTCTATTGATCTATGCCTCTGTGTTTTGTTGTTGATGCTGCTGTTGTTGTTGTTGTTATTTTGCCAGTACCATACTGTTCTGATCAGTACAGCTTTGTAATATAACCTAAAGTCTGGAATTGTGATGTCCCCAGCTTTGCTTTTCTTCTTCAAGTTTGTTTTGGCTGTTTGGGGACTTTTGTCATTCCATACAAATTTTGAGATTATTTGTTGTAGTTCTGTGACAAATGTTTTTGTTAGTGTGATAGGGATTTCATTACATGTGTAGATTGTTTTGAGGAGTGTAGACATTTTAACAGTATTTTGTGCTTCCCATCCATCAACCTAAAATGTATTTCCATTTCTTTGTGTCCTCTTCCATTTCTTTCATCAGTGTTTTATAGACTTTAGAGTACAGTTCTTTCACCTCTTTGGTTAGATTTATTCCTGGTATTTTGGGGTATTTGTGCAGCTGTCAATGGGATTGATCCCTTACTTTCTCTCTCTGTTAATTCATGACGAATCTATAGAAATGCAATAGATTTATGTACATTGATTTCTGTATATTGTGACTTTTTGAGTTCATATATCAATTCTAGCAATTTTTAAGGGAGTCTTTCATGTTCTTTATAGAGCACATCATGTTAGTTCCAAATAGCAAAAGTTCTACCTCTTCCTTGCTGATTTGGATGCCTCTTATTTCTTTTTGTTTTCTGATTGCTGTGGCTAGGACTTCTAGTACTATGTGGAATAACAGTGGTGAGAGGGGTCATCCCTGTCTTGTCCCTGACCTTGGAGAAAAAAGTTTGAATTTTTCCCCATTGAGGATGAGATTAGCTGTGGGTTTTTCCTAGATGACCTTATCATGTGCAGATAGGTTGAGTCTAAATGTACTTTGCTGAGGGTTTTTATCATGAATTGATGTGACATTTTGTCAAATGGTTTTCCTGCATCTGTTGAAAGCATCATATTGTCTTATCCTTTCTTCTATTACTGTGGTGCATCATGTTCATCGATCTGTGAATGTGGAACGACCCTTGGAGCCCAGGAATATATCCCACTTGATTATTGTAAATGATTCTATTAATGTATTGTTGACTTTAATTTGAAGGTATTTTAATGAGAAGTTCTGCATACATACTCATCAGGCTATTGGTCTGCAGTTTTATTTAAAATTTTTTTAACATTTTAAAAATGTTTATTTCTTTCCTTAGAGTACATAAAAGTGAGGGAGGGGCAGAGAGACAGGGAGAGAGAGAATTCTGGCCATGCCCCACACTGTCATGGCAGGGTCCAACGTGGGACTCGAACGCACACACTGCCAGATAATGTCCTAATCCGAAATTAAGAGTTGGACAGTAAACCGACTGAGCCACACAGACGCCCCGGCAGTTTTCGGTTTTAGTGGAGGCTTTATCTGGTTTTGGTATCAGGGCAATGATGGCCTCATAAGATGAATTTGTAAGTTTTCCCTCTTTGTATTTTTTGTAATAATTCGAGGAGGATACATATTACCTCTTCCTTAAATGGATGGTAGAATTCATCAGTGAAGCCCTCTGGCCCCGAACTCTTGTGTTGGGGGCAGATTTTTTTATTACTGATTTGATTTCTTTCTGCTTTCAGATTTTATGTATCTTCCTATTTCAGTTTTGGTAGTTTGTTTCTAGGAATTTGTCCATTTTTCTCAGAGTGTCCAATTTGTTGCATATAGTTGTTCATAATATTATCTTCTAAATGTATTTTTCTGGTGTTGACTGTTATTTCTCCTTTCTTATTTGTGATTTTATTTATTTGAGTCCTTTCTGTCTTCTTTGTGAAAAGTCTGTCTAGGAGGTTTTCAAATTAATTACTGCTTTCAAAGAACTAGCCCCTGGTTTCATTGATTTGGTCTAGTGTCTTTTTGGTTTCTATATTCCTTATCTCTGCCCTAATACCTACTATTTCCTCCCTTCTGCTGTTCTTTTTCTCATTCCTTTGGTTGTAAGTTAGGGTTGTTTGAGATTTTTTCTGCTCTTTAAGGCAGGCTTGTATTGCTATGTACTTCCATCGTAGACTGCTTTTCCACATTCCAAAGGTTTTGACCAGTATATTTTCATTTTCATTTGTTTCAGTGTATTTTCCCATTGATTTCCTGTTTGACCCACTTATTTAGTAGCATGTAATTTAACCTCCCTTTATTTGTGGCCTTGTACCCCACCCCGCCCCTGCTTTTTTGTTGTTTACTTCCAGTTTTCTAGCTTTGTGGTCAGAAAGATGCTTGGTCTGTTCTCTGTCTTTGGGTACCTGTTGAGGCCTGATTTGTGACCTAGAATATGATCAGTTCTGGAGAATGTCCCATGTGGGCTTGAAAAGAATGTGTACTCTGCCATTTTAGTATGGAGTGTTCTGAACATATCGGTTAAACGCATCTGGTCCAGTGTGTCATTGTTTCTTTGTTGATTTTCTGTTTACAGGTTCTGTCCATTGATGTGAGTGATGTGTTAAAGTCCTCTACTATCGTTATATTATTATAAATGAGTTCCTTTATGGTTGTTTTTAAATGTTTTATATACTTGGTGATCACATGTTGGGTGCATCAAAAAAATTTTTTTTTTTTATTTTTTATTTTTTAATATATGAAATTTACTGTCAAATTGGTTTCCATACAACACCCAGTGCTCATCCCAAAAGGTGCCCTCCTCAATACCCATCACCCACCCTGCCCTCCCTCCCACCCTGCCCTCCCTCCCACCCCCCATCAACCCTCAGTTTGTTCTCAGTTTTTAACAGTCTCTAATGCTTTGGCTCTCTCCCACTCTAACCTCTTTTTTTTTTTTTTTTTTTCTTTCCCCTCCCCCATGGGTTTCTGTTATGTTTCTCAGGATCCACATAAGAGTGAAACCATATGGTATCTGTCTTTCTCTGTATGGCTTATTTCACTTAGCATCACACTCTCCAGTTCCATCCATGTTGCTACAAAAGGCCATATTTCATTTTTTCTCATTGCCACGTAGTATTCCATTGTGTATATAAACCACAATTTCTTTATCCATTCATCAGTTGATGGACATTTAGGCTCTTTCCATAATTTGGCTATTGTTGAGAGTGCCGCTATAAACATTGGGGTACAGGTGCCCCTATGCATCAGTACTCCCGTATCCCTTGGATAAATTCCTAGCAGTGCTATTGCTGGGTCATAGGGTAGGTCTATTTTTAATTTTCTGAGGAACCTCCATACTGTTTTCCAGAGCGGCTGCACCAATTTGCATTCCCACCAACAGTGCAAGAGGGTTCCTGTTTCTCCGCATCCTCTCCAGCATCTATAGTCTCCTGATTTCTTCATTTTGGCCACTCTGACTGGCGTGAGGTGGTATCTGAGTGTGGTTTTGATTTGTATTTCCCTGATAAGGAGCGACGTTGAACATCTTTTCATGTGCCTGTTGGCCATCCGGATGTCTTCTTTAGAGAAGTGTCTATTCATGTTTTCTGCCCATTTCTTCACTGGGTTATTTGTTTTTCTGGTGTGGAGTTTGATGAGCTCTTTATAGATTTTGGATACTAGCCCTTTGTCCGATGTGTCATTTGCAAATATCTTTTCCCATTCCGTTGGTTGCCTTTTAGTTTTGTTGGTTGTTTCCTTTGCTGTGCAGAAGCTTTTTATCTTCATAAGGTCCCAGTAATTCACTTTTGCTTTTAATTCCCTTGCCTTTGGGGATGTGCCGAGTAAGAGATTGCTACGGCTGAGGTCAGAGAGGTCTTTTCCTGCTTTCTCCTCTAAGGTTTTGATGGTTTCCTGTCTCACATTCAGGTCCTTTATCCATTTTGAGTTTATTTTTGTGAATGGTGTGAGAAAGTGGTCTAGTTTCAACCTTCTGCATGTTGCTGTCCAGTTCTCCCAGCACCATTTGTTAAAGAGACTGTCTTTTTTCCATTGGATGTTCTTTCCTGCTTTGTCAAAGATGAGTTGGCCATACGTTTGTGGGTCTAGTTCTGGGGTTTCTATTCTATTCCATTGGTCTATGTGTCTGTTTTTATGCCAATACCATGCTGTCTTGATGATGACAGCTTTGTAGTAGAGGCTAAAGTCTGGGATTGTGATGCCTCCTGCTTTGGTCTTCTTCTTCAAAATTACTTTGGCTATTCGGGGCCTTTTGTGGTTCCATATGAATTTTAGGATTGCTTGTTCTAGTTTCGAGAAGAATGCTGGTGCAATTTTGATTGGGATTGCATTGAATGTGTAGATAGCTTTGGGTAGTATTGACATTTTGACAATATTTATTCTTCCAATCCATGAGCAGGGAATGTCTTTCCATTTCTTTATATCTTCTTCAATTACCTGCATAAGCTTTCTATAGTTTTCAGCATACAGATCTTTTACATCTTTGGTTAGATTTATTCCTAGGTATTTTATGCTTCTTGGTGCAATTGTGAATGGGATCAGTTTCTTCATTTGTCTTTCTGTTGCTTCATTGTTAGTGTATAAGAATGCAACTGATTTCTGCACGTTGATTTTGTATCCTGCAACTTTGCTGAATTCATGTATCAGTTCTAGCAGACTTTTGGTGGAGTCTATCGGATTTTCCATGTATAATATCATGTCATCTGCAAAAAGCGAAAGCTTGACTTCATCTTTGCCAATTTTGATGCCTTTGATTTCCTTTTGTTGTCTGATTGCTGATGCTAGAACTTCCAGCACTATATTAAACAGCAGCGGTGACAGTGGGCATCCCTGTCGTGTTCCTGATCTCAGGGAAAAAGCTCTCAGTTTTTCCCCGTTGAGGATGATGTTAGCTGTGGGCTTTTCATAAATGGCCTTTATGATCTTTAAGTATGTTCCTTCTATCCCGACTTTCTCAAGGGTTTTTATTAAGAAAGGGTGCTGGATTTTGTCAAAGGCCTTTTCTGCATCGATTGACAGGATCATATGGTTCTTCTCTTTTTTTTTGTTAATGTGATGTATCACGTTGATCGATTTGCGAATGTTGAACCAGCCCTGCATCCCAGGAATGAATCCCACTTGATCATGGTGAATAATTCTTTTTATATGCTGTTGAATTCGATTTGCTAGTATCTTATTAAGAATTTTTGCATCCATATTCATCAGGGATATTGGCCTGTAGTTCTCTTTTTTTACTGGGTCTCTGTCTGGTTTAGGAATCAAAGTAATACTGGCTTCATAGAATGAGTCTGGAAGTTTTCCTTCCCTTTCTATTTCTTGGAATAGCTTGAGAAGGATAGGTATTATCTCTGCTTTAAATGTCTGGTAGAACTCCCCTGGGAAGCCATCTGGTCCTGGACTCTTATTTGTTGGGAGATTTTTGATAACCGATTCAATTTCTTCGCTGGTTATGGGTCTGTTCAAGCTTTCTATTTCCTCCTGATTGAGTTTTGGAAGAGTGTGGGTGTTTAGAAATTTGTCCATTTCTTCCAGGTTGTCCAATTTGCTGGCATATAATTTTTCATAGTATTCCCTGATAATTGTTTGTATCTCTGAGGGATTGGTTGTAATCATTCCATTTTCATTCATGATTTTATCTATTTGGGTCATCTCCCTTTTCTTTTTGAGAAGCCTGGCTAGAGGTTTGTCAATTTTGTTTATTTTTTCAAAAAACCAACTCTTGGTTTCGTTGATCTGCTCTACAGTTTTTTTAGATTCTATATTGTTTATTTCTGCTCTGATCTTTATTATTTCTCTTCTTCTGCTGGGTTTAGGCTGCCTTTGCTGTTCTGCTTCTATTTCCTTTAGGTGTGCTGTTAGATTTTGTATTTGGGATTTTTCTTGTTTCTTGAGATAGGCCTGGATTGCAATGTATTTTCCTCTCAGGACTGCCTTCGCTGCATCCCAAAGCGTTTGGATTGTTGTATTTTCATTTTCGTTTGTTTCCATATATATTTTAATTTCTTCTCTAATTGCCTGGTTGACCCACTCATTCGTTAGTAGGGTGTTCTTTAACCTCCATGCTTTTGGAGGTTTTCCAGACTTTTTCCTGTGGTTGATTTCAAGCTTCATAGCATTGTGGTCTGAAAGTATGCATGGTATAATTTCAATTCTTGTAAACTTATGAAGGGCTGTTTTGTGACCCAGTATATGATCTATCTTGGAGAATGTTCCATGTGCACTCGAGAAGAAAGTATATTCTGTTGCTTTGGGATGCAGAGTTCTAAATATATCTGTCAAGTCCATCTGATCCAATGTATCATTCAGGGCCCTTGTTTCTTTATTGACTGTGTGTCTAGATGATCTATCCATTTCTGTAAGTGGGGTGTTAAAGTCCCCTGCAATGACCACATTCTTATCAATAAGGTTGCTTATGTTTATGAGTAATTGTTTTATATATCTGGGGGCTCGGGTATTTGGCGCATAGACATTTATAATAGTTAGCTCTTCCTGGTGGATAGACCCTGTGATTATTATATAATGCCCTTCTTCATCTCTTGTTACAGCCTTTAATTTAAAGTCTAGTTTGTCTGATATAAGTATGGCTACTCCAGCTTTCTTTTGGCTTCCAGGAGCATGATAAATAGTTCTCCATCCCCTCACTCTCAATCTAAAGGTGTCCTCAGATCTAAAATGAGTCTCTTGTAGACAGCAAATAGATGGGTCTTGTTTTTTTATCCATTCTGATACCCTATGTCTTTTAGTTGGCGCATTTAATCCATTTACATTCAGTGTTATTATAGAAAGATATGGGTTTAGAGTCATTGTGATGTCTGTATGTTTTATGCTTGTAGTGATGTCTCTGGTACTTTGTCTCACAGGATCCCCCTTAGGATCTCTTGTAGGGCTGGTTTCGTGGTGACAAATTCCTTCAGTTTTTGTTTGTTTGGGAAGACCTTTATCTCTCCTTCTATTCTAAATGACAGACTTGCTGGATAAAGGATTCTCGGCTGTATATTTTTTCTGTTTAGCACACTGTAGATATCATGCCAAGCCTTTCTGGCCTGCCAAGTTTCAAAGGAGAGATCAGTCACGAGTCTTATAGGTCTCCCTTTATATGTGAGGGCACGTTTATCCCTTGCTGCTTTCAGAATTTTCTCTTTATCCTTGTATTTTGCCAGTTTCACTATGATATGTCGTGCAGAAGATCGATTCAAGTTACGTCTGAAGGGAGTTCTCTGTGCCTCTTGGATTTCAATGCCTTTTTCCTTCCCCAGTTCAGGGAAGTTCTCAGCTATAATTTGTTCAAGTACCCCTTCAGCACCCTTCCCTCTCTCTTCCTCCTCTGGGATACCAATTATGCGTATATTATTTTTTTTTAGTGTATCACTTAGTTCTCTAATTTTCCCCTCATACTCCTGGATTTTTTTATCTCTCTTTCTTTCAGCTTCCTCTTTCTCCATAACTTTATCTTCTAGTTCACCTATTCTCTCCTCTGCCTCTTCAAGCCGAGCCATCGTGGATTCCATTTTGTTTTGCAATTCGTTTAAAGCGTTTTTCAACTCCTCGTGACTGTTCCTTAGTCCCTCGATCTTTGTGGCAAGAGATTCTCTGCTGTCCTGTATACTGTTTTCAAGCCCAGCGATTAATTTTATGACTATTATTCTAAATTCACTTTCTGTTATATTATTTAAATCCTTTTTGATCAGTTCATTAGCTGTTGTTATTTCCTGGAGATTCTTCTGAGGGGAATTCTTCCGTTTGGTCATTTTGGAGAGTCCCTGGCGTGGTGAGGACCTGCAGGGCACTTCCCCTGTGCTGTGGTGTATAACTGGAGTTAGTGGGCGGGGCCGCAGTCCGACCCGATGTCTGCCCCCAGCCCACTGCTGGGGCCACAGTCAGACTGGTGTGTGCCTTCTCTTCCCCTCTCCTAGGGGCGGGATTCACTGTGGGGTGGCGTGTCCCGTCTGGGCTACTTGCACACTGCCAGGCTTGTGTTGCTGGGGATCTGGCGTATTAGCTGGGGTGGGTAGGCAAGGTGCACGGGGGCTGGAGGGGCAGGCTTAGCTCGCTTCTCCTTAGGTGATCCACTTCAGGAGGGGCCCTGTGGCAGCGGGAGGGAGTCAGATCCGCTGCCGGAGGTTTGGCTCCGCAGAAGCACAGAGTTGGGTGTTTGCGCGGAGCGAGCAAGTTCCCTGGCAGGAACTGGTTCCCTTTGGGATTTTGGCTGGGGGATGGGCGGGGGAGATGGCGCTGGCGAGCGCCTTTGTTCCCCGCCAAGCTGAGCTCTGCCGTCCGGGGGCTCGGCAGCTCTCCCTCCCTCTGTCCTCCAGCCTTCCCGCTTTCCGCGCAGAGCTGTTAACTTATGACCTCCCAGACGCTAAGTCGCGCTTGCTGTCGGAACACAGTCTGTCCGGCCCCTCCGCTTTTGCCAGCCCGACTCGGGGGCTCCGCTTGGCCGGCGAGCCGCCCCTCCGCCCCGGCTCCCTCCCGCCGGTCCGTGGAGCGCGCACCGCCTCGCCGCCCTTCCTACCCTCTTCCGTGGGCCTCTAGTCTGTGCTTGACTCCGGAGACTCCCTTCTGCTAATCCTCTGGAGGTTTTCTGGGTTCTTTAGGCAGGTGTAGGTGGAATCTAAGTGATCGGCAGGACGCGCTGTGAGCCCCGCGTCCTCCTACGCCGCCATCTTCCGGAACCCCCCCCCCCCCCCCCCCCCGGGTGCATCAAAATTTACAATTATTGGATATTCTTGTTTGGCTGTCCCCTTTAGTATGAGATAGTGTCTGTCTTCATCTCTCATTATAGCTTTATTTATTATTTATTTATTTATTTATTTATTTTTAATTTAAGTCTAGTTGTCATACAGTGCATTCTCAGATTTTGGAGTAGGATTCGGTGATTCATCCCTTACATACAACACCCAGTGCTCATCACAACAAGTGCTCTTCTTAATACTCTACCCACATCTAGCCCAGTGCTGGCCCATCTACCTCCATCAACCTTCAATTTTTTTCTCTAACATTAAGAGACTCATGTGGTTTGTTACCACTCTCCTCTTTTCCTGGCCCCTTCCCATGTTTTCATCTGTTTTGTTTCTTCAATTCCACATGAGTGAAATCATATATTTGTCTTTCTCTGATTGAC
The DNA here is from genome assembly GCF_018350195.1 of Panthera tigris. Classification (NCBI taxonomy): domain Eukaryota; kingdom Metazoa; phylum Chordata; class Mammalia; order Carnivora; family Felidae; genus Panthera; species Panthera tigris. Next base: position 69,398 of record NC_056665.1, on the reverse strand, counting down.
ATATTTCAATTAGCATAATACATTCTAGCTCCATCCACATCGTTGCAAATGGTAAGATTTCATTCTTCTTGAAGTTGGGTTATATTTCATTGTATATATGCATGTATGTATAGATGAACATACATATGCGTATACATATGTATACACACACACACACACACACACACACACACTACAACTTCTTTATACCTTAATCAGTTGATGGATACTTGGACTTTCTCCATAGTTTGGCTACTGTTGATAATGCTGCTACAAATACTGGGTGCATGCAATGTCACTATTAGGTATTTACCCAATTTGCCACGTTGTTGCAAACAGCAAGAATTCATTCTTTTTGATCTCCGAGTAATATTCCATTGCATGAATATACTACATCTTTATCCATTCATCTGTCATTGGTCATTTGTGCTGTTTGCATAATTTAGCTATTGTTGATAATGCTGCTATAAACATTAGAGTGAATGTGCCACTTTGAGTCAGCGCTAGTGCATCTTTTGGATAAATACTTAGTAGTGCAATTGCTGGGTCTTAGTGTAGTTCTATTTTTAGTTTTTGTGACAAATCTCCATACTATTTCCCAGGGTGGCTACACCACTTTGCATTCCCACCAGCATTGCAAAAGACTTCCCTTTCTCTCCATCCTTGCCAACGTCTGTTGTTTCCGGAGATGTTAATTTTAGCCATTCTGATAAGTGTGAGGGGATATCTCATTGTGGTTTCGAGTTGTATTTCAATGATGATGAGTGAGATTGAACAACTTTTCCTGTGTGACCAATCTGGATGTCATCTTTGTTAAAGTGTCTCTTCATGTCTTTTGCCCATTTCTTCACTGGATTATTTGGTTTTTGGGTGTTGAGTGTGATAAGTTCTTTATAGATTTTTGATACTAACCTTTATCTGATATGTCACCTGCAAATATCTTCTCCCATTTCATTCAGTTGCCTTTTAGTTTTGCTGATTGTGTCCTCTGCTGTGCAGAAGTTTTTTATCTTGAGGTCCCAATAGTTCATTTTGGTTTTTATTGCCCTTGCTTCAGAGACATGACAAGCCAAAAGTTGCTGTGGCCAGGATCAAGGAGGTAGATTGCCTCTTTTCTCCTCTAGGATTCTTTGGTCCCTTTCTTACATTTAGATCTTTCATCCATTTTGAGGGGTGTGTGTGTGTGTGTGTGTGTGTGTGTGTGTGTGTGTGTGGTTTAAGAACATAGTCCAGGTTCATTCTTCTCACTGTCCAGTTTTCCCAGTACCATTTGCTGAAGAGACTTTTGTTTTTCCATTGGATATTCTTTCCTGCATTGTCAAAGATTACTAGGCCATATGTCTGAGGGTTCATTTATGGGTTCCCTATTCCGTTCCATTGATGTCTGTGTCCATTTTTGTGCCCGTACCATACTGTCTTGAGGATTGGGGCTTTCTAATACAGCAAAAAGTCTAGAATTGTAATGTCTCCAGCTTTGTTTTCTTTTTCAACATGTCTTTGGCTATTTGGGGTCTTTTCTGGCTCCCTACAAATTTTAGGGTTGTTTGTTCTAGCTCTGTGAAGAATGCTGGTGTTATTTTGATAGGGATTGCATTGAATGTGTCGATTGTTTTGGGTAATATTCGCATATTAACAATACTTGTTCTTCTCATCCATGAGCATGGAATGTTTTTCCATTTCTTTGTGTTTCTTCAATTTCTTTCATAGACATTGTATGGTTTGTTCCTTTATTTTTTAATGCTTGTTTATTTTTGAGAGAGAGAGAAAGAGAGAGCACATGAGCAGGGAAGGGGCAGAAAGAGAAAGAGAGGGAGACACTGAAGCAGGCCCCAGTCTCCAAGCTGTCAGCACAGAGCTCATCGCGGTACTCAAACCCAAAAACGCAGGATCATGACCTGAGCCGAAGTCAGCGCTTAACGGACTGAGCCACCCAGGCGCCCCTCTATTGTTTTAAGTGTACTGATCTTTTACCTCTTTGGTTAGGTTTACCCCTGGGTATTTGATGGTTTTCAGTGCAGTTGTAAAGTACATCAATCCTTGATTTCTCTCTGCTGACTCATTATTGGTGTATAGAAATGCAATCAACTTCCGTATATTGATTTTATATCCTGAGATTTTCCTGAATTCCTGTATCAGTCCTAACAGTTTTTACGTGGAGTCTTTTGGATTTCCATGGAAAGTATCATGTCTGCAAAGAGGGAAAGTTTGACCCCTCCTTGCCAATTTGGACACCTTGCATTTCTTTTTGTTGTCTGATTGCTGAAGCTAGGACTTCCAACAGTTTGTTGAATAACAGTGGTGAGAGTGGACATCCCAGTCGTGTTCCTGACCTTAGGGGGAAAGCTCTCAGTTTTTCCTCATTGAAGTCAATAATAGCTGTGGGACTTTCGTATCTGGACATACTGATATTGAGGCAAGATCCTTCTATCCCTCCTTTCATGAGTGCTTTTTTTTTTTTTCATCAAGAAAGGATGCTGCATTTTATCAAATGCTTTTTCTGCATCTATTGAGAGGAACATGTGGTTGTTATCCTTTCTTTTATCAATGTGATGTATCACATCAGTTGATTTGCAGATATTGAATTCATTGTGCATCCCAGGAATAAATCCAATTCATTGTGGTGAATGATTATTTGTATTGTTGGACCCCATATACTAATTTTTGTTGAGAATTTTTGCATCCAGGTTCATCAGGGAAATTGGTCTGTAGTTTTCCTTTTTAGTGGGGTCTTTGTCCAGTTTGGACTGAAGGCCATGCTGGCCTCATAGAATGAGTTTGGAAGTGTTCCTTCCATTTCTCTGACCATGACCTTATCTTGTTCTTTCATTTGGGATGTATTCCTCTTGTCTTGGCATTTTGGCTGAGTATTTGCCTTCTCTCTGTTACCAACCTCATTGTGTTACCTTCCTGTGAGATGAATGCCTTTATGAAGAGGAGATCATCTAGTGTCCAGGGCCTGACACATCGGGGAGTGTATGTGGTGTGCGTTGCATGCACCGTTTTGTGCTCTGTCTGCACTATCCTTCAGGCCAGTTGTATGGGAAATGTATCGTCCTTGGCCAGAATGTGCTGAGTTTTATCTAGGTCTGTTCTGATCTGCTTGTGAAACGACTGCCACTCGAAGTGAAGCCCTGCAGAACTGTCTGGTCAAGAGAGGTGGTGTGGTCATGGGCTTCAGCTGGTCTTCTGGGGAAGGGGACACCTCCATTGGGACTGAGGGAAGCCTGATTGACCTAGAAGGCCAGTCTCTTCAGAGAACAGGAAGGTGGCGTTGGTGTAAGCAGCTTAGGCAGCCAGTGTGGGGATGACCTTGTTTCCAGCAGATGGCTCTGTGTTTATGCTATGGGGAAGAGGAGGAAAATGGCGTTACCCAGCTCCTCTGTCCTAGCTCCTTTGTCCCCTTGTGAACACTGCCTCTCAGGGATGCTCTCCATGATGAGTGTATAATCTCCCCACTGTGTGCACCAGGCTTTGTACAGATCACTGTTTCCATACCATCTGCCTGCAAGTAGTTTGCTGCCTCCTCTCAAGGAGTAGGCCAGTGCCCTCAGGGCTGTATCCCAGCCAAGCCTGCTAAATTTTGTAATTCCACATTCTCGGGGTGCCTGGATGGCTTGGTTAAGTGTCCGAGTCTTGATCCTGGCCCAGATTATGACTTCGTGGTCGTGGGATTCTCTCTCTCCCTCTATTCCTGCCCCTCCCTTGCATGTGCTCTCTTTCTCTCTCTCTCAAAATAAATAAACTTAAAACAAATTTAGTGGCATGGAATACCTTATTTAGGCAAGATTTCCTCCCTGAGGGGAATGGCAGGGGTCTATCAGTTAAGTTTCCAGCACTGACTAGGAAATTCTTTGCTGACTGGTTAAAGGTTACATTCCTGCAGGAATGAAATTAGGTTTGGTGACGTGGGGCCTTAACGTAAGTAACTCCATGATGGTCCTGTGAGTTTTCTTAACATTCCAAACCCATATTTTTACACATAGATTTTTTTTATTAAAAATATAGCCCTAAATAACATTTCAGCCATTTACTGCTGGTCCAATGATCATATCCTGTAAAACTGTGACCATCTCCTAATCATAGATGAAGATCAACTCTGTGGCTCTAAGATTTTTGTGACTGTAAGTGACATTGATGTATGTTACTAAGATCTTTGTGAGTCTAGGTTACTGCTGGCCTTCTGAAATCTTTGACTCAGGAACTCCAGCCAGATTGCTGAGCCATCACTTACGCACAGAAGCACCCTTTCCATGTCACCTCTTCCTAAAGCGTTGTCTTTCCCTTTTGTACTTCTGGGTCTTACCCTTTTGCAGATCACATGCTGTGATGGACATCCCCTCATGAAAACCTGTCAAGGTGGACAAGAGAAAGCTGCTTGCCTGTGACTGCCACTTCATTGTCACATCTTTTCCTTCTGAAACCCCTTGAACACCCTACCATTCTTTCAAGCCTTTGAATATCTCTTTGATTTGGAAATACTTCATTCTCTTTTATTCCTGCTAAAAATATGCTTGAAAATATTAAAGCAAGGATTCTTTGCAATAAGTGAGCCAGTCACAATGATCCATCTGTCCGTGTGTACATATGTTTTTTTTGTTTTTTTTTTTTTTGACACTGTTCAGGCATGATGTGAAGTACATCCTGTAAAATCTGAGTATCATTCATTATCTAGGATAACCGCCTTTATGGAAAGCCATTCAATGACATGCTCGTTAAATATCAGAAAAACATTTAATTAACATACCACATAATACAGTGATATATACATACGCTATTATCTTAAAATATGTAAAGTAGATGTTTCTATGAAGTGTATATCATGCATTCAGTTTTCTGTACCATGAATGCTATTATTTAAATTAAACAATAGTAAGAACAACAAGAATAGGTGTATGGCCATCACTAGTAACTAATACTAGAACGAGTCATATAATATTATGTGTTGAAAACATAAAACCATGATTATTAATAATCTTTTCATTCGTGATGCGTTTCTAGTTACCAGAAAAATTGGGAAGATATTATTGAGTCTCCAGATACATCAGACTGTTTTCTGACTATTGGTGTCCTATGAGTTGATACATGATCACAATCAATATCCCGAAGAGATATGGTAGTATAAACTAAAGTTTATATTTGTATTCAGATTGCTTCGGGTTTAACCTCTTCTGTCCCAGACTCATCCCAGCTGGCACATTACAGTCATCCTGTCTCCTTAGGCTCCACTGGCCATGACAATTTTTAGATTTTTCCATATTTTTCATAATCTGCAAAGTTTTGAGGGTACGTTTGTAGAATGTATTTTGTCAAATGATCCTTGGTTGGGATATGTCTAATGTTTGTTCAAATGCTTAGGCCAGAGTTACTGTGTTTTGGAGCATAAGATCCAGAGGCATAGTGCCATCCACAATTATCACTTACATAAAGGTTGTTCACTCTGAAGATTGGGGTCTTTTGTGGTCCCGTACAAATTTTAGGACTGTTCTAGTTCTATGAAAAATGTTGTTGCTATTTTGATGTCGATTGCTTTAATTGTGTCAGTTGTTTTGGGACGTATAGACATTTCCATGAAATTTGTACTTCCGATCCATGAGTATGGAATATCCTTCCATTTCTTTGTGTCATCTTGAATTTCTTTCATCACTGTTTTATAGTTTTCAGAGTATAGGTCACTCACTACTTTGGTTAGATTTATTCATAGATATTATTTGGTGTACAACTGCAAATGGGACTGTTTTCTTAATTTCTCTTTCTACTGCTTCATTATTGTTGTCTAGAATTGCAACAGATTACTGTACAATGCTGTTGTATCCTGTGACACTGCTGAATGCATTGATCAGTTCTAGCAGTTATTGGGTGGACTCTTTAGGGTTTTCTATATATACTGTCATGTAATCTACAAAGTGTGAAAGATTCACTTCTTCCACATTTGGATTTGTTTTATTTTATTTTATTTTATTTTATTTATTTATTTTATTTTATTTTATTTTATTTTATTTTATTTTATTTTACTTTACTTTTTACTTTACTTTACGTTGTTCTGTTTCATTTCGTTTGGTTTCATTTCGTTTCGTTTATCTGCTAGCTCTGACTTGGACTTCCAGTGCTGTTTATTCAAAGTGGTAAGAATAAACATCCTTGTCTTCTTCCTGACTTTATAGGAAAAGCTCTCAGATTTTCTCCATTAAGGTCGATTATAGCTGCGGGATTTTCACAGAAAACATTTATTACATTGATGTATGTTCTCTGTAAACCTACTTTAGGGGGTTATAATCATGAATGGATGTTGTACTATGTCAAATTTTTTTTCTTCATGTATTGAAATGACCGTATGGTTCTTTCCCTTAACGTTTATTAATTTTGAGAGAGACAGAGTGTGAGCAGGGGAGGGGCAGAAAGAGAGTGGGAGACACAGAATTCAATGGAGGCTCTAGCCTCTGAGCTTTCAGCACAGAGTCCCATGTGGGACTTGAACTCATGAATCATGGGGTCATGATCTGAGCTGATGTCGGACTGTTAAGGGATTGAGCCACCCAGGTGCCCCGATCATATGATTCTTACCCTTTCTCCTGTTGATATATTGTATCACATTGATTGGTTTGCAAATGTTGAACCACCTTGCAGCTTGAGAATAAATCCCACTTAATTGTGGGATATATTTACAGTTGTTATGTCTTCTTTTGGGATTGTACCATTTACTGTTATATAGTGTCCTCCTCTGTCTCTTGTTATATGCTTTTTTTTAAGTGTATTTTTTTCTGATACAAGTATTGCTACTCCAGCTTTTGTTTTTACATCCGTTCTTACACCCTACGTCTCTAGATTGGAGCATTAATTGCATTTACCTTCAAAGAAATGATTGATATGTATGTATGTATTGTCATTACCTTTTCTTGTGGTTTCTAATGATTTTCTCCGATCCTTTCTTGTCTGTCTTTCATGTTTTGCTTATTTTCTTTAGTATATTCTTAGTATATTTGTGACTGGTTTTTGATATGTGGTTACTGCTGGGTGTTTGTATAACCTCTTCTGCGTTTAGCAGTTTGTATTAAGCTGATGGTCATTTACCTTGGAACCCATTATTTTCTCCTCCCTAGGTTTTTGGTAGATGTTGTTATATTTCAAATCCATTTCTCTGAGTTCCTTAACTGATTTTTTACAGAAATATTCATGTTTTACTTGATTTGTGTCTTTTATCTCTATACTGTCACTTTTGGTCTCTCTTTTCCACTCAAAGAGTCCCTCTTAATATTTCTGGCAGGACTGGTTTAGTGGTACAGACACCTTTAGTTTTTGTTTGGGAAAGTCTGTCTCCTTCCATTCTGAATGATAGCCTTGTTGGATAGAGTATTCTTGGCTGCTGATTTTTCCATTCAGTACTTTGAATATGTGATATCACTCGCTTATGGCTTGCCAAGTTTCTGTTCAGAAACATGTAGCTAGCCTTATGGGTCTTCCCTTCTAAGTGAAGGTCTCTTTGTCTTGCTGCTTTTAAGAGTTTTTCTTTATTGTCACTGTAATTTGCAAGTTTGCTTACAATATGTCTGGGTGTTGGGCTGATCTTGTTGATTTTGATGTGAATTCTGTAGTCTCCCGGATGTGGATGTTTGTTTCCCTCCCCCAGTTAGGGAAGTTTTCAGCTATTGTTTCCACAAATAAATTTTCCGCCCCATTTTCTCTTTCTTCTGGGACTCCTACAATATGAATATTATTATGTTTTCTGTAGTCACTGAGTTCCCTTAGTCTCATCTCACATTGCAGAATTCTGTTCTCTCTCTTTGGTTCAGTGGGATTAATTTCCATTATTCAGTCTTTGAGGTCACAGTTTTGTTCCTCTACTTCTTCCATCCCTCTGTTTGTTCCAGCAAGCGTGTTTCTCCTTTATTGTGTCCTCAATGTCTACTGTATTATTTCTTAACTCTAGTCAGGGGTCTCACTCTCTACTCATTTCACAAGTCTAATGAGTATCCTTATGATCATTGCTTTCAATTCTGTATCAAGTATGTTACTCATATCTCTTTGGCTTATCTCTGGCTATGGCTTTGACTAGGTTTATCATTGTGGATAAACATCTCTGTGTGTCCATTTTGTCTGTCTCTCTGGCTCTATTTCTCTGTGTTAAGAAAGTCAGCTGTGCCTTCTGATCTTGAAACTAATAACGTTTTGAAGAAGAGGTCCTGGATACGTCAGTAGTTCACGTCTCCATTTATAGGTCCTGGAACTTCAGGAGGATATCGTATGGGTAATGCTCATGGCCTGCTGTTGTGTCTGGGTTATTTTCCTTTCAATGCAGGTGTCTGCACTGATTGCCTGCCTGTTGTGGGTTTTGCTTACTCTCAGTGGTGTCAGTGGGACCCAGGCAGGCCAGTTGGTATGCCCGCTGGGTAACTTGGGAGCAGGGCAGGAGTGTTAGCAAAATTGCACAGGGCTATTATGCCAGATTTCCTGATGTCCTTTGGCGCCTGGGGGCTGTGGACCAGCGGTGAAAGCTAGGGGCTTGAGGATATGCACAGAGCATGTCTGTGCCTGGGGACATGTGGATGGTTGAGACAGATGAGGGTGCCTGGATATGTACAGCTGGGTGAGGTGCAGATGTGCACAGCGTGCTGTGGCAGCTATGCATGCAGCTCTTCAGACAGGGTGCCCTAGCGGTTTGAAAAATGTTTGCTTGGTGTGCTGAGTCACCTAGTGAACCCTTGGGACTGGCGCACTACTAACGGGTTAGGTAGCAAGTGTCTGTGCAGCCTCACCCTCTGGTGGGTGCTTCTATGCTTATTCTGGGAGGCTGGGGGAGAAGAATGGTGCCTGTGAGTTCCCTCATTGTTAGAAAAGTCCTCCAACACACTCAGGAATCAGCATGAATACATCTGTCTCCTGTTGCCTCCACATTGTGTAAAATGCCATGTTTACATTGCCTCTCTACATAGGCAAGGACCTGGCTATCACTCATCCTCCTGGATCTCCCAATGCTGGGTCAGCTGACCTCCAAAGCTCCAGGATCTAAACTCAAGAGAATTCAGCCCCTCTAGGTTTTAATGCCAAATGTTATGGTGATTAGTCTTCCCTATGTGAGCTCCCTGGTGTGAGGGCTCACTTTTTCAACCCCTTCTGCAGGCAGCCAGCCTCCACCTTTCTGACCGTCCTAACCTTTCTGATGCAGCTTCTCTCTACTTAGTGGTGGAGTTTGTTCTGCCAGTCTTTGGATCGCTCTCTGCTTCATGGACTTGGACGTGGATGTCATGTAGTTGAAAACATGGGACAGGGTGAGCTCAGGATCCTTTTACTCTGCTATTATTAATTTTTTAAATGTCTTATTATTTTGGATTTTTGAGACACGGGCAGACAGATCCATATCACCCATGCACTTCAGGATTAGAAAGGAAATTTCCCACATTTGTTTCTAGTATTTTATGTTTTGAAACTCTCTTTAATGAGGTATGATTACATATAACAAATAGCCTCAAGGTAAAGGGTATAATTTGATGAGACTTGAGGGTACAGGACCATGGGTACAGCACCATGAAATCATATGGTTTCTCCCTAAACCTTCCATCATGGTCCCTTTGTGTCTAATGCTAATGTTGCTTTTGAAGTAAGGACTACTTTCTTTCCCCAAGTTTTCAGATATTGCCCAGGTGTCGGAAAGCCTGCATTGGCATATCTCCTTTTCCGAAAGTCTATATTCCCAGAAGTATTGCAGTCGGTCTACTTTTGGACTTTTGCTTCTATTGTATCTCTCTGTATATTCACAACTTTTGTTGCACTACTTTAATGATGAGGTCTTTATCATTGCTTTAATATTCACTAAATGATATTAGCGGCAGTTCCACTTGTGACAGAAGGCACAGGTTTCCTGTGATAAGTATTCAAGAGCAAGGCAGATATCCTGAGCACTTGAACTGAGAATATCACTCTGTCTTTTTGCCAGCCCTCTTCCCTTCCCTGAGAGACAAGAATCTCCTTTTGCTCACTCAGAAATGTGGGGGAAGTCAGTAGAAAACATTCCCCTCCCTCGTCTTCCCTTTCTCTCTCAAAATCCTTGTCGCGACCTTCTGCCTTTCCCTTTCTCTGACTCAGTATCCCAGGCCCACTGTTCTACTCCAGCCATGATCAGGGTGTCCTCCAGCTGCTGGCCTCTGCCCTGTCCATTCCTCAGTGAGAAATCTGGGGTAGGATTATGCAGTTCACAGGTGATCAAGAAATATTTGACCCTCAGAGCCCTCCTGCACAAGGTTGCTGTCCGTGGAGACATGGCATCCTGGGGGAGGATCTGACTCCATGTGTGGCCTCTTCCCTCATCTCCCACAGTCACTACTGGTCCCTGATCCTTACCCACCATTAGAAATCAGCCATATGCTAGGGTCAGGTACCTGTCTATCTGACCCCAAGCACCAGGAGTCAGTGAATATTTCTAAAATAAATGAACACAAGCACCCCAGGCATCTAGATATAGGAAGTCACCATCACCCCAGAAAACTCTCTCGGGCTCCTCTGCACAAAGGGCGATCTTGCTGCTATCCTCCATCACCGCAATTTCTGCTAGTTTGTTACCTGTGTGTATAGGAACCGCACTGTGTGCATTCCATGGGGGGTGACAGTAGGTCCTCCTAGAAGCAAACACTGAAACAGAGACCGGACAGTGAAAGTAGTATTAAGGGATACTAAGAAAAACAAAGTGGAGAGTGCAGGGTGGGCAGAGAAAGCATGCAGGCAGCTCTGACACATTTTTAAGATATATAATCACCATACTCTGCCACCTCACACAGTCCTCTTCAAATTTCAAAATAGTTGTTGTATAAGGCAGTGAGATTTATGAGATTTGGGGTTATTTCCCTATGGTCTTATATTTTCCTACATGCATTCCCTCTTCAGTAGTTTATCTGTGGCCTCAGATGAACACTTTAGTGTGTGGATGCATCTGCGAGTCTGTATGTAATGGAATATGATTGACTTCAGATCTCAGATGGAGAACTCTGATATACACATTCTCGTAATTATCTTTTTCTTTCTTTGTCTGGTAGGACCTGAATCTTAATAGAATAAGCGTGTCTTTGTCTTATTGTTTAAAGTGGCGATCCCCAATCCCTGAGCTGAGGTGTTAACAGTCTTAGTTTAATGAACTTTTGTGACCATCTTTTTTTGATGACCTTTTGTGAGGAGATATCTTAATTGAAACTGTGAGAAGGGGGACATTTCCCAGACATTTTGCAGATACATTCTGTATTCAATGTCTTTTTTTCGTTATGTCCTTAGAAACAAATATTACCCCTGTTTCACAGATAACACAGCTCAGGCTCTGTGTAGGTCCCACTGAGAATTGGTATTCTGGCTGAGACAACAGGAACACAGGCAAATCCTCGGGATATTGTGAGAGAAGTTTAAGGAGATAGATGCAAAGCTGTAGTGAGGGTGATGTCAGGGGTCCAGCAGGGGTGGCATCTGGCCAGCCCTGAATTGTAAGTTGACCCAGGCTGAAGGCCAATGCAGGCACTCAGCTGATCTAGATCCTGTCTTCACTTTTAGTCTCACTGAGGGATATGAACTTAGGCAGACAAGCATTTCCTTAAGACCAAGTTAAATTTCCTATATATCCAGGGCATTTTTCACCCATAAATGTCCAGAACCTTCAGACAATGCAGGGAGACAACAACCTTTTTAGATGATCGCCTAGGTGCACTTTGACAAATATGACATTTCGGAGAGGAACCCTGCATTGTGCACTGAGAGTGATCCCACATAGCAGCTCCGTGTGGAACGCATGCTCCCTGCTGAGGTTGTGGTCAGGAATGGCCTGCAACTACATCTCACTGAACCCAGGACCCACCCTCTGCACCTCCTCAAACTCTGCTTTCTGTCCTCAAATTCCCTTCTATTCCTGTGTGATTCAAGTTTCCCCTACTCCTTCACTGGTGCTTCCATTATGGTCACCAGAAGGTCTGTGTCATATAATGCATGTGCCCCATTTCACACAGGACACCTGAGGCACCTACACTTAGGGGTGCATCTCATCCTTCACAGGACTCAAAACAGTGTGTCTGTAAAATATGCACCAGTACTCCCAATACATCTGCCTTTGTGTAAAATTTCTCTTTATTTTTGACAAGAGAAACCTAAAGCTGACCTCATTACAGGGAAATGACACAGTCCATTGTACATATGTCCTGAGAAACTTTAGATATGTTACAAAGTCCTCAGGCAGTTTTGCAGTTGAATTGCTAAGCCCTAATAACCATCTCTACATTTTTCCCACCAAGTGTTTCACGAAGAAGATGAATATGCTTTACAAATCTCTAATCCAGTTCAGGTTATCTTACCAAATGGAGGAGGTGGGGGTGGGGTGGTTCATAGCCCATGACTGGTGATGAAGGACTGTCTGTGGGGTTAGGGTTAGGGTTAGGGTTGGGGGTTAATGTTAATGATGAGGGGTTAGGGTTAGGTTTTGATGGTTAGAGTTAGAGGGTTAGGATAGGGTGAAGGTTAAGGTTAGGGTTAAGGTTTAGGCATTAGGGTTGGGGTGACAGGGTTAGGGTAGGACTTACTGGTTAGGGTTAGGGTCAGCATTAGCGTCAGGGTTAGGGTCACAGTCAGGGTCAGTGTCAGGTTCAGGGGATAGGGTTTAGGGTTTGGGTTTAGTGGTTATGTTTTCGGGGTTAGGGGTTAGGATTTAGGGTTAGACTCAGGGTCACTGTTTCATTTAGGGTTCGGGTTTAGGGATTAAGGTTTAGGGGCTAAGGTTAGGGTTTAGTGTTAGGGTTTATGGTTACGGTTATGGTTTGGATTACGTTGGGATTAGGGTTCAGGGTTATGGTGTATGGTTTTAGGGTTAGGATTATGGTTGGGATTGTGGTTGTGGCTAGGTTAGGGTTTGTGATATGGTTTGGTTTAGAGATAGAATTTAGGGCTAGGGTTAGTGTTATGGTTATGGTTAGGGTTAGGGTTATTTTCCAGGAGTCACCAATCGCTGAACCCTGAGCAGTGCAGTCGTCTCCCCAAAGAGCTAACTTGAGGGCACAAGGGAGGTTTTCGGTTATATTATTCTTTGGGTTCCAAGGTCAGACAACTATGGGCCATTGGTTGGGTAGGCCTCTGGAGTCCTCTAGAGCTTCAGCTGAGCCTTTGAAAGGACATAGTGATATTCCAGGTTCTATGTCGAGTGATGCTGTACCGCTTCTGTTCCCCAGGCTTCTGGTGTGGTCATACGTTGGTATTGTGTCAAATGGGGAAAGAGCCTTATCTAGGGATAAGGTTCGGTCCAGGGATGTTTCCAGCTCCAAGCTAATCCAGTCTCGTTATCTCCCTTGAGGTCTGTAATGAGTGCCAATACGATGGTGCGGGTCAAGTGTAGGGTTAGGGTTCGAGTTAGGTTTAGGTTTCAGTTGAGGTTTCTGATTAGGGTTAGGGGTAAGGTTCGGTATTTGTTCCCAAGAGGGATCAAGGTGCTGAACTCACAGCAGTGCAGTTGTCTCCCCAAAAGACTGAGTTGAGGGCTCCAGGGAGGGTGCAGTTCGGGATTAATTTTTGGGTTCCAAGGCCATACAACTGTATGTGCCACTAGTCGTGGAGACCTCTGTAATTCTTTCGGGCAGCTGTAGCCGGGCCTTGGAAATGACATGGTGATGTTCCAGGTTCTATGCCGAGTGATCCTGCACCACTTCTGGACCCCAGGCTCGTGGTGTTGTCAGACTTTGTTATTGGGTCCCCATGAGGAGAGTCCCCTAGCTAGCATTATGGTTCGGTCCAAGGACGTTGCCCAGCCTGAAGCGACTCCAGTCTCCTGATCTTCCTCAAGGTTTGAAGTGAGGTCCCATGCGAAGGTGTGGTTCAAGTGCAGGGTTAGGGTTGGAAATAGGTTAGGTTTCTGTTGAGGGTTCTTGTTAAATTTAGGGTTAGGTTTAGGGTTTGTCCCCAGGACGTTCCAGGGGTGAACACACGGCAGTGCAGTTGTCCCCCTGAAGGGCTGAGTTGAGGGCACAAGGGAGGGTACCGGTCAGGATTTGTCTTTGGGTTCCAAGTCCTGTCAAATGTATGGGTCACCCTTCGAGTAGGCCTCAGAATCTGTTCCTGCAGCTGCAGTCATGCTTTGGAAATGACATAGTGATGTTCCAGGTTCTTTGCCAAGTATTTCTGTACCGAGTTTCCAACCCGTGTGCGTGCTGTTGTCAGACTTTGGAATTGGGTCCCCATGGGGAGAGAACCTTAGCTAGGAGTGAGAGATCGGTCCAGGGTCGTCGCCAGAGCCAAAGCGACTCCAGTTTCGCAATATCCCTCGAGAGCTGAATTGAGGGCCCATGCGAGGGTGCAGGTCAAGTCTAGGGTTAGGGTTAGAGATAGGGTTACGTGGAGGTTGCAGGATATGTTTAGGGTTACAGTCAGGGTTAGGTTTAGGTCCCAGGAGGCTGCATGCACTGAACCCACAGCAGAGCAGATTTCTCCACCAAAGGCTGAGTGGAGTTCACAAGTGAGGGTCCTAGTCAGGAGTAATCTTTGGGTTCCAAGTCCAGATAAGTGTGTGCGCCACCCTTCGCGTAGTCCTCCGGAATCCTCTTGTGCGGCTGCAGTCACGCTTTGGAAATTACTTGGTGATTGTCCAGGTTCCATGCCGAGAATTTTGCATCGATTCCACAGTCCGTGTGCGTGTTTTTGTCAGAGTTTAGAATTGGGCCCCCATGGGGAGAGAGCGTTAACTAGGGTTAGAGTTCATTCCAGGGAAGTCGTCAGGGCCGAAGCGACACCAGGATTTTGATTTCCATGAAAGGCTGAAGTGAGGGCACATGCCCGGCTGTGGTCTGGTGTAGACTTAGTGAGATAGATAGGTTAGGTGTAGGTTGAGGGTTATAGTTTAGGGTTATGTCCCAGGAGCCTCCAGGTCCTGACCCCACAGCAGAGCATTTGTCTCCCCAAAGGGCTCACTCTAGTTCACTAGGGAGGGTGCCAGAGAAGTTTAGACTTTGGGTTGCAAGGCCAGACAAATATTTGGGCCACCTTTTGGGTAGGCCTCAGGAATCCTACCGTGCACCTGCAGTCGCCGTTTGGAAATGACATGGTGATGTTCCAGCTTCCATGCCGAGTATTTCTGCACCGATTCTTGACCCCATGTGCATGCTGTTGTCAGACTTTGGAATGGGTCCCCATGGGGAGAGAGACTTAGCTAGGGTTGGGATTCAGTCCAGGGATGTCGCCTGGGCCAAAGCGACAACAGTGTTGTGAATTCCATGCAGGGCTTAAGTGAGGGCACACACGCAGCTGTGGGCCTGGTGTAGACATATGAGGTAGATAGGGTTAGGTGTAGATTGAGGGTTATAGGTTTAGGTTTATGGTTAGGGTTAGGTTTAGGTCCCAGAGTCTCCAGGCACTGAACTCACAACAGTGCAGTTGTCTCCCTGAGGGGCTGAGTGGGGTACACAGGGGAGGGTGCTGGTCAGGATTAGAGTTGGGTTCAAAGACCAGACAAATATATGGGCCACCCTTCTTGTAGGCCTCAGGAATCCTCTCATGCAGCTGCAGTCACGCTTTGGAAATGACATGGTGATGTTCCAGATTGTATGTCGTGTATTTCTGCACCGATTCTCAGACCTGTGTGTGTGCTGTTGTCAGACTTTTGTATCGGATACCGATTGGGAGAGAGCCTTATGTAGGGTTAGGGTTCAGTCCAGGGAAGTCAGCAGGGCCGAAGCGATACCAGTGTTGTGAATTCCGTGGAGGCCTGAAGTGGAGGGCTCATGCGGGGCTGTGGGTGTCGTGTAGACTTAGTGAGAAAGATAGGGTTACATGTACATTGAGGGTTATGGTTATGATTAGGGTTAGGGTTACGTTTAGGGTTAGGTCCCAGGAGGCTCCAGACACTGACTCCACAGCCGAACATTTGTCTCCCAAAAGGCCTGAGTGGAGTACACAAAGGAGGGTGCCAGTCAGGAATAGTGTTTGGGTTACAAGCCTAGACAAATGTGTGGGCCACCCTTCAGGTAGCCCTCAGGAATCCTACCGTGCACCTGCAGTCGCGGTTTGGAAATGACATGGTGATGTTTCAGGTTCCATGCCGAGTATCTCTGCACCGATTCTCCAACCCGTTTGCATGCTGTTGTCAGACTTCGGAATTGGGTCCCCAAGGTGACAGAGCCTTAGCTAAGGTTAAGGTTCCATCCAGGGACGTCGCCAGGGTCACAGTGACTCCGGTTTCGTGATCTCCCTTGAGGTCTGAAATGAGGGCCCATGAGAGAGTGCAGGTCATATGTAAGGTTAGGTTTAGAGATACAGTGTGTGTATGTTGCGGGTTATGGTTAGGGTTACAGTTAGGGTTAGGGCTAGGTCCCAGAGGCTCCAGGCACTGAGCTCACAAGAGTGCAGTTGTCTGCCTGAAGGGCTGAGTGGGGTACACAAGTGAAGGTGCTGGTCAGGATTGGTCTTTGGGTTCCAAAGCAAGACAAATGTATGGGTAAGCCTTCTTGTAGGCCTCAGGAATCCTCTCGTGCAGCTGCAGTCGCGCTTTGGAAATGACATGGTGATGTTCCATGTTCCAAGCCCAGGATTTATGTATCGATTCTCCAACCCGTGTGCTTGTTGTCACACTGTGAAATTGGTTCCCCATGGGCAGAGACCCTTAGCTGGGGTTAGGTTTTGGTCCAGGGAAGTTTCCAGCACTGAAGCAACACCAGTGTTGTGAATTCCATAGAGGGCTGAAGTGAGAACACATGGGCAGCTGTGGGTCTGGTGTAGACTTAGTGAGATAGATAGGGTTAGGTGTAGGTTGAGGGTTATACGTTAGGGTTATGGTTAGGTCCCAGGAGACTCCAGGCCTTGACCCCACCGCTGAGCAGTGGTCTCCCCGAAGGGCTGAGTGGAGTACACATGGGTGGGTGCTGGTCAGGAATAGTCTTTGGTTTCCAAACCCGAAAAATATATGGGCCACCTTTGTTTAGGCCTCAGAATCCTCTAGTGCAGCTGTAGTCGCGCTTTGCAAATGACATGGTGATGTTCCAGGTTCCATGCCAAGTATTTCTGTACTGAGATTCGAACCCATGTGCATGCTATTGTGACACTTTTGAATTGGGTCTCCATGCGGAGAGAGCCTTAGCTAGGGTTAGGGATCAATCCAGAGAAGTCGCCAGGGTTGAAGCGACACCAGTGTTGTGAATTCCATGAAGGGCTGAAGTGAGGGCACATGCGTGGTTGTGGGTCTGGTGTAGACTTAGTGAGATAGATAGGGTTAGGTGTAGGTTGAGGGTTGTACGTTAGGGTTATGGTTAGGTCCCAGGAGACTCCAGGCCTTGACCCCACCGCTGAGCAGTGGTCTCCCCGAAGGGCTGAGTGGAGTACACATGGGTGGGTGCTGGTCGGGATTAGTCTTTGGTGTCCAAACCCGAAAAATATATGGGCCACCCTTTGTTTAGGCCTCAGAATCCTCTAGTGCAGCTGTAGTCGCGCTTTGCAAATGACATGGTGATGTTCCAGGTTCCATGCCAAGTATTTCTGTACTGAGATTCGAACCCATGTGCATGCTATTGTGACACTTTTGAATTGGGTCTCCATGCGGAGAGAGCCTTAGCTAGGGTTAGGGATCAATCTAGAGAAGTCGCCAGGGTTGAAGCGACACCAGTGTTGTGAATTCCATGAAGGGCTGAAGTGAGGGCACATGCGTGGTTGTGGGTCTGGTGTAGACTTAGTGAGATAGATAGGGTTATGTGTAGGTTGAGGGATATGGTTAGGGTTACGGTTAGTGTTAGGGTTAGGTCCCAGGAGGCTCCAGGCACTGACCCCACAGAAGAGCATTTGTCTCTGGGAAGGGCTGAGGGGAGTACACAAATGAGGGTGCTGGTCAGGAGTAGTTAACAATCATACACACACACACGCTCACCCCACAACTTGTTTATACCTTCATCAGTTGATGGAATCTTGGACTTGCCCCATAATTTGGCTACTGGTGATAATGCTGGTATAAATATCTGGTGCATGCAAATTTATTACTAGGTATTGACCCAAAGGGTACCAAACTACACTCTCGATTTTAAAGTTTATTTTGCCTGATATAAGTATTGCTACTGGATTTCTTTTGACATTATTGTAATGAAAAACATTTTTTCATTCCCTCAATTAAAATCTGCAGGTGACTTATTCCGAATAAGGCTTTGTAGGCAGCATCTAGATAGGCCTTGTTTTTTTTTTTTTTTTCTTTTTTCTTTTTTTGTCCATTCTGACATCCTATCCAATGACTTTTGATTGGAGCATTTAGTCGGTTTATGTTCAGAGTAATATTATTTCATTCAGGTATATATTTAGTGTCATTCTACTAGTTGTTTTGCCATTGTTTCTTGATGTTTTCTCTGATCCTTTCTTGTCTGTAACACTTTTGGTCTTTCATTTCCACTCCAAGAGTCTGATTTAAATAATATTTTCTTTTGACTGGTAGTACATTCTTTACTTTTTAAAACTATTTCTTCTTTTTTAAAATTTAAGCTCAAGTTAGTTACCTTATAGTGGAATACAGTTTCAAGATTAGAGTTTAATGATCCGTCAATTACAGTATATATCCAGTACTCATCCCGATTGCCCTCCCCAATTCCCATCACCCATTTAGCCCATACCCCTATTCAGTAACCCTCAAGGAACCCTGAGCTTCTTCCCTCTACTTAACAGTCTCTTATTGTTTGACTCCCTCTCTGTTTGTATCTTATTTTTGCTTTCATTTCACTATGTTCATCAGTGTTCTTAAATTCCACAGATGAGAGAAATCATATGATGTTTGTCTTTATCTGACATATTTTGCTTAGCATAATAAAGTCTGGTTCCATCCACTTTGTTGCAAATAGCAAGATTTTACTCCTTTTGATCGCCAAGTGATTTTCATTGCATGAATATACCACAACTTCTTTATCCATTCATCTGTCAATGGTCATTTGGGCTCTTTGCATAATTTAGCTATTGTTGATAATGCTGCTGTAAACATTGGAGTGCATGTGTCATTTTGAGTCAGATTAGTGTATCCTTTGGATAAATACCTAGTTGTGCAATTGCTGGGGCCTAGTGTAGTTCTATTTTTGGTTTTTGAAACGAATCTCCATGCTATTTTCCAGAGTAGCTACACCACTTTGCATTCCCACCAGCACTGCCAAAGCGTTCTCTTTCTCTGCATCCTTGCCAACATCTGTCGTTTCCTGAGATGTTAATTTTAGCCATTCTGATAGGTGTGAGGGGATATCTCATCATAGTTTTGATTTGTATTTCACTTATGATGAGTGAGGTTGAGCATCTTTTCATGTGTGACCAATTTGGATGTCATCTTTCTTAAAGTGTCTCTTTGTGTTTTTTGCCCACTTCTTCACTGGATTATTTGGTTTTCGGATGTTGAGTGTGATAATTTTTTATAGATTTTTGATACTAACCCTTTATCTGATGTGTCACCTGCAAATATCTTCTCCCATTCCATTCAGTTGCCTTTTAGTTTTGCTGATTGTGTCCTCTGCTGTGCAGAAGCTTTTTATCTTGAGGTCCCAATAGTTTATTTTGGTTTTTAATGTCCTTGCTTCTGGAACATAACAAGCAAGAAGAAGCTGCGGTCAGGATCAAAGAGGTAGGTTGTCTGTTTTCTCCTCTAGGACTTAGATGGTTTCCTGTCTTACACTTAGATCTTTCATCCATTTTCAGGTGTGTGTGTGTGGGGGGGGGGGTTAAGAACATAGTCCAGGTTCATTCTTCTCACTGTCCAGTTTTCCCAGTACCATTTGCTGAAGAGACTCTTTTTTTCCTTTGGATATTCTTTTCTGCTTTGTCAAAGATTACTCAGCCGTATATTTGAGGGTCCATTTCTGCATTCCCTATTCTGTTCCTTTGATCTATGTGTCCGTTTTTGTGCTGTACCATACTGTCTTGATGATTGAGGCTTTCTAATGCACCATAAAGTCCAGAATTATAATGTCTCCATCTTTGTTTTTCTTTTTCAACATTACTTTGGCTCTTTGAGGTCTTTTCTGGTTCCATACAAATTTTAGGATTGTTGGTTCTAGCTCTGTGAAGAATGCTGGTGTTATTTTGATAGGAATTGCATTGAATGTGTCCATTGCTTTGGGTAGTATTGGCATTTTAACAATATTTGTTCTTCTAATCCATGAGCATGGGATGTTTTTTTTCATTTCTTTGTGTCTTCTTCAACTTCTTTTATAGACGTTGTATGGTTTGTTCTTTTAGTTTTTTTAAATGTTTATTTATTTTTGAGAGAGAGAGTGAGCAAGAGAGCGAGAGTGCATGAGCAGGGGAGGGGCAGAGAGAGAGAGGGAGACACAGACGCTAAGGCAGGCTCCAGACTCCAAGCTGTCAGCACAGAGCCCATCGTGGGACTCCATCCCACAAATGCAGGATCATTTCCTGAACCGAAGTCGGCACTTAACCGACTGAGCCACCCAGGCACCCCTCTATTGTTTTAAGTGTACAGATCTTTTACCTCTTTCGTTAGATTTATCCCTGGGTATTTTATGGTTTTCAGTGCAGTTTAAATGAGGTCAATTCCTTGATTTCTCTTTCTTCCGATTTATTATTGGTGTATAGAAATGCAATCAATTTCTGTACATTGATTTTACATTCTGAGACTTTTCTGAATTCCTGTATCAGTCCTAGAAGTTTTTTTGGTGGAGTCTTTTGGATTTTCCACGGAGAGTATCATGTCTGTGAGCAGAGAAGTTTGACTCCTCCTTGCCAACTTGGACACCTTGTATTTCTTTTTTTTGTCTGATTGCTGAGGCTAGGACTTCCAACAGAATGGTGAATAACAGTGCTGAGAGTGGACATCCCTGTTGTGTTCCTGACCTTGGGAAAGTTCTCAGTTTTTCACCATTGAAGATGATATTAGCTGTGGAAGATGATATTAGCTGTTTCATATCTGGACATTCTCATGTTGAGGCATGATACTTCTATCCCTCCTTTCATGAGGTTTTTTTTTTTTTTCATCAAGAAAGGATGCTGCTGCATTTTGTCAAACGTTTTTCTGCACCTATTGAGAGGAACCTGTGGTTGCTATCCTTTTTTTTTTTTTTTATCAATGTGATGTATCACATCAGTTGATTTGCAGATATTGAATCAGTTGTGCATCCCAGGAATAAATTCTACTTCATTGTGCTGAATAATTCTTTTTTATGTATTTTTGGATCCGGTTTGCTACTTTCTGTTGAGAATTTTTGCATCCATGTTCATCAGGGAAATTGGTCTGTAGTTTTCCTTTTTAGTGGGGCCTTTGTCCAGTTTGGACTGAAGGCCATGCTGGCCTCATAGAATGAGTTTGGAAGTGTTCCTTCCATTTCTCTGGCCATGATCTTATCTTGTTCTTTCATTTCAGATGCATTCCTCTTGTCTTGGCATTTTAGCTGAGTAGTTGTCTTCTCTGTGTTACCAAAGCTCATCTCAAAGCCTGTGAGATGAATGGCTTTATGAAGAGGAGATCATCTAGTGTCCAGGGCCTGGCACATCAGGGATTGTCTTTGGTGTGTGTTGAATGCACTGTTTTGTGTTCTGGCTGGACTATCCTTCAGGCCAGTTGTATGGGCAGTGTATGGTCCTTGGCCAGAATGTGGTGAGACTTATCTAGGTCTGCTCTGATCTGTTTGTTAAATGAGACTTGAAACGACTGCCACTCAAAGTGAAGTCCTGCGTAAGTGTCTGGTCAAGAGAGGTGGTCTGGTCAGCGCTTCCACTGGTCTTCTGGGGAATGGGCCAGCTCCATTGGGACCGAGGCAATCTTGAATGACCTAGAAGGCCAGTCTCTCCAGAGCACAGGAATGTGGGGTTGGTGTAAGCAGCTTGGGCAGACAGTGTGGGAATTGCTTTGCTTCCAGCAGACGGCTCTGTGTTTATGCTGGGGGAGGGCGGGGGCAGAGCAGGGAAATAGCACCACGCAGCTCCTCTGTCCTAGCTCTTTGTCCCCTCATTGTGAACACTGCTTCTCAGGGATGCTCTCCACGATGAGTGTATAGTCTCCCCACTGTGTGCACCAGGCGTTGTATAGATCACTGGTTCCATGCCATCTGCCTGCAAGTCGTTTGCTGCCTTCTCCTCAGGAGTAGGCAAGTGCCCTAGGGGCTCTATCCCAGCAAGCCTGCTAACCTTTAAAACCTCACAATCTTGGGGTGCCCTGATGGCTTGGTTAAGTGTCTGACTCTTGATCCTGGATCAGATCATGACCTCATGGTTGTGGGATTCTCTCTTTCCCTCTTGTCCTGCCCCTCCCTTGCATGTGCTCTCTTTCTCTTGCTCTAAAAATAAACTTTAAAAAACTTAGTGGCATGGAATACCTTATTTAGGCAAGACTGCCTCTGAGGGGGATGGCAGGGATCTATGAGTTAAATTTCCAGCACTGGCTAGGAAATTCTTTGCTGACTGGTTAAAGGTTACATTCCTGCAGGAATGAAATTAGGTTTAGTGACATGGGGTCTTAACATAAGTAACGTTGGGCCTGTGGTTTTTGTTAACATTCCAAACCCAAATTTTTACACACACATTTTTTTATAAATGTATAGCCCTAAATAATATTTTAGCCATCTACTGCCAGCCCAATGATCATATCCTGTGAAACTGTGGCCATGTCCCAATCATAGATGAAGATCAACTCTGTGGCTTTAAGATCTTTGGGGCTCTAAGTTACATTGATCTATGTTACTAAGATCTTCGTGAGTCTAGGTTACTGCTGGTCTTTTGAAGTCTTTGACCCAGGGACCCCCAGCCAGGTTTCTGAGCCATCACTTAGGCACAGGAGCACCCTTTCCAAGTCACCTCTTCTTAAAGCATTGTCTTTCCCTCTTGTAATTCTGGGTCTTACCCTTTGGAAAGTCACATATCCTCATGCAAACATGTCAGAGTGGCCCAGAGAAAGCTGCTTGACTGTGACTCCCCATTCATGGTCACATCTCTTCCTTCTGAAACCCCTTGAACTCCCTATCATTATTCCAGTCTTTGAATATCTCTTTGATTTGGAAATATTTGATTCTCTTGTATTCCTGCCAAAAATATTTGTGAAAATATTAAAGCAAGGATTCTTTACAATAAGTAAGCCAGTCACAATGATTCATCTGGCCGTGTGTATATTTTTATTTTTGACAATGTTCAGGCATGATGTGAAGTACATCCTGTAAAATCTGAGTATCATTCATTATCTAGGATAACCACCTTTATGGAAAGCCATTCAATGACATGCTCATTAAAGATCAGAAAAACACTTAATTTACATACCACATAATACAGTGATATATACATACGTTATTATCTTAAAATATGTAAAGTAGATGTTTCTATGAATTGTATATCATGCATTCAGTTTTCTGTACCATGAATGCTATTATTTAAACAATAGTAAGAACAACAAGAATAGGTACATGGCCATCACTAGTAGCTAATAGAAGTATTCATATAATATCATGTGTTGAAAACATAAAACCATGATTACTAATAACCTTTTCATTCGTGATGGGTTTCTAGTTACCAGAAAAATTGGGAAGATATTATTGAGTCTCCAGATACATCAGACTGTTTTCTGACTATTGATGTCTTATGAGTTGATACATGATCACAATCAATATCCCGAAGAGATATGGTAGTATTAACTAAAGTTTATACTTGTAATCAGATTGCTTCGGTTTTAACCTCTTCTGTCCCAGACTCATCCCAGCTGACACATTACAGTCATCCTGTCTCCTTAGGCTCCATTTGGCCATGACGACTTTTAGATTTTTCCATATGTTTCATAATCTGCAAAGTTTTGAGGGTACATTTGTAGAATGTATTTTGTAAAATGATCCTTGGTGGGGATATGTCTAATGTTTGTTCAAATGCTTAGGCCAGAGTTACTGTGTTTTGGAGCAAAAGATCCAGAGGCATAATGCCATCCATAATTATCACTTCACATGAAGGTTGTTTACTATGAAGATTGGGGTCTTTTTTGGGTCCATACAAATTTTAGGACTGTTCTCGTTCTGTGAAAACTGCTGTGGTATTTTGTTGGAAATTGCATTAATTGTGTCAATTGCTTTGGGAAGTAAAGACAATTTCACTATATTTGTACTTCTGATCCATAAGTATGGAATATCCTTCCATTTCTTTGTGTCACCTTGAGTTTCTTTCATCACTGTTTTACAGTTTTCAGAATATAGGTCGCTCACCACTTTGGTTAGATTTATTCATATATCTTATTTGGTGTACAACTGTAAATGGGACAGTTTTCTTAATTTCTCTTTCTACTGATTCAGTATTGTCTACAAATGCAACAGATTTCTGTACAATGATGTTGTATCCTGTGACATTGCTGAATTCATTTATCAGTTCATTTATCTAGTTATTGGGTGTACTCTTTAGGGTTTTCTATAATGTAATCTACAAAGTGTGAAAGATTCACTTCTTCCAGATTTGTATTTGTTTTTATTTTATTTTATTTTATTTTATTTTATTTCATTTCATTTCATTTCATTTCATTTCATTTCATTTCATTTCGTTTTGTTTCGTTTGTCTGCTGGCTGTGGCTTGGACTCCCAGTACTATGTTTATTAAAAGTGGTAAGAGTAAACATCCTAGTCTTCTTCCTGACCTTACAGGAAAAGTTCTCAGATTTCCCCATTAAGGTTGATTATAACTGCAGGGTTTTCGTAGATAACCTTTATTACGTTGATGTATGCTCCCTGTAAACCTATTTAGGGGGTTACAATCATGAATGGATGTTGTACTTTGTCAAATGCTCCTTTCTGCATGTATTGAAATGACCGTATGGTTCTTTTCTTTTAACGTTTATTAATTTTGAGAGAGACAGAGCGTGAGCAGGGGAGGCGTAGAGAGAGAGAGGGAGACACAGAATTCGAAGGAGGATCTTGGCTCTGAGCTTTCAACACAGAGTCTGATGTGGGACTTGAACTCAGGAATAATGAAGTCATGACCTGAGCTGATGTCAGACTGTTAAAGAATGAGCCACCCAGATGCCCCGATCATCTGTTTCTTATCCTTTCTCCTCTTGATGTATTGTATCACATTGATTGATTTGCGAATATTGAGCCACCTTTGCAGCTTGGGAATAAATCCCACTTTATTGTGGGATATATTTACAGTTGTTATGTCTTCTTTTTGGATTGTACCATTTACTGTCATATAGTGTCCTCCTCCATCTCTTGTTATGTACTTTTTAAAGTGTATTTTTTCTGATACAAGTATTGCTAACCCAGCTTTCTTTTGACATTCATTTGTGTGGTGTTTCTCTATCATCTCACTATCATTCTTGAGGTATAAAGTGGGTCACTTGTAGGCATCTAAATCTGTTTTGTTTTTTCATCCATTCTTACACCCTACGTCTCTAGATTGGAGCATTCACTCCATTTGCCTTCAAAGTAAGGATTGATATGTATGTACATTTTGCCATTTTATTGCCTGTTCTGTTGTGGTTTCTAATGATTTTCTCTGATCCTTTCTTGCTTTCCTTTCATGTTTGGCTTATTTTCTTTAGTGATATATTTTGATTTCTTTATCTCTATTCTTAGCATATTTATGACGGGTTTTCATATATAGTTACTGTCAGGTGTTTATATAACCTCTTCTGCATTTAGCAATTTGTATTAAGCTGATGGTCATTTACCTTTGCACCCATTATTTTCTCCTCCCTAGGTTTTTGGTAGAGGTTATTATATTTCAAATCCATTTCTCTGAGTTCCTTAACTGATTTTTTTCCAGAAATATTCATTTTTTACTTGATGTGTCTTCTACCTCTATACTGTCACTGTTGGTCTCTCCTTTCCACTCAAAGAATCCCTCTTAATATTTCTTGCAGGAATGGTTTAGTGGTACAAACTCCTTTAGTTTTTGTTTGGGAAAGTCTGTGTCTCCTTCATCCTGAATGATAGCTTTGCTGGATAGAGTATTCTTGGCTGCTGATTTTTCCATTCAGCACTTTGAATATGTGATGTCACTCGCTTCTGGCTTGCCAAGTTTCTGTTCAGAAAAAATGTAGCTAGCCTTATGGGTCTTGCCTTCTAAGTTAAGGACTCTTTTGCTGCTTTTAAGACTTTTTCTTTATTGTCACTGTAATTCGCAAGTTTGCTTACAATATGTTTGTGTGTTGGCCTGATATTGTTGATTTTGATAGGAGTTCTCTAGTCTCCCTTATGTGGATGTTTGTTTCCCTCCCCCAATTAGGGACGTTTTCAGCTATTATTTCCTCAAATAAATTTTCTGCCCCAAATTGTCTTCCTTCTGGGAGTCCTAAAATATGAATATTATTACCTTTCCTGTAGTCACTGAGTTCCCTTAGTCTAATCTCACATTGCAGAATTCTGTTCTCTCTTTGGTTCAGTGGGATTAATTTCCATCACTCAGTCTTCAAGGGCACTAGTTTGTTCTGCTGCTTCTTCCATCCCTCTGTTCATTCCAGCAAGTGTGTTTTTCCTTTGTTGTGTCCTCAATGTCTACTGTGTTATTTCTTATCTCTGTGTCAGGGGTCTCACTCTTTTACTCATTTCACAACTCCAGTGAGTATCCTTATGATCATTGCTTTAAATTCTGTATCAAGTATGTTACTTATATCTCTTTGGCTTAGATCTCTGACTGTGGCTTTGACTAGGTCTTTCCTTGTGGATAAACATCTCTGTGTGTCCATTTTGTCTGTCTCTCTGGTTCTATTTCTCTGTGTTAAGAAAGTCAGCTGTGCCTTCTGATCTTGAAATTAATGACATTTTGAAGAAGAGGTCCTGGAGTCCTCACCAGTGCACGTCTCAATTTATAGGACCTGGACCATCAGAAGGATATCATATGGGTATTGCTCACGGCCTGCTGTTGTGTCTGGGTTACTTTTCCTTTCAGTGCAGGTGTCTTCACTGAATGTGTGCCTGTGGTGGGCTGTGTTTGCTCTCAGTGGTCTTAGAGGGACCCAGGCAAGCCAGCTGTGGGGTGTTATGCCCACTGGGTAACTTGGGAGCAGGGCAGGAGTATTAGCAAAATTGCACAGGGCTACTAGTCCTATCCCATGTTTCCTGATATCCTTTGGTGGCTGGGGGCTGTGGACCAGCGGTGGAATCTAGGGGCTTGAGGATATGCACAGAGCTTGTCAGTGCCTGGGGACATGTGGCTGGGTGATACAGATGAGGGTGCCTGGATGTGCACAGCTGGGTGAGGTGCAGATGTGCACAGCATGCTGTGGCAGCTATGCATGCTGCTTGTCGGACAAGGTGCCCTTGTGGTTTTAAAATGTTTGCTCTGAGACCAGTAGGCTTGGTGTCATGAGTCCCCCAGTGAACCCTTGGGACTGTGTGCACTGCTAACAGGTTAGGTAGCAAGTGCCTGTGCAGCCTCACCCTCTGGTGGGTGCTTCTGTGCTTATTCTGGGAGGCTGGGGGAGAAGAATGGTGCCTGTGAGCTCCCTCATTGTTGGAGAAGTCCTCCAACACTGTCAGGAATCAGCCTGAATACATCTGTCTCCTGTGGCCTGGGCATTGTGTAAAATGCCATGTTTACATTGCCTCTCTACACAGGCAAGGACCTGGCTATCACTCATCCTCCTGGACCACCCAGTGCTGGGTCAGCTGACCTCCAAACCTCTAGGATCTGAACTCAAGAGAATTCAGCCCCTCTACGTTTTAATGCCAAAGGTTATGGAGATTAGTCTTCCCCGTGTCAGCTCCCTGGTGTGAGGGCTCACTTTCTCTGCTCCTTCTGCAGGCAGCCAGCCTCCACCTTTCTGACCTTCCTAACCTTTCTGATGCAGCTTCTCTCTATTTAGGTGTAGAGTTTGTTCTGCCAATCTTTGGATCGATATCTGGTTCATGGACTTGGATGTGGAAGTTATGTAGTTGAAAACATGGGACAGGATGAGCTCAGGGTCTGCTTGCTCTGATATTATTAATTTTTTAAATGTCTTATTATTTTGGATTTTTGAGACATGGGCAGACAGACTCATATCACCCGTGCACTTCATGATTAGAAAGGAATGTTCCCACATTTGCTTCTAGTATTTTGTGCTTTGAAACTCTCTTTAATGAGGTATAATTTACATATAACATAAGCCTCAAATTAAAGGGTATGATTTGATGAGACTTGATCTCATGGGTACAGCACCATGAAGTCATATGGTTTCTCTCTAAACCTTAAATCATGATCCCTCTGTCTCTAGTGCTAATGTTGCTTTTGAAGTAAGGACTACATTTTTTTTTTTTTTTTTTTTTTTTTTTTTTACATTTTCAGATATTGCCCAGTGTCTGAATGCCTGCACTAGGGTACCTACCTCCTTTTCTGATAGACTGTATTCCCGTAAGTATTGCAGTCTACCTTTGGACTTTATCCTGTGTTGTATCTTTCAGTCTGTTCACTTAATTTTGTTGCAGTACTTTAATGCTGAGGGATGCATAATTGGATTGATTTTCACTAAATGGTACGAATAGCAGTTCCAATCATGACAGAAAGCACGTGCCTCCTGTGTTAGGTACTCAAGAGCAAGGCAGATATCTCGGGCACTTGAGCTGAGTATGTCACTCTTTTTGCCAGCCCTCTTCCCT
The DNA here is from genome assembly GCF_018350195.1 of Panthera tigris. Taxonomy (NCBI): domain Eukaryota; kingdom Metazoa; phylum Chordata; class Mammalia; order Carnivora; family Felidae; genus Panthera; species Panthera tigris. The sequence goes on along the minus strand of NC_056665.1, from coordinate 40,926 downwards.
TCCCTGTGAGACAAGGGTCTCCTTTGGGTCACACAGAAATGTAGGTGAAGTCAGCAGAGGAGGGTCCCTTCCTCTCTCTTCCGTTTGTCTTTCAGACTCCGTGTCACTGCCTTCTGCCTGTCCCTTTCCCTGACTAAATCCCCCAGGCCCACTGCTCCACTCCAGCCGTGATCAGGGTGTCCTCCAGCTGCTGGCCTCAGCTTTAGCCGTCGCTCAGTGAGGAAACTTCAGGAGGATTATGTAGTTCATGGGTCTGATCAAGAAATCTCTGCTCCTCAGAATCCTCCTACAGGTGGTGCTGTCTGTGGAGACCTGGCATCCTGGGCGTGGGTCTGACCCTCACTTCTTGCCACAGTCACTGCTGGTCCCTCATCCTTCTCCACCATTAGAACTCAGCCATTTCCTAGGGACAGATACCTGTCTGACCCCAAGGCACCATGGAGTCAGGGAATATTTCCAAAATAATTGAGCATAAGCACCCCATCCATCTAGATATAGGAAGTTCCCATCACCCCAGAAAACTCCCTCGGGCTCCCCTGCACAAAGGGTGATCTTGCTTCTATTCTCCATCACCACCATTTCTGCCAGTTTGTTACCTGTGTGTACAGGAACACCACTGTGTGCATTCGATGGGGAGTGAGAGTAGATGGCCCTAAAAGCAGACGCTGACAAACAGACAAAATGATGAAAGGTGGATTAGGGGACAATAGAAAGGACAAAGTGGAGGGGACATGATGGACAGGGAAAGCATTCAGGTAGATCTGACACCTTCTTAAAATGTATATATAATCACCATAGTCTGTCACCGTGCACAGTCCTCTTCAAATTTCAAAAGAGTTGTCCTATAAGGCAAAAAGATTTTGGTTTATTTCCCTCTGATCTTCTGTTTTCGTACATGCATTCTGTCTTCTGCAGTTTATCTGTGGCTGTGGCCTCAGATGAACACTTTAGTGTGTGGCTGCATCTGTGAGATTATGTGTAATAGAAAATGATTGTCTTCAGATCTAGGTCTCTGAATGTACACATTCTCATAATTCTCTTTTCTTTCATTGTGTGGCAGGGCCCGAATTCTAATAGAAAAACGAGGGACATTGTCTTATATTTTAAAACAGTGATTCCCACTCCCTGGGCTTAGTTGTTAACAGTCTTAGTTTAATGAACTCCCGTGACCATCTTTTTTGGAGGATCATTGTGTGGAGATATCTTAATTGAAACTGTGAGAAGCGTGAGGGGACACTTCCCAGAGATTAGGCAGATGCTTTATGCACTGAATGTCTTCTTTTTCTCTTGTTCTTAGAAACAAATATTACCCCTGTTTTCACAGATAACACAGCTGAGGCTCCGTGTAGGCCCCACTGAGAACTGGTATTAGGGCTGAGACAGCAGGAACACAGGCAAAGCCTCAGGATATTGTGACAGAAGTTTGAGGAGATGCAAAGCTGTAGTCAGGGTGATGACAGGGGTCCAGCAGGGGTGGCATCTGGCCAGCCCTGAATTGTAGGATGACTCAGCTGATCTAGACCCTGTTTCCATTTTAGTCTCACTGAGGGATATGAACTTGGGCATACAGCATTTTCAGAAGACCAAGTTAAATTCCCCACATCTCTAAGGCTTTCCCCCCCCCCCCCCCCCCAAACTATCCAGAATCTTCAGGAAAATCCAGGGAGACAACAATCTTTTTAGATGATTATCTGTGTGCACTTTGGCAACACACTGACATTATGGAGATGAACGCTGCATTGCGCACTGAGAGCGATCCCACATAGCAGCTCTGTGTGGACCTCACACTCCCTGCTGAGGCTGTGGCCAGGAATGACCTCCAACTGCATCTCACTGACCCCAACACCCTCCCCTCTGCACCTCCTCAAACTCTGCTTACTGTGCTCAACTTCCCTTCTATTTCTGTATGATTCAAGGTTCCTCCGTTTTTGCACTGGATCCTTCACTGGTGTTTCCAATATGGTGATCACAAGGTCTGCATCATTTAATGAATGTCCCTCTGTCACACAGGACACCCGATGCTCTAAAAGTTAGAGGTGCGCCTCATTCTTTACAGAACACAAAACCTTGTGTCTCCAAAATACACGGAGTTGCAGAATTCATCAGTAAAACAGTTTTCTCAGTATACATCATGGCAAATCACGATTTCATTACAGATGTAGAATTAATCTGAAGATGCTTGGATTCAGCATCCGACTCTTAATTTTGGCTCAGGTCATGATCTCAAAGCTTGTGAATTCAAGCCCAGCTTTGGGTTCCTCACTGACAGTGTGGAATCTGCTTGGCATTCTGTCTCTGCCTCTCTTAAAATAAATAAACTTAAAAAAAAAGAATAACATTGAGAATACTTGTTTGGTGTATATCCTCAATGAGTCCTCAAGAAGCATGCATTTCTTCAGACTTCAGGCAAATTGTTCAATCTCTCAGTTTATCTACAAGCTGCCTTCCACATGAGAGCAGTTAGTATATAACTAAAGACTAATTTTACACTATAGAGAAAAGGAAAACTGTGAGACGTTAGCAGTGAAGCTGCAGAGTTACACTGATACCATCAGGGGACTAAGCTAAGCTTTATGGAACTTCAATTGAGGGATGTAGGAGTACAGTTCCCAAAAACAAACAAAAAGACCGTTAAAACTAGTGAATAAATGACCTTCTCCTCAAATAAACTAGTCTTCACATTGAGTCCGGGTGGGAAGAAGGATGAGGCCCATGTCCTGTCATCCTTTCCAGGCTCTTCAGACAGGGGGATGCTAGAGGAGGTGGGAGGGTCACCGGCAGAGGAGGGGCATGAGCTCCACCAGTCACAGGGACAAGTGCCTCACTGTCTCCGGCACCAGAGGAGAACACCCTTCTGTTGCCCCTTCAGACCACCTGCCGTCCTTAGTGCTTGTGATTCTTTCCAGACCACACGATGATCACCCACAGGAACAGGCTGCACAGCAGAATTTAGACTGGCACATCACAACGTGCTCCTTACCTCTCCTTGGAGGGTTCTGCATCTCTGGTCTTGCAGCCATTGGTTTCTGCCTCATGTATCCCTCAGGCAGCCTCTTTGCTTCCATCCCGTCCAGTCTTGGATACAGAAAAATATTGGACTTCTATAAGAGTTGCAACACCACGTCGTCTACTAGACAGCAAACAGTGCAGGCGCCATCCCTGGAAACACCCATAAAAACGCAAGTCAAATGACCACACCTGTATTTCAAGTAAGCGACTTCCCTGCCCTGCTCTGCCGTCTCCCTGTCCCAGATGTGAGTCTTGATCTGGGGGAGAAAAAACACATCCACCTTCAGTCAGAAGGTGGTGCCAGACTGTGCACCAAAGAGGAGGAAACAAGAAAACACTTACCTAGTTGTCCTGAGCATTCTTCTCATGAACTGCAAGCTGAAAAAGCCAACAATGAAAAGCCCGTGGTCAGGGATTCCAAGGGCCACTACACTCACCCGCGTGAGGCGCTAAGGGTTCAGTATGTCAGGCAGAACTCAGGTTACCTGGTATCTACAGGTGAGCTCTGCCTGCTGCAGCTGTTCCCGTGTTCAATTTGTTGCCTGTGAGTTACAATTGCTCTTGTCAGATAAGGTCCAATATTGGGTATGATTTTAAATAATCTTCCCACATTCCCAACAACCTCATATCTGTCCCCTGATACAATTTATTCTTACACATGAAACACTTTTCACATGATTATCAATGTACAGTAGGATCAAAGCTATTGTTACATCCTTTCCTTGCTATTCCATGCCCGTAGGGCTCAGAGTTCATAGAATTCCTACCCATTTTCAATCTTGCTCTAACTCATCATGTGACAAGTGTCTTTTATCATAAAGCTCTATTCTTCTATAACTTATATCCTCACCATGTTTCCCAGGGTTGCAAAGACGAGGGCCATGAAATGGCACTACCATGTTGATGGGTATGACTCATTGTACGACACACTGCTTTCCTACAGATTATGACAATTGACACCACGCCCAAGGAATGTTAGCATGGACAAAGTTTCCACACAGTCTGGCCACTACTTGAGATCCGCAAATGTTTAGAAACTTAATTGTTTTGTTCTTTCTAAAACTTACCTTTTTTATCTGTTAATACTCTATGCATATGTTGACTTTAAACATTGCAAAAAGATTAAAAACAAAAAAATGAACAGAGGTTTCATGAGATGCTGGTAATTAGTAGCTGAACTCACTTGTACTTGTTTATTTCTTCTGTAGCTATTTTATTTTTTTTAATGTTTATTTTTGAGACGGAGAGAGAGTGAGCACATGCATGAGTGGGGGAGGGACAGAGAGATGTAACAGAATCCAAAACAGGCTCCAGGCTCTGACCTGTCAGCACAGAGCCTGACGCAGGGCTCAAACTCATGGACTGTGAAATTATGACCTGAGCTGAAGTTGCACGCTTAAACGACTGAGCCACCCAGGCACCCCTTCTGTAGCTATTTTCAAATTTTACCTGCAGCTGCCAGCTGATTGTTCTTTGCTGCCAGTTCACAGTGTCATTTTCAGCTTCCTAAGATGGGAAAGATATATACACAGTCAGGACCAAGGTCCAGATGTTCCCCCTTTTTACTTCCCAGCACTCTTAAAGGCCTATGCAAATATCTCTTCCCCCCTCTCCCATAAATGCACAGACTGACAACCCATCAGAGAAATGAAGTGAACACCCCATTTATGTTAAAGAAAATTAAACTTCTGTCTGCTGCCATGTCTCTGCTATTGGAACTGTCTTTCTAGTTCTCTATTTCCTCTCATTTATCATAAAGTCATTAAATAACATTGTACTTTGTGCCTTCCCAGAGGTGGTCTTTTGTTTGAGGTGGTGAAGACTCATTTCATCAGTGAGTGAAAAACCATATCTGACCAACTGTACCCATTAGGATGAAGTAGGGGATCATCACTAGTCTTACACCTCCATGGGGAGCCCTGATTCTCAGTCTAAAAGTTGTACCATGACACAGGCAATCACCTGAAAGACGACCTTTCAGGATATGGTTTCACTAACATTGCAGCTCACTCCCAGACATCGCTAGAGTTCAGGACTGCAACCCCTGCCTCCACTTTCAAAAGGCCAATATTAGAACAACATCATCTCCTGAAGTACAACCTGATATGAACTGTCACACAGTCTGGGTTTACTTCCAGGAAACAGATTTCAGATGGAAAACTCTCAACTTCGTGGAGCCAAATGTATTTCAACAAGACTCATTCCATTGATAGTGAAGGCAGCAAAAGGCAATGCTTGCAAAGGCTGGGTTGCTGTGTTGCCCTCAGAGTATTCTCTTTGTGGTGTTGATTGAGATGGTTTCAACTTGACACTTAATGTACTCAAGAATCACATGCAAAATTGAAAATCTCTTAGAAAGTGACACAAAAGCACTAGAGAAAGGCACATGCATTTCCTTCTGGCCTCTCAGGCAGTCCTTCAGCAAATGCTTGCTGGAGTGGTTGTAATGTAGTGGCTCTGTTGTAAGGGGTTGAAGATAGGTGGTCAGGGTGCTGTACCCACTCACAGAAAGAGCTTGCGAGTTAACAAAAACAAGATGCCAGTGAGACAGAGCAAACCCTAACCCCAGTTGTGGGAAGAACTAACATAAAGGTGAGTCTCCAGGGTAAGAGAAGGAAGACTTCACTTTCCAACAAGAGTGAGGGACTCTAAAGTCCCCCAACTCCCCCTGAGAACAAAAGGAAATATTATACAAAGGAGGAAACATGTGACTGAATGCACCAAATATCTAACAACCCCACGAAGACACACAAGACCAAGATGGAGAAGAAGGAAGCCCAGGACAAAGCCAGCCTGGCAGTTGGACCCAAACTCTCTAGAACTCATCATTGATGTGGGGGGCATACATTTGAACGGCAAAGAAGCTGAACAACTTTATGGGCACAGACTTAGAAGTAAACAAGTGTAGTTCAGGGGCGGCCAGCAAAGATGAGCCCTAGTGAAGCTGCGGGCTTTGGTCAAGACTCAGAAGAGTTACACTTAAAAACTCAGGGGATAGGAAACAACTTGACTTTCTGAGGGATTGGGCCTGCAGTGAACAATCTCACTGGCAGAATGGATGCAGGGATCCAGTACTGCTGGTATCCCTACCCACTTTCCAGAAAGCAACTTCCATTGTTTCTGCAGCAAGATAATTCAAATTTTTCCCCACACATTTTTGACCCATGTCTGGTCCTGAACAAAAATGACCTAATTGCTGGGTGACAAAACTGTGATGCGATTGAAACCTATAGGACAGTGTAGGTGGATCCAGAGTGGATCCAGGTATTAACGTTATTAATGATGGTACCTTCCCTCTTCCGCTCCAAATACATGACACAATGTGTGACAAGCACTTAGGACAGAAAGGAAAATGCAGGTTACGTTACAGAAAGCAAGGTAGGAAGGGAAGGTCCAATTCTACTGAATGCATTGGGCAAAAATACTCTGGATCCAGTTCCAAAAGAAATATAATTATCTCTATTGGCTGCCACGGTCTCCCATACAATGCAGTCCTTGTGACAGTTCTCACATGAACATATTTTCCAAATTTTTTAAATGTTTATTCATTTTTTGATAGAGACAGAGTATGAGTTGGGGAGGCAAAAAGGGAGATACAGAATCCAAAGCAAGCTCCAGGCTCTGAACTGTCAGCACAGAGACCGACGCGGGGCTCGAACTCATGGACTCTGAGATCATGACCTGAGCCAAAGTTGGATGTTCAACCCAATGAGCCATTCAGGTGCCCCCATCTTACTTTTTTGTAGGCACTTTTCTTTGTTCATAGAATTCTTCCAGGTTATGTGCTTTCTCCTTCAGCTGTTTGACTCTTGCTTCCTTTGTGGCTTTCACACACCTCAATGCATTACACTTGTCTCCAGGTCCTTTTTATTTTCTGGAAAAAAAGGTGTTTTCTTGATCAACATGCACATAACCTGAGTCTTGATTTTGGTGAGACAGAAAAAGGGCAAGAACCATGAAGGCATGAAGGTATTCTTCCCATTACCAATACAAAGTCATGGCCATCACATGGGGATTTCTCCCCAGCAGAAAATATACCTTCTAGTTGATAGTTATTGGACCTCAAGGTTCTTAGCTCCACATCCTCGAATTAAACATTTGCATCTTGTGGTTAAGGCAGATATGAGGAAAGACTTTCACGGAAAAATGATCATACAACAATTTGTACCTCACACAGCAAGATCGTGCATTGCAATGAACAAACACCTGGAGGCATGAATATAACTAGAAGACAAAGATGGTGGAAAATAGTTCATGTCTAACAACTCATAAGTGGCTTTCTTAGTGGTATACATATGTATGTATGTGTGTTTATCCCCCCATTCACCTTGAAAATTCACTATTCAGCATTCAGGCAGAAAGAGACTATGGAGCACCTGGGTGGCTCAGTCAGTTGAGCATCAGACTCTTGATTTTGGGTCAGGTCATGATTGTAGGATCATGCGATCTAGACCTGTGTTGGGCTCAACACTGAGCGTGAATCCTGCTTAAGATTCTCTCTCTTTCCCTCTGCCCCTCTCCCCCACTTGCATGCCCCCTCACTAAAATTAAAAAAAATCATAAAGAATAATTTAAACATATTTTTTAAAAGGGAAAGGATTATACACTTTGGCTATCACCCTTTCTCTCTCAACTATATTTGGGTATTATCTACATATCTCGGAGGGCAGAGTTGAATGATGTGATAATTACCTAGTTGTGAAAATAAAAGATAACTCCTAGTCCTTGAAATAGCAAAACTCATCTTGGCGGTCCTAGTAAAATTCCAGCTCATTGGTCAGAAAGAGTTTTGGCTCCCAGAGGCCCACTGTCTACTGTGGTAAATGGCAGACAAATATGCTGTGCTCACTTCACCCAATGAACAAAAAGCCTCCAAAGTCAAATTATGGTAAAACTCAGCAGCCAACTCTTACCACATCCTGTTTCTTCACATTTCTTTCTCTCTCTCTGAGTTTGCAAAGTAGCAAGTGCACTTTGAAGGGTGTCATTTAAAACTTCATTAAAGTGGGTGGCTGGGGGGCTCAGTCAGTTAAGCATCTGACTTCAGCTCAGGTCGTCATCTCCTGGTTTGTGAGTTTGAGCCCTGTGTTGGACTCTGTGCTGACACCTCTGTGCTGAGGCCTGCTTCGGATTCTGTGTCTCCCTCTCTCTCTGCCCCTCCCCCACTCACTCTCTGTCTCTCTCTCTAAAATAAATAAACATAAATAATTTTATGTTTGCTTGTACTCAACAAGTACAAAAAGATAGAGATCATACCTTACATATTTTCAGATCCCAATGCTATGAAACTCGAAATCAACCACAAGAAAAAATTTGGAAAGATAACAAATACTTGTAGACTAAATAACATCCTACTAAACAATGAATGGTGGAATACAAGCTCGTGCAGCCACTCTGGAAACCAGTATGGAGGCTCCTCAAAAAGCTAAAAAGAGAACTACCCTACGATGCAGCAATTGCAATGCTACGCCTTTATCCAAGGGATACAGGTGTGCTGTTTTGAAGGGACACATGCACCCCCATGATTATAGCACCACTATCAATAACAGCCAAAGATTGGAAAAAGCCCAAATGTCCACTGATGGATGAATGATAAAAAAACATGTGGTGTGTGTGTGTGTGTGTGTGTGTGTGTGTGTGTGTGTAATGGAGTATTACTCAGCAATCAAAAAGAATGAAATATTGCCATTTGCACCTACATGGGTGGAACTGGAGGGTATTATGCTAAGTGAAACTAGTAGTCAGAGAAAGACAAAAATCATATGACTTCACTCATAGGAGAACTTTAAGAGACAAAACAGATGAATATAATGGAAGGGAAACAAAAATAATATAAAAACAGGGATGGGGACAAAACAGAAGCACACACATAAATATGGAGAACAAACAGAGGGTTACTGGAGGGTTTGTGGGAGGGGGGGTGGGCTAAATGGGTAAGGGGCACTAAGGAATCTACTCATGAAATAACTGTTGCACTATACGGTAACTAATTTGGATGTAAATTGTAAATAATAAAAACTAAAATTAAAAAAAAAAAGAATGAATGGGTGAACCAAGAAATTAAAGAGAAAATTAAAAAGTACATGGAAGCCAGTGAAACTGATGACACCACAGCCCCAAACCTCTGGGATGCAGCAAAGGTAGTCATAAGAGGGGCGCCTGGGTGGCTCAGTCGGTTAAGCGGCCGACTTCCACTCAGGTCATGATCTCGCGGTCCGTGAGTTTGAGCCCCGCGTCGGGCTCTGTGCTGACAGCTCAGAGCCTGGAGCCTGTTTCAGATTCTGTGTCTCTCTCTCTCTGACCTTCCCCTGTTCATGCTCTGTCTCTCTCTGTCTCAAAAATAAATAAACGTTAAAAAAATTTTAAAAGGTAGTCATAAGAGGAAGTTTATAGCAATCCAGGCCTTCCTAAAGAGGGAAGAAAGGTCTCAGATACACACCCTAACCTTATACCTTAAAGAGATGGAAAAAAGATCATCAAATAAAAACCAAATCCAGCAGAAGTCAAGAAATGATAAAGATTACAGCAAAAAATCAATGCTATCGAAACTGAAAACAAAAACAAACAACATCCCCCCTCCCACACACACACACACACATACAGTAGAAGAGATCAATGTAACCAGAAGCTGGTTCTTTGAAATAATTAATAAAATTGATAAACCACCAGCCGGTTGGTCAAAAAGAATCAGGAAAGTACCCAAATAAATAAAATCAAGAATGAAAGAGGAGAGATCACAACCAACACAGCAGAAATACAAACAAGAATAAGAGAATATTATCACCAATTATATACCAATAAAATGGGCAATCTGGAAGAAATTGACAAATTCCTAGAAATATACAAACTATGAAAACTGAAAGAGGAAGAAATAGAAAATTTGAACAGACCCATAACCAGTAAAGAATTGAATTAGTAATCAAAAATCTCCCAAAAAACATGAGCCCAGGGCCAGATGGCTCTCCAGGAGAATTCTACCAAACATTTAAGGAAGTTAACACCTATTCTCTTGAAGCTGTCCCAAAAATAGAAATGGAAGGAAAACATCCAAACTCTTCCTATGAGTCGGCATTACCTGGATTCCAAAACTAGACAAAGATCCCACTAAAAAGGAGAAGTATAGACCAATTTTCATGGTGAACATGGACGCAAAAATCTTCCACAAGATATTAGCCAACCAAATCCAACAATACATTTAAACTTTATTCACCACGACCAAGTGGGATTTATACCTGGAATGCAAGGCTGGATCCATATCCACAAAATAATCAATGTGATTCATCACATCAATAAAAGAAGGGACAAGAACCACATGATGCACTCAGTAGATGCAGAGAAAGCATTTGACAAAATACAGCATCGTTTCTTGATAAAAGGATTCCACACACACACACAAAAAAAACTGCTAGAAATGATCCATGAATTCAGCAAAGTGGCAGGATATAAAATCAATGCACAGAAATTAGTTGCATTCTTGTACACAAACAATGAAGCAACAGAAAGAGAAATCACAGAATCTATCCCGTTTACAATTGCATCAAAACCCATAAAATACCTAGGAATAAATCTAACCAAAGAGGTGAAAAATCGATACACTGAAATCTATAGAAAGATTATGGAAGAAATTGAAGATGACAAACACACAAAAACGAAAAACATTCCATACTCCTGGATAGGAAGAATAAATATTGTTAAAACGTCAATAGTACCCAAAGCAATCTACATATTCAATACAATACCTATCAAAATAACACCGGCATTCTCCACAGAGCTACAACAAACAATCTTGCAATTTGTATGGAACCAGAAAAGACCCCGAATAGCCAAAGCAATCTTGAAAAAGAAAACCAAAGTAGGAGGTATCACAATCCTGGACTTCAAGCTGTATTACAAAGCTGTAATCATCAAGACAGTCGGTACTGGCACAAGAACAGACACTCAGATCGGTGGAACAGAATACGAACATCGAATTGGACCCACAGATGTATGGCCAACTAATCTTTGACAAAAAGGAAGAGTATCCAATGGAGTAAAGACAAGTCTCCTCAGCAAATGTGCTGGGAAAACTGGACAGCGACAGGCAGAAGAATGAGTCTGGACAACTTTCTCACACAAAAAGACACTCAAAATGGATGAAAGAACTAAATGTAACATAGGAAGCCTTCAAAATCCTCAAGGAGAAAGCAGGCAAAAACCTCTTAATGTTGGCGTCCACAACTTCTTACTCAACATGTCTCTGGAGGCAAAGGAAACAAAAGCAAAAATCAACTATTAGGACCTCATCAAAATAAAAAACTTCTGCACAGAGAAGGAAACAATCAGCAAAACTAAAAGACAACCAACAGAATGGGAGAATATATTTGCAAATGACATATGAGATAAAGGATTAGTATTCAAAATCTATAAAGAACATATCGAACTCAACACCCAAAAAACAAGTAATCCAGTGAAGAAATGGGCAAAGACATGAGCAAACACTCCTCCAAGGAAAACATCCAGATGGCCAACCGACACATGAAAAATGCTCAACATCACTCATCATCAGGGAAATACAAATCAAAACCACAATGAAACACCCCCACATCCCTGTGAGGATGGCTAACATTAACAACACAGGCAACAACAGATGTTGGCGAGTAAATGGAGAAAGAGGAACTCTTGCACTGCTGGTGGGAATGCAAACTGGTGCAGCCACTCTGGGAAACAGTATGTAGGTTCCTCAAAAAATGAAAAAGAGGACTATCCTGAAACCCAGCAGTTGCACTACTAGGTATTTTTGCAAGGTATACAGATATGCTATTTCGAGGGGACATGTGCGCCCCAAAGTTTATAGCAGTACTATCAACAATACCTAAAGTATGGAAAAAGCCCAAATGTCCATCGATGGATGAATGGAAAAAGAGGTGATGTATATATGTATATATGTGTGTATACACATATAAATATAAAAATATATATGTATGTATGTATACATACACAATGGACTATTAGCCATCAAAAAGAATAAAATCTTGCCTTTTGAAACTACATGGATGGAGAGCCTCCTGGGACCTAAACCTAACCGTAACGATAACCCTAACCATAACCCTTACCCTACACTTAACCCTATCTAGCACACGAACTGTAAACCAGATCCACTGTCGCGCATGTGTCTTCACTTCAGCCCTCCATGTAATTAACAAAACTGGTGTCGCTTCAGCCTTAGCGATTTCCCTGTGCCGAACCCTGACCCTAGCTAAGTGTCTATCCCCATGGGAACCTAACTCCAAAGTCTGACAACACGCACAGGGTTCGAGAATCAGTGCATAAGTACTCGGCATGGAATGTGGAATATCACCATGTCATTTGCAAAGCGCATTTGCAGCTGCACGACAGGATTCCTGAGGCCTATTCCAAGTGAGGCCGAAACAACTCTCTGGCCTTAAATCCTAACAACTGATAGTGACCAGAACACTCAGTTATGTACTTCACTCAGCCCTTCGGGGAGACAACTGCTGTGCTGTGGGATCAGTGCCTAGAGCCTCGTGGGACCTAAACCTAAACCTAACCCTAACCCTAACCCTGACCCTCAACTTACACCTAACCCTATCTCTAACTCAACCCTATAATTGACCCCGACCCTCGCAAGGGCCCTCAACTCAGCCCTTGAGGGAGATCACGAGACTGGAGTCGCTTTGGCCCTGTTGACTTCCTTGGACTGAACCCTAACCATAGCTAAGGCTCTCTCCCCTTGGGGACCCAATTCCAAAATCTGACAACAGCATGCACACGGGTTTGAGAATCGGTGCAACAATACTCGGCATGGAACGTGGAATCACCGTGTCATTTCAAAAGCGTGACTGCAGCTGCATGAGAGGATTCCTGAGCCCTACCCAAAGGGTGGCCCATATATTTGTCTGGCCTTGGAACCCAAGGCCTAATCCTGACCGCCACCCTCCCGTGTGTCCTCCACTCAGCCCTGCAGGGAGACAATTGCTCTGCTGTGCATTCAGTGCCTGGAGCTTGCTGGGACCTAACCCTAACCCTAATTGTAACCCTAATCCTAAACCTCAACCTACACCTAACCCTATCTCTAACCCGAACTCTACACTTGGCCCGCACCTTTGCATGGGCACTCAATTCAGCCCTCCAGCGAGATCACGAGACTGGAGTCTCTATGGCTGTGGCAACATCGCTGGAACGAACTCTAACCCTAGCTAAGGCTCTGTCCCCATTGGTACTAAATTCCAATGTCTGACAACAGCTCACACTCTGGTTCAAGAATCGGTCCAGAAATAGTTGGCATGGAACGTGGAACATCACCATGTCATTTCCAAAGCGTGACTGAAGCTGCACGAGAGGATTCCTGAGGCGTACCCAAAGGGTGGCCCATACATTTGTTTGGTCTTGGAACTCAATACGAAGACTGACGGGCACCCTCCCTTGTGTAATACACTCAGCTCCTTGGGTTGACACCTGCTCTGTTTGGGGTCAGTGCCTGGAGGCTCGTGGGACCTAAACCTAACCCTAACAGTAACTCTAAACATAAACATCACCCTACACCGAACCCTATCTATATCTTAAGTCTACACCAGACCCACAGCCACTCATGTGCCCTCACTTCAGCCCTCCATGGAATTCACAACACTGTGGTCGCTTCGGTTCTAGTGACGTCCCTGGACCAAACCCTAACACTATCTAAGTGTCTCTCCCCATGGGGAACCAAATTCAAAGTCTGACAATAGCTTGCACAAGGGTTCGAAAATAGGTGCAGAAATACTTGGTATGGAAGGTGGATCATCACCATGTTATTTCCAAAGCGTGACTGCAGCTGCATGACAGGATTCCTGAGGCCTATTTGAAGGGTGGCCCATACATCTCTCTGCCTTTGGATCCTAAGGACTGATACTGACCAGCACCGCCCCCCACCCCCCTTGTGTACTCCACTCAGCATTCGGGGATACAACTGCTGTGTTGTGGGGTCAATGCCTGAAGCCTCCTGGTACCTAACCCTAACCCTAACTATAACCTAACCATAACCCACACACTACAACTAACCCTATCACACTAACTCTAAACCAGATCCACAGCCACGTGTGTTCCTAATTTCAGCCCTCCACAGAGTACACAACAGTGGTGTCCCTTCATCCATGGCGACGTCCCAGGACTGAAACATAATCCTAGCTAAGGCTGTGTCCCATGGGAGCCCAATTCCAAATCTAAAAAGAGCACGCACACTCGTTCAAGAATCGGTGCAGAAATACTCGGCATGGAAAGTGGAACATCACCATGTCATTTCCAAAGTGCAAGTACAGTTGCACGAGAGGATTCCTGAGGCCTATGGGAAGGATGGCCCATATATTTCTCTGGCTTTGGACCCAAAGGCTTATCCTGACTGGCACCCTCCCTTATGCAGTCCACTCAGCCCTTCGGGGAGTCAACTACATGTTGTGTGTTCAGCGCCTGGAGCCTCCTGGGACCTAACCCTTACCCTAACCAGAACCCTCAACCGAAAGCTAACCCTATCTCGAACACTAAACCTACACTTGACCCGCACCGTCGCATGGGCCCTCACTTCAATTACTCGAGGGAGATCATGAGACTGGAGTCGCTTTGTCCTTGGTGACATCCCTGGACTGAACCCTAACCCTAGCTAAGGCTCTCTCCCCATGGGGACCCAATACCAAAGTCTGACAACACCATGCGCCTGGGATCCAGAAGCGGTGCATGGTCACTCAGCATGGAACGTGGAAGCTCACCATGTCGTCTCCCAGGCTCGGCTGCAGCTACACTAGAGGATTCCTGAGGCCTACCCAAGCAGTGGCCCATAGAGTTGTCTGGCTTGGAACCCAAAGACTAATCCTTACTGGCATCGTCCTTTGTGGCCTCAACTCAGCCCTTCGGGGAGACAACTGGACTGCTGTGGGTTCAGCGCCTGGAGCCTCCTGGGACCTAACACTAACCCTAACCAGAACCCTCAGCCAAAACGTAACCCTATCTCGACCCCTAACCCTACACTTGACCCACACCGTCGCATGGACCCTCACTTCAGCCCTCGAGGGAGATCATGAGACTGGAGTCGCTTCAGCCCTGATGATGTTCCTGGACTGAACCCTATCCCTAGCTGAGGTTCTCTCCCAATGGGGACCCAATACCAATGTCTGACAACACCAAGCACCTGGGGTCCAGAAGCGGTGCAGGATCACTCGGCATAGAATCTGGAACATCACCATGTCGTTTCCAAGGCCTGGCTGCAGCTGCCAGAGAGGATTCCTGAGGCTGACCCGACCAGTGGTCCATAGAATTGTGTGGCCTTGGAAGCCAAAGACTAATCCTGACCAGCACCCTCCCTTGTGCCCTCAACTCAACCCTTCGGGGAGATAACTGCACTGCTGTGGGTTCAGTGCCTGGAGTCTCCTGGGACCTAACCCTAAACCTAACCCTAACCATAACCCTCACCATACACGTAACCCTATCTGTCTCACTAAGTCTACACAACATCCACAGCCCCGCATATGCCCTCAATTGA
This sequence comes from Panthera tigris, assembly GCF_018350195.1. Lineage (NCBI taxonomy): Eukaryota > Metazoa > Chordata > Mammalia > Carnivora > Felidae > Panthera > Panthera tigris. The sequence goes on along the minus strand of NC_056665.1, from coordinate 25,409 downwards.
GGCCTCCATGATATTCACAACATTGGTGACGCTTTGACCCTGATGACTTCCCTGGACTGAACCCTAACCCTAGTTAAGGCTCTCTCCCAGGCAGTATCCAATACCAAAATTCTAACAACAGCACACAAACACATTCGAGAATCGGTGCAGAAATACTTGGCATGGAACTTGGACCATCACCATGTCATTCCAAAGCGCGACTGCAGCTGCATGAGAGGATTCCTGAGGCCTACCTGAAGGGTGGCCCATACATATGCCTGGCCTTGGAACCAAAGACTAATCCTGATCTGCACGCTCCCTTGTGTACTCCACTAAGCCCTTCATGGAGACAATTACTCTACTGTGGGGTCATTGCCTGGAGACTCATAGGATCTAACCCTAACCCTAACGGTAACCCTAACCATAATCCTCAATGTACACCCAACCTTATGCTAACCCTAACACTACATTTGACCTGCACCCTCGCATGGGCCCTCAATTCAGCTCTCAAGGGAGATCATGAAAATGGAGTCGCTGCGGCCCTTGTGAAATCCCTGGACGGAACCGTAATAACCCTAGCTAAGGCTCTCTCACCTTGGGACCTAATTCCAAAGTCTGACAACAGCATGCACACAGGTTCGAGAATCAGTGCAGAGATACTCGACATGGAAGCTCGAACATCACCATTTCATTTCCAAAGCGCGAGTGCAGCTGCACGGGAGGATTCCTCAGGCCTACCTGAAGCATGGCCCATAAATTTTTCTGGCCTTGAACACAAAGATTAATCCTGCCCGGCACCCTCCCTTGTGTACTCCACTCAGCCCCTTTGGGAAGACAACTGCACTGTGGTGGGTTCAGTGCCTGGATCCTCCTGGGACCTAACCCTAACCCTACCCGTAACCCAAACCATAACCTGCAATGAACACCTAATTGTATCTCTAACCCTAACCCTACATTTGTCCTGCACCCTCCATGGGCCCTCAATTCAGCCCTTGAGGGAGATCACGAAACTGGAGTCACATCAGCCCTGGCGACGTCCCTGGATGGAACCTTAACCCTGACTATGGCTCTCTCACATGGGGACCAATGCCAAAGTCTGACAACAGCACACACACACGGGTTCGAGAATCGGTGTAGAGATACTCAGCTGGAAGCTGGAACATTACCATGTCATTTCCAAAGCGCGACTGTAGCTGCACGAGAGGATTTCTGAGGCCTAAACGAAGGGTTATCCATACATTTGTCTTGCTTTGGAACCCAAAGACTAATCCTGACCGGAACCCTCCCTTGTGTACTCCACTCAGCCCTTCGGGGAGACAACTGCACTGTTGTGAGGTCAGTGCCTGGAGCCTCCTGGGACCTAACCCTAACCCTGAAGTAACTCTAACCTATAACCCTCAATATATACCTAGCCTATCTTCTCACTAAATCTATACCAGACCACAGCCATGCATGTGCCCTCACTTCAGCCCTTCATGGAAATCAAAACATAGGTTTCGCTTGAGACCAGGCGACATCCCTGGACTGAACCCTAATCCTATCTATGGCTCTCTCTCCATGGGGACCCAATTCCAAAGAGTGAAAACAACACACACACAGGTTCGAGAATTGGTGCAGAGATGCTTGTCATAGAACCTGGAACATTCACCATGTTACTTCCAAAAAGCGACTGCAGCTGCACGAGAGGAATCCTGAGGCTTACACGAAGGGTGACCATATATTTGTCTGGACATGGAACCCTAAGACTATTCCAGAATGGTACCCACCCTTGTATACTCCACTCAGACCTTCGGGGTGACAACTGCCCTGTTGTGGTTTCAGTGACTGGAGAGTCCTGGGACCTAACCCTAACCCTAAACATAACCCGCAGCCTACACCTAACTGAATCTCTAACCCTAACCCCACAATCTACTCGCACCCTCGCATCAGCCCTCTATTAAGTGCTCGAGTGAGATCACACAACTGGAGTCACTTCGGCCCTGACAACTTCCAGGGTCAAAACCTAAACCTAGATAAGGCTTTCTCCCCATGGGGACCCAATTGCAAGTGTGACAACAGCACACACAAGGGTCTGAATTTGGTGCAGATTCTCGACATGGAAGCTGATATATCACCATGTCATTTCCAAAGCGCAACTGAAGCTTCACGAGAGGGTTCCTGAGGGTTACCCGAAGGGTGGCCCATACATTTGTTTGGCCTTGGAACCGAAAGACTAATCCTGGCCGGCACCCTCCCTTGTGTCCTCCACTCAGCCCTGCGGGGAGACAATTGTTCTGCTGTGAGCTCAGGGCCTGGAGCCTCCTGGGACCTCACCCTGACCCTAACCGCAACCCTAACCGAAAACCCTCAATCTACACATAACCCTATCTATCTCACTCAGTCTACACCAAACACAGCCACACAAGTGCCCTCACTTCAGCCCTCCATGGAATTAAAAAGACTGGTGTTGCTTCAGACCAGGTGACGTCTTTGGACTGAAACCTTATCGTAGGTAAGGCACCCTCCCCATGGGGACCCAATATTAAAAGGTGACAAAAGAAAACACATGGGGTTGAGAATCGGTGCAGAATTACTCAACATGGAACCTGGAATATCAACAAGTCGTTTCCAAGGCCCTGCTGGAGCTGCTTGAGAGGATTCATGAAGCCTACCTGAACAGTGGCACATAAAGTTGTCTGGCCATGGAACCAAAAGACTAATCCTGAACGGAACATGAACTTGGGCCCTCAACACAGTCCTGGGGACAAAACTGCAATGTTGTGGATCCAGCCCCTGCAACGTCCTGGGACCAAATTCTAACTACCAGCCCTAACCCTAAACCTAAACCTAACACTAACCCTAACCCTAAACCTAACCCAACCCTAGCCCTAAATCCTATCCTTACCCAAAATATAGTACTAAACCTACCCTAACCCCAACCGCAACCATAATCCTAACCCTAAACAGTACACTGTAACCCTGAACCCTAAACCTCAAATCCTAACCCAAACCCTAACCATAACCCTAAACCCTAAACCCTAAACCGTAACACTAAACCCTAACCCTAACCCCTAAACCATAACCCTAAACCCTAACCCTAAACCAAACACTGACCCTGACCCTAACCCTAAATCCTAACTCCTAACCCTGAAAACCTAAACTCTAACCCAAAATCCTAAATACTAAACTCTTAACCCTAAACCCTACCCCCTATTCCCTGACCCTGGCAATGACCCTGACCGTGACCCTAACCCTGACACTAACCCAGACCTTAACACCGACCCTAACCCTAACCATCACCCCAAACCTAACCCCTAAACCATAACCCTAAGCTTCACCCTAATCCTAACCCTCTAACTCTAACCATCTAAACCTAACCCTAACCCCTAATCGCTAACCCTAACCCCTAACCCTAACTCCATGGACAGTCTTTCATCACCAGTCATGGGCTATGAAACACCCCCCCTCCTCCATTTCCTCCCTTTGGTAAGATAACCTGAACTGGATGAGGGATTTGTAAAGCATATTCATCTTCTTCGAGAAACACTTTGTGGGAAAAATGTAGAGATGGTTGTTAGGGCTTGGCAATTCAACTGCAAAACTGCCTGAGGACTTTGTAACTTATCTAAAGTTTCTCAGGACATATGTACAATGGACTGTGTCATTTCCATGTAATGAAGTCAGCTGTAGGTTTCTCTTGTCAAAAAGAAAGAGGATTTTACACAAAGGCAGATGTATCGGGAGTACTGGTGCATATTTTACAGACACAATGTTTTGAGTTCTGTGAAGGATGAGATGCACCCCTAAGTGTAGGTGCCTCAGGTGTCCTGTGTGAAATGGGGCACATGCATTATATGACACAGGCCTTGTTGTCACCATAATGGTGACCTTGGTGCACCAGTGAAGGAATGGGGGAAACTTGAATCACGCAGGAATAGAAGGGAATTTGAGGACAGTAAGCAGAGTTTGAGGAGGTGCAGAGGGGAGGGTCCTGGGTTCAGTGAGATGTAGTTGCAGGCCATTCCTGACCACAACCTCAGCAGGGAGCAAGAGTTCCACACGGAGCTGCTATGTGGGATCACTCTCAGTGCACAATGCAGGGTTCCTCTCCGAAATGTCATATTTGTCAAAGTGCACCTAGGTGATCATCTAAAAAGGTTGTTGTCTCCCTGCGTTGTCTGAAGGTTCTGGATATTTATGGGTGAAAAATGCCCTGGATATATAGGAAATTTAACTTGGTCTTAAGGAAATGCTTGTCTGCCTAAGTTCATATCCCTCAGTGAGACTGAAGACAGGATCTAGATCAGCTGAGTGCCTGCATTGGCCTTCAGCCTGGGTCAACTTACAATTCAGGGCTGGCCAGATGCCACCCCTGCTGGACCCCTGACATAACCTGACTATGGCTTTGCATCTATCTCCTTAAACTTCTCTCACAATGTTCCGAGGATTTGCCTGTTTTCCTGCTGTCTCAGCCAGATATCAATTCTCAGTGGGACCTACACAGAGCCTGAGCTGTGTTATCTGTGAAACAGGGGTAATATTTGTTTCTAAGGACATAACGAAAAGAAGACGCTGAATACAGAATGCATCTGCAAAATGTCTGGGAAATGTCCACTCCCCCTTCTCACAGTTTCAATTAAGATATCTCCACACAAATGATCATCAAAAAAAGATGGTCACGGAATTTCATTAAACTAAGACTGTTAACACCTCAGCCCAGGGATTGGGGATCGCCACTTTAAACAAAAAGACAAAAAAATAAAAAATAAAAAGACAAAGACACGCTTATTCTATTAAGGTTCAGGCCCTACCAGACGAAGAAAGAAAGAGATAATTACGAGAATATGTATATCAGAGTTCTACATCTGAGATCTGAAGACAATCATATTCCATTACATATAGACTCGCAGATGCATCCACACACTAATGTGTTCATCTGAGTCCACAGATTAACTACCGAAGAGGGAATACATGTAGGAAAATATAAGACCATAGGGAAATAACCCCAAATCTCATAAATATCACTGCCTTATACGACAACTATTTTGAAATTTGAAGAGGACTGTGTAAAGTGACAGAGTATGGTGATTATATATCTTAAAAATGTGTCAGATCTGCCTGCATGCTTTCTCTGCCCACCCTGCACTCTGCACTTTGTTTTTCTTAGTATCTCTTAAAACTACTTTCACTGTTCTGTTTCTGTTTCAGTGTTTGTTTCTAGGAGGACCTACTCTCACCCCGCATTGAATGCACACAGTGCGGTTCCTATACACAGGTAACAAACTAGCAGAAATTGCAGTGATGGAGGATAGCAGCAAGTTCGCCTTTTGTGCAGAGGAGCCCGAGAGAGTTTTCTGGGGTGATGGTGACTTCCTATATCTAGATGCCTGGGGTGCTTGTGTTCATTTATTTTAGAAATATTCACTGACTCCTGGTGCTTGGGGTCAGATAGACAGGTACCTGACCCTAGCATATGGCTGATTTCTAATGGTGGGTAAGGATCAGGGACCAGTAGTGACTGTGGGAGATGAGTGAGGAGGCCACACATGGAGTCAGATCCTCCCCCAGGATGCCATGTCTCCACGGACAGCAACCTTGTGCAGGAGGGCTCTGAGGGTCACATATTTCTTGATCAGTCCTGTGAACTGCATAATCCTACTCCAGATTTCTCACTGAGGGTTGGACAGGGCAGAGGCCAGCAGCTGGAGGACACCTGGATCATGAGTGGCGTGAAACAATGGGCCTGGGGGATTGAATCAGAGAAAGGGAAAGGCAGTAGGTAGCCACAGGGATTTTGAGAGATAAAGGGAAGAGGAGAGAAGGGAATGTTTTCTACCGACTTCACCCACATTTCTGTGTGAACAAAGGGGGTTCTTGTCTCGCAGCGAAGGGAAGAGGGCTGGCAAAAAGACAGAGGGACATCCTCAGCTCAAGTTCTGAGGATATCTGCCTTGCTCTTAAATACCTAACACAGGAAGCCTGTGCTTTCCGTCATAAGTGGAACTGCAGCTCATAACATTTAGTGAAAATTAAAGCAATGATGAAGGCCTCATCATTAAAGTTGTGCAACAAAAGTATGTGAACATACAGAGAGATACAATAGAAGCAAAAGTTCAAAGGTAGACCGACTGAAATACTTATGGGAATATAGACTATCAGAAAAGAACATACCAATGCAGGCTTTCAGACACCTGGGCAATATCTGAAAATGTGGGAAAAAAAAGTAGTCCTTACTTCAAAAGCAACACTGGCATTAGACAGAAAGGGACCATGATGGAAGGTTTAGGGAGAAACCATATTATTTAATGGTGCTGTATCCGTGGTCCTGTACCCTCAAGTCTCAACAAATTATACCCTTTAACTTGAGGCTATTTGTTATATGTAATTATACCTCATTAAAGAGAGTTTCAAAACATAAAATAATAGAAGCTAATGTGGGAAATTTCCTTTCTAATCCTGAGGTGCATGTGTGATAGGAGTCTGTCTGCCCGTGTCTCAAAAAATCCAAAATAATAAGACATTTAAAAATTAATAATAGCAGAGTAAACGGATCCTGAACTCACCCTGTCCCATGTTTTCAACTACATACCTTCCACATCCAAGTCCATGAAGCAGAGAGCGATCCAAAGACTGGCAGAACAAACTCCACACCTAAATAGAGAGAAGATGCATCAGAAAGGTTAGGAAGGTCAGAAAGGTGGAGGCTGTCTGCTTGCAGAAGGGGCTGAAAAAGTGAGCCCTCACACCAGGGAGCTCACACAGGGAAGACTAATCTCCATAACATTTGGCATTAAAACCCAGAGGGGCTGAATTCCCTTGAGTTTAGATCCTGGAGCTTTGGAGGTCAGCTGACCCAGCACTGGGAGATCCAGGAGGATGAGTGATAGCCAGATCCCTGCCTGTGTAGACAGGCAATGTAAACATGGCATTTTACACAATGCGGAGGCAACAGGAGACAGATGTATTCATGCTGATTCCTGAGTGTGTTGGAGGACTTTTCTAACAATGAGGGAGCTCACAGGCACCATTCTTCTCCCCCAGCCTCCCAGAATAAGCATAGAAGCACCCACCAGAGGGTGAGGCTGCACAGACACTTGCTACCTAACCCATTAGTAGTGCGCCAGTCCCAAGGGTTCACTAGGGGACTCACCAAACCAAGCCTGCTGGTCTCAGGGCAAACATTTTTCAAACCACAAGGGCAAACTGCCTGACAAGTTGCATGCATAGCTGCCACAGCACGCTGTGCACATGTGCACCTCACTCAGCTGTACATTTCCAGGCACCCTCATCTGTCTCACCCAGCCACATGTCCCCAGGCACAGACATACTCTGTGCATAACCTCAAGCCCCTAGCTTCCACCGCTGGTCCACAGCCCCCAGCCACTAAAGGACATCAGGAAATCTGGCATAGGACTAGTAGCCTTGTGCAATTTTGCTAATACTCCTGCCCTGCTCCCAAGTTTCCCAGCGGGCATACCACCCCACAGCTGGCCTGCCTGGGTCCCACTAACACTACTGAGAGAAAGCACAGCCCACAACAGGCACGCACAGTGCCTGATTTAATGCAGACACCTGCACTAAAAGGAAAAGTAACGCAGACACAACAGCAGGCCGTGAGCAATACCCATACGATATCCTCCTGACGGTCCAGGTCCTATAAATGGAGAAGTGCACTCTGAGGTCTCCAGGACCTCTTCTTCATAACGTTATTATTTTCAAGAGCAGAAGGCACAGCTGACTTTCTTAACACAGGGAAATAGAGCCAGAGAGACAGACAAAATGGACACACAGAGATGTTTGTCCACAATGAAAGACCTAGTCAAAGCCACAGCCAGAGACCTAAGACAAAGAGATATAACTAACATACCTGATACAGAATTAAAAGCAATGATCATAAGGAAACTCATTAGACTTGCGAAATGAGTAGAAGAGTGAGACTCCTGACATAGAGATAAGAAATAATACAGTAGACATTGAGGACACAATAAAGGAGAAACATGCTTGCTGGAACGAACAGAGGGATGGGAGAAGCAGAGGAACAAACCAGTGATCTCGAAGACCGAGTAATGGAAATTAATCCCACTGAACCAAAGAGAGAACAGAATTCTGCAATGTGAGATGAGACTAAGGGACTCAGTGACTACAGAAAACCTAATAATATTCATATTGTAGGAGTCCCAGAAGAAAGACAAAAGGGGCAGAAAATTTATTTGTGGAAACCATAACTAAAAACTTCCCTAATTGGGGGAGGGAAACAAACATCCACATCCGGAAGACTACAGAATTCACATCAAAATCAACAAAATCAGCCCAACACCCAGACATATTGTAAGCAAACTTGCAAATTACAGTGACAATAAAGAAAAACTCTTAAAAGCAGCAAGACAAAGAGACCTTCACTTAGAAGGGAAGACCCATAAGGCTAGCTACATATTTCTGAACAGAAACTTGGCAAGCCATAAGCGAGTGATATCACATATTCAAAGTACTGAATGGAAAAATCAGCAGCCAAGAATACTCTGTCCAACAAGGCTATCATTCAGAATGGAAGGAGACAGACTTTCCCAAACAAAAACTAAAGGTGTCTGTACCACTAAACCAGTCCTGCCAGAAATATTAAGAGGGACTCTTTGAGTGGAAAAGAGAGACCAAAAGTGACAGTATAGAGATAAAAGACACAAATCAAGTAAAACATGAATATTTCTGTAAAAAATCAGTTAAGGAACTCAGAGAAATGGATTTGAAATATCATAACATCTACCAAAAACCTAGGGAGGAGAAAATAATGGGTTCCAAGGTAAATGACCATCAGCTTAATACAAACTGCTAAATGCAGAAGAGGTTATATAAACACCCAGCAGTAACCATATATCAAAAACCAGTCACAAATATACTAAGAATATACTAAAGAAAATAAGCAAAACATGAAAGACAGACAAGAAAGGATCGGAGAAAATCATTAGAAACCACAAGAAAAGGTAATAAAATGACAATACATACATACATATCAATCATTTCTTTGAAGGTAAATGCAGTTAATGCTCCAATCTAGAGACGTAGGGTGTAAGAACGGATGTAAAAACAAAAGCTGGAGTAGCAATACTTGTATCAGAAAAAAATACACTTAAAAAAAAGTACATAACAAGAGACAGAGGAGGACACTATATAACAGTAAACAGTACAATCCCAAAAGAAGACGTAACAACTGTAAATATATCCCACAATTAAGTGGGATTTATTCTCAAGCTGCAAGGTGGTTCAATATTTGCAAACCAATCAATGTGATACAATATATCAACAGGAGAAAGGGTAAGAATCATATGATCGGGGCACCTGGGTGGCTCAATCCCTTAACAGTCCGACATCAGCTCAGATCATGACCCCATGATTCGTGAGTTCAAGTCCCACATGGGACTCTGTGCTGAAAGCTCAGAGCCTAGAGCCTCCATCGAATTCTGTGTCTCCCACTGTCTTTCTGCCCCTCCCCTGCTCACACTCTGTCTCTCAAAATTAATAAACGTTAAGGGAAAGAACCATACGGTCATTTTAATACATGAAGAAAAAGCAATTTGACAGAGTATAACAACCATTCATGATTTTAATCCCCTAAAGTAGGTTTGCAGGGAACATACATCAATGTAATAAATGTTTTCTATGGAAACCCCGCAGCTATAATCAACCTTAATGGAGAAACTCTGAGAGCTTTTCCTATAATGTCAGGAAGAAGACAAGGATGTTTACTCTTACCACTTTTAAAAAACAATTTACTGGAAGTCCAATCACAGCCAGCAGATAAACGAAATGAAATGAAATGAAACGAAATGAAACAAAACAAAACGAAACAAAAGAAAACAACCTAAAGTAAAATAAAAAAAAATGAAAATAAAAAAAAATGAAAATAAAATAAAATAAAATAAAATGAAATAAAATAAAAACAAATCCAAATCTGGAAGAAGTGAAACCTTCACACTTTGCAGATTACATGACACCAGATAGAGAAAACCCTAAAGAGTCCACCCAATAACTTCTAGAACTGATAAATGAATTCAGCAATGTCACAGGATACAAAATCCTTGTACAGAAATCTGTTGCAATTCTAGACAACAATAATGAAGCAGTAGAAAGAGAAATTAAGAAAACAGTCCCATTTACAGTTGTACAGCAAATAATAAGGTATCTATGAATAAATCTAACAAAAGAGGTGAGCGATCTATACTCTGAAAACTATAAAACAGTGATGAAAGAAATTCAAGATGACACAAAGAAATGGAAGGATATTCCATACTCATGGATTGGAAGTACAAATTTCATGAAAATGTCTTACTTCCCAAAGGAATTGACACAATTAATGCAATTGCCATCAAAACAGCAACAACATTTTTCATAGAACTAGAACAGTCCTAAAATCTGTATGGAACTACAAAAGACCCCAATCTTCAGAGTGAACAACCTTTATGTGAAGTGATAATTGTGGATGGCATTATGCCTCTGTATCTTCTGCTCCAAAACACAGTAACTCTGGCCTAAGCATTTGAACAAATGTTAGACATATCCCAACCAAGGATCATTCTACAAAATACATTCTACAAAAGTACCCTCAAAACTTTGCAGATTACGAAAAATATGGAAAAATCTAAAAATCGTCAAGGCCAAGTGGAGCCTAAGGAGACAGGATGGCTGGGATGAGTCTGGGACAGAAGAAGTTAAACCCAAAGCAATCTGAATACAAATATAAACTTTAGTTTATACTACCATATCTCTTCGGGATATTGATTGTGATCATGTATCAACTCATAGGACATCAATAGTCAGAAAACAGTCTGATGTATCTGGAGACTCAATAATATCTTCCCAATTTTTCTTAACTAGAAACCCATCACAAATGAAAAGATTATTAGTAATCATGGTTTTATGTTTTCAACACATAATATTATACGACTCATTCTAGTATTAGTTACTAGTGATGGCCATACACCTATTCTTGTTGTTCTTACTATTGTTTAATTTAAATAATAGCATTCATAGTACAGAAAACTGAATGCACGATATACACTTCACAGAAACATTTACTTTACATATTTTAAGATAATAACGTATGTATATACCACTGTATTATGTGGTATGTAAATTAAGTGTATTTCTGATCTTGAACGAGCATGTCATTGAATGGCTTTCCATAAAGGAGGTTATCCTAGATAATGAATGATACTCAGATTTTACAGGATGTACTTCACATCATGCCTGAACAGTGTCAAAAAAAAAAACACACATATATACACACGGACAGATGGATCATTGTGACTGGCTCACTTATTGCAAAGAATCCTTGGTTTAATATTTTCACACATATTTTTAGCAGGAATACAATAGAATGAAATATTTCCAAATCAAAGAGATATTCAAAGGCTTGAAGAATGGTAGGGTGTTCAAGGGGTTTCAGAAGGAAAAGATGTGACCATGAAGTGGCAGTCACAGGCAAGCAGTTTTCTCTGGTCCACTTTGACAGGTTTTCATGAGGGGATGTCCAACACAGCATGTGATCTGCAAAAGGGTTAAGACCCAGAAGTACCAGAGGGAAAGACAACGCTTTAGGAAGAGGTGACTGGGAAAGGGTGCTTCTGTGCCTAAGTGATGGCTCAGCAACCTGGCTGGGGGTCCCTGGGTCAAAGATTTCAGAAGGCCAGCAGTAAACTAGACTCACAAAGATCTTAGTAACATACATCAATGTCACTTACAGTCACAAAAATCTTAGAGCCACAGAGTTGATCTTCATCTATGATTAGGAGATAGTCAGTTTTACAGGATATGATCATTGGGCTGGCAGTAGATGACTAAAATATTATTTAGGGCTATATTTTAATAAAAAAATCGATGTGTAAAAATACAGGTTTGGAATGTTAAGAAAACTCACAGGACCATCATGGAGTTACTTACGTTAAGGCCCCATGTCACTAAACCTAATTTCATTCCTGCAGGAATGTAACCTTTAACCAGTCAGCAAAGAATTTCCTAGTCAGTGCCGGAAATTTAACTGATAGACCCCTGCCATTTCCCTCAGGGAGGAAATCTTGCCTAAATAAGGTATTCCATGCCACTAAATTTGTTTTAAGTTTATTTATTTTGAGAGAGAGAGAAAGAGAGCACATGCAAGGGAGGGGCAGGAATAGAGGGAGAGAGAGAATCCCATGACCACGAAGTCATAATCTGAGCCAGGATCAAGACTCAGACACTTAACCAAGCCATCCAGGCACCCCGAGAATGTGGAGTTACAAAATTTAGCAGGCGTGGCTGGGATACAGCCCTGAGGGCACTGGCCTACTCCTTGAGGAGGCAGCAAACTACTTGCAGGCAGATGGTATGGAAACAGTGATCTGTACAAAGCCTGGTGCACACAGTGGGGAGATTATACACTCATCATGGAGAACATCCCTGAGAGGCAGTGTTCACAATGAAGGGATAAAGGAGCTAGGACAGAGGAGCTGCGTGGTGCCATTTTCCTCCTCTTCCACACAGCATAAACACAGAGCCATCTGCCGGAAAAAATGTCATGCCCACACTGGCTGCCTAAGGAGCTTACACCAACCCCACATTCCTGTGCTCTGGTAAGACTGGCCTTCTAGGTCAATCAGGCTTGCCTCATCCCAGCGGAGGTGTCCCCTTCCCCAGAGACCAGCATAAGCCCATGACCACACCACCTCTCTTCACCAGACAGTTCTTCAGGGCTTCACTTCGAGTGACAGTCTTTTCAAGTCTCATTTAACAAGCAGATTGGAGAAGACCTAGATAAAACTCAGCACATTCTGGCCAATGACCATACAATGCCCATACAACTGGCCTGAAAGATAGTGCAGCCAGAACACAAAACAGTGCATGCAACACACACCACAGACACTCCCTGATGTGCCAGGCCCTGGACACTGGATGACCTCCTCTTCACAAAACCATTCAACTCACAGGCAGGCAACATAATGACCTTTGGTAACACAGAGAAGGCAAATACTCAGCCAAAATGCCAAGACAAGAGGAATGCATCCCAAATGAAAAACAAGATAAGGTCATGGCCAGAGAAATGGAAGGAAGACTTACAAACCCATTCTGTGAGGCCAGCTTGGCCTTGAGTCCAATCTGGACAAAAACCCCACTAAAAAGGAAAACTACAGACCAATTTCCCTGATGAACCTGGACGCAAAATTCTCAACAAAAATTAGCAAACCGGATCCAACAATACATACAAATAATTATTCACCACAATAAATTGGATTTACTCCTGGGATGCACAACCAATTCAGTATCTGCAAATCAAATGATGCGATACATCACATTGATAAAAGGAAGGATAACAACCACAGGATCCTCTCAATAGATGCAGAAAAAGCATTTGATAAAATGCAACATCCTTTCTTGATGAAAAAAAGCACTCATGAAAGGAGGGATAGAAAGATCTTGCCTCAATATCAGTATGTCCAGATACGAAAGTCCCACAGCTAATATCTTTAACGAGGAAAAACAGAGCTTTCTCCCTAAGGTCAGGAACACGACTCGGATGTCCACATTCACCACTGTTATTCCACAAACTGTTAGAAGTCCTAGCCTCAGCAATCAGACAACAGAAAGAAATGCAAGGTGTCCAAATTGGCAAGGAGGGGTCAAACTTTCCTTATTCGCAGCAAGATACTTTCATTGGAAATCCAAAAGACTCCACGTAAAAACTGTTAGGACTGATACAGGAATTCAGGAAAATCTCAGGATATAAAATCAATATGCAGAAGTTGATTGCATTTCTATACACCAATAGTGAATCAGCAGAGAGAAATCAAGGACTGATGTACTTTACAACTGCACTGAAAACCATCAAATACCCAGGGGTAAACCTAACCAAAGAGGTAAAAGATCAGTACACTTAAAACAATAGAGGGGCGCCTGGGTGGCTCAGTCCATTAAGCGCTGACTTCGGCTCAGGTCATGATCCCGCATTTGTGGGTTCCAGTCCCGCGATGGGCCCTGTGCTGACAGCTGGGAGCCTGGAGCCTGCTTCAGAGTTTGTGTCTTCCTCTCTCTCTCTATTTCTGCCCCTCCCCTGCTCATGTGCTCTCTCTTTCTCTCTCTCTCTCAAAAATAAACAAACATTAAAAAAATAAAGGAACAAACCATACAACGTCTATGAAAGAAATTGAAGAAATACAAGAAATGGAAAAACATTCCATGCTCATGGATTAGAAGAACAAATATTGTTAAAATGTTAATACTACCCAAAACAATCGACACAATCAATGCAATCCCTATCAAAATAACACAAGCATTCTTCACAGAGCTAGAACAAACAACCCTAAAATTTGTAGGGAGCCAGGAAAGACCCCAAATTGCCAAAGTCATGTTGAAAAAGAAAACAAAGCTGGAGACATTACAATTCTGGACTTTATGGTGTATTAGAAAGCTGCAATCCTCAAGACAGTATGGTACAGGCACAAAAATGGACACAGACATCAATGGAACGGAATAGGGAACCCATAAATGGACCCTCAAACATATGGCTGAGTAATCTTTGACAATGCAGGAAAGAATATCCAATGGAAAAACAAAAGTCTCTTCAGCAAATGGTACTGGGAAAACTGGACAGTGAGAAGAATGAACCTGGACTATGTTCTTAAACCACACACACACACACACACACACACACACACACACACACACCTCAAAATGGATGAAAGATCTAAATGTAAGAAAGGGACCAAAGAATCCTAGAGGAGAAAAGAGGCAACCTACCTCTTTGATCCTGACCACAGCAACATCTTGCTTGTCAAGTCTCCAGAAACAAGGGTAATAAAAACCAAAATGAACTATTGGGACCTCAAGATAAAAAACTTCTGCACAGCAGAGGACACAGTCAGCAAAACTGAAAGGCAACTGACTGAAATGGGAGAAGATATGTGCAGGTGACATATCAGATAAAGGGTTAGTATCCAAAATCTATAAAAAATTATCACACTCAACACCCAAAAACCAAATAATCCAGTGAAGAAATGGGCAAAAGACATGAAGAGACACTTTAACAAAGATGACAACCAGATTGGTCACACATGAAAAGATGTTCAATCTCAGTTGTCATCACTGAAATATAAATCGAAACCACAATGAGATATCCCCTCACACCTATCAGAATGGCTAAAATTAATATCTCAGGAAATGACAGATGTTGGCAAGGATGCAGAGAAAGGGAACGCTTTTGCAACGCTGGTGGGAATGCAAAGTGGTGTAGCCACTCTGGAAAATAGTATGGAGATTTGTACCAAAAATAGAACTACACTAGGACCCAGCAATTATACTACTAGGGTGCTCACTTCGGCAGCACATATACTAAAATTACACTACTAGGTATTTATCCAAAGGATGCACTAACACTGACTCGAAGTGGTACATGCACTCCAATGTTTATAGCAGCATTATCAACAATAGCTAAATTATCCAAAGAGCCCAAATGACCATTGAGAGATGAATGGATAAAGAAGATGTGGTATATTCATACAATGGAATATTACTTGGCGATCAAAAAGAATGAAATCTCGCTATTTGCAACAACGTGGATGGAACCAGACTTTATTATGGTAAGCGAAATATGTCAGAGAAAGACACACATCGTATGATTTCTCTCATCTGTGGAATTTAATACAACTGATGAACGTAGTGAAAGGAAAGCAAAAATAAGATACGAACAGAGAGTAAGTCAAATGATAAGAGACTCTTAAATACAGAGAAGAAACTCAGGGTTCCAGGAGGGTTACTGAATAGGGGTATGGGCTAAATGGGTGATGGGCATTATGGGCAGTACTTGGGATGAGTATCGGGTATATTTTGTACTTGACGGATCACTAAGTTCTACTGCTGAAACTGTATTCCACTATAAGGTAACTAACTTGGGCTTAAATTTAAAAAAGAAGAAATATTAAAAAGAAGTAAAGAAATGTACTACTAGTCAAAACAAAAGAATATTTAAATCAGGCTCCTTGAGTGGAAATAAAAGACTAAAAGTGTTACTAAAGACAAGAAACGATCAGAGAAAACATCAAGAAACAATGGCAAAACAACTAGTAGAATGGCACTAAATATATACCTATCAATAATCACTCTGAATGTACATGGACTAAATGCTCCAATCAAAAGACATTGGATAGGGCGTCAGAATGGACAAAACGAACAAACAAACAAAAACCAAACCAACCAACAAACAAAAACAACACCTATCTACATGCTGCCTACAAAGCCTTATGTGGATTTAAGTCACCTGCAGATTTAAAGTGAGGCAATGAAGAAACATTTATTATGCCAATAATGTCAAAAGAAAGCCAGAAGCAATACTTATATCAGGCAAAATAAACTTTAAACCCGAGACTCTATTTTGGTACCCTTTGGGTAAATACTTAATAGTGACATTGCATGCACCCAGTATTTATAGCAGCATTATCAACAGTAGCCAAACTATGGAGAAAGTCCAAGTATCCATCAACTGATTAAGGTATAAAGAAGTTGTAGTGTGTGTGTGTGTGTGTGTGTGTGTGTGTATACATATGTATATGCATATGTATGTTCATATATACATATATACATATATACAATGAAATATAACTCGGCTTCAAGAAGAATGAAATCTTGCCATTTGCAACGATGTGGATGGAGCTAGAATGTATTATGCTAAGTGAAATATGTCAATCAGAGAAAGACAAATATATGATTACACTCATGTGGAATTGAAGAAACAAAACAGATGAAAACATGGGAAGGGGCCAGGAAAAGAGAAGAGAGGTAACAAACCACATGAGTCTCTTAATGTTAGAGAAAAAAAAACTGAAGTGAGATGGAGGGAGATGGGTCAGTCCTGGGCTAGATGTGGGACGAGTATTAAGGAGATCACTTATTGTGATGAGCGCTGGGTGTTGTATGTAAGGGATGAATCACCGAATTCTACTCCTGAATGCGAGAATGCACTGCACGCCAACTAAGACTTAAATTTAAAAAAATAAATAAATAAAGCTATAACAAGAGATGAAGACAGACACGATCTCATACTAAAGGGGACAGCCAAACAAGAATATCCAATAAATGTAAATTGTGATGCACCCAACATCTGATCACCAAGTATATAATACATTTAACAACAACCATAAAGGAACTCATTTATAATAATATAACGATAGTAGAAGACTTTAACACATCACTCACATCAATGGACAGAACCTTAAACAGAAAATCAAGAAGGAAACAATGGCTTTGAATGACACAGTGGACCAGATGGGTTTAACCGATATGTTCAGAACACTCCATACTAAAATGGCAGAGTACACATTCTTTTCAAGCCCACATGGGACATTCTTCAGATTGATCACATTCTAGGTCACAAATCAGGCCTCAACAGGTACCCAAAGACAGAGATCAGACCAAACATCTTTTCTGACCACAAAACTAGGAAACTTGAAGTCAACCACAAAAAAGCGGGGGGGGGGGGGTACAAGTCCACAAATAAAGGGAGGTTAAATTACATGCTACTAAATGAATGGGTCAAACGGGAAATCAATGAGAAAATAAACTGAAACAAATGAAAATGAAAATACACTGGTAAAAACCTTTGGAATGCGGCAAAAGTATTCTACGATGGAAGTACATAGCAATACAAGCCTACCTTAAAGAGCAGAAAAAATCTCAAACAATCCTAACTTAAAACCAAAGGAATGAGAAAAAGAAAAGCAGAAGGGAGGAAATAGTAGGTATTAGGGCAGAAATAAGGAATATAGAAACCAAAAAGACACTAGACCAAATCAATGAAACCAGGGGCTGGTTCTTTGAAAGTAGTAATCAACTTGAAAACCTTCTAGGCAGACTTTTCACAAAGAAGAGAGAAAGGACTGAAATAAATAAAATCACAAATAAGAAAGGAGAAATAACAGTCAACACCAGAAAAATACATTTAGAAGATAATATTATGAACAACTATATGCAACAAATTGGACACTCTGAGAAAAATGGACAAATTCCTAGAAACACACAAACTACCAAAACTGAAACAGGAAGATACATAAAATCTGAAAACAGAAAGAAATCAAATCAGTAATTAAAAAAATCTCCCCCCAACACAAGAGTTCGGGGCCAGATGGCTTCACTGATGAATTCTACCATCCATTTAAGGAAGAGGTAATATGTATTCTCCTCAAATTATTACCAAAAAAAAAAAAAAAAAGGAAAACTTACAAATTCATCTTATGAGGCCATCATTGCCCTGATACCAAAACCAGATAAAGCCTCCACTAAAACCGAAAACTGCCGGGGCGCCTGTGTGTCTCGGTCGGTTTACTGTCCAACTCCTTTTTTTTTTTTTTTTAACGTTTATTTATTTTTGAGACAGAGAGAGACAGAGCATGAATGGGGGAGGGTCAGAGAGAGGGAGACACAGAATCTGAAACAGGCTCCGGGCTCTGAGCTGTCAGCACAGGGGCCCGATGCGGGGCTCGAACTCACGGACTGCGAGATCATGACCTGAGCCAAAGTCGGCGCTCAACCGACTGAGCCACCCAGGCGCCCCTGTCCAACTCTTAATTTCGGATTAGGACATTATTTTGCAGTGCGTGGGTTCGAGTCCCACGTCGGACCCTGCCATGACAATGTGGAGAATGGCCAGGATTCTCTCTCTCCCTGACTCTCTGCCCCTCCCTCACTTTTATGTACTCCATCTAAGCAAAGAAATAAACATTTAAAAAAATGTTAAGAAAAATTAAATAAAACTGCAGACCAATAGCCTGATGAGAGAAATAAACATTTAAAAAAAATGTCAAGAAAATTTAAATAAAACTGCAGACCAATAGCCTGATGAGTATGTATGCAGAAATTCTCATTAAAATACCTTCAAATTAAAGTCAACAATACATTAATAGAATCATTTACCATAATCAAGCGGGATATATTCCTGGGCTGCAAGGGTGGTTCCACATTCACAGATCAATCAACATATGCACCACAGTAACAGAAGAAAGGATAAGAACAATATGATGCTTTCAACAGATGCAGGAAAACCATTTGACAAATGTCACATCCATTCATGATAAAAACCTTCAGCAAAGTAAATTGGGACTCAACCTACCTGCACATAATAAAGGTCATCTAGGAAAAACCCACAGCTAATCTCATTCTCAATGGGGAAAAATTGAAAGATTTTCCTCCAAGGTCAGGGACAAGACAGGGATGACCCCTCTCACCACTGTTATTCCACATAGTACAGGAAACCCTAGCCATAGCAATCAGACAACAAAAAGAAATAAGAGGCATCCAAATAGGCAAGGAAGAAGTAGCACTTTTGCTATTTGGAACTGACATGATGTGCTCTATAAAAAACATGAAAGACAACCTTAAAAATTGCTAGAATTGATGTATGAATTTGACAAGTCACAATATACAGAAATCAAGGTACATAAAAGTATTGCATTTCTATACACGAATCATGAATTAACACAGAGAGAAAGTAAGGGATCAATCCCATTAACAGGTTCACAAATACTACAAGATACCAGGAATATACCTAACCAAGGAGGTGAAAGACCTATAATCCAAAGGCTATGAAACACTGAGGAAAGAAATGGAAGAGGACACAAAGAAATGGAAATACATTTCATGTTCATGGATGGGAAGCACAAAACACTGTTAAAATGTCTACACTCCTCAAAACAATCTACACATGTAATGAAATCCCTATCACATTTACAAAAACATTTGTCACA
Organism: Panthera tigris; assembly: GCF_018350195.1. Classification (NCBI taxonomy): domain Eukaryota; kingdom Metazoa; phylum Chordata; class Mammalia; order Carnivora; family Felidae; genus Panthera; species Panthera tigris. Next base: position 5,694 of record NC_056665.1, on the reverse strand, counting down.
GAACTAGAACAAATAATCTCAAAATTTGTATGGAATGACAAAAGACCCCAAACAGCCAAAACAAACTTGAAGAAGAAAAGCAAAGCTGGGGACATCACAATTCCAGACTTTAGTTTATATTACAAAGCTGTACTGATCAGAACAGTACGGTACTGGCAAAACAACAACAACAACAACAACAACAACAACAGCATCAACAACAAAACACAGAGGCATAGATCAATAGAATGGAAACCCAGCAACGAACTCACACCTATATGGTCAATTAATTCTCAACAAAGCAGGAAAGGATATCCAATGGGAAAAAAAGATAGTCTTGGGACACATGGGTGGCTCAGTCAACAAAGCGTGTGATTGTGGATTCAGCTCAGGTTATGATCTCAGGGCAGTGCAGAGCATGCGTGGGATTCTCTCCATTTCTCTCTTCCCCTCTTCTGCATGCTCTCTCTCTCTCAAAAAAATAAATATGTAAACTTAAAAAAAAGTCTCCCTCAACATATGGTTTCGGAAAAACTGAACAGCAACCTGCAAAACAAACAAAAATAACAACAGACAACTTTCTTACAACATACACAAAAATAAATCCAACATGGGTAAAGACCTATGTGTGAAACCTGAAACCATAAAAATTCCAGAGTATAACACGGGTAGTATCTTATTTGACATTGCCTGTATAAACGTCTTTGTACATATATCTCCTGAGGTAAGGGAAACACAAGCAAAAATAATGGGACTTCGTAAAAATTAAAACCTTCAGTCACCAAGGAAATAATCAACAAAACTAAAACATCCACAGAATGATACTTGCAAACGACATCTGATAAAGGGTTAGTGTCCAAAACATGTACAGTTATACAGCACCCAAAAAATGAGAAATCCGATTAAAAATGTGCAGAAGACACGAATGGACATTTTCCCAAGGAAGACATACTCATGGCCAAGAGACACATGAAAAGATGCTCAACAATACTGATCTTCAAGGAAATACAATTCAAAACCACAATTAGGTAACACACCACATCTGTCAGAATGACTAAAATCAATGAAGGATGAAACAGCAGGTGTTGCCAAGGATGTGAGGAAAGAGAAACCCTCTTGCACTGTGGGTAGGAATGCAAACTGGTGCAGCCACTCTGGAAAACATCATGGAAATTCATAAAAAAAAAAAAAAAACAAACTGGAAATAGAACTACCTTACGATCCAGCAATGTCACTACGAGGCATTTCCACAAAGAATACAAAAATAATTCTTCAAAGGGATAAATGCACCGTGATGTTTACAGCAGCATTTTCTACAACAGCCAAATTATGGAAACTGCCCAAGCATCCATCAACTGATGAATAAATTGAGATGTAGTATATGGAATGTAATATTATTTAGCTGTAAAAACATGAAATCTTGTCATTTGCCACGAGGTGCATGGAGAGAGAGAATGCTATGCTGGGTGAAATAAACCTGTCAGAGAAAGACAAATACCAGATGATTTCACTAACACATGGAAATAAAACAAAACAAAGGGGGGGGGGGAGGAAGAAGACAGTGACAAACAAACAGACTCTTAACCAGGAAACAAACTGAGGGCTTCCACAGCAAGGTGGGGAATGGGTGAAACAGCTGCTGGGGATTAAGAAGTGCACCTGGGATGAGCACCGGGTGACGTGTGGAAGGGTTGCTCTATATTGGACACCTGAAACTAATATTACACTGTGTCTTTACTCACTGGAATTTAAATTAAAAGATCACATAAGGTTAATGACAGCTATCTACCAGGTTTTCTGTAGCTTTCAATCACTTCACTAGGTTGGAAAAATAACCATTAAATTTTTTAAAAAGCATGTATGATGTGGGGGACAGTTTGTGCCCTTACCTCGGGTCTGGTTCAGCAGGACTCAGAAAGTGGGTCCCAACTCATTCTTCTAGGAGGTCCTGAGACGAGCATTTCATGTATTCATGTCCTAAAGGAATGCAGCTCCCGTTCTTCTGAATTTCTGTCAGGGTTTCTTCCCGTAAACAAGCTTGAATCTGGACCAAACCATTGACTGCATCTATGAAGTGATGTCGTGGGACCCCGCAATCCACGAGTCCTTTAGTAAAATACGTCTTGTTCAAATACTGTCTGGGAAGGGGAGGAATGAAACCCGGGAACAGCCCAGAAAATGCAAGGGCCTGTGCAGCTCAGCAACCAGCTTGCCCAGGGAAGCCACCCAGCGCCCCCTCCTCAGCACTCAGTACAACAAGGCAGATACTCTCTGGCGACTCAGGACATGCCAAGTTGCTGCTAAGCTCTCAAAGTCTCCCCTGGGGTGGGCGGCAGAACCTGCTGGAAATGCAGCCTTGCTCTCTGTACAGAGGCCCTGAGTCCTCCGGGAGCAACAGAAGCCCTTCCTGCTCTGAGGTGCCCTGGATCAGAAAAGCCAATGGTGCGCCCTCTGCTGGCCATCACTGCCTAGGCAGAGGAACCCGCCCCTCCGGGTCTGTGGTGCTCGAGCTCTCTCTGCTGGTCATCATGGGAATTCCTGCAATATGGAAGGCCGTGGTCGCTCAGCTGAGAGACTTAAGTTGCCCTGGGCAACTAAGCCTGTTCTCCACATTGGGGAGGGTCTTAGTGACAGGGCCTGGGACACAAAGAAATCTTTTCCTTCTCCTTTCTTGTGAGTGAAGAATGAAACCAAATTTATTAACGTAATGACATCATTTGGAATGTTTTAAGCAAGGTTCACAGAAAAATAGACTGCCAATTTACACGTGCTGACCAAGAGGTAATTGTGTTTACCACCAAAATACTCAGGGTAGATAAAGAATGAACACCTTTGAGAGATACCGGCATCCAGCTATGGAATGAATGAGTCCTAGGGATATAAGCGACAGCCAATGGAATAGAGTCAATCCTGTAATAATACTGTTCATGCTTTCACAGGATAGCTACACTTGTGCTTAAGTACAACATAACTTATAGACATATGGAATGACTACAATGTATGCCTAAAACTAACACAACAAATATGTGAACAATAGTTCAATTAAAAATAGACATCCTTTACACTATCTTTAATTTCTCCTTCTTTGCCAATAAACTATCATTCCTGGGGCGCTTGGGTGGCTTAGTCGGTAAAGCGTCCGACTTTGATTCAAGTCATGATCTTGCAGTCCATGAGTTTGAGCCCCATGTCAGGCTCTGTCCTGAGAGCTCAGAGCCTGGAGCCTGCCTCAGATTCGGTGTCTCCCACTCTCTACCCCCTCCCCAGCTCGGGCTCTGTCAAAAAAGGAAAAAAAGAAACATTAAAAATGAAAAATCATTCCTAATTTAGAATCTGTGATATTCCATTTATACCAGATTCTCTAACATGATCATCTTGATGTGGAGAGCTTATCTGAAAAGTCACTAATAATATCTTTGGTGACACATATGTGACAAGGTCAGAATGAAACTTACAGGGAGCTACACATCTGTTGTGAATTTACAGTATGTATCCTTGGCTAATATTTCCAATGAAATGTGCTTTAGGGATACGGATGGATGAAATAATGTCTATCAGTCATATAGGTAAATTTCCTATAGGAACATTATGCCTTCAAGTACTAATTGCCCTCTCTTCAGAATTAAAAGACAGCTGGGACAAGAAAATGTCTTTGAATTTGATGTAAGAGAAGACTATGGTGTTTTAAAGGGTTCACCTACCTTCTGGAATCCTCAGATTAGTTGTGGACAGGAGGATAGCAACCCACGATTTGGATGCACGCTGCTAGTTCCAGAGGGAGGATATAGACCTTATTGTCAAATATTTTTTTTTATCAATATCAGCAGTCCACCTCTGCCAGGTCCATACTGCAGGACCTGGGGGCAACATGATGCCTGATGCCTGGGTTCAGAACTTGAGGAAGGGCAGCCATTTCTTCTAGGTAGGCGGTTTGCTGGCATCTAATTTGGCCATAGTCGGCTCTTTGTCTCCTTTATGTTTCTTTGGTATAAGGCATAATGTCTTCTCTTTTATTTATAATTCTTTTGAATTGGGTCCTCTCTCTGTCTTCGCATAGTCTATGTATAGTCTTGACAATTTTGTTTCACTCTTCTGAAAACCCACTGTTGGTCTTCTTTATATTTTCTATTGATTTCATGTTCTCAGTTTTGTTGCTTTGCATTCTCATATGGATTACTTTCTCCATTTTGAGAACATTGGACATAGATTGTTGTTTTCTTCTAGTTCTTTGAAGTTAAAGGTAAGTTGTCCATTTTAGTCCCAAATCTATCCTCCACACATACAAATCCAGTTACTCATCACAGAACCTTCAATGGGTCTTTTCTGTCCTATTTCTTATTCTCAGAACTCTGAGAAATAGAACCAGAAAATTTATTTGAAGACACAATAGATGAAAACTTCCCTAATGCGGGGAAGGAAACAGATCCAGAGCAGGAGGCACAAAGAACCCCCAATATATTCAAAAGAAGCAGATCCACACCAAGTCATATAGTAATTAAAACTCAAAATGTCGTGATAAAGAAAAATTTTCACAGCAGGAAAACAAAAGATGACACTTACCTACAAGGGAAACCCCATAAAATTATTACTGGATGTTTTTCAGAAGAAACTTTGAAACCATAAGTGAGCAGCACGTTTTGGTAAAGGTGCTGAATGGATAACATCTGCAGCCAAATAGAGTCTATCCAGCAAACTATCATTCAGATGGAAGGAGAGATCAAGAGGTTCTCAAATAAATACTAAGCGAGTTCACAACCAACAAACCACCCCTGCAAGAAATGTTAAAGGGGACTCTTTAAGTGGAAAAGAAACACCTAAAGTGACAATATTAAAGTGCGAAACGCAGAAGCAATAAAAATGAGTATATCTGTAAAACATCAGTCAAGGTATTCACGATATGAAAGGTTTCAAAATAGGAACGCTACATAGCTACAACACGGGGAGGAGAGGAGTAAACAACTGGTTCAAAATTAAACAACTATCAACTTAATATAGACTCCTATATGCAGAAGTGGTTAGGTACAAACCTAATAATAACCACAAATCAAACACCACTAATACATATGCAGAGTATAAAGACAAACAATTTCAACTGTGAAATTGTGAAGAAACCCAGCAAATCAAAAAGAAAGAGAACAAAGGATCAGAAAAATTCAGAAATAACCAACATCAAGTAATAATAGGACAAGTACATGTCTATCAATTACTTTGAATGGAAACAGAATAAATGCTCAAATCAAAGGCACTGGGTGACAGATAGGGGCAACTGGATGGCTCAATCACTTGAGATTTCTACTCTTGATTTCAACTCAGGCTATGATCCCAGGAACCTGGGATTGAGACCCAACTGGGCTCTGCACTGAGCATGGAACTTGGTGAGGATTCATTCTCATTCTCTGTCTCTGTCTCTGTCTCTGTCTCTGTCTCTCTCTTCCCTCATTCCCCCTACCCCACCCTCCCATGCCTGTGCTCTCTCTTTCTTCATAATAATAGGCACTGGGTGATAGAATGAGTAAAAATATAGGACCTATCTATCTTCTACTTACAAGAGACTAATTATAGAAGTAAAGTATCAAAAGAAATCTGCAGTATCAATACCTTTATCAGACAAAATAGATTTAAAAAGAAAACTGTAACAAGAGACAATGAAGGACACTATAATAATAAAAGGTACAATCCAACAAAAAGATAGAATTGTAAACATATATGCGCTCA